>NC_083351.1:129869575-130494575 GCF_030254825.1 Meriones unguiculatus | reverse complement strand
GCACTGTAAGAATCTAGAAACCGAGATAAGAAGGTGGGTCACTTAATAAATGAGGAACTTTTCCACTGAGCATCTCTTCTCCTTGACTGTGATTTCCAGACCAGAATCCATGTCCTTTCTCTTTGTTCTGTAGCCTGTGTCCCTAATGTAGGCCTGACGGGGTACTACCAGTAAATATTTCTAAAAAGAATGAATGGTTCATTATCACTGTCTACCCCTTTCCCTAATTGTACCACTCTGATTGTACAGACACCCTGAAGAACAGCAAGGCCCACAGCAGGCTGCAGCAAAACAAAAATTGATATATACAAATCCCGAGAGGGAGTTTTTTTAGGTTAAAAAGAAAGTCGCTCTTTCTCAAAGCCAGACTTTGCTAGCAAAGGCAGAAAGCAAAATTCCTTTCAGAAAGGGTTCTTACCAGTATGAGGAGCAAACATTTGTGGACCCAATAACTTCCCAGAGTGAGGAAGGTGTCAGGATCCAGTGAAGGAGGAAGAAAAAAATGTCTCCCTGAAGCAGGAGCCAGAGACAGACAGAGAAGCCTCAAGAATCTGAACTGGTAAGGTCTAGAAGGGAAGCTAGGTCTAAGAAAGTAAAGTCCTTAGGGAAAAGTTTTGAGATTTAAAAAGATAACTTTCTATATTGAAAATGGAGGAAGACACAATGACACAATGGTACCTTCTGGGTACCATTTGTTTGTTTTTTCCAGACAGGGTTCCTTGTGTGCCATGGCTATCCTGGACTCAATTTATAAACCAGGCTGTCTCTAAACTCACAAAGATATACCTGCTTCTCTATCCCTGTGTGCTAAGATTAAAGGCATGCACCACCATGTGCTGCTTAGAAACTTTCTTTTTACTTCAGCATCTTGCTTCTAGAACTCTATCAGCCTTCAGTGCTTCTGTGTAGTCAGGCATATTGCTATACAAACTGGCCATTCTGTTTCAAATATGCCTCTGGGGCACCTAGGTGCATTTCACACTGAATTTTGGGTCCTCAGAGTCTCAGTCTACTGCATCTAAGGTTTGTATTAACTACTCTCTAGCTGAAGGCCTACTATTTGGGGTAATTGCCCTTCATCTCTTTTTTAACATGGGGTTCATAGAATGGCTTGACTTGTGGATCTAGTGAGTGCATTTCAAAGAAACTATGGTTAAACTGTTTTTATAATTTAATTTTTTTATTATTAGTTACATTTTATTAACTCTCTATCCCAGCTGTATCCCGTTCCCTTATTCCCTCACAATCCCACCCTCGCTCCCTCATCTCCTCCCTGCCCCTTTCCAAGTCCACTGATTGGGAAGGACCTCCTCCCCTTTCATCTGACCAGCTAAACTATTCTTAATGAAGGTGGTTGCAAGCTGTCCAGGTTTGTCTCTTCATGAAGCAGTTTCCAGCCTTCCACAAAATCGCAAATGATAGACTCTTGTATACAGTATATTACATATTACAATTCTTGGTCCACCATTGTATTGTTCTTCTGGGACAAAGCAAAATGCATCATTGTATTAAATAAGACATGTCCTGTGTCACAGTGGAGATTCATTTGATTATTTCTACAAGAAACAAACATTGTCACTCCCAGGGAGATGTGAGAGTAGAAAATGTTGTCATCTGTATGCAGCAGTGGGTACTAATTGAAAAGTATTTATTAGGAACATTCTCCAGACCCTACAGAAAACATATAGTTCAAAACATACATTGCAATATTTTTTTCTATGGTGTGTTTGTATGTGTCTCTGAAATCTCAGAAACAGTGGTGCCCGTGTATCAATTAACTTAAAAAAAAGAAAAGTATTTAACTGATTCTATCTTTGAGATTCCAGAAAAACCCTGTCTTGGAAAAAAAAAAAAAAGATAAACCGAAGGACATAAACTATTGACTACTAGCTCTTCCTCTACTCTGGCCATTTTTTCCTTCTTCCTGGGAAAAGACTAGAGCATTGCTGATCTAAAGGCCTATTTTTTCAAGCCAGTTCACTGGCTGTGACGTAGCCATAGGGAGCAGAGATCCTAAGACATGGATGGTGCCTTCATTTCCATGGCTCTGCTGACAGAACACTGAGAAGTCCAAGGTCCTCACGCCAGGGGCATAAGAAGAGCAGAAGCGTAGCAGCTATGGCTGAGCCCAGGGAGTCTGGGCAAAGTAGATGACATTGAGGCTCAGTCAAGAAGAGTTTGGGCTCCATTGCTTCTAGCTGTGGGCTACTGACTTTACTTGCCAACCTGGAACTCAGTATGTCTTCTGTTATGCATTTAGAGACTATGTTGTGAAAAAGCTGCATCACATTATGTTTATAAGGTTTCTCTCCAGTATGAGTTTTTTTGTTTGTTTGTTTGTTTGTTTTGTTTTATGTATTCAAAGATAACCATGATATGCAAAGGTTTTACAACTTTGATTATATTCATAAGGTTTCTTTCTAGTATGAGTTCTTTTATGTGATTGGATACTACTGTGACTTCCACAGGCTTCACCATATTTAGTACCATTATAGGCTTTCTTCACAGTATGAATTCTTTTGTGCCTTTGAAGATGACTGTGATAAGCAAAGGCTTTATCACAGTGATCATATTTATAGTTTCTCTCCACTATGTGTTCCTTTATGTATTCGAAAAGGCTTTATTATTGTTTTATGTTGTTCATAGGTGCCACAGTAGAGAGATAAGCTCACCAAAATGCTAAGCTTTCATTATCCAAAGTTACATTAGGGTTCAGTCTTCTTGTAAATGACAGACACCCAAACATCTCCAGTTACTTTATTCAAACATATTCAAGATTAACTGGGGCTAGAAAAGTTCCAACTACCAAAGTTATCTTTTCTTTGCTGCCCGTGAGAGCAGTCAACCCAAAAGTAAGAACTCCATGCTTGCCAGGAGCATCATAGGACCAAGTTCAGTACAGCTACAAGCTTCCATGTAGCACCAAGTGCCAATTCTCCAGAAAGACATTTCTTCAAGGCTCAAACAACCTCAAGACAATTTCTCAGGCTCTACTGATAAATCCAAACTTAGCAAAGGCTTTTCTGGCTTTTTCACTCAAAGCTAGAAACAAAGGCTTTACTATATATTTTACTTAAAGCCAGACAGTATGGCTTTACTTTACATAGTACATTTTATCAAAATGGATTTATATATGTATGGTGTCTCCACAGTATGAATTCCTTCGTGCATTTAAAGACTATTGTAATATGAAAGGCTTTATCACATTAATTGCATTTCTAAAGTTTCCCTCCAGTATGAAAGTCTTTTATGTACTGGAAGATGATTGTGACTTGAAAAGGCTTTACCACAAAAATTACATTCATATGACTTCTCTCCAATATAAGTTGTTTTATGCATTTAGAGAGGAATGTGCTGTGAAAAAACTCTACCAGATTGATTGCATTTGTAAGTTTCTCTCCTTTTGTGTGTATGTGTGTGTGTTTAATGTTGCTGGAAACTATGATGATATACAAAGGCTTTACCACATTGTTCCATACATAAGGTTTCCCTCCAGTATGTGTTCTTTTAAGTATTAGGACAGTACTATGTAGTAAAAGGCTTTATCACATTGAATACATTTTATAAAGTTCCTCTCCAGTATACATTTTTTCATGCCTTTTAGGATGAGTGTAGTATGTAAAGGCTTTACTACATTGAGTATATTCAGAGCATACCTTTTCAGTACAATGTCTTTCATGCCTGTGAATATAACTGGCACATGTAAAAGCTTTGCCACATTTATTACACTGATGAATTTTTAATCTGTATGAATTCATTTTACAATTTGGTCTAATTGTAAAGATGAATCAGATCCTATAGTTTATGCACTGTTTACATTCACGGTGTTCCCCTTCATCATGGGTTGTTTTTCTTCTCAGAAGATGCCTGTGATGGTAAGAGCATTTATTATGGTTCACATTTACAGTATCCTTTTCCTATATGAGGTTTTTTTTCACATATTTGAAGATAACTAGAAGAACTCAGAACTTCACCATATTGATTGCATTCATAAATTTTCTTATTATGTGGGTTATGCTACATTAGTAAAGTGAATCAGTACAGACAGCATAATTTCCACATTCTAAGTACTCATATGAATTTTCTACAGTGTGGTCTTGTTGATATATTTCCAAAAATGTTGTATTACATTCAATAAGTCTACTCTACCTGGGGACTACTACATATCTTTTAATTGTTCTGGCAGAAAGAGAGGAACATTGCATCTTTCAATACCTCTTACGCATACATGGCTTGTATCCTTGTTTCTCTCCAGAATGCATTCTTCTATGTATTAGGAGACAACTGTGACATGCAAAGGTTTTACCACATTAATTGCATTTGTAATGTTTCTCTCTGCTATGAATTCTTTTATGCCTTTGAAATTGACTGTAACAGGAAAAGGCTTGCACACACTTATTACATTTATAGGTTTTTCTCTCTAGTATGTGTTCTTTTATGAATTAGGAGATAACTCTGACTTGAAAAGCCTTTACCACACTGATTACATTTATATGGTTTCTCTCTAGTATGTGTTCTTTTATGTAATCAGAGACTATTGGGATATACAAAGGCTTTACCACATGGTTTGCATTCATAGGGTTTCACCCCAGTATGTATTCTTTTATGTATTAGGAGATCACTGTCACATACAAAGGCTTTCCCACATTGGTTACATTCATAGGGTTTCTCACGTATGTGTTCTTTTATGTATTCGGATACTACAGTGATACGCAAAGGCTTTACCACATTGGTTGCATTTATAGGGTTTCTCTCCAGTATGTGTTCTTTTATGTATTAGGAGATCACTGTTACATGCAAAGGCTTTCTGACATTGGTTACATTCATAGGGTTTCTCTCCAGTATGTGTTCTTTTATGAATTAGGAGATAACTGTGACGTGCAAAGGCTTTACCACATTGATTACATTTGTAGGGTTTCTCTCCACTATGAATTCTTTTATGCTTTTGAAGATTGCTGTGACATGAAAAAGCTTTTGTACATTGATTACATTCATAAGGTTTCTCTCCAGTATGAATTCTTTCATGCCTTTGAACAGCACTCTGACATGCAAAGGCTTTACCACACTGATTACATTTATAGGGTTTCTCTCCAGTATGTGTTCTTTTATGAATTAGGAGATAACTCTGACATGCAAAGGCTTTATCACATTGATTACATTTGTAAGGTTTCTCTCCAGTATGAATCCTTTCATGCCTTTGAAGATGACCATGACATGCAAAGGCTTTACCACATTGATTACATTTATGGGATTTCTGTCCAGTATGTGTCCTTTTATGTATTTGGAGATCACTGTGATGTACAAATGCTTCACCATATTGAGTATCCTCATATAGTTTCTCTTCAGTATGAATTGTTTCATGCCTTTGAGGATGAATGTGATATGCAAAGGCTCTACCATGTTGAGTATATGCAGAGGCCTTCTTTTCAGTATGACGTCTTTCATGCCTGTGAAGATAATTGGCACATGGGAAAGCTTTACCACATTTATTATACTGATGAATCTTTTTATCTGTATGAATTAATTTTACAATTTGGTCTAATTGTAAAGAGCAATCCGATCTTAAGTTTTATCACGTTGTTTACATTCATGGCATTCCCCTTCATTATGGGTTGGT
Organism: Meriones unguiculatus; assembly: GCF_030254825.1. Taxonomy (NCBI): domain Eukaryota; kingdom Metazoa; phylum Chordata; class Mammalia; order Rodentia; family Muridae; genus Meriones; species Meriones unguiculatus. Next base: position 130,488,958 of record NC_083351.1, on the reverse strand, counting down.
TTTCATCTTTGAAGATACCTGATAGGGTAAGAGCATTAATTACATGGCTCACACTTATAGCATCCTTTTCCTGTATGAGGGGTTTCATATACTTGAAGAGAACTGAAAGCCCTCAGAGCTTTACCACATTGATTGTATATACAGGTTTTCCTCTATTGTGGGTCATACTACATTTCCTAAGTGAACCAGGAAAAAAAGAATTTGCACATTCCTACTCCAGTGTGACCTTATTGATGTATTCCCAATAAAGTTGGAAAACCAATTAACTTACATCACATTCAAAAGACTGCTGAAACTGTGGACTACTACATATCTTTTAATTGTTTCTTTCAATATCCCTCATTCATACATGGCTTGTTACTTATTGTGATATAATATATATGAAAGGAAGAATAACAAATAAAGAATTTCCATACTGCATTTACAGAAAATTCACAAAAATTCACAGATTTTGACTTTTTGTTCCTCATAGATATGCAATATAGGGATTACGATTTCTCCACAACCTTCTTACCTCTCATTAACTACCTCTTTCACTAAACTTAGCAACATCACTACAAATATATGAGTAACACCAGCTTTACTATGGACTATATACTTATTAGAACGTTTCTGACATATACTTAGCACCTATTCAGTATGTATGTACACCTTTTCCAATATCTGTGTAGTATAGTTTTGCAGGAATTGGCAGTTCTACAGCGTAACTTTAATGGGGCTATGGTTCAAATGGTAATATCTGTTAACACATTGCCTCCATGTCTTCTTTCTTAAATTAATGCCTTGCAAATATAAATCATAAATATAAATTAAAAATAAAAACCTGACATTGAGATACATGGAGTTATGAGAATTTAATAATCATCAATACACTTAAAGATGTGCTTGTTTACACTGTTGCTGTTCCTTAAAAATTCTTCAGAGTCATATTTTTATCAGCTTGCACACAAAATTACCTTGGATGTCTTCTAGAACTTTGACAGTGTTCTTCAATATTGTGGTCTTCCCAATTATAGCCTAAAATACAGTACCACAAAAGTATATATGTTACTGGAAATTATGCAAAACTTAAGTTACTGTCTTCAGTGAACCTTAAAACCATGCCAAATTAATTCACCTCATTTTCCTCTTTTTACACTGAAATTAGAGAAGAGCATCAATAACAAATAACGTTACCCCTTAATTTTGAAAGGTTAAGGAAAAATCACAGTCTTACCTATAGCAGTGAGATTCCTGTAGGTCTCCAGCATCACATCTTTGTAGAGATTCTTCTGGGAAGGATCCAGCAAAGCCCACTCTTCCTGGGTGAAGTTCACATGCACATCATCATAGGTCACTCCATCCTAAATTATCACAAACATGTGTAAAATAGAATGAATGATAAGGACAACATTGGACTTGAAACTTTATTGACAATATATTCATATGATCCTGGTGCTACCCCCACACAGAGATTCAACCATAATTAACAAGTCATTTTAGAAGGAAACTTAGTAATGAGGTTCACCTCAGTAATTTCTGTCCTTTTTAATTAAATTTTAATTTTTATATCAATTATAGTTTATTCATTTTATATCCCAGCTGTAGCCCCCTCATTCATTCCCAAACCCACCCTCCCTCATCTCTTCCCATGACCCTCTCCAAGTCCACTAATATGGAAGGACCTCCTCCCCTTCCATCTGACACTAGCTTATCAGGTCTCATCTGGACTGACTGCACTGTCCTCCTCTGTGGCCTGGCAAGGCTGCTCTACCCTTAGGGGGAGGTGATCAAAGAGCCAGCCACAGAGTTCATGTCAGAGACAGTTCCTGTTCCCCTGACTGGGGAACCCACTTGGAGACTGAGGTGCCATGGGCTACATCTGAGTAAGGGTTCTAGATTATGCCCATAAATGGTCCTTGATTGGAGTATCAGTCTCACAAAAGACCCCTGGACACAGATTTTTTGGTTCTGTTGCTCGTCTTGTAGAGCTGCTGTCCTCTCCAGATCCCACTATCTCCCCTTTCTTTCATAGGATTCCCTGCACTCCTCCCAAAGTTTGGTTAGGAGTCTCAGCATCTGCTTTGATAAACTGCTGGGTAGAGTCTTTCAGAGGCCCTCTGTGTTAGGCTCCTGTCCTGTTTACTGTTTTCTCCTTCTTCCAATGTCCATCCCATTTGTCTTTCTGAGTGAGGACTGATAATTTTACCCAGGGTCCTCCTTCTTGCTTAGCTTCTTTAGGTGTACAGATTTTAGAATGTATATCCTATCTTTTAGGTCTAGAATCCACTTATAAGTGAGTATATACCTTATGTGTCTTTCTGCTTCTGGGATACCTCACCAGGATGATCATTCTAGACCCCACCATTTATCTGCAAATTTCATGATTTCCTTGTTTTTAATTGCTGAGCAGTATTCCATTGTGTAAATGTACCACCACATTTTCTGTATCCATTCCTCAGCTGAGGGGCATTTGGGTTTTTTCCTGGATGTCTACATGTAGAAAAATACAAATAGATCCATACTTATCACTCTGCACAAAACTAAAGTCCAAGTCGATCAAAGACCTCAACATAAAAACACATACATTAAATCAGTTAGAAAGAAAAGTGGGGAAGAGTCTTGAACTTGGCATAGGAGACAACTTCCTGAACAGAACACCAACAGCACAGGCTCTATAGCAACAATCAATAAATGGGACCTCATGAAACTGAAAAGCTTCTGTAAAGCCAAAGACACTATCCTCAGAACAAAACGACAGCCTACAGACTGGGAAAGATTCTTCACCAACCCTATATCTGACGGAGGGCTAATACCCAGAATATATAAAGAACTTAAGAAGTTAAAAAGCAACAAATCAAGTAATCCGATTAAAAAATGTGGTAAAGAACTAAACCGAGAATTCTCTGTAGAGAAATATAGAATGGCAGAGAAACAGTTAAAGAAATGCTCAATGTCCTGAGTCATCAGAGAGATGGAAATCAAAACTACCCTGAGTTTGACCTTATACCCATCAGAATGGTTAAGATCCAAAACTCAAGTGACAACACATGCTGGAGAGGATGTGGAGAAAGAGGTACCCTACTCCACTGTTGGGAATGTAAACTTGTCCAACCACTTTGGAAATCAATCCGGTGCTTTATCAGACAATTAGTAATAAATCCAGCTATACCACTCCTAGGCATATATCCAAAATATGCTCAAGTATACATCAAGGACATTTGCTCAACCATGTTCACAGCAGCTTTATTCATAATAGCCAGAATCTGTACTCTTAAATAATTAACAAACATAAAGACAAAGAGACAAGCAAACAGTACTAGCAATAGTACCGCACATACATCAGAGAGATTGTAGTAACAGTTTACTAACTACAAAACGCAATGGACAAGCTAGTCTATTGGCTCATGCCTTTAACCCCTGTACTTAGAGACAGGCAGAAATATCTCATTGAGGTGGATGCCAGCTTGTTTTATGGAATGAGTGCTAAAGCATCCAGAGGTACACATTAAGACCCTGTTACCACTTCAAAAATAAACCAAACAAAAAATACAGTAAGAACTAAGAGGTGGGCTGGAGAGATGGCTCAGAGATTAAGAACACTGGCTGTTCCTCCAAAGGTCCTGAGTTCAATTCCCAGCAACCACATGGTGGCTCACAACCATTATAGTCTGATATGGCACCTTCTTCTGGCGTGTAGGAACATATGTAGTCTGTATGTTGTATAAATAATAAATAAATCTTTAAAAAAAAAGAACTAAGAGGTCTTTACTAAAATTCCTAAAATAAAGTATACATCCACTCCAGTTCTGTATTCATCTTCCAAGAACCAGAGGTTCCCAGTTTAATGTATTTCATTAATAAGATCTTACTAAAAAGGAATGTATGCTTAAACAGTTACCAATGGACAGATGAAAATATTTGCATATGTCCGTAAACACTAACAGAGTATTGTTAATGGTATTGAGGGATGGCTCTCTCTCATGGCATGGTGGTTCTCAAATTGGGCCAGACACTGGAAGGACATTCTGAAAGTCTCTATCTTTATCTCTGCACATCTTGTAGGCAGGGTAAATTTTTGGCTGAAGGTTTTGTAGGTAGATTGATGTTCCCCTCCCATTACCATAATTCCAGCCTGGCTAGAAGATGGCCTAAGCCTCTGTATACTCTGCTGTTAAGAAGCTCAGCTAGAGACACCCCCATATCCTCCCTATAACCTACCCTGTCACAGGTCTCTAGCTTGTCTCAGTGATACCCCCACCTTTGGATTCCCTTTTCTCTCCAAGCCCTCTAACCTACCCTCTGAACTCTCTCCACGTCTGATCCCCCTCCACTCCCTTCCCTCCCCATACACTCTCCTATCCAGTTCCCTTTCTCCTTCCACTGTCAATTTCCCCACCTGAGTGAAATTCAAAGAGGGCCTCCCTTGGGCCCTCCTTTTTTACTTAGCTTCTTTGGAGCTCTGAATTGTACTATGATTACCATGTAATATATACCTAATATCTGCTTATAAGTGAGTACATAATGTGTGTCTTTCTGAGTCTGGGTTCCCTCACCCAGGATGATCCTTTCTAGTTCTGTACATTTGCCTGCAAATTTCACAATTTCCTAGTTTTTAATAGCTGAGTAGAATTCCATTCTGTTAATGAACCACAGTTTCTTTATCCATCTGCAGGTGAGGGAAATATGGGTTGTTTCCTGTTTCTTGCTATTATTAATAAAGCTGCTATGAGCATAGTTGAGCAAATGTCTTTGTTGTATGGAGGAGCATCTTCTGGGGTCTTTTATACCCAGAAGAGGGATAGCTGGGACTTGAGGTAGTACTATTTCCAATTTTTTGAGAAAGGGCTAGATTGATTTCCATAGTGGTTGTACAATTTTGCACTCCCACCAGCAACGGAGGAAGGTTCTTTTTTCTCCACATACTTGCCAGCATGTGCTGTCACTTGAGTTTTTGATATTACACATTCTGACAGATGTAAGATGGAATCTTGAAGTTGTTTTGACTTGCATTTCCTTTCCCTGAAGGCTAATGATGCTGAGAGTCTCATTAAGTGCTTTTCTGCCATTAGAGATTCCTCTACTAAAAATTCTGTTAGCTCTGTACCTCATTTTTAATTGGTTTATTTGGTACGTTATTTAATTACTTGAGATATTTACATATTTTGGGGACTTTATCAGATGTAGGGTTAGCGGAGATCATTTGCCAATCAGTTGGCTGCCATTTTCTTCTGTTAACAGAAGAATTGCCTTATAGAATTTTTTCAGTTTCATGAGGTTCCATTTATTAACTGTTGATCTTAGAGCCTCACTTGTTGGTGTTTTGTTTAGGAAGTTATCTCCTGTGCTAATGAGTTCAAGGCTGGTTCTCATTTTTTCTTCTAATAGATTTAGTGCTTATAGTTTTATGTTGAGGTCTTTGATCCACTTGGACTTGAGTTTTATACAGAGTGATAAATATGAATCCATTTGCATTTCTACATGTAGACATCCAGTTAGACCAGCACCATTTGTTGAAGATGCTTTCTTTTTTCCATTGTATGTTTCTGGCCTCTTTGTCAAAAATCAAGTATCCACAGGTATGTGGATTTCTGGGTCTTCTATTCAATTCCATTGATCAACCAGTCTGTTTTCATGCCAGTATCATGTAGTGTTTACTTGCTCTGTCTTATAGCTTGAAGTCAGGAATGTAGATACCTACAGAAAATCTTTTATCATATAGGATTGTTTTAGCTAATATGGGTTTTTTGTTTTTCCATTTAAAGGTGAGAATTGTTCTTTCAAGGTCTGTAAAAAATTGTGTTGGTATTTTGATGGGAATTGCATTGTACCTATAGATTGTTTTGGAAAGATGTTAATCCTACTGATCCATGAGCATGGGAATCTTTCCATCTTCTACTGTTTTTAGTTTCTTCTTTCAGATACTTGAAGCTCTTGTCATAAAGGTCTTTCACTTGCTTGGTTAGAGTTACACCAAGATAGTTTATATCATTTGTGGTTATCGTGAAAGGTGTTGTTTCCCTAATTTCTTTCTCAGCCACTTATCATTTGTATAAAGGAAAGCTACTGACTTTTTGTATTTAATTTGTATACAGCCACTTTGCTGAAGGTGTTTATCAGCTGTAGGAGTTTTCTGGTTGAACTTTGGGGGTTACTTATATATTCTATAATATCATCTCTGAAGAGGGAAACTTCAACTTCTTCCTTTCCAATTTGTATCCCCCAGATCTCCTTTAGTTGTCTTACTGCTCGAATATCAAGTAATATATTGAAGAGATGTGGAGTGAGTGGGCAGGCTTGTCTTGTCCCTGATTTTAGTGGAATTGCTTTGAGTTTCTCTCCATTTAATTTGATATTGGCTGTTGGTTGTTGACTTGCTGACATAGGCTTTATTATGTTTATGCCCATTATTTTTTTAATTCTGCCTTACCTAATGTCTCAGGGCATGGGTAGAATGCCAGATATTTTGGGCCAAAATATCATACAAATGACCTCTAGCGTAACATTTCATGGATTCTATTGTCCATTGAAATCTTGTGACCAGGATTTCTTCTTTCTGCATTACTCTTAACAATCTAATCTTCCAGGTCTTACTATAACAGCAGATTAAGTTGTATACAGCTTTCTATACTTTTTGCCATCTAAAGTCCTGATATTTTCAACATTCCTCCAAAAGATAACATTCCCAGGTTATCTCCTGCAGAACAGTCACTTACTATATACTATTTTCTTGTTGCTGTTGTAATTAACTTCTCTGCTCCTGTGATTAAATCCTCAAACCAAAAGCGTCTTAAGTAATGAATAGGTTTATCTGGCTGGTTCTGTCAGATCACATTCTGTCATTTTGGGAGCTTAGAATAAAAATTCAAGCTAGAAAATAAATGCAAAATCCATGGGCAAACACTGTTTCCTGGTTTGCTCTTTTGCTTGGTCACTGTCTCATGCTCAGATAGCTCTCTTATCCAGCCTAGGCCCACCTTCTTAGGGATAGATATTGCCACCCTCAGTGAAAGAGCCCTCCCATATCATCAATCAACACAATCTCTCACAGATCAAGCAAATAACCATTCTGATGAGGACACACTCTCAGTTGAGGCTCCCTCAGGACTGTTGACAACTTAACCTAATTAGAAGAGAGACTATAATATGTGAGAAAAAAATTTAAAAACCAAAACCAGATACCCAAGATTACTCCCCCCAGCACAAGAGGTTTTTGAATAGCAGGACTATAGTGACTATGGAGCGAGGAAGCGAGCAAGAAGCCATGTTGTGGACTGCCCAGTGTCTGTGTTTTACAGGTGAGAGGACAGCCCACAGGTACCAGGAATGAGTGGTTCCGGCATCTGGCCACTGTCCCTAAGAAAGCTCCTGGGTTCAAGGATGCAAGTTTCCAGCCTCTGGTAACACACCTTCCAGGATCCTGGGAAATGGTCCCAGCCTCCAATCCTAGGCTCTACACTTTTTACTGAGGAGATCTGGAAGACCTCAGGAGGATACATGATTTCACTCCTAAATGAGACTGGTCCAGTGCACATGGTGTCTTGGCAGCTGAAGCTCAGTGACTACTGATTGACTAAGCTAGTGGCAAGGCTGCTGACTCCAGGAGATCCCCTGGCATGAGGAGGACTCCTGGGTTTCTGAGGAGACCTGTTCATCATCAGGATCATACTGGTAAGACACACCCATTCCAATTTCTTGCCTGTGGGTCCAGCTGGGACATGGCCACCTTAGGAGAGCCACAGCTATTCTGTGAGATCCAGCCACCAGTCCACAACCATATACATTAACTCAAGGAAGCCTGGTACAGGAACATCCAGCCTCCTGCCCAGGGCTCTTCCCATACCCTGGAGAAATCTAGCAGGCATCAGGAACAACCAGCCAATGCCAGAGACAACCAGATTGCTAAAGGCTAGTAGATGAACACAACAAGAAAAGCCAGAGCAATACGGCAACACCAGAACCCAGTTATCCCACTGCAAGCAGCCCTGGATACCCTAACATAACAAAAAAGAAAAAGAAAAAAGAAAAAAAAGAGAAAATTTTAAATTTTAAATCTATTTTTATGAAGATGATACAGGCCTTTAAAGAGAAAACAAGATATCTTTAAAGAAATACAGAAAATTACAATTAGACAGAGGCCTTTAAAAAGGAAATGAATAAATCACTTTAAAAATACAGGAAAATACAAACATATTAAGAAAATGAATAAAATGGTTCAAGACCTGAAAATACAAATAATAAAGGAAACATAAACTGAGAAAATCCTGGAGATGGGCAACTTTAAGAAAACAAGATCTACACAGGTAAGCATCACCAACAGAATACAAGATGGAAGAAGAAAACTCTGGCATAGAAGAAACAACTGAAATCGATACATCTGTCAAAGAAAATGTTAAATCTAAAAAATTCCTGACAGAAAACATCCAAGAAATCAAGAACACTATGAAAAGATAGAATAACAAGAATAGAAGAAAAAGAAAATTCCCCGCTCCAAGGCCCAGAAAATATTTTCAATAAAATAATAGAAATTTCCCAAAGGCTTACAGAACACCACATACATTAGACCAGAAAAGAAAATCCTCCAACCACATAATAATCAATACTAAATATACAGAACAAAGAAAAATATTAAAAGCTGCTAGGGAAAAAGTAACATGCAAAGGCAATCTTATCAGAATCACATCTGACTTTTCAACACAGACTCCCAAAGCCAGTAGGGCCTGAGCAGATGTCTTGCAGACCTTAATAGACCACAGATTTCAACCCAGACTACTATACCCCATAAAACATTCAATTAGCATAGTTAGAGAAAACAAGATATTCCATGACAAAACAAAATTTAAACAATATGCACAAGTCCAGCCCTACAGAAGACACTAGAAAAAACAAAAACAAAAAACTCCAACCCAAGGAGAGTAACTACATCCAAGAAAACAAAGGAAATAAAGAACTCCATTGTAACAAAACCAAGGGATTCATAGAGACAAACACACACACACACACACACATACACAAACACACACAGAGAAGGATGGAGGGAAAATCACCAACCAACATCAAAATATCAGGAATTAACAATCATTGGTTATTAATATCTCTCAACATCAATGGACTCAATTGCTCAATAAAAGAACATAGGCAATTACTGGAATCCAAGATGGCAGCAAAAACCTCACACCTTATCTGAGGAGCAGAGGATCTGAAACTCCAAAATTGGTGAGTGGAGGGGCAGCTGAACCCAAAACAATGACATTGGGGCTTCCAGGGAGAAAGGAGACAAACCCTGAACTGAGACCAATAGGACTATCCAGGACTTCTCCATGGACTTCTCTTGGGGACTCAATTCCCAGGTGCTTCCCCGTTAATGGGCGGAGGCAGCGGCAGAGGCACTGTAGACAGCAGCGGAGGCAGCGAAGTCAAAGGCGGTGGAGGAGGCCAGCATTGCACACAGCTCCTAGCACAGAGCACAGTGCTAGCTACTCCAAGCACAGAACTCCCTGCTTGAGATTTGAGACAGAGAATACTCAATCGCCCAGCATTTCCACAGGACAGGCCTCCTTCTCCCTCCTTGGTGGAGGCGGAGGTGGAGGCTGCAGAGGCAGCCCACAGCATCAGGCACAGAGTGCAGAGTCCAGCCCACAGTGCCCATAGCTACTAGCACAGAGCGTAGTGCTGGTAGCTCCTCCAGCCCAATCAGGCCCGCAGCTCCCCAGGGCCTTCCAGAAGGCATCTGAGCCAGCGGCCTCCTAGTTCTGCCGTGGTGGCTAGACTCCCAGTGGACCGTAATACCTGGCCCCAAGTTCTGCAGCAACATAGGAATTTTTGGGACAGCATTATCAACATTGAAGGCCCTGCTCTGTGGGTCTACCAGTGAAGTCCAGGCAATCAACTCCTAGAACCAAGACAGATCTGAATACCAGAACAACAGTGTGACAGGACTGTGGACCACTGAGGTATTCAGGGAATCGGTGTAGGCACATTGTGCCCACAAATTATGCCTGCTAACAATGCTACCATTCGCAACCCCCTTGTGCCTGCTCCCCACCCCATTTCACGTATCTACACTCTCTAGCATTATATCCTTAAAGACATACGTATACACACACACTTGCTCCCCAGCAATTGCGATTTTGTGCCAACAGCGTTTCTTCCCTTAGGTACAGCTGAAACACCAACCCATACTCTCAAACCACTGGACCTGTCTCATCTTCCTGAAGAATACTCCAGACATCAGAGAAAGACGGACCCAGTCTGAAGTACAGACTCCAGGAACAAACAGTGAAGGTTATGGATGAGCAGATGGTCAGAGGTCAGCATAAGATAACACCCAACAAAAATTAGGAAATCATGGTTCTACCAGCAAACCCCAAAATTAATGGATATTTTAATTTTTTGGAAACACTAGAAAATTACTTTAAAGCTATGCTTATCCAGTTATTAGGGGCAGATAAAGAGGAAATGAACAAATCTCACAGAGAAATAGCCACACAAGTGGAGGCAAATAAAGAGGAAACAAACAAAGCTCTCATAGAAATAGCAACAGAAGTGAAGGCAAATAGGGAGGAAATGAAAAAAGGTCTCAAAGAAATACAGACAAATACAGCTGCACAAGTAGAGGTGCAATTAGTGGCATATAGTGAGGAAACAAACAAAAAATAAAAGCCATCATTGGAAGACAAGACTCCACATTCAAACAGATGAAGGAAATAGTGCAAGGCATGAAAACAGAATTAGAATCAATAAAGAAAATACAGAGAAAACCCTGGAGCTGGAGAACTTAGAAAAAAATATCAAGAACCACAAAGGTATGCATCACCAATAAAATACAAGAGATGGAAGAAAGAATCTCAGGTGCTGAAGATACACTTGCTGAAATTGATACTTCTCTCAAAGAAAAAGTAAAATCAGAAAAGTCCCAAACACAAAACATCTAAGAAATCAAGGACTCCATGAAAAGATGCCACGAAAACACGGAATTTAAGAATAATAGCAATACATAAAAATGAAGATTCCAGGCTCCAAGGTCCAGAAAATATTTTTAAGAAAATCACAGAAGAAAATTTTCCCAACTTAAAGAAAGATGCCCATAAACATATAAGAAGCGTACAGAACAGGAAATCTCCAATCCAACGAAAACAACTACACCCAAAAAAAAACATAGGATATAGATAACTTTCACAACAAAGATTAAAAGAAAACAAGCAATGAATCACAGTAACACCACCAACTCCACAATAAAAGGAACTAACATTCATTGGTCATTAATTATCTATCAACATCCATGGACTCAACTCTCCAATAAAAAGACACAGACTAACAGAATGGTTACAGAAAGTCCAACATTCTGCTGCATCCAAGAAACACATCTCTGAGACAAAGATAAATACTACCTCAGAGTAAAGGGCTGGAAAAATGTTTTTCAAGCAAATGGACCCAGAAACCAAGTTGGGGTAGGTATCCTAATATCTAATAAAATAGACTTTTAACCAAAATTAATAAAAAATGATGAGGAGTGGCACTTCTTTCTCATCAGAGGAAAAATCCACCAAAAGGACATCACAATTCTGAACATCTATGACCCAAATACAAGAATGCCTACATTTTTAAATGAAATGTTATTAAAGCCTAAATCCCACATGGGTCCCAGCACCTTAATAGTAGGAGACTTCAACACCCTACTCTCACCAAGGCACAGATCATCTAGATTGAAGCTAAAGAGGGAAATGATGGCACTTACAGAGGTCCTAAATCAAATGGACCTAATAGATGTCTACAGAACTTTTCACCCAAATTCAAAAGACTATACATTCTTCTCAGCACCTCGTGGACCCTTTGGCAAAATAGACCATATAGTTGGTAAAAAGCAAGGCTCAGCAGATACAAGAAGATTGAAATAATCCCTTGCATTCTATCTGACCACCATGGAATAAAGTTGGACCTCAACAACAAAATAAATAGCAAAAAGCCTACACACACATGGAAACTGAACAATTCCCTACTCAATGACAGCTGCGATAGGGAAGAAAGAAAGAAATTAAAGACTTCCTAGAATTCAATGAAAATGAAGGCATAACTTACATAAACTTATAGAACACAATGAAAGCAGTGCTAAGAGGAAAATTCATAGCACTAAGTGCTTTTAAGAAGAAATTTGAAACATCTCATACAAGCAACTTAATGACCCACCTGAAGGTCCAGAAAGAAAGAAAGAAAGAAAGAAAGAAAGAAAGAAAGAAAGAAGGAAGGAAAGCATTTATACCCAAGAGGAGTAGACGGCTGGAAATAACCAAAATAAAAAATAGAAGTCATCATAAATCAATAAATTAGAAACAAACAAAACAATTCAAAGAACCAATGAAACCAAGAGCTGGTTCTTTGAGAAAATCATCAAGGTAGATAAACCCTTAGCCAAACTAACTAAAAGGCAGAGAGGCACTATCTAAATCAGCAAAATCAAAAATGCAAGGGGGACATAACAACAGACACTGAGAAAATCCAAACAATCAGTAGATCGTACTATAAAAGCCTATATGCCAGAAAATTTGAAAATCTAAAGGAAACGGACAATTTTCTTGACAGAATCCATTTACCAAAATTAAGTCAAAATCAGGTAAAAAGATTGAATAGTCCTATATGCCACAAGGAAATACAGGTCGTCATCAAAAGTGTCCCATCCAAAAAAAGCCCAGGGCCAGATGGTTTCAGTGCAGAATTCTACCAGACCTTCAGAGAAGAGCTAACTCCAATTCTCTTCAAACTATTGCACAAAATAGAAACAGAAGAAACACTACCAAACTCAGTGTATGAAGCCACAGTCACCATGTTACCTAAACCACACAAAGACCCAGCCAAAAAAAGAAAAGTTCAGACTTATCTCTATTATGAACACTGATGCAAAAATACTCAATAAAATATTGGCAAACCGAATCCAAGAACACATAAAAGATATCATCCACCATGATCAAGTAGGCTTCATCCCAGGCGTGCAGAGGTGTTTCAATATATAGAAATCCATTACTGTAATCCACCACATAAACAAACTGAAGGAGAAAAACCACATGATCATCTCCTTAGATGCCAAAACAGCATTTGACAAAATCCAACACCCATTCATGTTTAAAGTCTTACAGAGATCAGGTATACAAGGCACATACTTAAACACAGTAAAGACAATATACAGCAAGCCTATAGCTAACATCAAATATAAATGGAGAGAAACTTAAATCAATCTCACTGAAATCAGAGACAAGGCAAGGCTGCCCATCTCTCCATATGTCTTGAACATAGTACTTGAACTCTTAGCTGAAGCAATAAGACAACTAAAGGAGATTAAGGAGCTACAAATTGGAAAGGAAGAAGTCAAAGTATCACTATTTGCAGATGATATGATAGTCTACATGTGTGACTTCAAAAATGTATCCAATGAACGCCTACAGCTGAACACCTTCAGCAAAATGGCTGGCTACAAAAATTAACTCAAAAAAAAAAAATCAGAAGCCCTCCTGTATACCAAAGACAAAAGGGCCAAGAAACAAATAAGGGAAACAACATCCTTCACAATAGCCACTAGTAACATAAAGTATCTTCATGTGACTCTAACCAAGCAAGTGAAAGACCTGTTTGATAAAAACTTCAAGTCTCTGAAGAAAGAAATTAAAGAAGATATCAGAAGATGGAAAGATCTCCCATGCTCATGGCTTGGCAGGATTAACATAGTAAAAATGGCCATCTTACCAAAAGCAATCTACCATCAAAATACCAACACAATTCTTTACAGAACTTGAAAGAAAAATTCTCAACTTCATATGGAAAAACAAAAGACCCAGAATTGCCAAAATGAACTTGTACAACAACCGATCATCTGGAGCTACTACCATCCCTGATCTCAAGCTGTACTACAGAGCAACAGTAATAAAAACCACATGGTACTGGCATAGAAACAAAATAGTGGACCATTGGAATCGAAGAGAAGACCCATAAATGAACACATACAGTTATGGACACCTGATTTTTGACAAAGATGCCAAAACCATACAATGGAAAAAAGATAGCATCTTCAACAGATGGTGCTGGTCTAACTGGATATCTACATGTAGAAAAGTACAAATAGATCCATATTTGTCATCCAGCACAAAACTACAGTCCAAGTAGATCAAAGACCTCAACATAAAAACAGACACACTAAACCTGTTAGAAGAAAAAGTGGGGAAGAGCCTAGAACTCATTGGCACAGGAGACAACTTCCTGAACAGAACACCAACAGCACAGGCTCTAAGAGCAACAATCAATAAATGGGATCTCATGAAACTGAAAAGCTTCTGTAAAGCAAAGGACACTGTCGTCAGAAAAAAACGACAGCCTACAGACTGGGAAAGAATCTTCACCAACCCTATATCTGACAGAGGGCTAATATCCAGAATATATAAAGAACTCAAGAAGTTAAAAAGCAACAAATCAATTAATCCAATTTAAAAATGAGGTTCAGAGCTATATTTCTGTAGAGAAATATAGAATGGCAGAGAAACAGTTAAAGAAATGCTCAGTGTCCTTAGTCATCAAGGAAATGCAAATCAAAACTAAGGTGATATTTCACCTTACACCCATCAGAATGGCTAAGATAAAAAAACTCAAGGGACAATACATGCTGAAGACGATGTGGAGAAAGGGGAACCATCCTCCATTGCTGGTGGGAATGTAAACTTGTACAACCACTTTGGAAATCAATCTGGCACTTTCTCAGATAATTAGGAATAGCGCTTCCTCAAGATCCACCTATACCACTCCTAGGCATATATCCAAAATATGCTCAAGGACATTTGCTCAACCATGTTCACAGCAGCTTTATTCATAATAGCCAGAATCTGGAAACAGCAAAGATGTCCCTCAACAGAAGAATGGATACAGAAACTGTGGTACATTTACACAATGGAATACTACTTAGCAATTACAAACAAGGAAATCATGAAATTTCCAGCAAATGTTGGGAACTATAAAAGATCACCCTGAGTGAGGTATCCCAGAAACAGAAAGACACACAGTATGTACTCACTTCTAAGTGGATATTAGGCATATAATATAGGAAAACCTACAAAAAAACTAAAGAAGGTGAGCTAGAAGGACACTGGGTAAAATGTTCAATCATCACTCAGAAAGGCAAATGAGATGAACACAGAAGAAGAAAAACAGGAAATAGGGCAGAAGCCTATCATGGAGGGCCTCTGAAAGACTCTACCAAGTATTGTATAAAAGCAGATTATAAGACTCCTAAACAAACTTTGGGCAGAGTGCAGGAAATCTTAGGAAAGAAAGGGGAGATAGTAAGACCTGGAGAGGATAGGAGCTCCACAAGCATAGTAAGAGAATCAAAAAATCTGAGCACAGGGGTCTTTTCTGAGATTAAAACTCCAACCAAGGACAATTCATGGATACAGCCTAGAACCCCTTCTCAGATGTAGCCCATGGCAGTTCAGTACCCAAGTAGGATCCCTACTAATGGAATAGGAACTGTCTCTGACATGAACTCAGTGGCTAGCTCTTTGACTACCTCCCCTAGATGGGGGAACAGCCTTGCAAAGCCAGAGAGGAGGAAAATACAGCCAGTTTGGATGAGACTGGATAAGTAGGGTCAGATGGAAGGGGACTAGGACCTCCCCTATCCATGGACTTGGAGAGGAGCATAGTAGGAGATGAGGGAGGAGAGAAGGAAGGGGCTACAGCTGGAATACAAAGTGAATAAATTGTAATTAATATAAAAATTAAAATTTAATTACAAAGAAAGGACATAGGCTAACAGAATAGATATGAAAACAGGACACATTACTTAGCTGCATACAAGAAACACACCTCAGCCACAAAAACAAAAACATAACCTCAAAATAAATATCTGGAAAAATGTCTTTAAAGCAAGTGATCCAAAGAAGCAAGCTGGAGTAGCCATTCCAATATCTAATAAAAGAGATTTCCAACCAAAATTAATCAAGAGAGATGTGGAAGGAAAAATCCACCAAGAGGATATTTCAGTACTGATCATCTATGCACCAAATACAAGGGCACCAACATTTGTTTAAAAACAAAACAAAACAAAAAACATTGCCAGAGCATAAATTGCATAACAAACCACACACACACACACACACACACACACACGTAGGAAACTTCAAAACCCCACTCTGATGAATGAACTGGTCATCAAGACAGAAACTAAACAGAGAAATAATGAAACTAACAGATGTCATGAATCAAATGGACCAAACAAATATCTATAAAACTTTTCACACTAAAACAAAAGAAAATCCCTTTAAGCACCCCATGGATTGTTCTTGAAAACTGACCATATATAGTCGTAAAGCAAGCCCCGACCAATAGAAGAAAAATGAAATAACCGGTATATCTTATCTGATCACCAAAGATTAAAGCAAGACTTCAACAACAGAAACAATGGAAACACTATGCTCATGAAAACAGAACAACTCTCTACTCAATGACCACTGGGTCAGGGAGGAAAGAAGAAAAGAAAGTAAAGACTTTCTAGAATTTAATGAAAATGAAGATACAACAGCAAAATTGGAGAGATTAAACATTTCAATGTTTCAACACTGGAGAAAATTATTTTGACTACTAAAAGTATTTCACTCTCTTATGATAAAGAAAAAGATATCTGTTAGAATCACTTAGGTGTTATTTTGTTTCATATAATTGATGACTGGATATAAGTCTGGATGAAATTAAGGAAACACAAACTTTTAAAAACCAAATGCAAGATAACAGATTTTTTTAAAAGTGTATGAGTGAGTCATATACTATACCTTGTTTTGCTCTAATTATTTTAAAAGTCATAAGCACTTTTGAAAACAAGTCTACCTGGGAACTAGAAAAGATCATCCTGAGTGAGTTATCCCAGAAGTAGAAACACACACATGGCATATATTCACTTTTAAGTGAATATTAGACACATAATATAGGATAAACATCCTAAAATCTGTACACCTAAAGAAACTAATCAAGAAGGAAGACCCCGGGTAAAATTAATCAATCCTTACTCAGAAAGGCAAATAGGAAAGACATCAGAAGAGGGAGAAAACTGGGAACAGAACAGGAGCCTAACACAGAGGGCCTCTGAAAGACTCTACCCAGCAGGGTATCAAAGCAGTTGCTGAGACTCATAGCCAAATTTTGGGTAGAGTGCAGGGAATCTTATGAAAGAAGGGAGAAATAGAAAAACCTGGAGGGGAACTCCACAAAGGAAGGAAAAGAATTAAGAAATCTGGGCCCAGGGGTCTTTTCTGAGACTGAGACTCCAACCAAGGACCATGCCTGGGGATAACCTAGAACTGTAGCCCATGGCAGCTCAATCTCCATGTGGGTTCTCTAGTACTAGGAACATGGACTGTCTCTGACATGAACTCAGTGGCTGGTTCTTTGATCACCTCACCTTGAGTGGGGAGCAGCCTTACCTGGCCACAGAAGAAGATAATGCAGACAGTCCTGGTGAGACCTGATAGGCTAGGGTCAGGTAGAAGGGAAGGAGGACCTCCCCTATCAGTGGACTTGGGGAGGTGCATGGAAAGAGATGAGGAAAGGTGGGATTGGGAGGGGAGGAGGGAGGGTGCTACAGCTGGGATAAAAAGTGAATAACCTGTAATTAGTAAAAAAATAAATTTAAAAAATCTCTAATCACAAAAAAATCTCTAATCACAAAAAAGTAAACAAGTCTATCCCCATTTTTATGTGTATTTGAGAATGTTTTCCTGTGTGAAACACAAACATATAGTTTTCTTAATATGTACCACTTACCAATGATAAATCAAGATAATATAGACAATTTAAATACAATTATAACCCCTCGTGAAATAGAAGAAATTATTACAAGTTCTGAGACAAAAAAAAAAAAAAAAAAAAAAAAAAAAAAAAGGCCTGGCTGGATGGTTTTAGTGCAGAATTCAACCAGGCTTTCAAAGAAGACTTAACACCAATACTACTCCAAGTATTCCACAAAACAAAAACAGAAGGAACATTACCCAATTCATTTTAGGAAGCAACAGTTACTCTGAATCCCAAAGCTTAACAAAGACCAATTTCTTTCATGAACATAGATGCCAAACTACCCAATAATATTATTGCAAACTGAGAAAGAAAACATCAAAAAGATTACCCTCAAGGATCAAACAGGCTTCATCCCAGAGATGCATGGATGGTTCAACATACTAAAATAAGTAAATGTACTCCACCATATAAATAGACAGAAAGCCACAGCATCATCTCATTAGACACTAAATATGCCTTCATCAAAATCCAAGATCACAATAAAAATCTTGGAGAGGTTAGAGATACAAGATATCTAAACATAATAAAGGAAATTAACAGCAGTTCTAAACCAAACAACAAATTAAATGCAGAAAAACTCAAAGAAATTCCACTACAATCAGGAACAAGACAAGGCTGTCCACTCTCTCCACTGAAAGTCTCCACCCATCAGGATATCAAAGAAACTGAGACTCATAGCCAATATAGTACTTCAAGTTCTAGCTAGAGCAATAAAACAACTGAAGGAGATCAAGGGGATATAATATAGAAAAGAAGTCAAAGTATCCTAAATGGCAGATATATAAGAATATATATGAGTGACCACCAAAATTCTACTAACAAACTCCTACATATACTTTTTGATAAAGTGTTTTGATAAACACTTTCAAGAAAGTGGCTGGATACAGGATTAACTAAAACAAAATCAGTAGCTCTCTTATATATCGGCTATATAAAAATGACAGATTGAGAAAGAAATCCTGGAAACAACACCCTTACCAGTAGCCTCAAATAATATAAAATGTTAGAGTAATTCTAAAAGAGGAAGTGAGCGGCTTGTATGATTAAAACTAGAAGTCTTTAAAGAAAGTAATTGAAGAATATATCAGAAGAAGGAAAGATCTCTCATATTCATGGATCAGTAGGATTAACATGGTAAAAATGGCCATCCTACAAAAAGCACACACAATTCCCATCAATATTCCAAAAAGACAAGTTTACAGATTTTGAAAGGACAACTCCCAGCTCAATATGGAATAAAAAAAACCTACGATACCTAAAACTGAATAACAAAAGAACTGCTTGGTTTTGGCATAAAACAGACATACTGATAAATGGAATCTAATTGAAGACTCAGACATTCCAACTACACAGGCACACCTGATTTTTAATAAGGAATCCAGAAGGACACAATGGAAAAAAGACAAAAGCTTCAACAAATGGTGCTGGTTAAACTGTATCCCTGCCTATAAAAGAATCCAAATAGATCCATACTCATCAGACTGCACAAAACTCAAGTCCAACTACATTAAAATCCTCAAATTAAAACCAGACACTGAAACTGACAGAAGAGAAAGTGGGAAACAGCCCTGAAAGCACTGGCACAGAAGACAACCTTCTGAACAAAATGCTAATAATGCAGACACTAACAGTTAATAAATGGGACCTCATGAAACTGAAATCCCTCTGTAAAGCAAAAAACACAGTCAATTAGAAAAAGAGACAGCCTAAGGAATACGAAAAGACTTTTATCAACTCCATAACTGATAGAGGTCGAATATACATACTATATACCTAGAAAGTAGATGTTCAGAAAACATTAAATTCAATTTAAAAATGGGGTACAGAACCAAACAGAAATTGTTCAGCAACAACAAAAAATCCAATATGGCTGAAAGACCCTTAAAGAAAAGTTCAACATCTTCTGCCATAATGGAAATACAAATCAAAACTACTTTGAGATTCTAGCTTTTAAAGAATATCAAAATGGCTATGATCAATAATGCAAGATCTCCTGGGCATGCTTCATTTCCTGGGCTCCATCTCCATCTGCAGTCCCAGAGACAGGCAACCATCAGGGAAAAACAATATGCTTTATCTCCATCTCGCAGGCATGCTCCATTTCCTGAGTCCAGTTTCCATCTGTAGTCCAGGCAACCACAAGGAAATAATAGGTGAGACCACCTCCCCTAAACTCCTGGCCTGCTAGAGCAAAGCTGCAGAGGCAAGGTCTACCGTGGGACCTCTGAGTTCCATCCCCAAAGTGTGCTCCACACTCTAATCCCCAGGCACATTACATCTTCTGGGGCAGAATCCCCACCTGCAGTCCCAAAGACTGTAGCCATCAGGGAAGAGTGCAGCCTGACAACAAAGGCACAGTCTGCCCTGGGCCATCCATACAACATCATTCCTCACTTCCCCCCAACCCCCCACCAGCATGCTCCACTCTCCATCTCCCAGGCAAGCTCCATTTGCTGAGTTCCATCCATCTCTCTCTGTAATCCAGGAAACAGGCAACCATCAGGGTAAGAACCCTCCCCTGAATCCTAGCCTACTAGAGCCCAGCTGCAAAGGGAAGGGCCCCCCACAGCTCCATCTTCCCAGCTCCACCTTTAGGAAGCACACCATTTCCTGGGCCCCATATCCACCTGCAATCCCAGAGACCAGAAGCCATCAGGGAGCCACAGACTTACAAACCTCAGAAAGCAACAGCTCCCAACATGCCTCATTTCCTGGACCCCATTTCTACTTGCAATCCTTGAGACTGGTACCCATCAGAGACTATGTGTTCTCCCTGTATCTCCTCATGCCTGCTACCACCCGGGAAAACCAGAAGATTGTTAACATCCAGGACCACCAGCTCTACCTACAATCTTAGAGACCTACAGCCATCAGGCACTACCAGACTTTAACACCAGGGTGAACCAGATGGCTACAGGTCAGCATAAGAACAAAAGCAACAAAATCTGGGGCATTATGACACATCCACAACCCACGGATCCTACTTCCGAAAGCCCTAAATACCTAACATACCTGAAGCAAAAAAAAAAAAAAAATCTTAAATCTGAGGGATGGTATGACAAAGATAGAGGCCTTGAAAGAGGAAAATAAATTCCTCAAAGAAATACAGAAAAAATACAGTCAAATAGGTGAAAGAATGAATAAAACACTTCAAGACCTGAAAATGAAAACAAAAGCAATAAAGAGACAAACTTGGAGATAGAAAATTTAGGGAAGAGAAAAGGCACTACAGGCACAAGCATCACCAACAGAATACAAAAGATGAAAACAGATTTTCAGGTGTAGTTGATATGATTGAAGAAATCGATACATCAAACATAGAAAATGTTATATCTAAAAAGTTCCTGATGTAAAACATCCAAGAAATCTAGGACAGTATAAAAAGACCAAACCTAAGAATAATAGGAATAGAAGGAGAAGACTCCCAGCTCGAAAGCCCAGAAAATATTTTCAACAAATAAGAAAACCTCCCTAACCTATAGAGAGATATGCCTATAAACACAGAAGAAGCTTACAGAACACTAAATAGATTGGACCAAAAAAAGAAAGTATTCCCATCACATAATAATCAACACTAAATGTACAGAACAAAGAAAGAATATTAAAAGCTGCAAGGAAAAAGGCCAAGTCACATATAAAGGCAGACAAATCAGAATTACATCTGATTTCTGAACCGAACTCTAAAAGCCAGAAGGGCCTGGGCAGATATCTTACAAAAACACTACAAGATCACAGATAGCAGCCCCAACTACTGTTCCCAACAAACTGTTTAATTACTATAGATGGAGGACACAAGATATTCCTTGACAGAAACAAAGTTAAACAATATCTATCCACAAATCCAGCCCTATAGAAGATATTAGAAGGAAAACTCCAACTCAGAGAATCCAAAGGGAGTAGAAGATGGCAGCAACTAGCGCACACTGTATCAGAGGGGCACAGTATCCAAAACTCTAAAATCGGTGAGTAGAGGGGCAGCTGAAGCTAGAACATCGACATTGAGGCTTCCTGGGTGAGAACGAACAACCCATGAGCTGGGACAGTTTGGATCCAGGTCACCCGTGGACATCTCTGGGAACTGAGAGTGGCAAATATTCGATCCCCCTGCACTTCCCCTAGCCCAAGCACAGGCAGCTGAGGCAGCCTGCAGTGGCCATTGGCCCGAGCAAAGGCCTCCCTGCTCGGCGGCAATGTTGCCCCAAGCATGAGCCTCCACATTTAGTGACTGAGACAGCAGAGATGGCTACCCCAAGTCAGGCTCTCCCAGCTGGCAGACAAACAGTAGACACTACTGAGCTGATGAATTTCCTCTACTTTCATTTGCTCCTGCGAGCCCAAATCTGAGAGTAGAGAACAGAGGGAACCCCTCTGCTTTCCAATTGGGCCTGCAAACAAGTGAGTACACCTTCAAGTGAGTGCGTGCAGAGCTCCAGATCCAGGGTCCCTCTATTCTAGCAGCTAGACATTGGATCCCTCCCACCCACACCACCACTGTGGGCAACATAGGGATCCTTGGAACAGTGATATCAATACTGAAGTCTCTGTTCTGTGGATCTACCAGGGGATTCCAGGTAAACAATTCCTGGAGCCCAGACAGATCTGAATAGCAGGAGGACAGGAAAAGAGGCCTGTAGGATACTGAGGTATTCAGGGCACCTGTGCTAGTGAACAGTGCTAGCAGCCCCTCCTGCACTTAAGCTCCACCCTTCCAGGCATCTACATGCTCTAGCACCCTGTCCTTCAGGCACACCTTTACAAACATGCCTGTGCTTGCACACATGAACTGGCAACCTTCCTCCCTTAGCTACAGCTGAAAGCCAAACACCTACTCTAAAAACCGATGGACCTCTCTCATCTGCCTGAAGACTACTCCAGACACCAGAGACTCCAGGAACAAAAAGAAAAGGTTAAGGATAAACAGATGGCTAGAGGTTGGCATAAGAACACATACAACAAAAATCAAGATATCATGGCTTCACCAGCAACCCCCAAAACTCAAGGGATATGCTAATTTATCAGAAACACAGGAAAATGTTCTTAAATTTACGCTTATCCACTTATTAGAGGCACATAAAGAGGAAACAAACAAAGCCCTCAAACAAATACAGGCAAATACACCAAAACAAATATAGGTACAAGTAGAGGCACAAGTAGTGGCATATAGAGAAGAAATGAAAAAAAAAAAAAAAATAGAAGCCATCACAGAAAGTCAGGAATCCACATTCAAACAGATGAAAGAAATGGTGTAAGACACAAAAACAGAATTAGAATCAATAAGGAAAACACAAATAGAGAAAACGCTGGAGCTGGAAAACTTAAGAGAAAACTTAGGAACAACAAAGGTAAGCATCAACAACAGAATGCAAGATATGGAAGAGAGAATCTGAGGTGCTGAAGACACAATTGCAGAAATTGATACTTCTCTCAAAGAAAAAGTAAAGTCAGAAAAGTCTCAAACACAAAACATCCAAGAAATCAAGGATGCCATGAAAAGATGAAATCTAAGAATAACAGGAATGGACAAAAAAAGAAGATTCCAGGCTCCAAGGTACAGAAAATATTTTTGGTGGTATAATGTTCTTGTGGAATGTATACACTTTACCCTTATACATTCAAATGCTGATTTCTCTACTCCACTATTTTTTTTCAACCTGGACTTTGCACTGTGATGCTTATTCCAAGCATCACCTGTCTCAAGTTTGTGTAAATGTGCCACCATTTGTTCTCTGTATTGTCAATTAAACATCCAGCCAGTACTGAGTAATGGAGAGACTAGGGTGGGACATCCTGGTCCAGAGGGGAGGAAAAAGAAGCAAGTGGGAGGGAGTCTAAGAGGAGAGATCTGGAGGACAGGACTTGGAACCTCCAAGAGAGATGAACTGGACCTAAGATATGACAAAAAGAAAGTATAATGGAAGAAATCTGAATGGGAGGAAACTATACAAGCTTGGAGGTTTAGGATGGAGTAATTATTGCTCAGAATTGTGTTCTAGGTTAACTAAATATATCCTAGACTCTGTGTGGTGATTTGGGTATACAGCTGGTTTAGAAGTAACTGCTGTTTAACTAAAACATAAATCAATATTAAATATTAATAATCAACAACAAATGGCATACCAACATGGAGCAGAATTTACAATAATCTAGCAAGAACTTACATAGAAAGTAAAACTTAGAGCAGTTTTTTAGTTCTGCTCCTTAAAATCAAAGCAAAGTCACTTCATAAACTCAGAGCTCACAGTTTCCTGATTAGACTGACCCCTGCAGAACAGCAGGCCTCCAGTAGGCTATAGAAAAACAAAAATTGATATAGGTTTAAAGGGGGGGGGCTCTTTAAAAAGGAAGCTTCTCAAAGCCAGAGTTTGCTAGACAAGGCATAAAGAAAAATCCCTTTGAAAGGGGTTCTTACTGGTATGAGGAGAAAACATTCGTGGACCCAGTAACTTCCCAGAGGGGAGAAGGGGTCAGGATCCAGTGAGGGAGGCAGAAAAAAATACCTCTCCCTGGAAGCAGGAGCCAAAGACAGACTGAGAAGCCTAAAACATCTGAACTAGTAAGGTCTAGAAGGGAAGCTGGGTCTAAGAAAGTAAAGTCCTTAGGAAAAGATTTTGAGATTAAAAACGATAATTTTTTTATGTTGAAAATGGAGGAAGACACAATGACAAAGGGCTTCTGAATACCATTTGAGTTTGTTTCTCTTTGCATAAAACTAACTTTTTTAACTGAAGATTTCGGTTTTGTATATCCTCTTTGGGAAAGATCAGGATAAGACTTTGTTGGAGAAAGAAAAGATAGAGAAAACAGATGATAAATTAAAGGCCATAGAACAGAGGTTGGAGAAATCTTTGAATCAAAATAGAGAGCTCTTAGGGCAATCCAATCTGGTACTCAAAATAACACAAAAAGAGGTGGTTCCAGATGAGAAAACTCCACAGAGGTTTTAAAATATAACAAAGTGGCAGCATACTAAGATGCTGGAATGAAAGTCTTCAGATACAGGCTAAGATGGTCAGACTAAATGTTATGGGTGTATTGTTAAGATTCAATTACTAGATGAAGGTTTATATGCTAAAGTAGAAATGCAGATCCCGTTCAATGTTGTCTTGGAACAAGGTCATACAACAGCTGGTGTGCTCCATTTTATGGAGTTTGGAGAACCAAACTCCATGCACCATGCCATAGATTCATATTCAGAATTCTAACAGCCTTTTCCCTTAAATTCTGGAGAGCATGATCTAAGGTTATACATTTGTTAGAGATGGTGAATTTTTTGGAGATGTCCTTACAAATTGGGGCTGATGGTGCTTTGAATGTATATATACTGGAATTTTAGACATTATGACATGAACCCTGTTACAGATTTAAGTTATAACCCTACAGGTCAAACAATTAAGAAAATATCAAAAGTGATTTTTAAAAAATACAGTTATGAAAAGAGAAATAAAACACCTCCCCAAAACAGATTAAATAAGGACTTATCAATTTTAAAATGTTTAAATGTGATAAGTAGCACACCTGCAAAGACATAATGAAATTTTGAAAGGACTGCTGAATTAGAGAAGAATATAAAGATGCTGATTCCAAATAAGAGAATAGGAAATATGTTACGATGGGGAAGAGGTTTTACATATGTACAAACAGAAGAAAAATGATGGGTTCCATCAAAATTAATAAAAAACAAATATGACAGAAGCCCACCTGAAGATCTTGTCCACACACAAGGAGAGAGAAACCAAGAATACCAAACAAAACAGGTAACATAAAGTGCTGATCCCTTCACATGTGAGCAACTCTGAAATTGAGACATAAAAATGTCTCTACCCAGAACTTCAACAATAGATGGCCAATAAATCCTTGACTACTATATCCTCAAATTTTATTAGGTCATTCTTTTAAATGGCATATATAAAATTGGTTTACAGGTTGGTTTCATCCTGCACATCTTATACATTTATAATTTTAGGACTGTATAATGCTTGGGAAAATTATATGTTTGCAGAACAAAAGGACTGGACACCAGTCCTTTTGCATCAAACCTGACAGAATTCATCTTTCCAGCATGCTTAGACACTGACACATTTGTTTCAGCATATTCCATGTTTCAGCATTCTGCTTGTTTCTGCCTCAACTACTTCAGTTGCTATTTGTCATGAAAGCCTCCTCCCAAGAGAGCTTTGAAGAAAACTACTAATTTCAATTGGTTCAGCATTTTAAACTGTTCCAAACAGGACTTCTATTAACTTTGAAATTTCTCAACATTCAAAGATTGGACGACAAATGTTGATCTTGCTCAATTAACCATTTTACCCAATTTCCTTTGGGCTCCCTAACAGGATTTATGTACAAAATGTCAGCTAAAAGAAATCAATGAGAACAACGTCCAATTTTCCTTAAGGATATCTTATAGGAATAATAAGGCAAAAGGTAGATTATTGAATCAACTTAAGGTTTTGTTATTCTCAAATAAGGTCATTTTTAACTCTGGTATAAGACTTTGTATATTGATGCGAAAGTAAGTGTATTTTTAATACATTGGTAAATTTTAGTATAGTGATACAAATTCAAGGTTACTTCCAATACTTTTAAACTGCTATTAAAAACTGGTTAGGGTATTAGGTACAAGTTAATTGCTAGTTAATCAATTAATAGTTATGTCAGACACTAGTCAAATTTATCACAAAAGTATACATCCTAGGTTTAACAGATAGATATGATTTTTGTAGACAGGTAGATTACATAAAGATAGGTAAGTCTTCAAAAACTTCAGAGACCTACAAAATATGGCAATTAAAAATGTCTTTATTATTTTAAAGTTTTTTTTGACATTGAGACAGGTCATCTCCTGGCAGCATCCCACCTACCTCAAAGAAGATAATGAGCATCGAAGAACCTCCTTATGGAGATGGCTTAAAATGTGGCAAATGAGCCACTTGGGTAAAGAAAATAACCTTGCTTCACGACAAATTCTGCCAAAAATGGACAAGCTTAAATGCAGGACAAATCGACTGCCGAACTCTGCCAAGACAGGGTAAGCAAGTCCTAAATAGTTCCTGCTTCACATATATGTCTGTCAAATATTCTAAGCCCGAAGACTGAAGATGATGCTCCAATGTTACAGAGAGTTATAGGTGACTGTTCAGGCAGTAAACTGTCTCTGCTCCCCCCCCCCCTTTTTGGAAGCTGCTGACATGCATTTCCTATTTCTTCCAATAACTAATTTTATTCCTTCTCAAGTCTGTGGTTGGCTTGAAGACCAAATAGCTATAGATCCACAATTAAGCTTAAGATGTTTAGAATTTAAGGAAATGCTTTCATACAGGTAATACTAATAAGGATAAAAAGTAATTTAGGTATAGAACTCTAAACTTGTCAAGATAGGATAGATAATCAAATACTTTCTCCTAAGTTGCACATGGACTGGACATTGCACATGTAAAATCTTACCTAATAGTTTTCATAACTATTTTATAATTATTATTGTATTAGAAGAAAAGGAGTCTTTTACTGGACTTAAAAGAGGAAATGTTGGTATAATATTCTGATGGAATGTATACAATTTACCCTTGTTCATTCAAATGCTGATTGCTCTAGTCCACTATCTGGTTTCAATCTGGACACTGCATTATGATGTTTATTCTAAGCATCACCTGTCTCAAGTTTGTGTAAACATGCTACCATTTGTTCTCTATATTGTCAATTAAACAACCAGCACCAATGCTGAGCAATGGAGAGGATAGGGTGGGACATCCTGGTCCAGAGGGGAAAGAGAGGAAGCAGAAGGGAGGAGCAGAGGTCGCCTGGAGGAACTTGGAACATGGAGAGATGAACCAGAACTAAGTAAGATATGACTAAAAGCAAGTATAATGGGTAAAATCTGAATGGTAGAAAACTATGCAGGTTTGGAGGATTAGGATGGAGTAATTATTGCCCAGAATTGTGCTCTAGGTTAATTACATAAATCTTAGTCTCTGTGGTGATTTGGGTATACAGCTGGTTTAGAAATAACTGCTACATAACTAAATGAAAAATCAATAGTAAATATTAATAAACCACAACAAATCAATATTAAACATTAATATTCAACAACACTGAGATTCCACCTTACACTCATCAGAATGGCTAAGACCAAAAACTCAAGTGATAAGACATGCTGGGGAGGATGTGGAGAAAAAGGAGCCCTCCTCCATTGCTGGTGGGAATGTAAACTTGTACAACTACTTTGGAAATCAATCTGGTACTTTCTCAGAAAATTAGGAATAGCACTTCCTCAAGATCCACCTATACCACTCCTAGGCATATATCCAAAATATGCTTAAGTGTACAACAAGGACAATTACTCAACCATGATCATAGCAGATTTATTCGTAATAGCCAGAATCTGAAAACAACCCACATGTTCCTCAATGGAGGAATGGATGCAAAAATTGTGGTATATTTACACAATGAAATACTAATCAGCAATTAAAAACAAGGATATCATGAAAATTGCAGGCAAATGGTGGGAACTAGAAAAGATCATCCTTAGTGAGGTATCCCAGAAGCAGAAAAACATCCATGATATATATTCACTTTTTAGTAGATATTAAGCATATAATATAGGATAAACATTCTAAAATCTGTACACCTAAAGAAACTAAGCAAGGAGGAGGACCCTGGGTAAGATGAATCAATCTTCACTCAGAAAGGCAAATGGGATGGACATTGGAAGAGGGAGAAAACAGGGAACAGGACAGGAGCCTACCACAGAATGTTCTGAAAGACACTGCCCAGCAGAGTATCAAAATACATGCTGAAACTCATTGCCAAACTTTGGGCAGGGTGCAGGGAATCTTAGGAAAGAAGGAGGCAATAGAAAGACCTAGAGAGGACAGGAGCTCCACAACAGGAACTACAGGACCAAAAAACCTGGGCATGGAGTCTTTTTTGAGACTGATACTCCAACCAAGGACCAAGCATGGAGATAACCTAGAACCCCTTCACAGATGTAGCTCACGGCAACTGAATGTCCAAGTGGGTTCCCTAGAAAGAGGAACAGGGCCTGTCTCTGACATGAACTCAGTGGCTGGCTCTTTGATCAGCTCTCCCTGAGTGGGGAGCAGCCTTACCAGGCCACACAGGTAGACAATGCAGCCAGTTCTGATGAGACCTGATAGGCAAGGGTCAGATGGAAGGGGAGGAGGACCACCCTTATCAGTGGACTTGGGGAGGGGAATGAGAGGAGAAGAAGGAGAAAGGGTGAGATTGTGAGAGGTGGAGGGAGGGGGCTACAGCTGGAATACAAAATGAATAAATTGTAATTTATAAAAAAATAATTATCAAAAAAAGAAAAGAGAAAGAAAATCTATAAATAAACCTAGAAACCTAAGACACTTGATTTTTGACAAGGAAGCCAAAACCATACAATGGAAAAGAAAAAGTATTCTCAACAAATGGTGCTGCTTTAACTGGATGTCTACATGTACAAAAATGCAAATAGATCCAAATCTATCACCCTTCACTAAACTCAAGTACAAGTGGATCAAAGACCAAAACATAAAACCAGGCACACTAAATCTGTTAGAAGAAAAAATGGGGAATAGCCTTGACTTCATTGGCACAGGAGACAACTTTCTGAACAGAACACCAACAGCACAGGCTCTATGATCAACAATTAATAAATGGCACCTCATGAAAGTGAACAGTTTCTATAAGGCAAAGGACACTATCAATAGAACCAAACAGCAGCCTACAGAGTGGGAAAGGATCTCCACCAATCCTACATTTGACAAAGGGCTAATATCTACAATATATAAAGAACTCAAGAAACTAAACACCAACAAACCAAATGATCAATTAAAAAGGGGGGTATGAAGGAAAACAGAGAATACTCAAGAGAGGAGTATCTAACGGCTGAGAAGCACTTTAAAAATGCTTAATGTCAGAAAAAAAATGCTTAATGTCCTTAGTCATTAGGGAAATGCAAATCAAAATTATTGAGATGTCATCTTACACCCATCAAAATAGCTATGATCAAAAACTCAAGTGACAGAACATGCTGGTGAAACTGTGGAGAAACAGGAACATTCCTACATTGTTGGTGTGAGTGCAAACTTTGACAATCAATCTGAAAATCAATCTGGTGCCTTCTCATGAAACTGAGAATAGTTCTACCTCAAGACCCAGCTATACCTCCCCATGCACATATACCCAGAGGATGCTTTACTATACAAAGACATGTGCTCAACTATGTTCATAGTAGCTTTATTCATAGCAGCCAGAAACTGGAAACAACCTAGATGTCCCTCGCCTGAAGAACGGGTAAAAAACCTGTGATACATTTACACAATGGAATATTACTAAGTTATTAAAAACAAAGAAATCATGCAATTTGCAGGCAAATGGATAAAACTAGAAAAGATCATCCTGAGCAAGGAAACCCAGACCCAGAAAGACACACATGGTATGTACTCATTTGTAAGTGAATTTTAGCCATATACTACAGAAAATCCAATTCACAGACCCAAAGAAAATAAATAATAAGGATGACCCAAGGGAGGCTGCTTAAATCTCACTCAGAAGTAGCAATAGAATAGACAGAGAAGTGGTTAAAGAGAGGGAACAGGATAAGAGAATGAGCAGGAGGAGAGAAGTGAGGATTGATATTAGACATGGAGAAGTAGGGGAGGGAGGACAGAGGGCTTGCAGAGAGAAGAGAAATTTTGGGTGGGGGGGTTCTCTTTGACAATCTGGAGATATGGCATGTTAGGCTCCTGAGAGGATATGGTGGTGACTCTAGCTGAAACTCCTAGTAGGAGGGGTAATGGAGACTGAAGTGGCCACCCTCTAACTAGACAGGACTCCAAGTGGAAGGATGGGAACACCAACCCACATACAAAAACTTCAACCTAAAACTGACCATGCCTACAAAATGTGCAGGGACAAAAATAAAGCAAAGCAGAGGAAACATTCAAACAATCCCTGGCCCAACCTTAAATTCACCCTATGGGAGACAGGTAACTCCTCACACTATTAACAATACTCTGCTATGCTTGCAGGTGGGAGCCTAGTATAGCTGTCAGAAACAGATGCAGAGACTCACAGCCAAACATTGGGTGGAACACAGGGAGTTTTGTGGAAGAGTGGTGGAAGGATAGAAAGACTAAGAGGGAATAGGACCAACACAGCCAACTAACCAGGAGCTGTGGGGAGGAGGGGGCAGGGTACTGTGAAGACTGAGCCTTCGACCAAGGACCATGCATGCACTGGATCTAGACCCTCTCACAGATGTAACTGATGGGCAGCTCAGTCTTTATATGGGTTCCCTAGTAAGGAGAAAGGGGGCTAACCCTGACATGGACTCTGTTGCCTGCTTTTTGATCACTTTCTCCTGGCAGGGCTACCTAGGCAGGCCACAAGGGAAGAATATGTGCTCAGTCCTGATATGACTAGATATGCTTGGGTGAGCAGGTCAGGGGGCTCCCCTTCTCTGAAGAGTAGGAGTGGGAAGATAAGGAAAACAGGGAGAGAGTGTGGGATAAGGAGGAGAGGAGAGTGGGAGCTATGACCATGATGTAAAGTTAATAATTAATAATAATAATAATAATAATAATACAAAAGTCAGCTTATGCTGGCAAGGATGTGGAACAAGTGGAATGCTCCTCCATTGCACATGGGAGTGCAAACTAATTGGACCATTATGGAAATCAATATTGCATTTCCTCAGAAAACTGGGACTCCATCTACATCAAGACCCAGCAATACTACTCTTGGGCTAATATCCAAAAGGTGCTCCATCCTTCCATAAGGACACTTGCTTATCTATGTTCATAGTGATTTTATTTATACTAGTCTGAAACTGGTAACAACCTAGATGACCCTCAACTGAAGAATGAATTTTAAAAAAATGTGATATTTTTACACAATGAAGTATTGCTCAGCTGTTAAAAATGACATCATAAAACTTATAGGCGAATGGTTGGAACTAGAAAAATCGCCCTAAGTGAGGTAACCCAGACACAGAATGACAAATATAGTAAGAAATTCACTTATAAGTTGATATTATCTATTAGGTAAATGACAGTCAAGCTATAGTCAAGAGACCCAGAGAGGTTAGATAAAGAGAAAGTAAAGGAGGAAGCATGGATCTCCTTGGAAAGGGGAAAAAGAATAGATTCTGAAGGTGCCCTTAGGGTGAATGTAGACAGGAGTGGGAGGAATCAGTTGGGGTAGGAATGGAAGAAAAGATTTCAGTGAAGGGAGAAACAGCTGGAATTAGGGCATATTTGAGGGTAGAAACCTTGTGCACGGATAACTTTCTGGGCTCCACTAGGGTAACCCTAGTGGGGACTCGTAGTAATAGAGGATAAGAAGTCTGAACTAGCCATCCTTTGTAGCCAAGCAGGGCTTCACTGAGTTATATTACATTGAGTTGTTGGCCAGAGAGGTCACACAGATATCCCTAAACAACCCATGAGGATACTAGGACAGAATTTTATTCTTTGAAAGCTGACAACAGGGCCCGGTTGCTGAGGACAATTTCCACAAAGCTCACAAAGCTCACAGACAGGCCTAGCAGATGCAGGCTTGGAGTCTTTAATCCTCTGTTCTATTCTCTTCGGTGTAAACACATACTTTACAGGCTACAGAAAGAGAAACCTGGACACCAAGCCAGCTATAATCTATCCTTCCTGCAAATGTGCAGGTGTATGGTGGCACCGAACTTATTTGAGTAGCCAAACAATGTTTGGTTTAACTTGAGTCCAGGGATATGAGAGAGAACACAAGCTTTATAGTACCTGCATGGCCAGGAACCTAACAGCAACTTACATAACAAGCATGGAGCCTACATGGGTCTACACCTGTTCCTTTGCTTTTATCTTATGGCTGTTACCTTGGTGTTTTTGTGGGATTCCTAGCAGTGGGAGTGGTTATAGCTCTGACTCTCACCTGCCCTTGAGACTCTTTCCCTGTTATTGTCCAGCCTCAATATGAGGTATTTCGACTTGTTTTTGTTTTGTTTTGTTTTTCATCTTGTTTTGTCCTGTTTGGCTGTCCTCTCTTGGAGACCTGCTCTTTTCTGCAAAGAAAACAGAGGAGAGGGAGTGGATCTGGGAGAGAGGAGGAAAGGAGAGGTGGGGGGAAGCTGGGAGAAATGGAGGAAGAGAAACAGTCATCAGTATATATTGTATGGGAGAAGATTCTGTTTTCAAGTAAAAACATTAATTCATATTTTTTTCATAAAAGAAAAGGCAAAGAAGGGAAGCAATAAAGAACAAGAGAATTGAAATAGTTACGACAGAAAAAAATCATAATTTTCACAGATACAGATTTAATTCTGCATGCCTAGAGAGTGAGCATCAAACGAGTTTGTAAGAAGCTTTCTTGAGCCCTGTCTAGTTCTGTGAAAAGAAGTTTTGCTCCCAGCACTGTTAAATATTATCATGCAGGAAACAAACATGAGCCATTCTCTTGGGTTGTCTTTCACTAGTTAAGATTATGGAATTATGGAGGTACCTGCTCATTTAGTTCCAAAAAAATACTCTTTGTTCTCTTTAAGAAAACTAATGTTTGAATAACTACTCAAATAACAGAAATTATATGTAATGTTAGATAGTAATGTTACATTAATTATATAATAAATTAAACAAATACAAATTGATACATTAAAGTTTTAAAGGTTTAAACATAGTCTCCAAAGCAAAATTAAAGTGCTACCATCTAAGGCAGGTTATTTGATCAGAAGAATACAAAGAAATGCATCACTTGTCTAATACTATTACTTTTTTGTTAAACTATAATTTATTGTCATTATTTAAATGTAAACAAAACAAGTCAATATGTTTCTTAACTCCATTATTAGTTTTCCATGCAGTACGCCTCATTGGAAAAAAAGCTCTACAAATAAAGTGACTTTCTGCATTTTTACAGCATGCTATAATAGCATGTTTGCTTATCATCTCCTTAACAACTCGTTACAAAAATACTGATATTTAATTTTTCTTCTCCACATACCAACTAAAAGAACATTAGAAAAACCCTTTGAAGGTGATTGTTTCAGCTAGATTCTGTGTGTTTTTTTTCCCTTCATTTTCTATTGTTACCTGTAGCTTGACAAGATGGCTAAAGCTTTCCCACCCATCTGCAAATGAGAGTTCATTAAAGATTAAAATCAGATAGGAGATAAAAGCATGTTGGCATTGCCCAAGCTGTAATTACATGCTGTTCAATGACCAACACAGCACTGACTGTGGGAATCCTTATAAGTGTATGATCCTTTAACTATTGCTATTATCTTCATTCACTTAGCACAATATCCTCCTGAGGCACTCAGCTTGTCCTAAACAAATGAGTACTGAGGGTATTTTTAAATTTAAGCCACTGTGAATATAACTACAGTGAGGATTCTAATAATTCTAAAGCTAATGTTAAGTGCATGGGAAATATACTGAGAAGATTGCTGGGATCCACAGCAATCCTGTCACTTTATGAGAACTCTGTATAGTATAGACACACATATACGTGGACAGAATGAGGTCATGTGGAGAACAAGGTCTACTGTGTTGTTTGTGGTAACGGGGTTGTTGGGTGCAGGTAATATGTCCAAATGCATTAGAATTCATACCCTAAATATGTGCAATTTTACATCAACTATAACAACACAACATAGTTTCAGCTAATTTTAGTTTATATCTATGAAAAATCCCACTGTTCTCAGAGTTCTTTTAGCATGCTAATACACAACCCATGTCACATTCAGATTTACTGTCAATTCTGGAGTATGTTTTACTTTCACACTTTTGGTTTTCTTAACTAAAGCATACTTAGTGAGAGAGTTTTTATGTGGTCATAAAAATGTATTCTGTGTCACTAACTCTATAGTGATGTCCTCTTTCTATGACTTTGGATATTATTTCATAACAGTTTCAGTTTCATGTGCTTACGAAAGTCTACTAAATGCTTATGTAGAATACCTTTCATGCTTTTATACAACTGTAAACAACACCATTAAATGATGATTCAAAAAAAAAAAAAGAAAAGAAAGGGGGCTAGAGAGATGGCTCAGTGGTTAAGAGCACTGTTTGATCTTCCAAAGGACCTAGATTCAATTCCCAGCACCCACATGGCAGCTCACAACTGTCTGTAACTCCAATTCAAGGGATCTGACACCTTCACACTAATGCACATAAAATAAAATTAAATAAATTATTAAAAAAAAAGAAAGGAAGACGTTGGTTATGTTCAATTTGCAGCATAAATTCAATACAATCCAAAGAATTTTTTTTTTACAATATCTAACAGGAAAGCTGATTCCAAAGCTACATGCCATGTGATAAATCTCAGAGTTCTCAATGAGATTATGAAGAAACAGTATGTACTTGGCACGATGTGACTTCTGTATCACATAACTACAAAAATCAAGAATGTGTACAATATTTGTATAAGTACAGGAGATGCAGAGAAAAAGCCAAAAACATAAGCCCCATAATATATTCATGTTTTCATTAAAAGACCTAAGGAAACTCAGCCAGAAAACAAAACAAAACAAAACAAAACAAGTGAACTTCACCAGTGTTACCTTTGATTGTATGTGTTTAAAAACTAAATAAACACAGACTTCACAACTCCCACAAAAACAACACGATGGGACCCCTAAGCTGTTACATTTCTGACCCTCCAGCTACTTCTGATCTCTCTTCCAAACCGAGAGGCCCCCATGCTCTAGAGCTCTCTCTGGAAACAGAGGTGATCAGAAAGGTGGGGTATGGCTCTGTAGCCCCTCAAGCCCACTGTGGTCTCAGGCAAAGGGAACCCCTCTGATGTCCACATAGGAAACAATATTGAAGGATAATTGAATATCCACTTCCTGCCACATAGATTATATCACAAGATGTAGAAGAGCATTATTCACCTGCACAATGCCATGCACACATGAAAGAACTCTGCAGCCTAGACAATGCTTTTGTATGCTGGCACTGAATTTCCCTGAATCACGCCAGTGTGACTGGTGGTAGCAGAAAGTTAAAAGGATTCTAATCAAGTATTACTGAAGGATCATTTTATCACACAAAACTGAATGTGGAATGTAGCATTCAGGGCTTCTAGACCCCAGACCTTAACTTTTCTGAACTGTCTTCCCACTGTACACCAAAAGCAATGCTAAGTGTGTGTACCGTATAGTGGTATTATGAGCACCACAGCTTACTATGGCCAGAGCTACAGAGCCTCCCTCTCCCCAAGGAATCCACACTCAGGGAGGCTCAGAGGCCCAGGACTTCTGCCCATGTAACCACATGTACCAACAGAACAGTCCAGCTCACAGTTCATCCCAACAGATTGGACTCTGATAACTTATCCAACCTGTTCTTCCTGGTCTGGGGTCTGTGGACCCCACACTTAATCATGGTATGACTTATGGTCTTCCTCACTCCTCCTTACTGCTGATTCAGAGGAGAATCCTGGAAAGGACCTGCAAGCTATCTCCTGCTGGTGCTTGTGAGCTCCAGGCCTTCCCAGAGTCTCTCATTAGCTCTGAGCAGCCAGCTGGGTCTCTGGACAGTAGCAGCTCTCCTGCTGGAGGATTAGAGAGCAAATGACTCAAACAGCACAGGCCTTCCCAGCTTTGCCCTTCCACCCTAGGATCAGACAGAGCCCTAGTCTGGTTAATTTGTATGTTAGTAGAATCCTAGAGCCCCTGTTCATCTTCCAAGTCACAGGGTCCTTTGTGTGCACATTCCACTACACACAAAACAGCCATCCAACCTCATATTGGGAAGTTCTGCAGCCAAACTTCAGATCAATAGGACAGAAGGCTAAAGGATAGATGACAAAGACCAAGTAACCAAAATGGTTGGATTGCAGGTGGAAGAGCAGCTGGGAGAAGGGCTAGCCAATCCTGGACTAGAGGGTGGTGTATAGGCATACCCTCTAACAGATAGGAACTGAGGGATGCTGGGAGAACCTGGCAGCCAGGTCTGCTTTGATTTGTTAAATAGGCATTTCTGTCCTTTGTTCCAGGGTTTGAGACGTAACAGTAGAAGTAATGAAGAGAAGATTGAAATGATTTTATTCTAATCTCAAAGATTACTTTAAAAAGCTCAAACAGGCTTTCGGGCCCAATATTCTCCAGGGACTAAACACGTGTACAAGAGCACACCAAGTGTTACTCGTTCCTTTTTCTCTCAGGTTGTACATTTTCAGAGTTAAAATAACAACCTTTTAGGTACAGCGACACCAGTTTGTCAAGATCTTCTGTGTTGGTTAAATTAGTGTAACTATAAAAATTTGGTTTGTAGAAATAAGTTCAGTTCCTTAACCAGATTCTTGATTGCCCTGGTCTTTGAGCCCCCGCCCCCACGTGGCCAATATCTAAAATTGATTACCTGACTACTTGCTGCTAATGCCAAATACTTTCAAATCAGAAAAGTTCTTACCTTCCCTCCTCCCCCTCCCATGTGCTGTGACTACACCAGCTTCAAAGCTGGTCAGTGAACTCAAATTTGTACAGGTCCCTCTTTATTTGTAATTTCCCCCCAAAAGTCAGGAAGGCCAAAGGACACTCATTCACTGGTCTTTTTTCCTTCTCACTTACCAGTCAGGGCCCAGCCTGGAAGAGTTGCAGGACTGCCTTCCCAGCACTGGGTAGCTGAGGCACGATTGGGCAATTCTCAATTACATAGGATAAGACAAGCCTGAGCTACAAGGAGATATTGCTCTAAACAGAAACACAGAATCAAAGCACTTGAGAAAAAGAAATGTAATTCTTAATGACCAGGAAACATTGGAGAATAGAAAGAAGACATTGAAGAGGTGATACATTACAGAAAAAGAAATTTAAAAAGTAAAATCAAGAATTGACTTTTGAAAAGATAAATATAATAAGAAAAAATGTATCACTATGCTGACTTTGAAAGAGCAGATACTGTTTGACCTTGCCCTGTGCATAATGTCAGCTGTTCAGACCTGTAACCTGAAGCAAAAGGCTACAGCCAATGGCCTGTGTCTAAAATTTATGAGCTGACTTAACTATGTCAAAGAGAATTGCACATATCTCCACAGGACTCACCCCTAATGGAACTTCAATAATCATTGGCTCTAGCTAACTGCCCCAAACTGTAAATCCACCAATAAGATCTGTTTTCATTCACATGCATGAATACATGCTGGGAAATTACAAAATCACTCATGTTGCCTCAATCAGATCCTTTTTCATAATGGTGAACCCTGCAAGCTGACTGTCTTACAAGTTAGTCTGTGATCTAGCTATTGCTTACCCTGTTTCACCCTCAACTGTTCACAGTAAACTGCTCCTCCTGTTCTGCTCTGAGGGCAGAAGGCATGCTCCACATGCAAATCTTTTTCCTGCTACTGCAAAGGACATTTCATTACCTGACAGAATTGGGTAATTTTAAAATTCTATTGTGGTACAGCCAGCCTTCAACTTAAAATTTAGAGAGTTTGATCAAAAAGAAAGTAAGGTCATTCCCCAGGGAAGCAACAAACTGGGATCGAGGCCATTTAAGTCAGCATAGCTTCTCTCAGAAATATTTTTGTAAAAGGCTGAAGTTGCAGCTGTTCTAGAATTAATGTGCCTTCCCTGGGATAAATCACTCCACACACAATTAAAAGATTAATTAAGAAAAATCTCTGTACAAATAGCATGCATCCAGCTCAGGTTAATGCTAAAGTAAGAACCAGCCTAAAGAAGATTTTGCATTCCATACATGCTGTCATCCTTAGGTTTCTTTTATGTTCATGCCCCAGGTTATATGTTGAACAATTTAATACTGACTGAAGACTGCAACCTAGCCACTTGGGCAGATGGGACATTTACACAGCAAAGATTTTCCCAGAATTAACTCTTAAGTACACCAGTGCCCTGAAAGAGCAGGCCATTCTTCAGTGACGGGGTCCTAAGTGGAAGGTCCCAGAGGACGAAAAAGACAAGAAAAGTAGACGTTTGGAAATGTAAAGGCTGGGCTGGGGAGATGTTACAACAAGCTCTGTTTTATGCCAGGTAGGCTTCTTAAGAACAGCAGCTTGTCCACTAGTTACAGGGGAGAAATGAAAGAACAAGGGAGACTTCTAAGAAGTCAGCAGAAACTATCCTACAATGGGACAAACTCAGGAGGAGTCTAACAAAACAACGCTGCACAAGAGGAACCCAGCGTATTTCAAGGGCATCACTGACCAAGCCCACAGTGGCCTGGGACTGATAACCCACAGCCCCATGTGGTAGGAAGAGCTGAGTTCTCAAAATCTGAGCCACCCCAGTGGCCCCGGGCCCCAGACCATTACCAGCTCTCCCAAGCATATTCTAGTTTTACAGAAGGAACTCTGCATTTTCTAATTTATACTTCAGGGCCTGGGCTCCAGGCTGTAACTGGCTCTGAAAAGCCTGCTTCACCCCCTTAGGGGCAATGATCACAAACTCACCATATCGCGACTTCGGAGCTCATGTGAGCTCCCCTCACAACACCCAGAGGCGGAGCTCAGAGCACACCACAGCAACCTCGCCAGCCTGCTGAGCAATGGGGCTGAAACCGCAGCAGCGAACCCGGAAGAACCCTCCTCCACTTCTGACGGGACTGGCCGCGTGGAGGTCCTGATTGGACAGTGAGCCTTGAGTGACATGAGCACCTCCCTTAGGGGTAGGGTGTGCCGAAGGGGCTCAGCTTAGTTGTTCCTGGCCCAGCCTTCTAGTCCAGAGCCAAACCTTTTCCGTTTCAGCAGGGATTTACATTTCCGTAGCACTGTGTCTGACCGCTAAGAGCAGACTTTTCTGTTTCAGCACTCTGCCCCTGGGAAGATAAACTACTCCAGCTCCCGATGCTCAGCCACCTGCTCCTCCCCTTCGTGGGCAGTGACCCCGCCCCTATAGCGACTCCAGAGCTTCCCACAACTCCTATCACAGCACTCCTTAGACAATTCCCTTCTAACTCCTGGAACCCAAGGAGGATAGCTTGCACAGATTATTAAGCAGCTTGCAGCGGAGTGAACAATCTGTGCCACAGGTGTAAAGGGTGTCACGAATATTAACAATTAAAGAGAGATTTTAGGAAACAAAGTAAGATTTTTGTTCTGTGACTTCATGCTGGGGTCAGATAAACTGGAGATACTTTTCACCTGGTACTTATGAGACTCCAGATAGCCCTGAGAGAAAAGCAGGAAAGAGATGACAAACATTGTGGAGCACTGTTGTTAGCCAGCACATCTTTCTCAGTCGGAAGGTGAAAAAGCAAGCAAGCAAGCAAACAAACAAACAAACCAAACAGCTGTATTAGTAAAGGTTCTCTAGATGAACAGAACTGGTAGCATGAATGTAGAAAGTGGATGTATTAGAATGGTCCAAAGGCTGTGGTCCAACTAGTCAAACAATGGCTATTTATCAATACAAAGTTGAAGACTACAAGATAGGTTTAGTCCATGTAGCTTCTCAGTTGCTCTTCACTATACAGTAGAATTCTGAAGAAGGATTCTAATGCCCGAGTGAGGTGCAGTAGAGGGGGTGCGGTGGAAAGTGGAGGAGGGGGTATGATCTTGCTAGCCAAAGTAGGGCAAGCAGGAAAAGAGAAAGAACTACCATCTTCAATGTCCTTTATATATGTAGGCTGCCACCAGAAGCTATGGCATAAAGATGAATCTTATCACCTCAAAAGATCCAGTTTAAAGAAGGGTTTTCCCACTTCAAAACCTATAATTAAGAAAAATCACACACACACACACAACAAAAAAAAAAAAAAAAAAAAGAAAATAAAAATCCCACACAAGACCCAACTATTTGGGTTTTAGTTAGTTGAACTAATGTAACTCCAGTGATTTGGTTTCACAATAAATTCAGTTCTTTATTCAGATTCTTGTTTGCCTGGTCTGTGGACCTTAGAAATGGCCAGTCCAGGCAATTATGAATCATCTAATATTGGTGACCTCATTACTCACTGCTAACTTCAACTATAGCCAAAGCAGAATGCTTTCACCCTCCTTCTTACTGCTCCCGTTAGTGCTGTGACGACACCTGCTTTAATGTTGGCCAGTGAACTCAATTCTTACACAGGTCCCACCTCAGTTGTAAGTCTCCAATAAAAGCCAGAGAGGTTAGAGGGCACTCATTCACTGGTCTTTTTTCCTTTTCCCTGACCAATCAAGGCCCAGCCTGGAAGGTGTTACAGGACTGTCTACCTGGCACTGTGTAGCAGTTTGGGTGTTCAAAACAATTCCCAATTACACAGCATGAGGCAAGCCTGGGCTTCTGGAGACATTGTTCTAAAGACAAATAAATGATCAACAGCACTTGTGAAAATGGAAAGAAATCCTTAATCCCTGGGAAACATTGAAGAATAGAAACAAATTAGAGGTGAGAGCAGCCCAGAGGGTCCTGCAGACTGATGCACCAACAGGACCATGCATGGAGAAGACCTAGATCCCTTGCTCAGATGTGGCCAACTGGCAGCTCAGTCTCCTTATGGATCTCTGAGTGAAGAGAGCAGGGGCTGCCTCCATCATGAACTCAGTTGACTGCTCTTTGATCACTCCCCTCTGTTGATGCAGCCTTTCCAGGCCACTGAGGAAGAGAATCCAGGCAGTCCTGATGAGACTTAACAAGCTATGGGCAGATGGCAATAGTGGAGAACTCCCCCTTTCAGTGGACTGGGGGTAGGTAAGAATAGGGAAGAAGGAGGGAGGGTTGGATTGGGTGGAGTTGAGGGAGAGGGCTGCAATAGAGATAATGAATAAATTGTGAAAAAAAAATAAATGATTAAAAAAAGAAAGATGAGAGCAGTGATGCATTTAAAGAAAATTAAAGTTAAAGAAATGAAGCTAAAAAAAAGAAATGAAGCTAATAATTGACTTTTAAAAAAGATAAATGTAATTATAAAAGCACATAGTTATGCTGACTTTGAAAAAGAACAAGCCATTCCCTGGAAGAGGAAACGGCATTAATAAGATACTGTTTGACCTTGCCTTAATATGCAATGTCAGCTGCTGAGATCTGTAACCTGACACAAAGTTACAGTCAAAAGCCATTGTCTTAACTTACTGAGCTGACTTAATTATGTCAATGAGAATTGCACATATCTCCATAAGAAAGTGTCCCAATTGTATATTTAGTATTTATTGGCTGAAGCTAACCTCCCCAATTTATACACACAACAATTTGGTCTGTCTTCATTCACATGACATTAATTAATACATGTTGCAAAAGTACAAAATCACCATCCTCTCCAGTAATCGGGGTCTTTTTCATACTGGCGACTGCAACAGCTGATTGCCTACCCTGTTTCTGCCAGCCAGGTACACAATAAACTATTCCCCCTCTTCTGGTCTGAAGGCAGAAACTATGCTCTTCATGTAAATCTTTTACACCTTACTACAATGAATAGTTGACTCCATTACTCAAATAAGTAATTTCAAAACTCAGGGGTGGCACAGACCTTTACCTTAGGAATTTAGTTGGTTTAATCAAGAGGACAGCAATGTCATTGCCCTAGGGAACTACAGGATGGAATCAAGACTGCCTGAGTCAACACAGGAGAACTTCTCTCAGAAAAAATTTTCTGAAAGGCTGGATGTACCTCTGTCCTAGAATTAATATGCCTTTCCAGGGAGAAGGATTGATTTAAAAGATTAACTGAAACAAATTAAAAGATTAAAAGATTAATTTAAAC
Organism: Meriones unguiculatus; assembly: GCF_030254825.1. Lineage (NCBI taxonomy): Eukaryota > Metazoa > Chordata > Mammalia > Rodentia > Muridae > Meriones > Meriones unguiculatus. The sequence continues at coordinate 130,446,515 of NC_083351.1, read as the reverse complement.
AAATCACTTTAATAACTGCCTGAATGTAGAACTAGTGAGTGCCCAAAGAGGGCCCAGCTTAGAACAGATTCAGTGTTCCACATAGGCTGTCATCCTTAAGTCTCTTGTAGGTTCAGGCCCTAGAGTATACTTTGAAAAACTTACATTGTGACAGGAACACTGAAAATCTAGGCACTGAGGAAGATAGAGCTTTATATAGCAAAACTAGCTTTTAGATCATAATGTATCATCTAACATGATCTAAAAGATAGATTCAAAAGATGTATCAATGCCAAAATTCTCACACAAAGGTCAGAGAGAACAAATACAGAAAATATCAAGGAACATCATCTAACAGTACCATGGTTGCTGTTCTTTCATAAACAGTTCTGCTGAACTATTCTAAAATCAGAATAAAGCTGCTTTTCCTTCTGAGCAAGCTGGTTCAGGGGAAGGCCACAGCTGCTTTCACAAAGGACCAGAGGAGTTCATTTTAACTAGCCCTGACTGCTGTCTCTCTCAAAACTGTGACATTACTGTAGAGAATTCTTTTCTTTTAAGCTTTATTTTTATTTTACGTATGTGTTTTGCCTGAACTGTGTGTGTGTAGTACTTGGAGAGGCCAGAAGAGGGCAATAGATCCCTTGGGATTGGAGTTACAGAGCTGGTTAACTACAAATGGTTTCTGTGTATGTATGGAACCTGTGTCCTCTGTAACAACTGATAAGCCATCTCTCTAGCTGCTATTTTTTAATTTAAATTTTATTTTTATACATTTGAATTAAAATGTATTACATCTCTTCCTGTAAGAATTCTCTTCATTTCTCTAATGTTTATTCCTAATAAAGACATGTGGGGCAGAGACCTAGTATCTCAGCATGTCCTTTTACTCAACTTTCTCTTGAGCTCCTCCAAACCCATGAGGGCTCCTTAGCTCTCTGTCCTCAAATCTTTTTTCACCTGTGTCCTGCCAGCTGATTCTCTGTGTTTCCTGCAAGGCCAGGGGGGAAAAAATCCCTATCTCTTACCTGGAACTTCTTCTATGATGCTATTCCCTCCCAGAGAGAAAAGAGGAGAGAGGAGGGAAGAAGAGGGGGGGGGAATGGAGTGCCCAAACAGAGCATCCACCAAGAGGTCCAAGTGCTTTAAAGAAATCTCTAGTTCCTCCCCTACACTATTGGCAGGCTGAACCATGTCACTATCATGGGGGATGGGGGGTTCCAAGCCAAGTCATAGGGGCCCAGAAACATTTTGTTTCCCTTGGGGCAACACAAGGCCATCCAGGTGACATTGTCTGGGATCATTAAGCAAAGACCACAAGACCTCTCTGAATCTGCCTTAAAATAAGCAGGGACTTTCACTCTTTCAAATTCTTATCTATTGATGCTTTCGGAGGCACAACCAAACCCATTGATCTCTAGGAAAAGAAGGAATGTTAAACTCATAAGGGATTGTCTCAATGAAGGAGGTAAAGTACCTGCATTTAATGCAAAAGGCTGGGAGTATATTTTGTTATTGACCTGGTGACCTTTTTGCTATTTGCTGAGGCAGGCCTCTCCTACTTCTGGGTGAGGCAGATCTCACCCAAATTCCCCAGAATGATTATCCCAGACTCTTTCCTCCCATCCTTAGGGGAAATGTCACATGTACTTTATGGCCTGCTGACCTCTATTATTGAACAGAGACCACATTAACTTTTAGGCATTTCAGCTACAGAACCAATTCTCATGGTTTGTAAAAGTATTTCTTTGTAGTCACACCTTAAACTTTATTGTGCACCTACAATTGAACTGATTGTGTTGTGCCCGATTCAAAAGACCACAAAAGACCACTAGGAGTAGAGTCTGTTGCAAATCACATGAGGATCTTTATTCAAGCTTAAGCACAGGCCACCAATCTTCCCTGACATAGCAGGTTAGAAAGTGAGGCCCCGAGTCTCAGGGAGGCAGAGTTTTTAAAGGGAAAAAATGGCAAGTGAGGAATTCCAAGCCTTGAATTCACAGAAAAGGCTAAGTTTTGCCAACTAAGATGACCTTTAGGCTAATTGTTCCAAGCCACCTGGCCAAACTGACAGATATCCAAGATATGTGTACAATAGCCTGCTGGGTGAAGTGGAGGACCCACTAACCCATTCTGTGGCATTTATGACAACCTGTGGAGTAGAGGCCTAATAATAGTTATCTATTTACACATTCTGTGGTATCCTCAACAACCTGCAGGGTGGAGGGCCATGTGGCTTCTTGGAACCCAAAGGTGTGGTCAAGTACCTCCAAGGTCAGTCAACTTAAGAAAGAGTCTGAGAAAGAAAATGGAGCCACTCCTGCCATTCTCAGTTCCTTCAATTGGACTGATTGTTGTCTGGAAATGTTTTCTCAAGTTGTACTTTGTTTAAACATGCTGGCAACAATATGATTGGTATTAGATTCCCAGAAGTCTGATCCAGGTTGACAATGCAAATCTGCATGAGGTTTTCATTCTCATCTCTTAGTGTGGTTCACTTCCCCCTCTGATACACACAACATAAGTCTGACAATTAACTGACCTAGAAGGCCTTGGACAAGAAACATTATCAAGAATAGAAAACTTGGGACAGAAATTCACTCAGTAGCTAAGAGCACTGAGCTTTCTTCAGAGCATCCAAGGCTCATTCCCAGTACATAAAGCAGCTCACTACAATCTGTAAGTCCACTTCAGGGATTCTGATAACATACCCTGGCCTCCCTAACCACAGGCATGAGTAGGGCAAAAAGACACCTACAAGGAAAAAAAAAATAGCACTCATACACACAAAAAAAAAAATCAACTAAAATTCTCTTTTTGAGAGAGAGAACTTGCACAATAAAACATATTGGTCAGGCTAAGTGTGGTAGTGCATTTCTTTAATCTCAGAAGCAGGAAGGTCACTATGAGTTTGAGGAATGCCCGTGTTACACAGTCAACACACTCACACACACTGTTAGGGTCCACAAGATGCTGAAAGAAGAACTACCCTACCCCTGACTCAAGTAGCATGCAAGCAAAAAAAAAAAAAAAAAAAAAAAAAAAAAAAAAAAAGGCATTTATTCTTCAGAAGACCAGCATGCTGGGGCCACCATCCTGACAAAATGGCAACCTGACACTAGACAAAGGCACACTGGCCTTTTTATAGGAAACTAGAGGAATTTCAGAGACAGGTGGGTCATCTTTACTGTGACTGGTGCAGGTGAAAAGCAAAGGTAAGAGTGCATTGATGACAGGCTAGGGCTTTATTAGGGGTTGGGGGATCTCTAAACTGGTTCAAACCCACCAAAACTGGTGGATGTCATAGAAGTTACAAGGGTCAATTCATGACTGGCTTGCATCCTGGTGGTCTGCCCCACCCTGAGATAAGATACTTTCCCATTTTTGTAGTTATCTCCTTGGATAGGGGATTTTATGGTCTTGTTCCTGGAATTGGTGACCTATGGCCTACTTCCTGATGACTTTTTCTTGGGAGGGGGGTGGACTCAGGCCTCATTCTCTCAACACACACACACACACACACAGAGAGAGAGAGAGAGAGAGAGAGAGAGAGAGAGAAAGAAAGAAAGAAAGAAAGAAAGAAAGAAAGATTGAAAAAAAAGAGATTGAAAAAGTACAAGAAAGCTAAATAGATAAAAAGATAGATAAACATAGATAAAAAGAAGCATTAGAGAATTGGGACAATACCATACCTTTTAAAGTCATTTCCAGTGCTTGCCGCCAGTGTTCAAACTATCATTTTCAAAAATGAACATTGTTAAGCACTTACTATTAATCCCAGCAGGTTGTGTTATGCCCAGTTCATGAATCCCAAAAGACCAGGAATAGACTCCTCTGTAAATACATGAGGTTTTCTTAATTGTACACACATTCGAACACTACACAAAAACTTCCTGTGGAAACAGGAGAGGAATACGGCCCCATGGTCTAGGGAAGCAAGGTTTTTATGGGGCAAAACTGCAAGCAGGAACTTACATGCTTGGCGTTACATGATTGGGTAAGGGAAATTGACTTTTTAAATGCTTGGTACACTTTAGGCGCCAAGACTACGAACAGTTCTGGCCTGCGCATATGGACTGGCTTCCTAGCAACTGTGTGATTAGTGGGGAGGGAAAGATTGCATTAAGCTAGTTTCTTTTTTTTTTTTTTTATTTACTTAAATTTTATTATTTACTTAGCAACCTTGGAAAGGGACATTCACATCAGAGCTCACCACAAAGCAGAGTGGTCCAGAGATATCATGCTAGAATACAAAAGACATAAAACAAAGTAAAAAAGCAGGCCAGACGCAATCCACCAGGACACAGCCTACTCTCCGTCCAGGACGAGTCATAGTGACCAGAAACTGGTTTCACTCCAAGAACCCTAGTTCCAGGCTCTTCATGGCTTCCTCCAGGTTGAGCATTCCTCTCTCCAGACGCAGGTAGCACCTCTCAGTCACAGACTGAAGAATATATTTACCCCGAAGCTTGTTGTTCTGAGAGCCATAAACTAAGATCTCCGTTGAGTTCAGAAGATTCCAGAGTCTTCAGCTCGAACATGGCCTGGCTCACCTGCTCGATGTGAGGGATTCGAGATCCCCGTGGGCCGAAAAGATACTTTAGCACCAGCGACTGCACTTGTAACACTTGTGGATCTTTCAGTTCTTCAGGAACTTTCACCTGTGGTGGGATATCTTTATGGATCCAGGTGATTTCCATCCTCAGTTCCTGGCAGGCAACCAGTTTCCAGAGAAGACTAGGTCAGGCTTAACCTTGTGGCCAAGCTAGTTTCTTTTCCCAGGTGCTAGACATAATCTCCATTTCGCTGGCCTTAGTTCAGGCTTTTAAACTTTAAAATAATAGCCACTGATTTTTAATCCTTTGGTCTCTCAATTGGAGGTAAATTCATATCAATGAATTTGAGGACACGCTGATCCACATAAATACTTCCACAATATAATCTATCTCAAATTACCTTAAAAAAAAAAACTTAAAATAGTCAATATTGTTCTGGTCAAAAAGCAGAACCAACCACTGAAATGTTGTAAAGTAAAAATTTATTTTACAGCTGGGCCAAATTTGCATTTTCCTCTGAAGTAGAAGAGATTAAAAACAGGCCAGCTTTTTCATATGTCTAGCTCAAGGCTAAGGTACATAGCAGAAGAGCAGACTGTTTTGGTTTTTTTAGTTATTAATTTGGTTAACTATCAAACAGTTCTCAGAACATACCATGAACAACTATAATGATTTAGGATGGGAAATCACAAGATTATAGAGGAAGAACAAGTCAAAAAATTGGCTTTAACTTGGATTCAAATTTTAACATTATGATTAATCAGTAAAAGGAAGAAAAAAATGGAGTCAGTTGGCCTGTCACAAATATAATTTTGATTATTTTCTTTGTTTGAGACAGTCTCATTTAGAACCCCAGTGACCGTGATTCAATAAGTACACTATAATGTACAATACATGTTGAATCTGTAATAAGTAGCAGTAATGTGTTTAATCCTGTGCCTTTGGACCACCATTCCTAACATGATAGTCTTCTATAGAAGAGGGGGCTGAGAAGTCACTTGATATTGGACTGGTTAGGAGTAAAGGAGAATGTTCTTGACAGGATTGCTTCTTTATGGCAGCCTAGACTTGTAAATCTGGGATCACTCCTACCCTCAAAGGCATGGAACTGAGGCTAACTGATAGAGATAGATTTAAAAAAACAAAAATCCTTTCTGGTTTCTGTAATTAGAAGGGGAGATTTTTCTGTGTTCTGATGTTCTACATCACACTTCTGTTTCATTACCTCTCAGTGCTGTCACGAAAGACACCATGGCCAAGGCAAATTATAATTGAAAGTATTACATTGGGCTTACAATTCCAAAGCTTTAGAGTTCATAACGGCAGCATAAACACATGTCAGCAAGAATAGCTGAGAACACATTTTCAATCTCAGACAGGTGGACAACACATTAGACTTTTAAAGGCTCCTAGTGTACCCATATGACACAACCCTTTCAAAAAGGCCACACCTGTATTCCTTTCCAAACAGTTGCATCAACTAGAAAATAAGTATTCAAATGAGCATTTGAATTAAATGAGCATTCTCATTTAACTATCACATATTTCTTCAGCTCTTAGAAAATGGCTTTTTATCCTACTACACTACCATATCAATGCCAGAGGGTAAACAATCCTATTCCACAAAGAATCAGAACATAGCAAAGAATGAACAGATCAAAGCAAGACCAAAATCCAGCAGGGAAAAAAAAAAAACATCAAATCATGGAGCTCTTTGCTCAGCTACTTGAGATTTTGATGAAATTGTGTAGCCTACAAAGGATTTAGGTATTCTCACTATTCCAACTCTATCATCTGAAGCACACAGAGCCTCTCTTTTAGGCCAACTCATGCCTGCAGCTTTCCTCAGAGCTGGTCCTCGTATCCTGAATCTCTTCTGTATGGTATTTTATTGTACTTTATTGAAATTGGGTTTGTAGGGCTGGACAGATAATTCAGTTGTTAAGTGCACTGGCTGTAGAACCTAGCACTCATGTAGAAACTGACAACTGTTTATTATGAGAGTTCCATGGGAACCAAAGATCTAAATTGTTGGGTATAAGCTGGTACCTGGCATTGGCTTGGGTGATAAGTAAATGAGAGGTTTTCTGACATACAGGTTCAACAATTAGTGATATAAAAATATAATTCTGATCTACAGGGAAACATGAGAAAGTTGAGTTGCTTTTCCTGATAGTAACTAACAATATGTGATGTAAAGAATCAAAGGTATATTGTAGCTTATAGTTCTAGAGGAATATATCAACTATAACAACGCCACATGATTTTATCTAAATGATATCTGTATAAAATCCCAACCTATTGCTATCAGAGTTGATTTTGCATGGTAATACTCAACCCTGTGTCACATTCATGTTCATTGTTGAAACTGTAGTGCATTTTATTTTACTTTTTTTCTCAGTTAAATCATGGAAAAGCTGTCATGTTCCCATAACAATATATTTCTTGTCACTAAACTCTGTACTCCGTCCACTTTCTATGGCTTTGTATATTACTTCACATCAGCTTTAGTTTCATACAATTATTGTAGATTGCAAAGTGTAATATTATGTAGAATACAAACTTTACCTTTCTATTTAACTATAAACACCAATACTAAAATGATGTATTTTCAAAAACAGAAAAAAGATGTTGGTTGTGTTCAATAAATTCAAAATGATCCAAATAAAATGTTTAACAATTTCTAACAGGAAAACTGATTACAAAGCTGTGTACCATGTGAACAAACTGCATCCTCAACAGAATTATAAAGAAACAGTAAACACATTGACTCAATATGACACAAAACTACAACAATCAAGAGTGTGTCCAATTTGTGAAAGAACAAAATAGAGCAAAAAAGCCAAAAAGCAAAAGGACAAAAGCATAGTCAAGCTGTCATCAAAGGACCTAAGGAAACTCTGCAAGGCATAATGTGTCTATGGTTCTATGTACACAGAAACTAAATAAACGTATTTCACAATCCCCACAAAACAACTCAAACTGACCCATAATCTGTTGTATCTCTGACCCTTCAACTACTACTGATCTTTTTTCCAGAGAGAACCCATAAAGCTCTCTCCAGAAATGGAGGTTATCAGAAAGGTGGACTTTGGCTCTGTAGGCCCTCATGCCCCCTGTGGTTTCAGGCAAACCCAGCCCAGCTGATGCCTACACAAAAAAACAATGTTGAATAACTTAATGTCTGTTTCTTGCTACATGGATTATGTCACAAGATATGGAATCTGCCCTATCCGCCTGAAGAACACCATGCACACTTGAGACACCTCTACATCTCAAGAATCTGTGTGCCCTGAATTGAAATTTCCTGAATTATGGCACTGTAGCTGGTGGTAGTAAAAAGTTAATAAAAGGATTATAATCAAATATTGCTGAAGGATGACCCCCATCACCTCCTTTCTACCAGTTTCTAAACTATTTGTAAAATAAAACTGAATGTGAAATGCAATGTTCAGAACTCCTAGATACCAGACCTTCATGTTTTGAAACAGTCTTTTTACTGTATACCAAAAGCAATGCCTATATATGTGTATACTAGATAGTGATATTGTATGCAGCACAGCTTCCCATGGCCAGGGCTGCAGAGCTTCCCAATCCAGAGGGAATCAAAACTCAGGGAGGCTCAGAAGCTAAGGGCCTCTGCCCAGGTCACCACATGGACCAACACAACCATAGTCTGGCTCACAGTCCATCCCAGTCCCAGAAAATCATATCTGATAGCTCAGCCAATCTGCTCTGTCTGGTCTGGGAAAAGTGGACCCCACATTTACCATGGTATGGCTTGTGGTCTACCTCACAGCTCCCTAGAGCTGCATCACAGGAGAATCATGGAAAGAACCCACAAGATACCTCTTACTCGTGCTCCTGATTGCTGTGTCTTCCCAGAGTCCATCATTAGCTAGAGTTACCCAGCTGGACCTCAGGATAGGAGCAGCTCCCCTAATGGGTGATCAGAGATCAAATGCCTCACACAGCACATGCCTACCCAGCTCTGCACTTTCATTTTATGTGCAGACAGGGCCCTAGTCTAGAAAATTTGTAGTTTTATAAAAATAATTCCAGTCTCCCAGAGCACTTCTTCCTCTCTGAAGGCAAAGAGGAGTCTTTTGTGTGTACATTCCATCATACACTCAATGTCTAGTGTAGCTCTCCCTTTGATTCAGAGCTGGGAATTTCTACAGCCCAAACATAGGTGACTTTCAAACAGTAACTGACATTAAGGCAATTAGAGGCCATGAATTTTTTTTTTAATGGAGTTTATGGAAAGGCTTAGAAACAGGAAAGAGATTGTAGAAATGATGTGATTATAATATAAAAAAAAATTATTTGTGAAACTTGAACCAAGTTTTATTTCCACGTGCTCTAGATACTAAAGATGTATATTAAAGTAAGCAAGTATTACACCTTTTCTCTTGGGATGAATATCTTAAACTTGGAAAAAAAAAACAGTCCTGTTAGGTACGGCCACACCATTTCTTTTGAACTAGATTGTAACTATAGTAATTCAGTTAGTGTTTTTCTTTTCGAGACTTTTTTTATTTTTATTAATTACACTTTATTCACTTTGTATCCCCCCTATAAGCCCTCCCTCCTCCCCTCCCGATCCCACTGTCCCACCCCCTTCTTCACGAATACCCCTCCTCAAGTCCACTGATAGGGGAGGTCCTCCTCTCCTTCCTTCTGATTTAAGTCTATCAGATCTCATCAGGAGGGGCTGCATTGTCATCTTCTGTGGCCTGGTAAGGCTGCTCCCCCCTCAGGGGGAGGTGATCAAGGAGCAGGCCAATCAGATTATACCAGAGGCAGTCCCTCTTCCCATTACTATGTAACCCACTTGGGTACTAAACTGCCTTGGGCTACATCTGTGTAGGGGTTCTAGGTTATCTCCATGCATGGTATTTGGTTGGAGTATGAGTCTCTGGGAAGACCCCTGTGTTCAAATTTCTGGTTCTGTTGCTCTCCTTGTGGAGTTCCTGTCCTCTCCAGATATTACTATTTCCCACTTCTTAAATAAGATTCCATGCACACTCGAGATTTTTTTCAAGGTTTATTTATTTATTATAGGAGTCCTCTGACTGCATGTACATCTGTATGCCAGGAGAGGACATCAGACACCAGTATAGATGATTGTGAGCCAACATGTACTACCTGGGAATTGAACTCAGGAACTGCAGAAAAGTAGACAATGCTCTTTTACCAGTTACAAAGTTGGTTGTAGAACTCAAGTCTTGAACAGGTCCATCTCCATTTGTAAATCCTCCAAACCAGTGAGGTTGAAGGATACTCATTCCCTGGTCTATTTTTCCTTTCACTGACCTGTCAAGGCCCATCATGGAAAAGTAGTAACCCTGTCTTCCCAGAATATAGCAGCAGAGACAGGATTGAGTTTACAAAGAAATTACATAGCATGAGCCAGCCTGTGCCACAGGAGGCATTGCTCTAAACAGAAATGAATAAGCAAAAGCATTTGTGAAAAATGACTGGTAAACACTGGAAAATAAAAAAGCAATTAAGAGATGAGAGCAATGATACATTTAAAGAAAATCAAATTTAAAAGGTTAAATCAATTATTTATTCTTTAAAAAGGTAAATATAACTGAAAAAAAAAACCTACATAGGTATACTGACTTTACAAAAGAGGCCATTCCCTGGCAAAAGGAATGGCATTAATAAGATACTGTCCGACCTTGCCCCTATGTACAATCATAGCTGCTGAGATCCGCAACCTAACACACACAGCGAAAACCAATGACCTGTTTCTCAACACCCTGAGCAGATGGAACTGTGAGAGTGAATTGAACATATCTGCAAACGTGTGTCCCCAGTTGAGAATTCAATATTCATTAAATCAGGCTAAATTGCACCCCCACCAATCTGGTCTGCATTTATTCACTTGACATGAGTTATACATGCTGGAAAATTAGAAAAGCACTCACCATTACTTTTTTATAATGGCAACTCCAGCAACTGATTGCTTACCTTATTTCTCCCTGTGAATGACACAATAAGCTAGTCCTTCCATTCTGTTCTGAAGGTAGAAGCTGTAATCCCATTGAAAACCCTTTTTTCCTGTTAGGCAATGGATAATTGACTACATGACTCAAATTGGTAATTTTAATGTTGAGTGGTGGTATAGCCTTTTAATTTAATATTTCAGTTAGCGTAATCAAGAGGACAACAGTTTGCTGCCCTGGAGAGTAACAGCATGAGAACAAGGCCATTTGAGTCAACACAGGAGAGCTTGTCTCAGAAATATTTGTCTAGGCTGGAAGTACAGCTATTCTAGAATTAATATGCCTTTTCAGGGAGAAATCACTCCACACATTTCAAAGATTAATAAAGAAAAATCTCTTTAATGATAGCATTCAACCAGCTCTGGCTAATGCTCAAAGAGTGCCAGCCTAGGACAGACTTTTCATTTCACATATGCTGTCACAATTGTCTCTTTTAGGTTCAGGCCCAGGTTATACCTTGAACAATTTAAATAGGGTCATGAGACTGCAAGTCTAGCCAACTGAGGCAGACAGAAATTAACAGAGCAAATCTACCTTTTCAATCATAATGTATGATCTAAAAGATGTGTCAATGCCATAATTCTCACATATAACAAGGACAGAGAACACAGACACAGAAATCATCAGGGAACATCACCCAGGGGCACTGTGGTTACTGCTCTTACATGAACAGCTCTGCTTAGCTATTCTTACCTCAAAATAAGGCTGCTTTTCCTTCTGAGCAAGCTGGTTCAGAGAAAGGCCACAGCTGCTTCCATGCAGGACCAGAAAGGAGTTCATTTTAACTAGCACTGAATGCTGTGTCACAAGGTCCTGACATCACTGTAGAGAATTCTTTTTTTTTAAGCATTTTTTTTAAAAATTTTATGTGAGTGTTTTTTGCCTGCATGTGTCTCCACAGTGCCTGCAGAGACAAGAAGGGGACATGAGATTCCTCTGGACTGGTTAACAACCAGTTGGTCTTTTGGACTGGGACCTGTGTTGTCTATAATAAAGCCTAGTTCTCTTAACTGCTTTTTTCCAAGACAGGGTTTCTCTGTGTAGTCTTGGCTGTCTTCTACTCACTTGGCTGGCCTCAAACTCAGAGATTTCCCTGCCTCTGCCTCCCTGAGTGCTGGGATTATAGACATACACCACAACATCCACCTGAGAGCCCCACTTTTTAATGAGCAACAGGAATCTGACTCTGCAATTACCTAGGCTGTCGTGGACAGAAGATATTATCAATAGAAAACTTGGGAGGTAAACATTTGCTTGTGTCATGGCCCTGAAATTCTGGAGCTACAGAGAAGGCTATGGATATTGGCCTGAGGCAATCACGGTCTCCCTTGGGTCCCTGGGCCTTCCATCATGCCACATTGACCATTCTCGCCCAGGATGACTTTGGAGTCCTTAAACTCCTGTCTCCATATTCTAAGCACAATGACTACAGGCCTGTGCCACCATACCTGGCTTAGGTGGTTTCCACTTCATTTAGTGAGTCATTAGAATTACAGGATGAGTAAGATGAGCAGTTATGCTAAGTATATTCAGAAATGACTTCTCTGTGATCCTGGGTTTCATCATCTGTAGAGTAGGGACAGACCTCTGCCCTAGTCCTTGGATGAGTTATAACAAACTCAGTGATAAACAATATTGCTCATAGTTGGAAGACAGTGGACTTTGAGGCAGAATGGCTTCATTTGATGGGAGCCATCTTCTGATAATAAGAGTTAGGACCAGAACCTGTGTCCTGGCTACCCTAACCAGTCAGGTTCAGCCACTCATCCTTATTAAGCTAATTAAAAGAGTTATCTACCTGTGACATGTCCATCTTTGATACGGGTACTCTGGAGGCAAAGTAGGCAGATTTCTGTGATGTCCTAGCATAGGTAAGTCCAGGTTAGCAATAGATTCATAGTGAGAGTATTCTTTAAAATAAAATAATAAAAAAAAACAGAAAAGACAGTAGCAAATTATTAATAAAAATTTAAAACATATTAACATATTTATTCAGTGTGACTAACTTGGGACAGTGACAAACATACAAGGTAACTAACCCATCCTTGGAGTCCTAACATGTTTACATAGAAGGCAAGAGATATGCCCAGCTAAGTAATCTAGCCAAGCCATATAACGAACTTTCTCCCATCTGTAAACACTTCACAATTTTCAGCAACTTTCTCTCCTGCAAGGGATTCAGATAATGATTAAAGGTTTATTCAGCAGAGTTCTTACCTGGAGGAATAGGTCTTTTTCTAGAATGAGATTCCAGGGGAAATTCAAATTCCACGGGGTTGACTGTTTCACTAGATACAAGCCAAACAGAGAGACATATCTCTTTGGAATAGTATTATTTCTACCAAGCAGGCAAGTTACAGGGATGAGAGTGGAGACTAAGGTGCATTATATCCACCATTACAGACAACAAAGTGGGGCCTGCAAGGCTGTATCTCTGACAACATGTAGATACAACATGTAGACAACATCTCTTGGCAACATGTAGTTGCCAAGAAAATGATGGAGTAGCTGACCCACCACAGCTGAGTGGATACAAAGAATATAATAGCAGCCAGCTTGACCTCAGCTACACTCCAAGCATTGCACTCTGGCTTACTCAGCCCCTCCTTTCACATCCAAAACTCCCTCCCTAATACTTCATCTGTACTCCATGGTTCTTTGTAAATGCCTGATTTTCCTAGTCTTAGAGTGACTGGTTTGAGGCTCAGGTTCCCCTGACAACCTCAATATAATCTAGTGTCACCACCACTCAGGGCTCCTAACTGAATGTTAAGCAGGCATCAGTGAGGCAGAATACGAACCCATTCAGACACATATTTTCGTGCCGTCAAGTTTCTTTTCTCTCCTCACAGGTAGCAGAAAGTACAGCTGGGGCACACATGTCCTGTGTCCTTGTGGGCTCCCATTGTTGCTGAGTCCAGTCACATTATATTAGGAAATTTTCCATAATCTGAGAAATGCTCTATTTTTATTCTGAGTCAGATATCTCTACATAGTCATGTCTGTCCAGGAACTCACTATGTGGACCAAGCTGGCCTCAAACTCAGAGAGACTGGCTTGCCACTGTCTCCAATGAGCTGGGACTACAGGAATTCACCTCTAAGCCCAGGTGAGATGTTTTTAAAGTGGCTTATCTTTGAATCAGAGAAAGAAAGGATAAAATAAGATTTAAAAAGAAAAACCACCATGGTTTTGATGAATAGTAATATTTATTAAAATTTTATATTACTTTAAACTGGCAAACTATTTCATATGTTCTTAATAATTGGCTTATTTTCTTTGCTTTGTTAATTTCATCCACTTAAGAACTGTTTGAATTGTTCATATGTGTATACACCTGTGCCATGGTATTCACGTGGCAATGAGAGAACAACTTACAGGTGTCTATTTTCTACTTCCCCTATATTAGTTCTAGAGATAAAACTCAAGTAGTTGTTTGGCTGCAAATGACCTACTGGTCCTTATTTGGGTTTAAAACCTTATGTATGTATGTGCTGGTGTGTGAGCATGCATCTGCCAGAGCCCATGCATAGAAAAAAAAGAGAAAAATTTGTAGGAATAATATGGATCTCCACAAGACTGAACTCAGGTCACTGGGCTAAACATTCTCTTGCAGTCATTTGTGGTTCTGAGGAAAGTATAATGAAGTCTTTACTCCTAAGAATAAAGATCCCCTCCCCACACACAAAAGAGATAGCAGTACTTCATTTTAATTTAGAAATAGAATTATTCAAATTGTCCTGTTTTCCTCTATCCTTTAAAGACAACGTGTTTACAATCTGAAAAGACAGTTTTGGTTTGGTTTGGTTTGGTTTTTTTTTTTTTTTTTTTTTTTTTTTTTGCTAATGTAATGTTTCTCCTAACCTCATTTGAACACCAGTGAGTTGGCTCAGTATGAAATGTTTATGGTGTATAAGACTGGCAACCCAAACCTAATCACCAGATAAAGATGGCCAAAACTGTGCTGGAGAGATGGCTCAGAGATTAAGAGCACTGGATGCTCTCCCAGAGGTCCTGAGTTCAATTCCCAGCAACCACATGGTGGTTCACAACCATCTAGATCTGGTGCCCTCTTCTGGAACACAGGTGTACATGCAGACAGAACATTGTATGCATAATAAATAAATAAATATTTACTCAGACAATTAGGAATAGTGCTTCCTCAAGACCCAGCTATACCACTCCTAGGCATATACCCAAAATTTGCTCAAATCCACAGCAAGGATATTTGCTCAACCACGTATGTAGCAGCTTTATTTGTAACAGCCAGAAGCTGGAAACAACCCGAATGTCCCTCTATGGAGGAATGAATACAGAAATTGTGGTGTTTTTACTTGATGGAATACTGCTCAGCAAATAAAAATGAGGAAATCATGAAATTTGCAGGCAAATGGTGGGATCTAGAAAAGATCATTCTGAGTGAGATATCCCAGAAGTAGAAAGACACACATGGTATATACTCACTTATTTAGACTTATAAGATATGATAAATATAATATATATATACATATATATATATATATATACACATAATGAAATCTATACACCTAAAGATAAACAAGAAAGAAGACCCAGGTTAAGGTGATCAATCCTCACTTAGAAAGACAAATAGTGGGATGGACATTGGATGTAGGAGAAAACAAGGAACAGGACAGGAGCCTACCACAGAGGGCCTCTAAAAGACTCTACCTAGCAGTGTATCAAAGCAGATACTGAGACTCATAACCAAACCTTCAGTAGACTGCAGGGAGTCATATGAAAGAAGGGGGAGTTAATATGACCTAGAGAGGACAGGAGCTCCACAAGGACCAAATATATCTGGGCCCAGGGGTCTTACATGAGACTAATACTCCAACCAAGGACCATGTATAGATATAACCTGAAACCTCTGCTCGGATATAGCCGGTGGTAGCTCAGTAACCAAGTAGGTTACTCTAGTAAGGGGAACAGGGACCATTTTTGACATGAACTCAACGACGGGCTCTTTGAACTCCCTACTCCCCAAGGGAGCAGTAGTCCTGCTAGGCCACAGAGGAGGACTTTGCAGCTAGTCCTGAAGATAACTGGTAAAACAGGGTCAGATGAAAGGGCAGGAGGTCCTTCCCTATCAATGGACTTGGAAAGGGGCAGGGAGGAGATGAGGGAGGGAGAGTGGGATTGGGAGGGAATGAGGGAGTGGGATACAGCTGTGATACAGTTAATAAAATGTAACTAATAATAAAAATAAATAAATAAAATAAATATTAAAAGATGGCCAAAAGTAGACTTCACAAAGCTGTCTCAGTCTCTATGTATCTGTAGTAGGCTAAAAGCTCGTAATTACATTAAACACACACACAATAGATAAACTATTAAAATAAATCTTATTGCTGTTAGATTATCTAACATCTCTAGATAATTCCCTTAGAAGGCAGTACTTCGAGATAAACTGCCAAATGGAAACTAATGGGGACATGAAAAAGCATGGAATATCAAATAATATATACATATCCATAGCACATCAATGTGTGCTATGAGATACACAGTTGCTGATTATTTCACTACAGCCCTACAAGATAGATGAACATGATGTTTTGGATACACACATGAGGTATTTAATGCTTTTTGTATTCCCTTCCAGTAATCATTTTAACATCAACATTGTTAAAATGTGCTGACAAAACAGGACATATTTGGGGGTATATCTTCTACCCATGGTACTGTATTCAGGAGGCTGACACATGGCAATTGAGAATTAAAACATAGCCTTGACTAAAGACTGACATCCACTTCGGGTGGGATAACAACATCTCAAAAGAATTTGTGAAAATATGAAAAACAAAACCAGGAACAAAAACTCACCACTTTTTCACAGGCGCTCACACTTGAAAAGTGTGATCACACACAGCCTGACAGCTAAGTAAACAGTGGGCCACTGAGACAATGGTCACCCTATACACTGCACAGAAAACTGCCTACCACCAAGTAAAAGTCCAAACAGAAGATGCCACAGACGCAATATAACAACAACCTAATAAACATCTAAAAATGGATTTGCCACACACACAACAAATTTCAACGCCTACTCCAAATGCTTCAAAATAGAAACCATAACCAGAATAGGTGGTCTCCACCATTACACTTGAGTGAACATGGTAACTGATTTACTTCCTTCAAGGCTATGATGAAGAAGAGATGAAGCAAGATTCTTTTCTCTTGAAACTGAAGACAATTGTGATGTATACAGTCTTTATCAACTCATTTACATGGATAGGGTTTTTCTCTTTAGTTTTTTGGGGTTTTTTTTGTGTGTGTTTTTTTTACTATTTCCTGACATCAAAATGATACAAAAAGACAATTGTATTTACAAAAATGGCCAAGCAGCTAAAACAAGTTCATTCACAAGACCAAGGCTAGATTTTTGACAACTTCCTGTAATTCATGCTCTAAGAAGGTCCAAGGATCTAATGTTCTTTGGAACCAGTATGCACATGTACATACCACACAAAGACACACTGACATCACATAATTAAAACAAATAAAATTTTATTCATGTTTATCCTGTATAAATATTCACTCCTGTAACCCAGGTATTGAGGTATCTAAAGGCTTACTACAGAGTTTTCTTCATTATGAATGAGTTCATGTAACAGAAAGGAAGCATATAGGCTTGAAGTCAGAGAAATCAATTCTTCTTAGTTGGTGGTATCATTTGGGAAGATTTAGGACACACTGCCCGGCTGGAGGAAATATATCACTGGGGGTGGTCTTTGAGTTTATATCTGCATACCATTTCCAGTTCTCACACTCTTTAATGCTACAAGCTGTGGATGTGACCTCTGAACTTCCTCTCTCAGCTGCCATTTCTGACACTTGTTGCTATGACACTTTCATGGTGATCCCATATCTTTCTGGAAGCATAAGCCAAATTAAATGTTTTTTATAAATTACCTTAGATTCTGTTCTATCATGTAAACAAAAAAGAGAACTAATACACACCCATACAGTTTTATACTCCAAAGAGTTATTTATTTAATTGAAGGAAATTGTAAAATCTACACGTTACCTTATTGCTTACATTCATGGAGCTTTGTCCATGAGTTTGCATGCACAAATAAAGCATGACATCATTATACTTGAATAAATTGTTGAAACTTGCCAGAGTTTTTCTCCAGAAGAAATAATCTTGTATAACTTAATGTAAGTAGGTTGGCTAAAGATCTTACCAAATCCTTTATAGTCTTTATTGCCTTTAGTATCAATTCTGTCAGGCAGCAAAAATATCTGTAATGTGCAAAGGCTTTAACAGATTGATTATACACTGAAGGTTTTACTCTGGTATAAAGATAACTTAAAGTGCAAACATCTACCCCAGTGATTACATTTTTAGGGTTTCTCTGCAGTATTGCTTTTTCTCATGATTTCGGAGACTACTGCCACATGCATAGGCTTTCCCACACTGCTTACATTCACAGGGTTTCTCTCCAGTATGTGTTCTTTTATGTAGTAAGAGACAACTGTGACATGCAAAGGCTTTACTACATTGATCACATTTATAGGGTTTCTCTCCAGTATGAGTTCTTTTATGTGTGTGGAGATCACAGTGCCATGAAAAGGCTTTCCCACACTGATTACATTCGTAGGGTTTCTTCTCTCCAGTGTGTGTTCTTTTATGTATTCAGAGACTGCTGTGTTGTGCAAAGACTTTAGCACATTGATTACATTTGTAAGGTTTCTCTCCAGTATGTGTTCTTTTATGCGATCGGAGACCACTGGGATCTGAAAAGGCTTTACCACACTGGTTACATTTACAGGGTTTCTCTCCAGTATGAATTCTTCTATGTATTAGGAGACTACTGCGTTGTTTAAAGGATTTATCACATTGATTACATTCGTAAGGTTTTTCTCCAGTATGTGTTTTTTTATATTTTGGGAGACTACTATGTTGTGAAAAGTCTTTATCACATTGATTATGCTTGCACAGTTTCTCTCCAGTATGAATCCTTTCATGACTTTGAAGATGACTGTGACGTGCAAAGGCTTTACCACATATATTACATTCATAAGGTTTCTCTCCAGTATGTGTTCTATTATGTGAACGGAGACCACTGGGATCTGCGAAGGCTTTCCCACATTGGTTACATTCATAGGGTTTTTCTCCTGTATGTCTTCTTTTATGTATCAGGAGACTATTGAGTTGTGTAAAGGCTTTATCACACTGATTACATTTGAAAGGTTTTTCTCCAGTATGTGTTCTTTTATGTATTCGTAGATCATGGGGACTTACAAAGACTTTTCTACATTGGGTACATTCATAGGGTTTCTTTCCAGTATAAATTCTCTTATACCTTTGAAAATGACTATGATGTAGAAAAGCTTTATCACATTGATTGTATATGTAGGGTTTCTGACCAGAATGATTTTTTTCATGCCTTTGAAGATGACTGAGATGTGCAAAGGCTTTCCCACACTGATTACATTCATAGGGTTTCTCTCCAGTATGAGTTCTTTTATGTTTTCGGAGACCTCTGGGATCTGCAAAGGCTTTACTACAATAGTTACATTCATACGGTTTCTCTCCAGTATAAGTTCTTTTATGTATTAGGAGACTACTGCAGTCTGCAAAGGCTTTACCACATTGATTACATTTGTAAGGTTTCTCTCCAGTATGTGTTCTTTTATGTAGTAAGAGATAACTGTGACTTGCAAAGGCTTTCCCACATTCATTACATTTATAGGGTTTCTCTCTAGTATGTGATCTTTTATGTATTAGGAGTTGACTGTGATGTGCAAAGACTTCATCATATTGAATACCCTCATAGGGTTTCTCTTCAGTATGAATTCTTTCAGGCCTTTTAGGATGACTGCGATATGCAAAGGCTTTACCACATTGAGTATATTCACACGGTTTCTCTTCAGTATGACTTCTTTTATGCCTATGAAGATAATTGGTACATGTGAAAGCTTTAACACATTCATTACATTGATGAATTGTTTGTCTGCATGAATTAATTTTACAATTTGGTCTAATTGTATAGAGGAATTAGATCTTAAGGTTTTATCACTTTGTTTACATTCATGGTATTCCCCTTCATTATGAGTTGTTTTTCATTTTTGAAGATACGTGTAATGGTAAGAGCATTGATTACATGGCTCACATTTATAGCATTCTTTATGAGTTTTTTTTAAATAGTTAAAGAGAACTACAAGAAATCAGAACTTTATGATCGTGATTACATTCAGAAATTTTTCTCTAGTGTGGATCATACTACATTTGCAAAGTGAACCAGGAAAAACAAAAGAATTTCCACATTCTTAGACCTTGCAGAGATTTTCTGCAGTGAGAGCTTATTGATGTAGTCACAATAAAGTTGGAAAATGAATTAATTGTAAACTTCTGTCACAATCAACAAGGCTACTCTGACTGGGGACAACTACATGGCTTGTATCCATGGGGACATATTATATACCTATGAAAGGGAAAAAAATAAGAGGTTTCCACACTGCTTACACAGAGTTTGACTTTTTGTTCCTCATAATCATGTGGTATAGGGATTAAGGTTTCTCTGAAACAACTTCTTACTTCTCATAAACTGCTCCTCTTACTAAACTTACCAATGTCTTCACAAGTAACACCAGCTTTACTAAGAACTATTAGCGTATTAAAAGATTTCAGACATATACGTGTCACCTATTCAATGTGTACACCTTTTGCAATATCTGAGTGGTGCAAGACTAAAAGGATTGGCAGTTCTAAAGTGTAATTCAAACAGTGATATCAGTTAAGACACTGTTTCCATGTCTTCTTTCTTAAAGGAATGCTTTGCAAACACAAATCAGATACCTGACACTGAGGTGCATGGTTTTGTGAGAACTCAATAATCACCAATACACTTACCCGTGCTTATTTACACTGTTGCTTTTCCTTAAAACTTCCAGAATACCCTAAATTTCTTCAGAGGCATATTTGTTGTATCAGCTTGCCCATGAAAATTACCTTCCATGTCTTCCAGAACTTTGACAATTTTCTTCAATATTGTTGTCTTTCCAATTATACCCTAAAATATAGTACCAGAAAATGTATGATATATTATTGCAATTTATGGAAAGCTTAAGTTACCAGCTTCAGTGAACCTTAAAACCATGCCTGATTTATGCACCTCCTTCTTCCTCCTCCTCAGTTGAAATTACAGAAGAGTATCAATAACAAATAACAGTTATCCCTTACTTTAAAATAGGAAAGAAAATTCACAGTCTTGCCTATAGCAATGAGGTTCCTGTAGGTCTCCAGCATCACATCTTTGTAGAGAGTCTTCTGGGAAGGATCTAGCAAAACCCACTCTTCCGGAGTGAAATTCACATGCACATCATCATAGGTCACTGCATCCTAAATTATCACAAACATGTACAAAACAGAAAGCATGATAGGTACAACATTGGACATAAATACTTCATTGACAATAAGGTCACATAATACTGATGCTTCCCCCACTTATTTCCTGACACAGTTCTAATATAATCACCAACTCATTTTAGAAGGAAACAATAATGAGGTTCACTCTTGTCATTTCTTTGCCCTTTGTTTAAGATCTAGCCTTGTGAGAGAAATGCTAATTTACAAACCTAACGAGAAAGAGACAAGCAACATATCAATCATACTGAACACACCTCAAAGAAATTTAATGAACAGCTACTAACTACAAAACAATGAGTGCCACGGACCAGCCCAGTTGGGTTCCCTGCATCCGCGGGAGAATCAGAGGTTTGGATATCAGGCAGGCACAGTTTCAGGCGAATGACAGTTAGAGACCACACTGGAGAGTGATTCTGCTGCGATTTTACTGAAGTCAGGCTAATAATTTTATAGTAATTACATAGGGAAACACCTTAAAGTTGGCATACTATCCAGAACACTTAGATTTTTACCAAGAATACAAAGTTTACATTTTAACTCAAAAAAAAACCATAAAGCAGGGCCCACAAGAAATCTTGCCTGAGATCTTTTTGATCAAAGCAAACAAAGGAAAAGAAACCTCAAACTGCAGTTTCATTATTGCTAACCAATGAAGAGGAAAGTCAGGAGCTAAGTCAGATGCCTGCCAAAATTTTTCTCTATACAAAATCTAAATACACTTTGTTAACCATCCTCCCATATGTCTTGCTAAAGATTTACGAACTTCCCTAGAAACAAGACGCTAAAGGGGGGCAAGCTCAAGCCAGCTGTACTTCTCATGCTATTTTTTCCCAAGAAGGAACCCATTATTTTTTCACTATTCTTATAATGCTTTTAATACTAAATCTAATTTATTACTTCTCTTAAAATTACTTTTCTTCCATTCTATTCTTGTTAAATCTTTTAGTAATCTATCAAGAATATATTTCCTTGAATAGTTAATTGTGCTATTCCAAGAATCATAGAAAAAGATAAAAAAAAAAAAACCTCATTAATCCAGGCCCACGACCGTAACTGAAAAAGCGTAGAGACCCTAGAATACGTCTTTTTAACTTAGGTGGTCGGGGGGACCTGCTCTTGACCTCCAGGGAGCATATTTCCGAAAGCGAATCTCCCGCCCAGCAGCACAATCTATTGATATGCTACACTGGAGATACTGGAGTGGGTGTAGCAAATGAGCATGCTCTTTTTACTAGCTGATACCATTGCACATAGAAGCCAGAGGCAGATATATGTCATTGGGTTGAATACCAGCCTGGTCTATGCAATGATAGACAGCAGAGGTACATATTAAAACTCCGTGTCCCCTGCAAAAATCAACCAAACAAACCACAAAGATAGAAAGAACTCGGGGTTTTCCTTAAGTTCCCAAAAAGAATTATACATTCACTCCAGTTCTGTATTCATCTTCCAGAAGTCGTGGTGCCCCAGTTTAAACAATAATATTAATAAGATCTTACTAAAAGAGAATGTATGTTTAAACATTACAAATGCGAAGATGAAAGTATTAGCAAAATAAACAACATAGAGCAGGAGAGACGGCTTTCCACGGAAGAGCTCTTGCTAATCCTGTACATAAGTGGCCTCAATTACCAATACTTACATGGGGACTCAAACCTATCCATTCATACAATTTCTCAGGAATTCTGAGTCCATCTTCTGACCAGGCACACATGAAGTGTATATTCATGCATACAGGCAAAAATATTCATCCTCAATCCAATATATATTCAAAACAATTACAACAGGTAGGAAGAATGTTTCACACCTGCAATCCAACGACTTAGGAGGCTCAGGTAGCATTAATGTCATGAATGTGTGCCATCCTAGGAAACAGAATGATATTCTCTGCCAAATTTCAAAATTCAAGATGTTGGCAGCACAACAGCATATACCTGACATGTACAAAAAAAACAATATTATAGAACCATCAGTCAATAATATAAAAACAGAAAAGAAAGCCAGGCATGTAAGACAACATTTAATCCCAGGAATCGAGAGCCAGAGTTAGGTGGATCTCTAAGTCTGAGGCTGTTTGGTTTACATGCCTACTTTGAGAGCAGCCAGGTCTACACAGAGATACTCTGTCTTCAAATGAAAAACAAAACTAAAAATATAAAAACATGAGACTGGCAAAACAGCTTCACATTGAATAGCAATTGCTAATCGTCTCTCTTAGATTTATGGATAGAGTTTATAATGATGAAGGCAATACAGCAGGAGAAAGAAACTGAATGATCAGTTCCAACCACAACACACTAGACACAAAAAACAGAAAATGGGTTGAGTCTATAGACAGTCAAATTCCATCCCCAATAAGGAGTTTCATTTAGAAAGACTTCTTTCACAAAAGCTTTCATAAGCCCCCTCCCCAAAGAAAGCCACCAAGAAGAGATGAGTGTTCTGAGACATCATCTTATCTGGAAGCTTTTTGATTCAACTAACTACAATCTGACCCTGGTTACTATAATCTCATGGTCATCCCATTATGAAAATGCATTTAGTCTAACTCCAATGACCCTCAAAGTCTACAACAGCCCATACACTGTCCAAATGTCCACAGTCTCTTTTGACACTCAGGCCCATCTCTGGACTTCCACAAACTGTAAAGTCAAAAAACAAGTTACATCTATCCAACATATAATGGCACAGAATACCTCTTCCTATTCTAATATAGAGGAATAGGTACATAGTGAGAAAAGATTGGGCCAAGGCAAGACAACCAGCAGTGCAAACACCAAATCCTGTAGCTTTGTCTTAGAAACAGGAGGCTTCAGTTTCAGAGGTATTAGATTGTTGGCACACTTTTAAAAAGCTCTTTTATTTACATTTCTTATATCTTTTTCTCCCTGCTTCACCCCAATCCTTTCCAATACCCCAACACCAGCTAGGAGAAAAGAAAGGTTTAGTGGGAGAGGGGGCACAGTTCTTAGCAGCTTCTTGAAGTGGGTTGCTGAAGCTAACCCATTCTTGTTTCAGGAGATCTCCATCTTCTTACCTCACAAGAGCACCCAGAAACGTGAGGGGGAAGCAGGAACAGCTTTGTTCTTTCTCTGTGCTGCACTCTCTGGGCTCTGGCATTTATTCCCCCTCAAGAGTCCTCAGATTCAAACTATCTACATGTGGCAAAGAGCTCCTCTTAGAGCCGGAATAAGGCAAATAGTCTGCTGTTGTGTACCATTTGAATCAGTCCCACATCCCACACTTGGATCCAAAACAAAAACATGTTTATATCGACAGCACTTAGATGGCCCTGTCTATGCAAGTTCTCATACATCTCTTCATTTACTCACTTCCACTCCCTATATGCAGCTCTCCATGTCAGATGTCTCATAGCTTGTGTATCTCAGCATCTTGTAGTCTCAGAATGCAACTGAAGCTTCATCCTCATAACTCCATGCAATGAAGTCTCAGTCTCTCATTGGGACTTGGACTCTGCCTAACACAGATGGATGGAACAGTGCCAAACTAAAATGACACACCAAAAGTCCATGACTTTAAATTTTGAATCTTTCTTGTTTCCAGAACCAACATTACATGTGTGATCATGCCAAATGTGGCTTCTAAATTAGGAAGGACCTGACAATGCTTGGACCACAGTTGCAGCAACTTTTGTGTGAACTTGCTTCCTAGGACTAGGAATCACTTTGCCTACTCTTTCCATTAGTTGAAGGCTTAGCAGGAGGGAGTATGTTGCCCTTGGGTGCCATCTCTGGCTTTCAATCCAGAGCAAAGAGCCTCGAATTTCAATTCGTGCCACTGTTTCAGCAGTTGACTGCCATTTGAAACTACTTACTGAGTTTCTCTGCTGCTGTGATTAAATCCTCAAACCAAAAGTGTCTCAAGTAATGAACAGGTTTATTTGGCTGGTTCTGTCAGAACACATTCCATCATTTTGGGAGCTTAGGATGGAAACAAGCTAGAATATAAAGGCAAAACTCATGTGCAAGCATTGTTTCCTGGCTCGCTTTCTTGCTTGGTCATTGTCTCATGCTCAGATAGCTCTCTTATCCAGCCCAGGCCCACTTTCTTAGAAACACTGCAACCCTCACTGGAAGAGCTTTTCCACATCAATTGTCAATCAACACAATTTCTCAAAGACCTAGCAAACAGCCATTCTGATGGGGGCATGCCCTCAACTGAGGCTTCCTCAGATGACCTGAAATGTTGACAACTTATGCTAATTAGGTCACAGAGACATTAATATATGAGAAAGTTTTAAAAACTCCAAACCAACATGTTAACCATTCCAATCATTAAAATAGTAAAACCAGAAACACAAATGATAACAACTGCAAAAAAGAGATTAGCCAAGAGAAGAGGAGAAGAAATCCTTTAGAGTCAAGAAGACAAAAATAAAAATGTTCCTCACAGGAAGTCCCCAAACCAATACAAAACTAAAGGAACTCATAACATAATGTAGTAATTTTTCAAAAGACAAAAATGGGTGAAAGCCTCTCATTTTCCAGAGAAACAATAATATCATAATAGTATAATTAATAGAATCAAATGTAGATCCAAGGTGGCGGTGCTGGGAGGACACTGTGCCTGAGGAGCAGCACAACACTCATGGCACAGCAACCAACAGATTTGAACTCTGGGCCCTTAAACACCAGCAATTTTGTTTCCCAGGTGAGAGGAAACCCCACAGGGTGGGAATCTATAGGGTTTAGGTCACCCACCTAAAACCCAGAATAATTCCTGGGTCCCAGCATCCCAGAGCCACAAGCCTACATGTTCTGATCACCTTCCCAGGTACCTCTGGGCACCAAAACACTTGAGACTTGGATTTCCAGTAGAGACAAAACCCCACATGGAAGGAAGCAATTGAGACCAACCCCAAGTCACTCAGTCAATCCCTGGAAAAGGTTCCAGGGTCCAGGGGGTACTCTTCAGCCAGCCCAGAGTGGAGTGCTCAGCATCCAGACCAGAGATCTGCACGAGCACCTGACTCTCTGTCCCAGACAGAACTGTGAGCCCCACGGAACCAGAGACTGAATTTCCCTGTAGTAAGGAAACCCCACAGTGAGGGAAAACAGCAGGTCCTAACTCAGAGTAGTCAGCTAACCACCTCCCCCCCCCTTTTTTCTTTTTCTTGGGAAAAGTTCCCGGGTTCCTCCAGGCACCAAGTTACCAGCTTGGAACCACCACTCGCTTGCACCTATGAGCTCTACACACTACCCCAAATGGAACTGTGGACTCCAAAACAGCACATACTGGGTCTCCCTGTTGGGAGGAAACCCCACAGTGGGGAAAATATCAGGTATGACCTCAGTACACCCAGCTCCGGAAAAGTTTCTGGGTTCCCACAGGCTACAGGCTCTAGCCACCTGCTGTACATATGAGAGCTGTGCTTCCCTGCCACTGATTGCCGCTTACGTACTGGGGCACAGAGTTCCAAGCTCAGACCTACAGAAGGCTGGGATCCCAAGATCAGCCCCCAGATACTGCTCCAAAGGGCAAACAGTTATCCTTAACTAACCTGACCAATCTATAGTGCTCCCAGGTTCTTCAACACGGATGTGAAGCAGCTCACTAAATTCAGAGCAAGAAAACCAGCAACAGGGCAGCTATCTCCAGAACTTCTCTGGGTGAGAGGAGGTCCCACCCCCCAAGACTAACAAAGACCACAGTTAACACTAAGGTCTAAATGCATGAGGTGAGCTGTGTCAATTCCTGAGACATACCGGCCAATCGGTGACTATATCCAAAAAGCTGAGGAGGCCTCCTTCAGGAAAAATCATCTTCCTGCCAAGGGGATTCTCCCCACCCCAGGATTCCAGGAAGTACCAGAAACTAACAGCCAACACCTAAGATAGCCCAATGGGTAGAGGCCAGTGTAAAAGCTCAATCAACAGAAAACAGAGCAATATGGAATCTCCAGAACCCAGTTGCCCAGGGGTACACAGCCTTTGAAACCCCAGCATAAAAGAAATTCAAGAAGATGATCTTACATCTTATGAAGAGGATAATAGAGGAAACGAATAAAATGTGTAAAGAACTAGAAGAAGATAAAGTCAAACAGATTATGGCCATCTGTAAAGAAATGAATAAAGATAAAGAAAAACAGATTATGGCCATCCATAAAAAAATACAGGACGATGCAGCCAAATAGTTTGTGGCCTTTAAAGAGGAAATAAATTAAATCACTGAAAGAAATAAAAGAAACAGAAAACGTCAAACAAAGAGGTGAAGAAATTGAAGGGAAAACAGGAAAATACACTCAGACACGTGAAGGAAATCAAAAAATGGCTCAAGATATGAGATAGAATTGGAAAAATTAAAGAAAACACAAACAGAGGAAATCATGGAAAGGAAAAAATTAGGGAAGAAAACAGGAACTACAGAGGTAAGCATAACCAATAGATTATAAGAGATGGAAGAAAAAAAAAATCTCAGGTGAAGATGCAATGTAAGAACTCGACATATCTGTGAAAGAAAATGATATCTAAAAAATTCCTGATACAGACCATCCAAGAAATCCAAGACAACATGAAAAGACAAAACCTAAGAATGATAGGAATAGAGGAAAAAGAAGATCCCCATCTCTAAGGCCCAGAAAATATTATCAACAAAATTATAGAAGAAAATTTCCCCAACTTAAAGGAGAGATCTATAAGCATACAAGAGGCCTAAAACACAAGACAGAACACCTAAAAAAATTAGACCAGAAAAGAAAACCCTCCCACCACATAATAATCAAAAGAGTAAGTAAACAGAACAAAGAAAAAATACTAAAAGCTGCGAGAGAAAAAGGCCAAATGACATATAAAGGCAACCCCATCAGAATCACACCTGACTTCTCAACAGAGACTATGAAAGCCATAAGTGCCTGGACAAATATCATGCAGACCCTAAGAGAACACAGATGTCAGTCCAGGCTACTATACCCAGCAAAACTCGCAGTCATCATAGATGGAGAAAACATGATATTCAAGGACAAAAACAAACTTAAATAATTCCTACCCACAAATCCAACATTACAGAAGATAGTAGAAGAAAAAATACAACCCAGAAAAGCTAACTGCATTCAGGAAAAAAGAGGAAATGAATACTGTATTACAGCAAAACTAAAAGTAGCCAAGCACACAAACACACAACCACAACCAACAGCAAATCAAAGCCTAAGAGCCACTGGTCATTAATCTCTCTCAAAATTAATGAACTCAATTCTTCAATAAAAAGACACAGACTAACATAATGGATGGGTAAACAAGACCCCGCAATCTGTTGCATACAAGAAACACACCTAAGTCACAAAAATAGACATTACCTGAGAGAAAAGGGCTGGAAGACAATTTTCCAAGCAAATATCTAATATCTAATAAAATAGACTTTCAACCAAAATTAATAAAAAGAGATGGGGGAGGACACTTCATATTCATCAAGGAAAAATTCCACCAGGAAGACATCACAATCCTGAACATCTATGCCTCAAATACAAGGGTACCCACATAAATGAAACATTAAAAAAAATTAAACCACAAATAGATCCTCACACATTAGTAGTGGGAGACTTCAACAACCCACTCTCAACAAAGGACAAGTCAACAAAACAGAAATTAAACAAAGAAACAATAACTCTAATGGAGGTCATGAATCAAATGGACCTAACAGAAATCTACAGAACCTTTCACCCAAACATAAAAGAATTTACCTTCTTCTCAGAACCTCATGGAACCTTCTGCAAAATAGACCATATAGTTGGTCACAAAGCAAGCTTCAATAGATACAAGATTGAAATAATCCCTTGTATCCTAGATGACAATCATGGAATAAAGCCGGACCTCAACAACAACAGAAATAGTAAAAAGCCTACACACACATGGAAACTGAACAACTCGCTACTCAATGACACCTGGGTCAGGGAAGAAATAAAGAAATCAAAGCCTTCCTAGAATTCAATGAAAAGGAAGGCACAACATACCCAAACTTAAGCGACACAATAAAAGTTGTGCTATGAGGAAAGTTCATAGCACTAAGTGCCTTCAAGAAGAAATTCGAGACAGCTCATTCAAGCAACTTAATGGCTCACCTAAAAGCACTAAAGAAAAATGAAGCAGACACACAAAAGAGGAGTAGATGGCTGGGAATAATCAAACTCATGGCTAAAATCAATCAATTAGAAACAAATAAAACAATGCAAAGAATCAATGAAACCAAGAGCTGGTTCTTTGAGAAAAATCAACAAGATAGACAAACCCTTAGCCAAACTAACGAAAAGGCAGAGAGACACTATCCAAATCAGCAAAATCAGAAATGAAAAGGGGGAGATAATAACAGACACTGAGGAAATTCAAACAATCATTAAGACTTACTTAAAAAGTCTAGATGCCACAAAATTTGAAAATCTAAATGAAATGGACAATTTTCTTGATAGATTCCACTTAGCAAAGCTGAATCAAGAACAGGTAAATCATTTAAATAGTCCTATACCCTAAGGAATTAGAAGCAGTCATCAGAAGTCTCCCATTCAAAAAAAAAAAAAAAAAAAACATAGCCCAGGGCCAGATGGTTTCAGTGCAGAATTCTACCAGACCCCAGACCTTCAAAGAAGAGCTAACATCAATACTCTTCAAGCTATTCCACAAAAGAGAAACAGAAGGAACACTACCAAACTCATTCTAGAAAGCCACAGTCACCTTGGTATCTAAACCACACAAAGACCCAACAATGAAAGAGAATTTCATGCCAATCTCCCTTATGAACATTGATGCAAAAATACTCAACAAAATAAAAGAACACAACAAAAATATCATCCACTATGACCAACTAGGCTTCATCCCAGGTATACAGGGGTGGTTCAATATATGGAAATCCATCAATGTGCTCTACCATATAAACAAACTGAAAGAAAAAAAAAACACATGATAATCTCCTTAGATGCTAAAAAAAGGGAAAGCATTTGACAAAATCCAACATCCATTCATGTTTAAAGTGTTGGAGAGATCAGGGATACAAGGCACTTATCTAAACACAGTAGAGACAAATACAGCAAGCCTATAGCCAACATCAAACTAAATGGAGAGAAACTTAAATCAAACCCACTGAAATGAGGGACAAGGCAAGGTTGCATACCTCTTCAACATAGTACTTGACGTCCTTGCTAGAGCAATGGCACAGTTAAGGGAGATCAAGGGGATTCAGTTTGGAAAAGAAGTCAAAAGTATCACTATTTGCAGATGATAGTATACTTGAGTGACCCCAAAAAATTCTACCAGGAAACTCCTACAGCTGATAAACACCTTCAGCCAAGTGGCTGAATACAAAATCAACTAAAAAATCAGTAGCCCTTCTGTATTCAAAAGAGAAATGGACTGAGAAAGAAATTAGGTAAACAACACCCTTCACAATAGCTACAAAGGACATAAAGTACCCTTGTGTAACTCTAACCAAGGAAGTCAAGGACCTGTATTAAAAAAAAAAACTTTCAGTCTCTGAAGAAAGAAATAGAAGAAGATATCAGAAAATAGAAAGATCTCCCATGATCACGGCTTGGCAGGATTAACATAGCAAAGTGGCCATCTTACCAAAAGCAATCATCAGATTCAATGCAATTCCATCAAATTACCAACACAATTCTTGTACAGACCTTGAAAGAAAAATTCTCAACTTCATATAGAATAAAAAGAATCCCAGAATCGCCAAAACAATCCAATACAATAAAAGATCTTCTGGAGGAATTTCCATCCCTGATCTCAAGCTGTACTATAGAGCAATAGTAAAACAAAACAAAACAAAAATGTTACTGGCATAGAAACAAAATGTTAGATCAGTGGAACTGAATAAAAGACCCAAAAATAAACCCAGAAACTTATGAACAACTGATTTTTGACAAAGATGCCAAAACCATACAATGGAAAAAAGATAGCATCTTCAACAAATGTTGCTGTTCCCAATGGATATCTACATGTAGAAAAATACGAATTGATCCATACTTATCATGCTGCACAAAGCTAACGTCCAAGTAGATCAAAGACCTCAACATAAAAACACACACTAAACCTGTTAGAAGAAAAAGTGGGAAGAGCTTTGAACTCAATGGCACAGGAGATAGCTTCCTGAACAGAACACCAATAGCATAGGCTCTAAGAGCAACAATCAATAAATGGGACCTCATGAAACTGAAAAGTTTCTGTAAAGCAAAGGACACTTGTCAGAACAAAATGACAGCCTACAGACTGGGAAAGGATCTTCACTAACCCTATATCTGACAGAGGGCTGATAGCCAGAATATATAAAGAAATAAAAAACAACAAATCAAGCAATCCAATTATAAAATGGGGAAAAGAGCTAAACAGAGAATTCTCTGTAGAGGAATATAGAATGGCAGAGAAACACTTAAAGAAATGCTCAGTGTCCTTAGTCATCAGAGAGATGCTAAAATCAAAACTACCCTGAGATTTCACCTTACACCCATCAGAATGGCTAAGATCAAAACCTCAAATGACTACACATGCTGGCGAGGTTGTGGAGAAAGGGGAACCCTCCTCCATTGCTGGTGGGAATGTAAACTGTTACAACCACTTTGGAAATCAATTAGGTGCTTTCTCAGACAATTAGGAATAGTGCTACCTCAAGATCCAGCTATACCACTCCTAGGTATATATCCAAAAGATGCTCAAGTACACAACAAGGACATTTGCTAAACTATGTTCATGACAGCTTTATTCATAAGAGCCAGAATCTGGAAATAATCCAGATGTCCCTCAGGCGAGGAATGGATACAGATATTGTGGTACATTTACACAATGGAATACTGCTCAGCAATTAAAAAACAAGGAAATCATGAAATTTGCAGGCAAATGGTGGGATCTAGAAATGATCATCCTTAGTGAGGTATCCCAGAAGCAGAGAGACACACATAGTATATACTCACTTGTAAGCGGATTCTAAGCCTACAAGATAGGATAAACATAATCTGTACACCTAAAGAAGATAAATAAGAAGGAGGACCCTGGGTAAGATGATCAATCATCACTCTGAAAGCCAAATGGGATGGACATTACAAGAAAGAGAAAACAAGAAACAGGACAGGAGCCTACCACAGGGGGGCCTCTGAAACACTCTACCTTGCAGTGTATCAAAGCAGATGCTGAGACTCATAACCAAACCTTGGGTAGAGTATAGGAAATCATATAAAAAATACTCAGTCTTTATTCAGAAAGGCATATGGGACAGACATCAGAAGAGGATGATAACAGGGAACAGGACAGGAGCCTACCAGAGAGGGCCTCTGAAAGACTCTACCCAGCAGGATATCAAAACATATGCTGAGACTCATAGCCAAACTTGGGCAGAGAGCAGAGAATCTTATGAAAGAAGAAGGAGATAGAAAGACCTGGACCGGACAAGAGCTCCACAAGGAGAGCAAGAGAACCCAAAAATATTGACACAGGGGTCTTTTGTGAGACTGATACTCCAAACAAGGACCATGCATGGAGATAACCTAGAACCCCTGCACAGATGTAGCCCATGGCAGCTCAGTGTCCAAGAGGGTTCCCTAGTAATGGGAACAGGGACTGTCTCTGACACAAAATTAGGGGCTGGCTCTTTGATCACCTCCCTCTGAGGGGGGAGTAGTCTTACCAGTCCCAAGAGGAAGACAATGAAGCCAGTCCTGATGAGACTTGATAGACTAGGGTCAGATAGAAGGGGAGGAGGACCTCCCCTATCATTGGCTGAGGAAGGGGCATAGGAGAAGAAGAGGGAGGGTGGGTGGGGTTGGGAGGGGATACAAGAAGGAGCTACAGCTGAGATGCAAAATGCATTCTGTAATTAATAAAAATAAAATAAAAATTTAAAAATTGATAGAATCAAACAACACAAATGGCACCACTGCAAAAAGGAAATATAAATCCAGACCTATAATATAACACAGTCACTTACGTAAGAACTACAAGATCATACTCAAAATCAAAATCTAAGTAATCACTGGCTAGCACTCATCCTATGTACTCTGGTTCTCTTTTTCTTCCCCCCACCCCCAACCCCAATTATAGAGGTTGGATTGAGAGTGGAGGGATATTCCACTAAAATTGGAGAGATTATGCATTCTGATATTTTAACACTGGAGAAAATAGTTTTGACTACTAAAAATATGTCATTGTCTTATAATAAATAAAAGGAGGTCTGTTAGGATCACTCAGAAACCACTTTGTTTCCTATGAAACAGACACTACGAACAACAATTAATGAATGGGACCTAATAAAACTGAAAAGCTTCTGAAAGCAAGAAAACACAGTCAGTCAGACAAAGAGACAGCCTAGGGAATGGGGAACAATTTTCACCAACTCCACAACTTATAGAGGCCTAATACATTAAATATGTAATTAGATGTTAACTAGATATTCAAGAAACAAACAATTCAATTAAAAAATCAGATACAGATCCAAACAGAGATTTCATAACAAAGAAATCTGAAATGGCTGAGAGACACTTATATTGATGTTTACCACCTTTAGCCACCAGGGAAGTGCAAATCAAAACTACTTTGAGGTTTCATCTTAGAAAAGTCAGAACAGCTAAGATTAAAAATACAAGTAACAGGTCATGCTGGCAAGTATGTGAAATAAGGGGAACACTGCTCCATTGCTTGTGGCAGTACAAACTAATAGAGCCCTTATGGAAATCAAAATCGTAATTCCTTAGAAAACTGGGACTCTTATCTACCTCAAGACCCAGGAATACCACTCTTGGGCATATATGCAAAATGTGCTTCAACCTACCAAAAGGATACTTTCTCAACTATGTTCATAGTAGTTTTGTTCATTCTAGCCAGAAACTGGAAACAATCTAGATGTCCCTCAACTGAAGAATGGATAAAAAAAAAAAAAAAAAAAATTGGCACATTTTTATAATGGAGAAAAACCTGTTAGAAAATGACATCATAAAACTTACAGGCAAATGGATTCAACTAGAAAAATCACCGTAAGTGAGGTAGCTCAAACCCAAAATGACAAAAATGGAATGAATTTACTTATAAGTGAATATTAGCGATTAAGTAAATAATAATCAAGCTTGAGTTAAGAGACATAGAGAGGTTAGGCAAAGGAGAAGGGTGTGGCAAGGAAGCATGTATATCCTTAGAAAGGGGACAAGAATAGATTCTGTGTGAGGACTTGGAGTCATTGAAGACAGGAAGGTGAGGAATCAGTTGTGCTGGGGAAGAAAGGAGAGAGTTCAGTGCAGTAAGAAACAGCTGAAATTAGGGGACATTTTAGGGTTAGAGTATAAACCTCGTGTACTTGTAATTCCCTGTAATCTGTTAGGGAGACCCTAGTGGAGACTCATAGTAATAATGGAGTATGTGGACTTGCTGGCCATCCTTTGTAGCCAAGTAGGGCTTCATTGGTGGGACTGGGTTACATTCAGATGAGTTGTTGGCCAAGAATGTCTCAGGAAGATCCCTAAACAACCCATGATGTGCTAGGACAGAGTTTTGCTCTCTGAAATCTGACAGGAGGACCTCATTGCTCAGGACAACTTCCACACAGCTCACTGAATTTAGAGAAGTCTAGCAGGTGCAGACTTTCAACCCTATGTTCTAGTCTCATTGAAGGGGGAAGGTACTCTACAGGCTACAGAAAGAAAAACCTGGACATCAAGACAGCTCCAAAACCCTCCACCAACAATCTGTCCTTCCTAAGATGTGCATGGGCATGGTGGCACCAAACTTGTTTGAGTGGCCAGACAATGTTTGGTTTAACTTAAGGCCAGGGCATGAGGGGGAACATATACCTTACATTACTTTGATGGCTAACAACCTCACAGCAACTCACATAGCATACTTGGGTCCTCTACTTATATGTTATGGCTGTTAGGGTGGTCGTTTGTGTGATTCCTAATGCTGGGAACAGCTGTTGACAACAGTTAACTCTCACCTGTTCTTTGACCTCTTTCCCTCTGATTGGGTTGACCTGTCCAGTCTTAACATGAACAGTTCTGTCTTTTCTCTTTTCATCTTGATTTGTCCTGTTTAGCTGTTCTCTTCAGAGACCTGCTCTTTTCTAAAGAGGAAATAGAGGAGTGGGAGTGGATCTGAGAGAGATGAGGATTGAAAGTAGGGGAAAGCTGTGAGAACTGGAGAGAGGAGAAACAGTAGTTGGCACATATTGGATAAGAGAAGATTCCATTTTCAATTAAAAACATTAAGTCAAATTTTTCTAAATAAAAATGCAAAGAAGGGAAGCAGTAATGAACAAAGAAAAGCAAAATAGTTAAGACAGGAAAAACATGATTTTAACAGATACAGTTTTCATTCTGCACATGCAGAGGGTGAGCATCACACAGGAGTTTATGACATGCTCATTCTTGGTCCCTATCTAGTTCTGTGAAATCAGAAGTTCTGCTCTCAGCACTGTGAAATATATATCATGGAGGAAACAAACTAGGCTGTTCTCTTGCGTTATCTTTCAGTAGTTTAGATTGTGGAATTAGAAAGGTACCTGCTCGTTTAATTTCAAAAGAATACTGTTGCTTCTCTTTAAGGAAACTAATGTCTGAATAACTACTCAGATAACAGAACCATATATGTAACGTTATATAGTATTGTTATATTAATTATATAATACAGTAAACATATACAAACTGATATATAAAAATGTTAGCTCTTTAAACACATACTCCAAAGCTAAGATGAAAGGGTTGCTTTCTAAGGCATGTTATTTGCTCAAAAGAAAACAAAGAAATGTATGACTTGTTTAAGATTATTAAATTTTTGTTAAACTATAAGTTATTGTCATTATTTAAATTCAAACAAAACAAGACAATCTGTTTCTTAAGCCCGTTTTCACTTTTTCTTCTTTTTTTAGCTGAAGAAATTTTTACTCCCTTTTTTATTATTATTATTATTATTATTATTAGTTACATTTTATTAACTCTGTATGCCAGCTGTATCCTGCTCCCTCATTTCCTCCCAATCCCACCCTTCTTCCCTCATCTCCTTCCTGCCCCTTTCAAAGTCCACAGATTGGGAAGGACCTCCTCCCCTTTCATCTGACCCTGTTTTATCAGGTATCTTCAGGACTGGCTGCAATGTCCTCCTCTGTGGCCTACAAGGATTGCTCCTCCCTTGGGGGGTGGGAAGGTCAAAAAGCTTGCCATTGAGGTCCTGTCAGAAATAGTCCCTGTTCCCCTTACTAGGGTAACCCACTTGGTTACTGAGCCACCATGGGCTACATCTAAGCAGAGGTTCTAGGTTATATTCATACATGGTCCTTGGTGGAGTATAAGTCTCAGAAAAGACCCCTGTGCCCAGATCTATTTGGTCCTTGTGGAGCTCCTATCCTCTCCACATCATACTAACTCCCCTTCTTTCATATGATTCCCTGCACTCTGCTGATGGTTTGGTTGAGTCTTAGTATCTGCTTTGATACACTGCTAGGTAGAGTCTTTCAGAGGCCCTCTGCAGTAGGCTCCTGTCCTGTTACTTGTTTTCTCCTACATCCAGTGCACATCCCATTTGTCTTTCTAAGTGAGGATTGATCATCTTACCCCGGGTCTTCTTTCTTGTTTATCTTCTTTAGGTGTATAGATTTCATTATGTTTATCATATCTTATAGGTCTATACAGAACACCAACAGCACAGGCTCTAAGAGCAACAATCAATAAATGGGACCTCATGAAACTGAAAAGCTTCTGTAAAGCAAAGGACACTGTTGTCAGAACAAAATGACAGCCTACAGACTGGGAAAGGATCTTCACCAACCCTATATCTAAGAGAGAGCTGATAGCCAGAATGGGTCTATGGACAGTAGCAGCTTTTCTGCTGGAGGATTAGAGAGCAAATGACTCAGACAGCACAGGCTCACCAGCCCTGCCCTTTCACCCTAGGGTCAGACAGAGCCCTAGTCTGGTCAATTTATATTTTAGTATAATATTCAAGGTTCCTAGAGCTCCTGTTCATCTTCCAAGTCACAGGGTCCTATGTGTGCACATTCCATTACACACTCAATGTCAAGTGCAGCCATCTCTACCTCATACCTGGAAAGTTCTGCAGCCAAACCTCAGCCAAATTCAAACAGTAACAACTACTAAAGTTGCTACAAAATTGAAAGCAAGAATCGATAAATGGCAGGTTAATGTAAAAATAAAAACGAAAAGTCATGGCTGCTCCTAAGTATTGTTGAGTAGAAATTTTATTATAGATAAAGTTTTATATAGATAAACCTGATAAAGGCAGGTGTTGCAGGACTGTCTTTCTGGCACTGGCTAGCAGAGGTAAGACTCGGTGTTCAAAGCAGTTCTCAATTGAACATCACGAGGAAAGCCTGAACCAATTTTAAAACTGTTGAGGTACAGCTCTTTAACATAAGAATTTAGAAAATTAGCCAGTTGGCCGTAGTGGCCCACACCTGTAATCCCTGCACTAAGGGAGGTAGAAGCAAGAGGGTTTCTGTGAGTTTGAGGTCAGCCTGGTCTACAAAACAAGTCCAAGACAGTCAAGGCTACAAAGAGAAACCCAGTCTTGAATTCAAACAAACAAACAAAAAGAATTTAGAAAGTTTAATCAAGAAGAAAGCAAGGTCATTGCCCTAGGGAACAACAGTCTGGGATCAAGGCCCTTGTCTCAGAAACATTTAGCTAAAAGGCTGAAGATGTAGCTGTTCTAGAATTAATCCACCTTCCTGGGAGAAATCACTCAATATATAATTAAAAGATTAATTGAGAAAACCCTCTGTATAAATAGAGTGCATCCAGCTGGTTAATGCCAAAAGACATGGCAGGAACTATCCTACGAAGGGACAAACTCAGGGAGGAGGAATCTAACAAAACAATGCCACACAAAGGGAACACAGGGTATCTCAAGAGCATTACTGACTAAACCCACAGTGCCTGCGGGACTGATAACCCACAGCCCCATGTGGTAGTGAGAGACCAAAAGATTAAAAATTGGCAGCTATTATTAATTAAGGCCTGAACTAGGTGGGTGGAGAAGTCCAGGAATGCCCTGAGGGGAAGGACCGCCTTACTGCATTCTTTCCTCACCCACTAGAGATACAGTTGCTAGGAAATTGGCCCATCCCCCTAGCGAAGAACACCAGGTCATTATGGTCTGGGGACGTTCCTATAGCCTATAGCCAATCAATTCAAAATGTAGCATTTTGACCAATAGATGCTTGCCAGGCAGGAATTGCCCTTGCCTTGGGCATGCTGGGATGGACCAGAATCTTTAAATCACCCAACTAACCTGAGCACGGGGCCCTTGGCTCCCACTGTTTGGGTGGGGGGGGGGGGGTGGGCCCAAGCTGCAGCTTGTAATTTACAATAAAAAGAACCTCATGTATTTCGGAGTCTAGTTATTCCTGGTCTTTTGGGGTTGGTGAACTGGGCAGGACAGTAGGAAGAGCCGAGTTCTCAGAATCTAAAGCCAGCCCTCCCTAAAGGCCCTGGCCCTAGACCATTACCAGCTCTCCCAAGTATATTCTGGTTTTAGAGAAGGAACTGAGGGCCTTAGGGTGTTACACCCAGCTCGCAAGCACCCAAAAGATCTACAGAAATTGACTCCGTTGCAAAACACATGAGGGTCTTTTTATTGTAAATTACAAGCTGCAGCTTGGGCCCACCGCCGAAGTGGTAGGAGCTGAGCGCCCTGTGCCCAGGTTAGTTGGGTGATTTAAAGATTCTGGTCCCTCCCAGCATGCCCAAGGCAGGGGCAATTCCTGCCTGGCAAGCATCTATTGGTGCTATATCTATTGATTGGCTATAGGAAGGTCCCCAGACCATAATGACCTAGTGTCCCTCCCTAGGGCCAGTTTCCTAGCAACTGTATCTCTAGTGGGTGGAGAAAGAATGCAGTAAGGCAGTCCTTCCCCTCAGGGCATTATTAGACTTCTCCACCCACCTGCTTCAGGTCTTAATAATAGCTGCTAATTTATCTTTTGGTCTCTCAAGGGAAGACCTAAGCCCCAGGCCGTAATTGGCTCTGAAAAGCATGTTTCTGGGTTTGAGAAGGAGCTATGTCATTCTCCTTACATGAGGACCTCAGGAAAAGCCATGCTTGGTCAGGCCAGCACTCAACACAACAATGTCTTTACTTTTCAAATGGTGTCACCAGTGTCTTGCCCATGAGGCAGACCTATGCTTTCCTTGGAAGAAAACTGGACCTTTCTAGTACACCAGGCCTTGGTATTAGCTGTGACCCTATAATGCCCCATTCGGCAGATTATTAGAGGTCTGCTCTTCGATATGGAAATGTGCCTAGTGGCTGGCTGTAAATCAGAGCTGTCTCCTTTGTCATGTTTGGAGCCATAGTTCTGGACAATCCTGGTGAACAAATATGTGTATCTAAGCATCCCAATCGCTAACAGCCCTGGTTAGCATATTAGCGTTGAAAGTACCCAGCTGGTTGAGGTTACAGTTCTTGCCTGGACAGAATTGCCATTAGGAGCTCCCTTCTAAAGGCTGAACTCCCTCCCCTTGGCAGGATCCCCTGCTCTCTGCCTTGCTTCAGTTGGAGAGTGCCTTTAGATTTAGCCACACTTGGTACATGTCCTCTGACAAAGGTCTCCCTTCCCTGCGCTTATCTATATGTTAATCAATCACTGGCATTCTACTCATAGGAAGAAAGAGTGCTGTATAATGCAAATCAAGCATCCTCAAAGTGCCTGGTTTAACCAATTATGTTTACCTATTCATGGAACTCCCTAAACCACTCCCCTAGGGACACATTCTTTGTTCTCTGAAAGTAAAGTTGAAGGAGCCATTCCCTGTTACCTGGGTGTGTGATCCCTGTACATTTCTTGCTGGCCATTCCAGGCACACTTCTTGCCTCTAATCTCCAGAACGTCATGACTTCGTGGGCTTTTGGGAGGCAGGCCCCAGACCGGAGGAGAACTACATACATACTACAACGCACTAATCTGTGCGTTGATTTAGAGACAGACCTCCCTCAGCTAAATTCTACTTGGTCAGACTTATTATCTCCTAAGCAATGATAAATCCTTTACATCATCAGGTCTACTCTTTTACATCAGAGCTTAATACTGGAGTGCTACGAGACACATGGTATGCGGTTTATAACCTCCACAAAACTAACCCCAGATGGATCTTACACCTAAATGTTAAATGCCAAGGGCAGAACTAGACGAAGCTAGAGATACTAGGCCTCTCCGAGTTTGGTATCCTGCCCAGGATGTTTCTACACACAAACCCCAGCTCCAAATACTTTGTGCAGATGCAGCTTCCACAGTTAAGTTATTTAGATGCCACAGTCGGGTCCGTGGGGCAAATAGGACCACAAGGAACCTCACAGAATCTGGCTTCTGGTTCCCATTCAGCTCCCGCTGCTCAGATTCCTGCTCCTCCCGGTTCGGGGCAATGGCCACATACTCACCATGTCGCCTCTTCAAATTTTGCCTGGGATCCCCCTCACAAGAAGC
The DNA here is from genome assembly GCF_030254825.1 of Meriones unguiculatus. Taxonomy (NCBI): domain Eukaryota; kingdom Metazoa; phylum Chordata; class Mammalia; order Rodentia; family Muridae; genus Meriones; species Meriones unguiculatus. Next base: position 130,406,151 of record NC_083351.1, on the reverse strand, counting down.
GCTCAGAGCACACCACAAGAACCTTTTGAACCTGCTCAGCTATTGAGTTGAAATGCAGCCTGGCCCAGGGCATCTGGAAGAGCCCTCCTCCACTTCTGAAGGGAAGGTCCGCCTGGAGGCCGTGATTGGCCGGTGAGTCTTGACTGACATGAGCACCTTCCACAGGATTAGAGTGGGCTGAAGGAAAAAGCTCAGTTGCTCTCAGCCCAGCCTTTTAGTCCAGAGGCCGTCTGTTTCCAGATCTGCAGAGATTTGCATCCCAGTAGCACTGTGTCTGACCGCTAAGAGCGGACTTGTCTGTTTCAGCACTCTGCCCCAGAGAGGACCACTCCAGCTCCCTCTGCTCAGCCGCCTACTCCTCCCCTTTGTGGGCAGTGACGCTGTCCTCAGAGCACAGTAACTTCAGAGTTTGTCTCAGTTCCCACCACAGCTCTCAGCAGACACTTGCCCTCCTTCCTGCTGGAACCAAGGTGGGTGGATAGTTTGCACAGTCCATTATTCGGCTTACAGTGGAACGAACAGTCTGACCCACAGGTGGAACCACGAATATTAATAATTAATTGAAGAGAGATTTTAGGAAAGAAAAGATTTTTGTTCTGTGACTGGGATCAGATAAACTGCAGATACTTTTCCCCTGGTATATATGGGACTCCAGACAACCCTGGGAGAAATGCAGGAAACAGATGACAAGCACTGTAGAGCACTATTGTTAGCCACCACACCCTCCACAGTGGGAAGGGGAAACAACAAAACAAACAAACAACAACCCTCCAGGGCTGTGTTAGGAAGGGTTCTCAGTGGATTCATTGCAGTGGTTCACAGGCCGTGGTCCAACTAGTAAAACAGTGGCTGTCTATCTAGAAAGTTGAAGACTATGAGAGTGAACCGTTCAGTCCATGTGGTTGGATGTCTCAGGTGGTCTTCAGTAGATCCCAGAATTCTGAAGAAGGAGGCTCTCATGCCAGGGAAAACCAAACCAAACCAAACCAAACCAAACCAAACAAACAAACAAACAAACAAATAACTATCTCACTAGCCAGAGCAGAACAAGCAGAAAGAGAGAAAGCACTACCACCCTCAGTGACCTTTATATATGCAGGCTGCTACCAGAAGCTGTGGCCTACATTAAAGATGAATCTCATCATGTCAAAAGATCCACTTTAAAGAAGCGTTTTTCACTTCAAAAACTATAATTAAGAAAAATCCTTCGAGTACCCAACTGCTGGGGGTTTAGTTAATTGAACTACTGTAATACAGTAATATGGTTTCACAATAAATTTGTTTCTTATTCAGATTCTTGGTTCCTGGTCTGTGGACCTAAAAAAATGGCCAGTTGGGGCAATTATGAACCATCTAATATTGGTCACCTCATTACTCACTGCTAACTTCAACTACAGCCAAAGCAGAATGCTTCCACCCTCCTTCTTACTGCTCCCGTTAGTGCTGTGACTACACCTGCTTTAATGTTGGCCAGTAATGTTACCTAGTTCCCTCTTCAGTTGTAAGTCTCCAATAAAATCCAGAGAGGTTAGAGGACACTCATTCACTGGTCTTTTTTTCCCTTCTCACTGACCAGTCAAGGCCCAGCCTGGATGGTGTTGCAGAACTGTCTACCAGGCTCTGTGTAGCAGATGCAGGATTGGGTGTTCAAAGCAATTCTCAATTACACAGCATGAGGAAAGCCTGGGCTTCAGGACACATTGTTCTAAACAGAAGTAAATGATCAACAGCACTTGTGAAAAAAAAGGAAAGAAATTCTTAATCACTGGGAGACTAGAAACAATTAAGAGATGAGAGTAGTGATGCATTTAAAGAAAATCAAAGTTAAAAAGGGAAACCAACAATTGACTTTTTAAAAAGTAAATATAATTGGGGGGGGGGAAGCATAGCTATACTGACTTTGAAGAACAGGCCATTCCCTGGAAGAAGAAATGACATTAATAAGATACTGTTTGACCTTGCTCGTGTGTGCAATTTAGCTGCTGAGATCTGTAACCTGACACACAGAGCTACCTCTAAAAACTGTATCTTTACTTACTGAGCTGACTTAATTATATCAATGAGGATTACACATATCTCCATAAGACAGTGCCCTAAAGCTAAATTCAATATGCGTTGGCTAAAGCTAACCTTTCCAAATTGTTCACACAACAATATGGTCAGTCTTTTTTCACATAACACAACTTAATGCATATTGCAAAATTACAAAATCACCCCCTCTCCAATAATCAGGTTCTTTTTCATACTGGTGACAATAGCAGCTGATTTCCTACCCTGTTTCTGCTAGCCAGGTACACAATAAACTATTCCTCATCTTCTGGTCTGAAGGCAGAAACTATGTTCATCATGCAAATCCTTTACAACTTAGTATAATGAACAGTTGACTCCATGACTCAGATGGGTAATTTTGAAGCCCAGGGGTGGTACAGACCTTTACCTTAAGAATTTAGTTGGCATCCTCAAAAGGACAGCAATGTCATTGCCCTAGGGAGCAACAAGGTGGAGTCAAGAATACTTGAGTCAACATAGGAGACCTTGTCTCAGAAACATTTTTCTAAAAGGGTGGAGGTGCTGCTGTTCTAGAAATAATATTCATGACCATGACATCATTGAACACATTAAAGAGATAAGTAAAAAAACATCTCTTTTAGGATAGCATGCACCTAGCACAGGCTAATGTTCTATGAGTGGCAGGCTTGAACAGAGTATGCATTGCACATAGGCTATCATCCTTAATTCTCTTTTAGGTTCAGGCCCCAGGTTATACTTTAAATAATTTATAATTATTTAAAGTATATTTAAATAATTTATAGTAAAATAGTATAATTAAAGAGACAGGAGACTGCATCTCTAGCCACTGAGGCAGAGGGAGATTTATAAAGCAAATCTACCCTTTCGATCATGATATATGATGTAAAAGAATTAAAAGATGTATCAATGCCACAATTCTCATATGTACCAAGGACAGAGAACACAAATACAGAAAGCATCAAGAAAAAGTCACCTAACAGCACTGTGGTTATTGTTCTTGCATGAACAGCTCTGCTGGACTATTCTAAACTCAGAATTAGGCTGCTATTCCTTCTGAGCAAGCTGGATCAGAGGAAGGACACAGCTGCTTCCATTTAGGAATAGGGGTGCATTTTAACTAGTCCTGAATACTGTCTGTCTCATGGCTGTGACATCATCATACAGAATTCCATTTTTAAGCTTTTTTTTTTTATGTACATGAATGCCTGCAGTGTCTGTATGCAGTACCTGCAGAGGTCAGAAAAGGGTTTTAGATCTGTTGGGATTGGAGTAATGGAGTTGGTTAACAATGCTATTATTTCCGGGAATGAAATCTGTGTCCTCTGTAACAATATCCAATGCTCATAACTGCTAAAATATCTCTTTAGCTGCTGTTTTTTTTTAATTTAAAATTTATGTTTATACATCTCAATTAAGATATATTACAACAGTTTTTGCAATTTTTATCTTTTCAAATTCATATAATATTTATTCCTAATAATGATATGTGTGGTGGGAGCTGTGGGAAAAACATAAAATATCTATCTCCTCACAAGCTTGATTCTACAACTGACCTACTAGTTTTAGAAATCTCTTTCTATCTTTATCCTTTTACCTAGCTAGTCCACCTTTCTCCTAAGCTCCACCACATCCATGAGGGCTACTTAGCTCTCTTTCCTCAAATCCTGTTTCTCCTGTGTTTTGCCAGCTACTCCTTTGTGGTTACTGTAAGCCTAAGGGGAAAATCCCCATCTCTTACCTGGAGCTTCTTCAAGCCAAGAGATGCAAACCGAGAGAGAGAGCCCAAAGAAAGCCCCCACCAAGAGGTTCAAGTGCTATAAAGAAGTCTCTAGCTCCTCCCCTACACTCTTGGCACACTGGACCACTTCATCCTCATGGTGGGGGACTCCAAGCCAAGTCAGTAATGGACCCAAACCATTTCACAGAGAACACAAATACAGAAAGCCCTTGGTGCAAAACAAGGACATCCAGGTGATTTCGCCTCGGGTCATTGAGCAAAGATTACAAACCTCTCTCAAACAATTTGTCTTAAATAGGCAGGAACTTCCATTCTTTAGCATTCTTATCTATGAAGGCTTTCAGAGGCACTGCTAAACTGCATATTTTTGGAACACATTGAAAGAATCAGACTAACTTTGTAATCTGTTTCTTTTAATTGCCTTATAACTTATATTTGCAAGTTTTAGGCCCATGTTAATTAAAGCCTCTTACTGCTTCTCCAGAGAGCTGAGGAATGTAAAAGTTCCTGACATTAGCCATCTGTGAGGGCAGAGATAAGGAAGAGAACAAGCAGAGATCTCTACTAAATGGAGAGAAAATCACTGGCTGGCGCCGGTGAGATGGGCTTTGTTTGGAAACTGGGCCAAATGGCCCCAACCCTTCTCCTGACCTTTGATCCAAAGTCTGTAACCCCAACTCCTCAGAACAGACCTGGGATGAGTTAATCACCCTCCCACATTTAACTGTGGATGGCAGGAAATTCCAAACTGACTTGAAGATCAGATATTTACGACAGGGCTGACTGGACCTAAGGGTGACCAGAACTAACCAATTATTTTAAAAGTTAAACACCTCATCCAATCCTAAATCGCCAAGAAGGCAACCCCAAGAGATTCCCTCCTTGTGTCTTTTAAAAACCTAAGGTCTTTGTCTCCTGGTGTCACTCCTAGCTGACCAGCAGGGGTGACCCCATTGCGCAATGGTCAAGAGGAACCTCTTGCGTTTTTGCATCGATGGATGATTAGTTTCCTGAGTTCTCTTCATACCTTCTTATATTTAGGCTTTTGCTGGGCCTAACAACATCTAACATCATCTGACAAGAGCAGTATCTTTCTAAGCTTGTATATTTTGCTAACAATTAGGTTTTATATGAACTACACTTAAATTTCCTCCAACAACTTCTACCTTCTTTGTCCTCTCTCCATCTCAAATTATTTTCAGCAAATTTCTTCCTTGTTATGTATGTGTGCATATGTATTCTCAAGTATATAAATAAAACTTGCTGAGTCCATCTTTGTTGGTTGTATGTACATGGTTTCAGGACTGACCTCCCTCTACTGAATAGCCAAATGGAGAACTCATTCTTGCCTGAGGCTAATTTTCCCACTTGCAGGAGAATTCCACTCTTTAATAAGCAATAGAATTTGGGAGAACAAATCATACACAGGTCACTAGGAAAACAAGAAAAACATTAAACACACAGGGGCCTCTTCTCAATGAAGGAGATAAAATACCTGCATTCAATCCAAAAGGCTAGGAGTGTATTTTGTTATTGACCTGGTGACTTTTCTGCTGTTTGTGAAGGCAGACTTTGCCTACCTTTTGCTATAGAGGCAGACCTCTTCTAAGTTCCCCAGAATGATTATCCCAGACTCTTTCCTCTTTGAACTGTTGCCTGTCATTAGGGGAAATATCAAGTGTACTTTACGGCCTGTTGACCCCTGTGCTATTGGGCACAAAACTCATTAAATTCTAGGCATTTTAGCTGTAGAACCCACCCTCATGGGCACATCTAATTTGTTAAAGAGTTTCTTTGTAGTCATACCATAAGCTTTATTGTACAACTTCAATTGGACTGATTAGACTGATTGTTGCCTGGAAATCTTTCCCCAAGTTGTACTGTGTTTAAATATGCTGGCAATTAGTTGCCTAGTATTTGACTCACCCAAGTCTGATCCAGGTTGTCAACATCAATCTGCATGAAGTTTCCATTCTCATCTCATAGCATGGTTCACTTCCCTGTTTGATACCTGGAGGGACCCTCAACAGAAGTCCAACCACCAAGTGACTTAGAGTGCTTTGGACAAGAAACATTATTAAGAATAGGAAACTTTCATAAGTTTCCCTGCATTTTTCCCAAAGTTTGGCTATGAGTCTCATCCTCTGCTTTGATACCTTGCTGGGTATTCTTTCAGAGGCGCTCTGGTAGGCTCCTGTCCTTTTCCCCATTTTCTTCCTCTTCTGGGGTGGGACATTGGAGGAGATGAGAGTGGGAGGGTGGGATTGGGAGGGCATGAGTGAGGGGCTATAGTTGGGATACAATGTGAATAAACTGTAATCAATAAAAAATATATTAATTTTTAAAAAGAATAGGAAATTTGGGGCAGAAAATTCCCCAGAAGTGAAGAACACCCAATTTTGATTCCCAGTACATAAAGCAGCTAATTATAGTCTGTAACTTCAGTTCAGAGATTCTGACATCAAACCTCCCTGGCCAACAGAACACAAAAACACAAGCACAAAGTCCACTCATACAGTTAAAATAACAACTAAAATTTTCTTTGTGGAGAAAGAGAGAGAGAGAGCAGAAGAGAGGGGGGTTAGAGAGACAAAGAGAGAGTAAGACAAAGAGAAAGTGAGAGAGAGAACAAGTATAATAAAACATGATCATAGTTGTGTATTTTTTTTTAATCCCAGAACTCAGAACAGAGTCAGGAAGATCACTGTCAGTTTGAGGAAACCCTGTGCTATGTAATCAACATACACACACACACACACACACACACACACACACACACACACACGCACAGAGAGAGAGAGAGAGAGAGAGAGAGAGAGAGAGAGAGAGAGAGAGAGAGAGAAAGAGGATGAAGATTTAAATAACACAGATAAAAAGACCTTTGGAGAATTGGGATAATGCAATAATGCAGTACCTCTTAAGGTTATTTCTGGTGTTTACCACCAGTGCCTGCCATACAAACATTTTTAAAAATGAACATTGCTAAACATGGTAGCACTTGCTTTTAATCCCAACACTTTGGAGTTTAGTTCACATCAGTGAATCTGTAGCCACACTGGTCTACACAATCACTTCCATAATATAACCCTTCTCAAATGGATCTAAAGACTAAAAATTATCAGTATGTTGTGGTGTCAGAAACCAGGAGCAACCACCTAAATATTGAAGGGTAAAATTTTATTTTACAGCCTGGTCAAACTTGTAGTCACCTCTGAACTAGAAGAGAGAAGTGTTCCTGACTAAAAGTAAGACATCCTTTTTATGTTCTAGCTCAAGGGTGAGGAACATAACAAGTGATTTCAAAAGCACTACGTAATCACATCCATAATATAACCCATCTCAAATTGACCTAAAAAAAAAGGTCACTATTGTGTCAAAAAACCAGGAGCAAGCACTATAATATTGGATGATAAAAATTTACTTTACAGCCAGGCCAAATTTGTAGTTTCCTCTGAAGTAGAAGACCTGGTCCTGATGTAAAGCAGGGCAGATTTTTTTTTAATATTCTAGATCAAGTTGAGATACATAGCAAGTAATTACAAAAGCAGAATCTTTTGCAGTTAGTAATTTGGTTAACTATCACCCAGTCCTCAGAACATACCATGGACAATAGAAACAAGTTATGTGGAAATCACAAGATTATACAATAAGAACAAGTCAAAAAAAGTTGATCTTCACCTTGGAATCAAATTTTAATGTTATGATCAATTAGTAAAAGGAAGAAAAATAAGAAGTCAGGTGGACTGTCACAAATATCATTTTGATTTATTTTGTTTGCTTGAGGGATAGTCTCATTTAAAACACCAGTGATAGTGATTCATTAAGTACACTATAATGTACAATACACATTGAATCTGTAATACATAGTCTGTTTAATCATGTGCCTTTGGACCACCATTTCTAGTATGATAGTCTTCTACAGAAGAGGAACAAAGAAGTTACTTGAAATTGGACTGGTTAGGAGTAAAGGAGAATGTTCTTAACAGGAATGCTTCTTCATGACAGGCTAGACATGTAAATCTGGGATCACTCCTACCCTCAAAAGCGTGAGACTGATGCTACTTGATATAGGGATAGATTTAGGGAAAAAAAAATCCTCCCAAGATTTCTGTGTTCTGAAGTTCCACAGCACACACTTCTGTTTAGTGACCTCTCAGTACTGTCATGAAACACACCATGGCCTAGGCACATTATAATTGAAAGCATTACATTGGGCTTACAAATCCAAAGATTTAGATTCCATGATGGCAGCATAAACACATGGTAGTAAGAATAGCTGAGAGCTCATATTTTAAATCTCAGACAAGTGGTGGACAGCACATTGGACATGGTCAGAGGCTTTTAAAGACTCCACATGATGAACCCACATGATGCACCTCCTTCAAAAAGGCCACACCTCTATTGCTTTTCAAACAATTGCACCAACTGGAAAACAAGTATTAAAACATGTGAAACTGTAGGAGCTATTTTCATTTAACCACCACATCTTTCTCCAGTTCTTAGACAGGGAAAAATACCTTTTATCCTATCACACTCTACCATTTTCCAAAATGAGACTGTTACAATTGAACAAACAATGCCAGATGATAAACAACCTAATTACAGAAAAATTCAGAACATAGCAAAGAGTGAACAGACCGAAGCAAGACCAAAATCCAGCAGGAAAGCATCAAATCATGCATCTCATTGCTCTGCTACATGAGATAATGATGACATTGACTAAACTACAAAGGACTTAGGTATTCCCACTCTTCCAATCTGTCATCTGAAGCACACAGAGCCTGTTTTTTAGCCCAACTCCAGGATACGCATGGAGCGCTCCTCAAAGTTGGTCCACATTTCCAAAATGTCTTATGTATGATATTCTATTTTCTTTATTAAAAGTGTGTATTGGGGCTGGAGAGATCATTCATGTGGTTTCATTCCAGGAATATCCAGTGTAGACTCTGTCCACCAAATCCCTGGCTGCCTCATTCACCTGAGGCACATCTAGCAGAGGTGTGCTGCAGGTGTCCCAGATCCCCATCACCCACCTTCCTTAGAAGGCCTGCATACAGCTCTCCCTGCCAACTCCCTGCCAGCCTCATTCACCTGAGGCACATCCAGCACAGGTGATCTACATGCTGTCCCTGAGCCTCACTGCACACCTTCCTCAGGAGGCCTGTGAGAGTCTCGTGGAACATTCAGCATAGAGCTCTCCCCAACAATTCCCTGTTTATCTGGACCACCTGGTGCATAGACAGCAGAGGTTAGCTTCACTGTGTTCCCTGAGTTCCATTGTCAGTACTACTGCTATGCCTCCCTTCATGAGGATGCCTGTGGGATCCAGGAACATTCAGGTCTAGCTGGGGCACAGGAGCTGCATAAGAAGAGCCACAAAGCCAACAAATCTGGGCTCATGGACCCTGCAGAGACTGATGCACAAAGCAAGGACCATGAATGGAGAGGACCTAGACCACCTTCTCAGATGTAGATGACAGGCAGCTCTGTCTCCATGTGGCTCCCTCCTTAAGGAAAGCAGGGGCTGTCTCTGAAATGGACACTGTTGCCTCCTCTTTAATCACTTCCACCTGGTGGGGGGCCCCTTGCAGTGCCACAGAGGAAGAGGATGCAGGCAGTCCTAATGAGCCTTGATAGGCTGGGGTCAGATAGGTAGGGAAGGAGGTCTCTCTTCCTTTCTGAGGAGTAGGAGAGGGGGATGGGAGAAGAGGGAAGGATGGAAGGACTGGGAGGAGTCAAGAGAGGGTTACAATCAGGATGTAAAGTGAATAAATTCTAAAAAAATAAATTTAAATAAAAAGATATAGCTTCAATATCGGCCACAGCGTCTGGTGGCAGCCTACATATATAAAGGACATTGAAGATGGCCACTCTTTCACTATTTCTGTTTCCAACTACTCTGATTAGCAAGACGTTTTTGTTTTGTAAACTGCCATTATTGCCTCCTTCTTTGGGATTCTGGCATATACTGAAGACTGGCTGAGACATCCAGCCACATGGACTGAACCACTACTGCATTCTTCAACTTTCCATTGATAGACCGCCATTGTTTGACTAGTTGGACCACAGCTTTTGGACCAATCTTATATATCCACTTTCCTCATACAGAGATTCATTCCATCAGTTCTGTTTGTCTAGAGTACCTTTACTGATACAGCTGTGGGGTTTTTTGTTTGTTTGTTTGTTTGTTTTTTTTTTTTTTTTTTTAGTTGTTTTTCCTCTTCCCACTGAGTAAGATGTGCTGGCTAACAATAGTGCTCCTTCCTGTTTGTCATCTCTTTCCTGCTTTTCATCCAGGGTTGTCTGGAGTCTCATAAGTACCAGGTGAAAAGTGTCTCCAGTTTATCTGACCCCAGCGTGAAGTCACAGAACAGAAATCTTACTTTGTTTCCTAAAATCTCTCTGTAGTTGTTAATATTTGTGGCACTCTTATACCTGTGGAACAGATTTTTCACTCTGCTACAAGGTGAATAATGGACTGGGGAAAACTAAGCTCCTTGGTTCCAGGAGGAAGATGAAGTGTGTAATGAGTGCTATGGGAAGCTCTGGAGTAGCTACAGAGGCAAGGTCACTGCCCACAAAGGGGAGGAGCAGGCGCCTGAGCAGGGGCAGCTGGAGTGGTCCTTGAAGCTGGGTGCGGAGACAAGTCGGTTCTTGGAGGGCAGACACAGTGCTATGAAATGCAAATCTCTGCTGGTCTGTGAAAGTTCTGGTCAATCTGGTCCTTGGCCAGTAGCCTCTATGCTATGTCTCTTTACTGCACTCTAACCCTAAGGAAGGTGCTCATATCATTCAGAACTCACTGGCCAATCAGGACCTCCAGACCTTCCAGTCAGAAGAGGAGGAGGGCTCTTCTGGGTTCCCTGGGCCAGGCTGCAGTTTCAGTGCTTTTGCTGAGCAAGCTCTAATGGTTGGTGTGATGTGTGCTCTTAGCACTCCTGGTATTGCTGTGAGGGGAGCGCTGGCGAAATCCGAAGTAGTGACATGGTGAGCAAGTTGCCACTGTTCCTAACAGGCAGGAGCAGAAAGCTGAGCAGCCAGAGCTTGGGTTGTGGGTCCTCCCTGGGCTGGGTGGAACTCGTGGCGAAATTCAGCCACCTGTGAGTTTCCTTGTTGTCCTTTTTGCTCCAAGGACCCGGTGAAAGTCTCCTACAAGTGTCAGAATTAGGCTCAGGCAGGAATGAGGTCCCTAATTTTTTTATATCTGCTGCAAATTATTTGTCCAAGAAAACATACAAGCACAACAACAAGAAACGATCTCAGCAGTTTTTATTCATGTGCATACTTATTCACACATACTCAACAATAAAAAAGTTGGAAAGGAAGAATATGGGAAAGGATGAAGAAAAGACAAGGAATGGGGAGAGTAATGAAATACATTTTAATTAACACGTATACAAATAAAATTTAAATAAAAAAGCTGATAGCAAAGCAGTTGAGAGAACTGGGCATTGTTACAGAAGAAACAGGTCTCTTTCCCAGGGACTACCTTATTGTTAACAATTTCCTGTACTCCAGTCTTGAGGTGTCGATGCCCCTTTTTGGCCTTTGCAGCTATTGTGCAAAGACACATGTAGGCCAAACACCCATAAACATAAAATAAAAATAAAGCTTAAAAACTGGAATTCTTGGAGAAATGGCTCAGAGGTTTAAAGCACTGGCTGCTCATCCAGAGGTCCTGAGTTCAATTCCCAGCAACCACATGGTAGCTCACAACCGTCAATAGTGAGATCTGGTGCCCTGTTCTGGCGGGCAGTCTTACATGCAGGCAAAATACTGTATATATAATAAATCTTTTTTTCCCCCCAGTGGAATTCTTTTATTTTTTAATTTTATTTTTTTCTTATCAGTTACATTTCATTAACTCTGTATCCCAGCCGTGTCCTGCTCCCTCATTCCTTCCCAATCCCACCCTCCCTTCCTCATCTCCACCATGCCCCTTTCCAAGTCCACTGATGGGGGGGACCTCCTCCCCATTCATCCGATCCTGTTTTATCAGTTATCTTCTTGACTGGCTGGGAAGCCCTCCTCTGTGACCTAACAGGACTGCTCATCCCTTTAGGGGTGGGGAGGCCAAAGAGCCAGTCATTGAGTTCCTGTTAGAAATAGTCCTTATTCCCCTCACTTTGGGAAACCAATTGGTTACTGAGCTACCATAGGCTACATCTGAGCAGAGGTTCTAGGTTATATTCATACATGGTCCTTGGTTGAATGTCAGTCTCAGGAAAGACCCTGTGCCCAGATATATTTGGTCCTTGTGGAGCTTTTATCCTTTCCCCATCATACTAACTCCCCTTCTTTCATATGATTCCCTGAACTCTGCCGAAGGTTTGGTCATGAGTCTTTGTATCTGCTTTGAAAACACTGCTAGTTAGAGTCTTTCAGATGAGCTCAGTAGACTCCTGTCATACATTCAATGCACATCCCATCTGTCTTTCTAAACGAGGATTGATCACCTTACCCCATGTCCGCTCAATTGATTATCTTTTTTAGATGTATAGATTTCATTATGTTTATCATATCTTATAGGTCTATATAAGTGAGTATATACCGTGTTTGTCTTTCTCCTTCTGGGATATTTCACTCAGAATGATCTTTTCTAGATCCCCCAGTAAAATTCTTTACTGTGATGTCACAACCCAGGGATAGAGCAATAGGGTGAGGTAATAAATAAATAAATAAATAAATAAATAAATAAATTCACTTCTTTCTGGTCCTGTATGGAAGCAGCTGTGCCTTTGCTCTGAACCAGCATGCTTAGAAGGAAAAGCAACCTACTTTGTGGTTAGAATTACTAAGTGGAGCTGTTCATATAAGAACAACGAAAACAATGTATTTTCCTTAATTTTTCTGTATTTGTGTTCTCTGTCCTTTGTATGTGTGAGAATCATGGTGGTGATTCATCTTTCAAATTTATCATGATTTAAAAGGTAGATTTGATCTGTAATCTCCATCTGCCTCAGTGGCTAGGCTTGCAGTCTCCTGTCCCTTTTTAAATTGTTCAACATATTACCTGGGGCCTAACCTTTAAAGAGACTTACAGATGACAGTATATGTCAAATATAGAATCTCTTCTAGGCTGAGTCCTCTTTGAGCATTAGCCAGAGCTATATGCATGCTGTCATGAAGATTATTAAATTAATTTCTTAAGGATGTGGTATGATTTCTCCTAGAACAGCTGTACCTCCATCCTTTCAGAAACATTTTTCTGAAGCAAGGTTTTCCATCTTGACACAAGGGTCCTTGATCTCAGTCTGTTGCTCCCTAGGGCAATAACCTGTTGTAGTCCTGAGTAAGCTAACTAAATTCTTAAGGGCTGTACCACCACTCAGTTTCAAACTTACTGCCTTTGAGTCATATAGTCAACTGTCCATTGCATTAACTGGAAAAGAATTTGCATGTGGAGCATGGCTTACCTTCAGACCAGAATAGAAGGAGAGGCTTATTGTGTAATTCACAAGGAGAAACAGGGTAAGTACCCAGCTGCTTGAGTCACCATTATGAAGAAGAGGATCATGACAGGGTGAGTGAATTTGTAATTTCCCAGCATATATTAACTCTTGTAAGATGAAGATAGACCAGATTGGTGGCCATACAATTTGGGGATGTTAGCTTGGTCCAGTCAATACTGAATTTCCAACTAGAGGACACACCTTTGCAGATATTTCCAATCCACTTGTGGAGTTACATCAGGTCATAGGGTTGAGAAACAGGCCTTTGTTTTTATCTGTGTGAATTAGGTTACATATGTCAGCAGGCAACACTGCACTTAGGAATAAAGTCAGACAATATCTTATTGACACTATTCTCTTTGCCAGGCAATGGCCTGCTCTTTTTCAAAGTCATATCCATGTATATATATTGTTTAAATTATATTTTAAAAAGTCAATTTCACCTTTACATTTGCTTTTACTTAAGTGCATCACTGCTCTTATCTTAATTTTTCTTATTCTGAAGTGTTGACAGTTATTACATTTTTTTTTCATTTTTCTCAAATGTTGATTCATTTCTGTTTAGAGCAATGTCTACTGTAGCATAGGCTTGCTCATGCTATGTTCTTTAGAATTGCTTTCAACACTGAATTCTATCTCTGCTGCTGGGACTGGGAAGAATGTCCTGAAATTCTTCCAGAATGGGCCTTGCCTGGTCAGTGAAAGGAAAAACAGACCAGGAAATGAGTATCTTTCAACCTCTCTGTGTTTTTGGGACTGGGACTTAAAAAAGAAGATGTACTTGTACAAGACTTGAGCTCAATGGCCAACGTTTTAGTCACAGCACAGACAAGGATGGGAAAAGTATGCTGAAAACTTTCCTGCTTTATGAGTAGTTAATGTTAGCAGTGATCAGTGTTGTAATCTGAGTGTCCATTTCTCAGGTCCACAGATCAGGTAATCAAGAATCTGAATAAAAAACTGAACTTATTGTGAATGCAAATTACTATAGTTACACACAAGTTTAACCAAAATAGAAGATCTGGGTGAAATGTGCCTCTGCTTAACAGACCTATTATTTTCAAGTTTTAACATGATCATCATGAGAGAAAATGTGAGAGGAATACTTGGTGTTCTCTAATACAAATCCCTAGCCTCTGGAGCACATATCCATAAAGCCAGTCTCAATTTTCTAAAATAATTTTTATGATGATAATTACATCTTTTCCACCATCTCTTTCCTGTTTCCAATCCCTTCCACAGACTTATTTGTGTTCTAATTCATGGCCTCTTTTTGCTTTAACAACAGTTCCTGTTTGAATGTGACCTCTATTTGGCTAGAGGACTTCCCAGCTACAAAGCAAAGGGATGGCTGCACTGGACACTGAGTTTGTAATGGAATGTACACACAAAGGACCCTGTGCCTCAGTAGAGGAAGAAGAAGTGCTCTGGGAGATTGTAAGAATTTCTAAAACACCACAGACATCCCAGAGCACCAAACGGAAGAGCAAGGAGGGAGAAAGTTTTCCTACTTTGGCAGTAGTTAGCAGTAGCATGGAGTAATGAGGCCATCAATTTTAGATAATTCATAATTGCCTCAATTGGCAGTTTCTCAGTCCACAAACCAGGCAATCAAGAATATGAATAAAGAACTGAGTTTATTGTGAAACCAAATGACTGGAGTCACACTAGCTCAGCTAATGAAAACTCAAACAGTTGGGTACTGTGAGGGATTTTCTTTATTTCAGCTTTTGAAGTGGTAAAACCCTGCATTGCCCTCTGGCAGCAAGGTGTGTGAGGTTCTGAATATAAAAATTGTGTTTATTTTGTTTTGGGGAATGTTTATTGCCTTTCAAACGGCAATAATCTTAAGTTGAATGCTCTGAGAAGGACCATCTGCCCTTCATTTTCTAGAACCACTGTCATGGGTTAATAATATTTATTGTTGATTTATCTTTTAGTTAAGCAGGAGTTATTCATAAACCAGCTTTATACCATAATCACCACACAGATTTTAGGATTTATTTAATTAACCTAGAGCACAATGCTGGGCAAGTTACTCCATCCTAAACCTCCAAGCCCGCAAAGTTTGCTATCATTCAGATTTACCCATTGTACTTGCTTTTAGTCATATCTTAGGTCTGGTTCATCTCTCCTCATGGTTCCAAGTCCTGTCCTGAAGATCTCTGATCTCTCTTTCCTATTGCTCCCCCTTGCTTCCTTCCTTCCCTTCAGACCAGGATGTCTCACCCTATTCTCTCCATTGCACAGCACTAGTGGTGGTTTAATTGACAATTACAGAGGAAAAATGGTGGCTTGTTTACACAAACTTGAGACAGGTGATGCATAGAATAAGCATCAAAATGCAGTGTCCAAATTGAAATTAGTGGGGTAGAGAAATCAGCATTTGAATGAACAAGGGTAAATTGTATACATTCCATCAGAATATTATACCAACATTTCCCCTTTTAAGTCCAGTAAGAGACTCCTTTTCTTCTAATACAATAATAATTATAAAATAGTTATGAAAACTACTAGGTAAGATTTTACATGTGCAATGTCCAGTCCATGTGCAACTTAGGAGAAAGTATTTGATTATCTATCCTATCTTGACAAGTTTAAAGTTCTATACCTAAATTAACTTTTATCCTTATTGGTATTACCTGTATGAAAGCATTTTCTTAAACTCTAAACAACTTAAGCTTAATTGTGGAACTATAACTATTTGGTCTTCAAGCCAACCACAGACTTGAGAAGGAATAAAATTAGTTATTGGAAGAAATAGGAAATGCATGTTAGCAGCTTCCAAAAAAAGGGGGGGGGGGGACAGAGACAGTTTACTGCCTGAGCAGTCACCTATAACTCTCTGTAACATTGGAGCATCATCTTCAGCCTTCTGGCTCAGTGTATTTTGACAGACATATATAGAAGCAGCAAGTTATTTCAGACTTGCTTACCCTGTCTTGGCAGAGTTCGGCAGTCGACTTGTCCTACACTTAAGCTTGCCCATTTTTGGCAGATTCTGTCAGTCATGAAGTGAGGGTATTTTTTTTTTAACCAGGTTGGCAAGTTTGCCATATTTGAAGCCATTTTTATACGGAGATTCTTCGATGCTCTTTATCTTCTTTGAGGTAGATGGGGTGCTGTCAGGTGATGACCTGTCTCATTGCCAAAGAATCTTTAAAATAATAAAGTCATTTTTAAATGCCATATTCTGTAGGTCTCTGAAGTCTTTGAAGACTACCTATCTTTATGTAATTCATCTGTCTACAAAATCATATTTATATGTTAAACCTAAGATGTGATAAATTAGACTAGTGTCTGACATGAGTATTATTAATTAACTAGCAGTTAACTTGCATTTCCTAATACCCTGAACAGTTTATAATAGCAGTTTAAAAATATTGAAAGTAACCTTGAATTTGTATCAATATACTAAAATTCACCATTGTAGTAAAAAAAGACTTATTTTTGCATCAATATGCAAAATCCTATACCAGAGTTAAAACTAACCTTATTTCAGAATAACAAATAAAACCTTAAGTTGAGTAGATTCAATAATCTACCATTTGTGCTTTTATTCCTATAAGATATCCCTGTATTCCCCTTTATTTCTTTTCAACCCCTTTTCTCCTTATCTAAGAAAGAGAGAAAGAAAAAAACATAAAAGAGAGGAATCCCTGAATCTAACCTTGTTTTTTCTCTGAATAAGACCATTAATAATTTATAACCATCTCCCAATGACAATAAACATTCATAGCCACAGAAAACAACAAAAAAACCTACCCAACTCCCCTTAAGGAAAATTGGACGTATTTATCATGTATTTCTTCTAGTTGACATTTTGGACAAGCAGAAATCCTGTTAGGTTGTCCAAAAGAAATTAAGAAAAATCATTAATTAAGCAAGCATTACCATTTGTGTTCCAGTCTTCGAATGTTGAGAAATTTCAGGCTTAATAGGAGCCCTGTTTGGAACAGTTTAAAATGCTGGACCAATTGAAATTAGCAGCTTTCTTCAAAGTTCTCTTGGGAGCAGGCTTTGAGGAGGAAGAGCAATTGAAGCAGTTGAGGCAGGAACAAGCAGAATGCTGGAACATGCAGATGTTGAAACAGATATATCAATGTCTAAGTATGCTAGAAGGATAAATTCCATCAAGTTTAATCCTGCATCTCTGGTGTTCAGTTATTTTTTTATTTTATTTTATGTATGAGTGCTGTATCTGCATGTACACCTGCATGACTGAAGATGACATCAGATCACATTATAGATGATTGTGAGCTACCATGTGGTTAATGGGAATAGAACTCAGGACCTCTGGAAGAGGAGATAGTGCTCTTAACTGCTGAGCCATCTCTCCAGCACCTGGTGTCCAGTTCTTCTGAAAATTTATAATTTCTCACAAGCATTATATGTTGGGATCAGTAAGCAGGCACTACTATGGCCAGCCCCAAGGGACCTGATAGACCGGTTATCAGGTATTTTTGAAGACACCCTGACCACCTGGAATTACCTGCGCATGCCCTGGGTCACCCTATAAGAGAACTGGAGCCCTCCCCCCTCTCTCTCTCTGCCTCTCTCTCTCCTCCTCTTCTGCTCACTTCCTCTTCTCTTCCTTTCTCTCTTCCTTACTCTTCCTCTCTCTCTCTCTCTCTCTCTCTCTCTCTCTCTCTCTCTCTCTCTCTCTCCTCCCTTCCCCTAATAAACCTCCCACGTGGAACCGATCTCGTGGTGTGATTTGTAAACCCGTGTGTAACCTCCACAGGTGCACACTTCCTAACATTCCTGCTTTGGTCCTAATATTATAGAGTTCTAAAATTGTGAATGTATGAGATATGCAGGATGCATAGATCAATTAAGAACAGCTCTCTGTTCTTTCTATGAGCAGGAGAAAGATATCTGTAAGTCCTTATCTATGCCATATGAAAAGATGGCATGTACATGTCATAGGGTTTCTGTAGTCAATAACAATAATTGGCTATGCATAGACATCCATGTCTCAATCAGTTTTAGAGGTATTCCCATTATTGGGAACAGCAATGTAAGTTACCATTATTACTGAACATACAATCATTATCATGTTGAAATCAAAGCAAGGTAGCAAAAGATAAAAAATATCTTTTTTTGGCTCTTGTGTGCCTGTTGTATTAGGCCAAGCTGTTACCTATCTCCCGAGAGAAGGCCTCCCATTAGAGAGACAAGCTGGTTTCCTTAAGCAATAGAAAAGGCATGTTTTAAGTAAAATTTATGTAAACTCATTTTTAATTTTGAGTTTAAGCATACCATAGGCATCTTGTACCTGTTTGGAGGTATAGGCCTAGGTTTTTATATATGTTGTAGCTATTTTTGTCTTATCCCCCTTTCTATACAGAATGGCAGTTATGCCTTTATAGCCAAACTTTATATAAGCTCCTTTTTACATTTAGCATTTAAGCATACCATAGGCATCTTGTACTTGGATTTTTACATTGGTTGTGGCTATTCTTTGGCTTGCACCTTTTTTGATATGGGAGGGATGGTTCAGCCTTTTTTTAACATACGAATTTTAATATTTGAGTTTCTAGGACTTAAAATAGGCCAGCATGTACTTTGCCACCTGAAAGCCCCCTGTGTCTTTTTTGCATCAGGCATGACTGACATTTGCCCCTCACCCCTCACTGTGAAAATTTCTCACATTTGAAAAGATAAGCCAGCCTCAGAGCAATATGACACCTTTATCTAGTCAACATTTAAAAGTTTCTTTGATGTGGGAGACATGCAGTTTGCATGTTTGTCTCCCAGCCTAAATTTGAGTTCTTACATTGATCAACAGAACATATTCCTTAAGCCAAAATGCCCTTTTGTACCAGTTCTGTGGAGGTGCCAGTTTTTGAGATTGGCTGGCCTTTTTAGAGGAGTTTGACATCATCTCTCCTTATATAAACCTAAAATTGAAGTGAATCCAACCTTTAGATCAGTAAGGACATAACATCTATTATTAAGAAAAAAGAATTTACCTAGTACCCATGAGGAAAATTTTGTCATTTTGAATCCTAGGCTAGCTCTGCAAGTGACTAAACAGCAGGAGTTGCCCTCCTGCTTTTATTATGTAAATTAGGCTGATCTGGAACTCAGAGATCTGCCTGTTTCTTTTCACTTTGTGTTGGGATTAAAGGAATGTGCCTTCACCAACTTGTTCAAATATTTTTTTTTCTCAAATTGGTATCATTGTAACTCAAAGCCTTTAAAGGAAAATCAAGCAAAGAGACAAGAAAATTTTAAGGTTTTAAATTTTAAGTTCAGTTGTGACAGTTTAGGCTGTAACAAGCAAGGCCCAGTTGGTTGTTTTTAATTGAATTTAGTTGTTGTTACAGTGACTCCACAGACCCATACCAGAAAGATCTGACAAGCATCTTGCAGCCAGAGAGCTTTGAATTGTAGCTGCTATTAATCTAATTTCTTTTAGGAAGAGTGCCCTTTCTATTGTCTGTAACTTAGTACTCCATTCCTTGACTTTTCCTCATTTTCTCCTTGAACTTTCTTGGAGAAGGCTTGTATAAGAGCCATCCCCTTTAAACATGTTGCAACCAGATCCATGACTATGACAACCAAAACAAAGCCAAAAGGGATTAAAACATCCTCTGCCATGACATTTTTAATTTTAGATGCAGTTTTAGGCCAAGCTCTATCTAGAGTTCTGTCTGCCTCCAGTTCCTTTCTTTCCAGCCATGGCTGCTGTTATTGCTGAGTTGAGCTGAGCCAGCCAGAATATAAGAAAGCCATGCTTGTGTTCCCCTCCTGTTAAACTGTAGTGGCAGCTAGTTTTGTTATGTAAAGTCTCAGGTCTGCCCACAGTATGTTGTCTTTTGCTCATGGACCTATTTAAGAATTCTCTCTTAAAGCGACAATAATTGACCTCATGTGGTTTTAAGTTTTAAGTTTTGCTTGCATTGCTGGGAGTTTATTTTCCCCAGGAAATTACATTAAAATATGATTTAAAGGGTGTAGATTCTTTGATTAGTAGGGTACCATTTGTTGTTGATTATTAGTATTTATAATTAATTTATCTTTTAGTTAAACTATGGTTATTCCTAAACCAGCTATATACACAAATCACCACACAGAAACTAGGATTCATTTAATTAACCTAGAGCAAAATGATGGGCAATATTAATACCATCTTAAACCTCCAAGCCCACATAGTTTGCTATCATTCAGATTTACCCATTGTACTTGCTTTTAGTCATATCTTAATGTCTGGTTCATCTCTCCTTATGGTTCCAAGTCCTATCCTGCCAATCACTCTCTCTTCCCCCACCCCCTTTCACCTCCATCTCCTTCTCTCCAGACCAGGATGTCCAAACCTATTTTCTCCATTGCACAGCCCTGGCTGGTTGTTTGACATTTACAGAGAAATATGGTGGCATGTTTACAAAAGCTTCAGACAGGCAATGCTTAGAATAAGCATCACAATGTAATGTCTGGATTGAAACAAGAGAGTGGGGTAGAGAAATCAGCATTTGAATGAAAAAGGGTAAATTGTATACATTCCACAAAAACAGTATACTAATAGACCACCCTGGAGAGCACTGGGCATCTAGTCTTCTTAAGCTGTGTTTGGCCTGTCTCTCGAGTTGCCATTGGAATTCAGGGGGCTTAGGTAGTATTCTTAAAGCTCCCTTATTTACAAATCCCCAATAACCAGGTGATCTTTCATCCCTAACATTCTCCTAGATACAGATGACCCTTTACAAAGTCAAGAGTTCTTTACTTTTCACAATGAGATTTCTAATAACTCTAGCAGGCTAATCCTTTTTAACAAAGGTGGTAATGTACACTATAGCAGCTAAATAGTTCTTTAGAAGCAACAGAGAATCAACAAGATAGACAAACCCTTAGCCAAGCTAACTAAAAGGCAGCAAGACACCATCCAAATCAACAAAATCAGAAATGAAAAGGGGGACATAACTACAGACACTGAGGAAATCCAAGCAATCATTAGGACTTACTTCAAAAGTCTATATGCAACAAAATTTGAAAATTTAAATGAAATGGACAATTTTCTTGATCGATTCCACTTACCAAAGCTAAATCAGGACCAGGTAAATCAATTAAATAGTCCTATATCTCCCAAGGAAATAGAAGCAGTCATCGAAAGTCTCCCATCCAAAAAAAGCCCAGGACCTGATGGTTTCAGCGCAGAATTCTACCAAACATTCAAAAAAGAGCTAACTCCAGTTCTCTTCAAACTATTCCACAAAAGCGAAACAGAAGCAACATTACCAAACTCATTCTATGAAGCCACAGTCACCTTGGTACCTAAACCTCACAAAGACCCAACCAAAAAAGAGAACTTCAGGCCAATCTCCCTTATGAACATCGATGCAAAAATACTCAACAAAATACTCGCAAACCGAATACAAGAACACATCAAAGATATCATCCACCATGACCAAGTAGGCTTTATCCCAGGTATGCAGGGGTGGTTCAATATATGGAAATCCATCAATGTGATCCACCATATTAACAAATTGAAAGAAAAAAACCACATGATAATCTCCCTAGATGCTGAAAAAGCATTTGACAAAATCCAACATCCATTCATGTTTAAAGTATTGGAGAGATCAGGGATATAAGGCACATAACTAAACATAGTAAAGGCGATATAGAGCAAACCTATAGCCAACATCAAACTTAACAGAGAGAAACTTAAAGCAATTCCACTGAAATCAGGGACAAAACAAGGCTGCCCACTCTCTCCATATCTCTTCAACATAGTGCTGGAAGTCCTTGCTAGAGCAATAAGACAGTTGAAGGAGATCAAGGGGATACAAATTGGAAAGGAAGAAGTCAAATTATCACTATTTGCAGATGATATGATAGTATGCGTGAGTGACCCCAAAAACTCTACCAGGGAACTCCTACAGCTGATAAACACCTTCAGCAAAGTGGCCAGATACAAAATTAACTCAAAAAAATCAGTAGCCCTCCTATATACAAAAGACAAAAGGGCTGAGAAAGAAATTAGGGAAACAACACCCTTCACAATAGCCACAAATGACATAAGGTACCTCGGAGTAACCCTAACCAAGGATGTCAAAGACTTGTATGAAAAAAAATTCAAGTCTCTGAAGAAAGAATTAGAAGAAGATATGAGAAGATGGAAAGATCTCCCATGCTCATGGCTTGGCAGGATTAACATAGTAAAAATGGCCATTTTACCAAAAGCAATCTACAGATTCAATGCAATTCCCATGAAATTACCAACACAGTTCTTTACAGACCTGGAAAGAAAAATTCTCAACTTCATATGGAATAACAAGAAACCCAGAATTGCTAAAACAACCCTCTACAATAAAAGATCCTCTGGAGGTATCTCCATCCCTGATCTTAAGTTGTACTATAGAGCAACAGTTTTAAAAACTGCATGGTACTGGCATAATAACAGAATAGTGGATCAATGGAACCGAACAGAGGACCCAGAAATAAACCCACACACTTATGGACACCTGATCTTTGACAAAGGCACCAAAACCATACAATGGAAAAAAGATAGCATCTTCAACAAATGGTGCTGGTCCAACTGGAGGTCTACATGTAGAAAAATGAAAATAGATCCATACTTATCACCCTGCACAAAACTGAAGTCCAAGTGGATCAAAGACCTCAACATAAAACCTGACACATTAAATCGGCTAGAAAAAAAAAGTGGGAAATACCCTAGAACTCATTGGTACAGGAGAAAACTTCCTGAACAGAACACCAACAGCACAGGCTCTAAGAGCAACAATCAATAAATGGGACCTCATGAAACTGAAAAGCTTCTGCAAAGCAAAGGAGACCATCACCAAAACAAAGCGACGACCTACAGATTGGGAAAGAATCTTCACCAACCCTTTATCTGACAGAGGACTCATATCCAGTATATATAAAGAACTAAAGAAGCTGAAAAGCAGCAAACCAAGTAATCCACTTAAAAAATGGGGAACAGAGCTAAACAGAGAATTCTCTGTAGAGGAATACCGAATGGCAGAGAAGCACTTAAAGAAATGCTCAACCTCACTAGCCATTAGGGAAATGCAAATCAAAACAACCCTAAGATTTCACCTTACACCCATCAGAATGGCCAAGATCAAAAACTCAAGTGACAACACATGCTGGAGAGGTTGTGGAGAAAGGGGAACCCTTCTCCACTGCAGGTGGGAATGTAAACTTGTAAAACCACTCTGGAAATCAATCTGGCGTTTTCTCAGACAACTAGGAATAGTGCTTCCCCATGATCCAGCCATACCACTCCTAGGCATATATCCAAAAGAGGCTCAAGTACACAAAAAGGACATTTGCTCAACCATGTTTGTAGCAGCTTTATTTGTAATAGCCAGAAGCTAGAAAGAGCCCAAATGCCCCTCAACTGAAGAATGGATGCAGAAATTGTGGTACATCTACACAATGGAATATTACTCAGCAATGAAAAATAAGGAAATCATGAAATTTGCAGGTAAATGGTGGGATCTGGAAAGGATCATCCTGAGTGAGTTGTCCCAGAAGCAAAAAGACACACATGGTATATACTCACTCATATAGACATACAACATAGGACAAACCCACTAAAACCTGTGCATCTAAAGAAACTAAGCAAGAGAGAGGACCCTAACTAAAATGTTCAATCCCCATCCGGAAAGGCAAAGAGGATAGACATCAGAAGAAGAAGAAAACAGGAAACAACCTAGGAACCTACCACAGAGGTCCTCTTAAAGCCTCTGCCCTTCAGACTATCAAAGCAGATGCTGAGCCTGATGGGCAACTGTTGGGCAGAGTGAATGGAATTTTATGTAAAAACTGGGAAATAGTAAGAGCTGGAGAGGACAGGGTCTCCACAAGGAGAGCAACAGAACAAGAAAATTTGAACACAGGGAACTTCCCAGAGATTCATACTCTAACCAAGGTCTATTCTTGGAGATAACCCAGAACCCCTGCACAGATGTAGCCCAGGGCAGTTCAGAATCCAATTGGGTTACATAGTAATGTGAAGAGGGACTGCCTCTGACATAATCTGATTGGCCTGCTCTTTGATCATCTCCCTCTGGGAGGGAGCAGCCTTACCAGGCCATAGTAGAGGACAATGCAGCCACTTTTGATGTGAACTGATGGACTAAGATCAGAAAGGAGAGGAGAACCTCCCCTATCAGTGGACTTGGGGAGTGGCATGCATGCAGAGGGAGGAGGGAGGGTGGAATTGGGAGGGGAGGAGGGAGAGGCTTATGGGGGGATGCAGAATGAATAAAGTGTAATTGAGGAAAAATTAAAAAAAAGGGGGGAAATAATTTAAGAACCTTAAATGACTTTCAAAAGTGGAGCAAAACATGGAGTTAGTCAATTTACATGGAGCATGTCTCGCCCCCCGGGGGCAATGGTTTCCTGAACCTACTCAGACCTGGGACACTACCACTGCTAGTTCTAGAACTGATGCAAGATGTTCCAACGAGGGGGTTAAGGCTTCTCATAAATATTTCCTATAAGCCCACACCTGTGTGTTTATATCCCCCATTTTTATTCATTATTAGCCAGATAGAGCCAAGTAATTGTGATGATGATACTTGCTTTTTTGCCCAATGCTGGAATGCTAGTGAATTTAGGTATGCCCTGGTTACTCGCATGCCTCGCTGGGTGCCTGTAACCGTTGATGCCCCTCACACTATGACTCTCTTCAGACAGAAAAGGGATCTTGGAACTACAGCCTCCACTGTTACTGCCATCTCATTGGCGGCTGTTGGAGCTACCACCGTGGCATTAGCTATGAGTCATAGTGTGCAGACTGCTCAGACCCTGAATAATCTTTTAGCCAATGTAGCTCATGCCTTAGATGTACAAAAAGGAATTAATGCTCAACTAAAAGGAGGCTTGATGGTGTTCAATCAGAGGATTGACCTCGTGCAGGAGCAAATTGATACCCTATGGCAAATGGCTCAACCGGGCTGTCAATGAAAGTATGCTGGACTTTGTGTCACTAGCATACATGAGAATTTTTCCTGTGTTGCAAATCTGTCTAAACAATTGTCGAGCTATATTTTAGGTAATTGGACTGGAGAATTTGATACTATGATGGAGCAGCTGAGAGTGGCCATTATTACAGTAAATTCTACCCGAGTGGATGCAGGACTAGCCACAGGATTATCACCATGGATTGCTGCAGCCATGAATCATCTGAAGGAATTGGCGGGCATGGGAGCATTAGCAGGCCTTCTGGTGTTGGTCTCCTTGGTTTGCCTGTGGTGTATATGCAAGATTAGAGTCTCACAACAGCGTAATGCAGCCATGATCATTCAGGCCTTTACAGCCATTGAAGCAGGACAGTCTCCCCAAGCATGGTTGGCTACCATAAAAAGCTAAAATGTTATGCTCAGGATGCGAGGCTAAGCACTGCACTCAGGGTCAGCAGCTTTGGACCCAGAGAAGAGCAAGTCTGATTGCATGCAGGTTGATGCCCCAGGTCCCGCCTCTGAGAAAAAGGTATTGGATGGGTCTGATGCTCTTTGGGTGGATGACACCTAAATGAACATCGGTACAAAGTCCCAATTTATTTCTAATATCAGAGATCAGACCTCTACTCTTGCCTGATGTGTCTAAAACAAAAAGGGGGAACTGTAGAGAGCTGCGTACTGCCGCGCCTTAAAGATGGAGCTGGTTTCTGCCTTCCACCTTCCCAATGGTGAATGCTCTCTGTCACAAACAACTCCACATTTGGCTAAGGCTGAGGATCTGGCTTGCTTCCATGTATGTGGTCCTATCTGCATTGCCCACGTGGCACGCCTGGGTTGGCTACCCAGAGGCTATTTAAGCTGTGGGCTGGCTTTCCCCAGGGTCCGAGGATTGTTCAAGGTTCCTGAATAAACTGCATTGGAAAAAAAAAAAAAAGAAGCAACAGAGAACAATCTGTGAATTCATTCACATAATTCAAAATTTTTTGTTTACATTTTAACAAAATGTCCAGTGGTTTGCTTATCAAACAAACTCTGCCTGCCATTAGTGGCTAGTAATCACTGAAGCTGTGTTTGAATTTTATAAAAAACAATAAGTCTAATTAATTCCACCCTCAGAAATTTGAACTTGCAGTGCCTAATGCAGTCTAGGCTAAAATGTGTGTCTTTGCCTTCTCTGTGAATCATTTGCAAACTTCCTTTGGTTCATAAACTAAGGTTTAAGACCTCATCATGAAAATTAAGAAGCCAGCCTAAATGCACACAAATGATGAGGTGGCAAGCTTAAACTAGTGCCAGAGGAGTGACCTCAAAGAGCCTTTAGTCTCCACTTTCAACGAAGAGGTGAATGGGAAAAGTAATGCTCTTTTCTCTATTTCTCCTTTAACTTTACTTATTAGTGCTACATTTAGAATATGTGTATCGAGCAGGGAATCTGTGCATGTGCACTGTGCATTGCTTAAATCAGGTGGAACATTCTGGTAAAAGCACCATCTTCTATCAGTGACCATCATCACCACCAACACTGCCAGCAACTTCCAAATGTCAAGAGAGTTTAGAGCATCTTCCTCCTTTGTCTTTTTGTGAGTTTCATTTCTGCCAAATTACAGAGCTGCCTGTCATGCCTCCTCCCCAGTAGCTTCCTGCTTCCAGAAATCTGTGTCAGTCTTCCATACTTCTGTTGTAGTCAGAATAGTAGTGCAATGCAGACTGGCCTATTTCAAATATGCCTTTTCCAGTTCCTACAGGGCACCCAGGTGCACTTCACACTGAATTTTGGCTCCTCAGATTCTTGGAGCCTACCATGTGAACCACTCTCAGGACATATGTCTACTTTTTTGGGGAAATCTCCGTAACCACATTTTCTAGATGGGGATCATAGGAAGGTTTGACTTGTGGATTCAATGAGTATGCTGCAAAGGAAATCATAATTAAACTGTTCTTTTTGAAGGTGATTGCAGGCTCTCCAGACCTTTTTCTTCATCAAGCAGTTTTATGGCTTCCATGTTATTGCCTTTCTGGGACAAAGCAAAATGCATCATTGTATTGAATGAAGACATATCCGGTGTCATGGAGGCTCATTTAATTAGCTGTATAGGAACAAACATGCTTATTCTGGGTGAGAGATGAAGGAGTACAGAGAATGATGTTTTGTCATCTGTGTGCAACAGTGAGTACTATTTGAAAAGTACTTACCACGATGTTCATTTAGGTGTCATCCACCCAAAGAGCATCAGACCCATCCAATACCTTTTTCTCAGAGTCTCCAGACTCTACAGAAAACATACAGCTTTCAGCACCAGTGCAATTAGAAACAATTTAAAACACACATTGGAATACAGTCAGTATTTTCTTCTATGGTGTGCTTGGATGTGTCTCTGAAATCCCAGAAGTGTCTGTGTATCAATAATAATAATAATAAAAGATATACCAACAGAAAAAAGTTATTTATCTATTTTCATCTTTAATATTTCAGTGAACACCTATCTCAAAAAAACAAACATAAGGGCATCAGCTGTGGACTAGTGTCTCTCCCTCTACACTGCTCTCTATCTTTTCTCTCTTTCTTCTTACAGGGAAAAGACTAGAGCACTGCCTAGTCTTTTTAACCAAGGCCTATTTAACCAAGCCAGGTTTGGCTGTGATGCAGACATAGAAAAAAGAGATCCTAAGACATAGATGGTGTCTTCACTTCCATAACTCTGCTGACAGAACACTGAGGATTCTGAGGTCCTTGCACTAGAGGCTTTGGCAGAATAGCAGGGGCACAGCAGTTATGGCTGAGCTCAGGGAGTCAGGGGCAAGCAGATGACACTGATGAGTTAAGAATAGTTTGGGCTCCATTCTCACCTGAGAGAGCAACTCAGTACAGGTTCTGTAATGCACTTAGTGATTACTGTGTTGTGAAAAGGCTTTATCAGATTGACTATGTTAGGAAGGTTTCTCTTAAGTATGAGTTTTCTTTATATTCTAAGATAAACATGATATGCAAGGGCTTTCCCACAGTGATTATACTCATAGGATTTCTTTTTTCCTTTATGTGTTTGGAGACTACTGTGCCTTGCAAAGGCTTCACCATATTATTTTGCACCTTTGAAGATGCCATTGATATGCAAAGGCTTTACCACATTCATCACATTTATAGAGTTTCTCTCCAGTATCTGTTCTTTTATGTATTCTGAGAATACTGTGACACACACAAGCTTTACGACTTTGGTTACATTCATAGTATTTATCTCCAGTATGTATTCTTTATGTATTAAATCATAGTGACCTGCAAAGTCTTTCCCACATTGATTACAGGCATATAGTTTATCTCCAGTATGCATTCTTTTGTGCATTAGAAAATCACTGTGATGTACAAAGGCCTCACCATGTTGATTGCCAAGATGCTAAGCCTTCATCTTCCAAAGAATCAGAAGGATTCAGTCTTCTTGGAAACAACAGACACTCTGCCAGCTAGTTTCATTTATTTTATTCAAACATTATACAAGGTTAATTGGGGTTGGGAAAGATTCAAACTACCAAAGTTATTTTGCCTTTGCTGCCTTTAAGAGCAGAAAACCCACAAGTAAGAACTCCACATTTGCCAGGAGCATCTTAGGACCAAGGACAGTACAGCTGCAAGTTACCATGTAGCACCAAGTGCAGATTTTCCAGAGAGACAACATTTCTTCAATGTTCACTCTCGAGACAATTTCTCAGCCTCTACTGTCTAATCCAAATAAAGCAAAAGGTCTGCTGCAAAATTTTACACAAACACAGAAACAAAGGTTTAAAATTTTACTTTTAAAATATTTTAAAGCCAGTCAAAAGCATCAATACAATCATGTGGAAGGCATCTCTATAGTATGAATTTTTACGCCTTTGAGGACTACTGTAAGGTGAAAAGTTTTTATCACATTGATTATATCTGTAAGGTTTCTCTCCAGTATGTATTCTTTTGCATATATGGAGACTACTGTGACATTTACTATTGTGACAAGCCAAGTGTTTAACATATTGATTATATACTAAAGATGTTACACTTGTATCAACTTTTTTGTGATATAAAAAACTAACTTGATGTGCAAAATCATTACCACACATAACATTCATAGTGTTGGTTACTCTCCAATATGTATTATTTCATGATTTTGATATGACTATGATATGCAAAAGCCTTTACCACATTGATTACATTCATAGGGTTCACTCCAATATATGTTCTTTCATGTATTTGGAAACTGCTCTGATATGCAAGGCTTTGACTACGTTGACTACATGTATCAGGATATTTGAGCACATTGTGAACCCCTGGATTGTGTTCTGGAAAAACCTGTTTCTAGTTGAGGTTGGCTCATCCCTAGCATACATCTTTAATCCAAGAGCTTTCTAGAAACAAGATTAAATAACATCAACCAAGGGTCAAGAGGCAGATCAATCAACCAGTTAACAGGGAGTAAACATAAGAAAACAAGAGAAAGTAGAAAGGAGGGACATTGAGTTGGAAGGTGATAAAGAGCATGGAACAGGAGGAAGACATTTTCTTTTCTTCTGGGATGCTGGATGAGTAGGAAAGTCAGCTGTGTGTTTTCTCTGCCTCTCTGAGCTAAGAGGCTGTTACCCCAGCATCTGGCTCCTGAGTCTTCATTGGTCAAATTGAACATTTGGGATTTTTACTTTTTTTTTTTTTTTTAAAAAATTGCATTGGTGGGGTTTCACTCAGGTATGTATTCTTTTATGTATTTCGAAGCTACTTCATTGTAAAAATGCTTCATTATTGTTTAGTGCTCATTGTGCGTGCCAAAATATAGAGAGAAGCTCACCAAGATGCTATGCTTTCATTTTCCAAAGGAGAAGAGGAGTTCAGGCTTATTGGAAAAGACTTGATACCCAGCTAGTTCACCCCACTTAAATTAATCAAGCCTCATACAAGGTAACTGGGGCTGGGAAAAGTTCCACCTACCCAAGTTATCTTCCTCTTTCCATCCATGAGAGCAGACAGCCTGCACAAATTTGAATCCTAGCCATAATCAAAAAAAGAACACCAGGTTACCTAGGAGTGTCTTAGGACCAAGTTCTGTGCAGCTACAAGCTCCCACGCAGAACCAAGTGCAGATTCTCCAAAGAGACATTCCTTGAAAGTTTAAACAATCTCAAAACAATTTCTCAGCATCAACTTATTAATCCAAATATAGCAAAGGCTTTCCTAAAACATTTTACTCAATGCTAGAATAAAGGCTTTACTATACATTTTACTTAAAGCCAGGCATAAAGGCTTTACTTTACATGCCATTACACTTGATCACATTATTTTATATTTGTAAGGTTTCTGTACAGTATGGTTTCTTTCATGCCTTTGAAGTTGAGTGTGATGTGCAAAGGCTTTTCTACACTGATTACATACATAAGGTTTTTCTCCACTATGTGTTCTTTTATGTATTAGGAGATAACTATGGCGTGTAAACGCTTTAGAACACTGATCACATTCATAGGATTTCTCTCCAGTATGTGTTTTTTTGTGTATTAGTAGGTAACTCTGACATATAAAGGCTTTAGCACACTGATCACATTCATAGGGTTTCTCTCCAGTATGTGATCTTTTATGTATCAGGAGATAACTATGACATGTAAAGGCTTTACCACATTGATCACATTCATAGGGTTTCTCACCAGTATGTGTTCTTTCATGTATCAGGAGATAACGCTGACGTGTAAAGGCTTTTCCACATTGTTTGCATTCATAGGGTTTCTCTCCAGTATGTGTTCTTTTATGTATTTGGAGATTACTGTAACTTGCAAATGATTTACCACATTGATTACATGAATATGGTTTCTCTCCATTATGCATATTTACATGCCTTTTAAGATGACTGTGACGTGCAAAAGCTTTACCACATTGATTACATGCATAAGGTTTCTCTCCAGTATGTGTTCTTTTATGTTGTTGGAGACTACTGTGATATGCAAAAGCTTTACCACATTGACTACATTCATAAGGTTTCTCTCCAGTATGTATTCTTTTATGTATTAGGAGCTGACTCT
This sequence comes from Meriones unguiculatus, assembly GCF_030254825.1. Taxonomy (NCBI): domain Eukaryota; kingdom Metazoa; phylum Chordata; class Mammalia; order Rodentia; family Muridae; genus Meriones; species Meriones unguiculatus. The sequence continues at coordinate 130,374,967 of NC_083351.1, read as the reverse complement.
GACATGAAAAGGCTTTAACACATTGATCACATTCATAGTGTTTCTCTGCAGTATGTGTTCTTTTATGTGTCAGGAGAAAACTGTGACATGCAAAGGCTTTATCACACTGATCACATTCATAGTGCTTCTCTGCACTATGTGTTCTTTTATGTGTTAGAAGAAAACTGTTACATGCAAAGGCTTTACCACACTGATTACATTCATAAGGCTTCTCGCCAGTATGTATCCTTTTATGTACTGAAAGATAATAGTGACGTGTAAAGCCTTTCCCACATTCATTACATTCATAGGGTTTCTCTCCAGTATGTGTTCTTTTATGTTTTTGGAGACTACTGTGACATGCAAAGGCTTTAGCACATTGGTCACATTCATAAGGTTTCTCTCCAGTATGTGTTCTTTTATGTTGTTGGAGATTACTATGATGTGCAAAGGCTTTACCACACTGATTGCATACATACGGTTTCTCTCCAGTATGAATTCTTTCATGACTGTGAAGACGACTGTGACGTGCAAAGGCTTTCCCACATTGATCACATTCATAAGGTTTCTCTCCAGTATGTGTTCTTTTATGTATTTGGAGACTACTATGTTGTGAAAAGGCTTTCTCACATTGATTACATTTGAAGGGTTTCTCTCCACTATGAATTCTTTTATGATTTTGAAGACTACAGTACCACGAAAAGGCTTTCCCACACTGATTACACTCATAGGGTTTTTCTCCAGTATGAATTCTTTCATGACACTGAAGATGACTGTGACGTGCAAAGGCTTTCCCACACTGATTACATTCATAACTTTTCTCTCTAGTACGTGTTCTTTTATTCATTCGGAGATGATGGTATTGTGAAAAGGCTTTATCATATCGAATACATTTGTAGGGTTTCTTATTAGTATGACTTCGTTCATGCCTGTAAAGACAATTGAAACATTTGAAAGGTTTATCACATTTATTACACTGAGGAACCTTTTTATCTGTGTCAGTTAATTTTACAATTTGGTCTAATTGTAAAGAGGAATCAGATATGAAGGTTTTATCACTTAGTTTACACTGAGGCTGTTCCCCTTCACTATGGCCTGTTTTTCATCTTTGAAGATACAAGTGATAGCAAGAGCATTTATTACATGGCTTACACTTACAGCATCCCAATTGTATATGAAGTGATTCACAAATTTGAAGAGAATTAGAATTTAGAGCTTTACCATACTTAATGCATTCATAAATTTTCCATCAAAATGTGCCATACAACATTTGAAAAGTGAGCCAGAACAAACAGAAGAATTTTCAGATTTCTAGCACTCACAGGGATTTACTGCAGTGCGAGGTTATGGACATATTCCCAACGAAGTTGAAAAACCAATTAACTGTAAACTTGTATCACATTCAAAAAGCCTATCCTAACTTGGAATTATCACATATCTTCTACTTGCTCTGGGAGAGACAGAGTTACTTTATTTCTTTCATCATCATGTACGCATACATGCCTTGTAGCCATTGTGACATATGATATATCAATGAAAGGAAGAATAACAAATCACATTGCAGTCACACCCTTTGACCTTTGCTTCTCATAGATATGTGATAAAAGCATTAAAGTTTCTCCACAACAACCTGCTTGATTTCTATAAACTGCCCCTCTCATGAAACTTAGCAATATTCCTACAAGTATATGGGTATCACCAGCTTTATTATGCACTATGTGCTTATTAGAAGGTTTGGACATACACTTAACAGTTATTCGATGTGTACAACTTTTGCAATATCTGAGTGGTACAAGACTAAGTGGATTGTCAGATCTACAGTGTAGCTCTAACGGTGCTATGATTCAAATGGTGATACCTGTAAAGACATTGTTTCCACATCTCCTTTTTTGTAAACACAAATCAGATACCTGATATTGAGGTGCATGGTTTTGTGAGAACTCAGTAATCACCAATACAATTAGAGCTCTGCTTATTTACACTGTTTCTTTTCCTTAAATCTTCCAGAACACGCTAAAATTTCCTCAGAGGCATATTTGTATCATCTTGCATATGATAATTACCTTCCATGTCTTCTAGAACTTTGACAATTTTCTTCAATATTGTTGTCTTCCCAATTATAGCCTAAAATATAGTGCCAGAAAACATACAATGTATTATTGGAAATTATGCAAAATTTAAGTTACTATCTTCAGTTAACCTTAGACTCATGCCTGATTTATTTACCTCATTCTTCCTTCTTCGCAGTTGAAATTATAGAAGAGTATCAACAACAAAAAAACAGCTGTCCTTTATTTTAAAAAGGAAAGAAAGGGTTGGAGAGATAACTCAGCTGCTAGAGGCTGGGCTCACAACCATAAAAAGGGAAGGAAAATTCACAGTCTTACCTATAGCAGTGAGGTTCCTATAGGTCTCTAGCATCACATCTTTGTAGAGACTCTTCTGGGAAGGATCCAGCAAAGCCCACTCTTGCTCAGTGAAGTTCACATGCACATCATCATAGGTCACTCCATCCTAATCATGTAGAAAACAGAAAGCATGATAGGGACAACATTGGTGATGTATACTTCATTAATAATATATTCATATACTTCTGGTTCTTCCCCAATTATTACCTGACATAGGAATTCTAACAAAATTACAAAGTCATTTTAGAAGGAAACTTAATAATGAGGTTCACCTCTGTCATTTCTGTACCCTTTGAATAGGATATAGCCTTGCAAGAGAAATGCTAAACAACAAAAATAAAAGAGGCAATCAAACAGATCAATAGTATTGAGCAAACATCAGAGAAATTGTCTGAACAATTACTAATCACAAAAAACAATGAGCAAGATGGTCTATTGGCTCATGCCTTTAATCCCTACACTCAAAGGCAGAAGTATCTCATTGAGTTAGATGTCAGCCTGGTCTATTCAGTGAGTTCAAATACAGCCAGTGGTACATATTAAAACCATTTCGATCCTCCAAAAATCAACCAATCAAACAAAAAAGGTAGAAACAACTCAGAGGTTTTTCCTTAAGTTCCTAAAAAGAACTATATATCTACTCCATTTCTGTATTCATCCTCCAGAAATCTCAGGTGCCCCAGTTAAAACAGTAACATTAATAAGATCTTACTAAAAGGGAATTCATGTTTAAACTGTTATAAATGGACAGATGAAATTATAAATATTGGTGCTAAGTTGCCAACATAGAGCAGGAGCTTTGGCTTAACAGTGAAGAGCTCTTGCTGGACCTGAAAATAAAAACACTCAATTGCCAGTACTTACATGGCTAAACATAACTATCCATTATTCCAAGCAGTTAAGGAGGTCTGAGACCAATGTCTGAATATGGTGAGGACCAGGCACAATGAGGTGTATACTCATGCATACAGGTAAAATACTCATATGCATTCCAACAAAATTTAATAAGAACACACAACAGTTAGGAAGAATGTCACGCACCTGTAATCCAGTGACTCAGTAGGCTCAGGTAGTATTAATGTCATGAGTACATGCTATCCTGGGAAATAGAATGATACTCTCTGCCAAATTTTAAAATTCAAGATGTGGGTGAAGCTCAGCACAACAGCATATGCTTGACATGTACAAAATTTTACTTTCAGGCCAATAACATAAAAGCAAAAGCTAAAACAAAAACAAATGACAGGCATATTGGCCCACTTGTAGTCTCAGCAAGCAAGAGCCAGAATGAGAAGGATCTTTCAGTTCAAGGTGTGGCTGGTCTATAAGCCTACTTTGAGGACAGTGTGGGCTACACAGAGAAACATACGTCATCAAAAACATAAAAACAAAATTCAAAATATAAAAAATTAGGCTAGCAAAATATCATACCACTGAATAAAAATTGTTTCTACTGTATCTTATGTAACATAGGAATAGAATTTATAGTGACTTACAGAATTTATGGTGAAGGCAGGACAGCATGAAAAAGAAGCTGAATAAATAGTTTCAATCACATGATATTAGACACAAAGAACAGGAAATGGGTTGAGTCTATGGACACTCAAATCCCATCCCCAATGAGGAATTTCATCTAAAAAAGTTTTTCCTGCAAAAGCTCTCATAAGCTCCCCAAAGAGAACCATGATGAGTGTTCAAAGACATAATCCTGTCTGGGAGCTTTGTGATTCAAACAACTATATTCTGATTCTTGTCATTATAGTCTCATAGTCATCCCAAGATGAAAATGTATTTAGTCTATCTCCCAGCGATCTCCTAGTTGACAACAGCCCCTACACTGTCCAAGTGTCCAAAGTCTCTTTTGATACTCTAGGAAATCACTGGACTGTCACATCTTATAAAATAACAAAACAAGTTATATTTTCAACAGACAATGGTATGGAATACCTTTTTCCAACTGAGTAGAGAGGAATGGGTACATAGTGAGGGAAGACTGGACCAACACAAGAAACCCAACAGGACAAACACCAAACCCTGAAGTTCTGTCTCAGGCACATGAAGCTTCAGTTTCAAAGGGCTTAGATGACGCTTTCACTGCAACCTTCTCATACATCTATTGGTTTGGTTACTTCCACTCCCTATGCGCAGCATCACATCAACCATTTAAGTAGCAAAACAGAAATATTGATGATTGCAACAAATGGAAAACAAAGATTTATCAAGAAACAAGAAGAAGCAAGCCTTAAAGGGTAAGAAGAGGAAACTGTCAACAGAAACTTCTCAAATCAACAAAAACTCAAGTAACTCATAACACAATGTAGTAGAATTTCAGAAGAGAAAAAATAGGTAAAGCGTCATCATTTCCTAGAGAAACAATCATAGAAGTAGATTATAAGTATTAGAATCATACAACAGATGTCACCACTGGAAAAAAAATGATAAACAAAAACAGACCTGTAAATATAACATTAATTTAACTAACAAATACAAGATTATAATCAAAATCAAAGAAATCACCTATCAGTACTCATTCTGAGCACACTGGTTCTGTCTTTTTCCTATAATAGAAAATAGATTGGGAGTGGAGGGGGCTGGCTATTTTACTAAAATTGGAAAAATTAAGAATGCTAATGCTTCAGTTTTGGAGAAAGCAGTTTTGACTACGAAAAGTATCTCATTATCTTATGATTAAGAAAAAGATGTCTATTAGCATCACTTAGAAAGCATTTTGTTTCCTATAATTGATGATTGTATTTAAGCCTGCAGCAGACTGAGGAAATGCAAATTTTAAAAACCAAAGACAAGATAAAAGATTTAAAAGAAAAAAAAAAGGATCATTTGTATTTTACAAGTAAAGCAACTTCTTTTTCTCTAATTGCTTAAGTCATAAAAGCAGTTCTGAAAATAAGTCTATCCCATTTTTATATTTATGTTTGTATGGGGAAACAGAATGTTGTCCATGTGTGTACAGATGACACAACAGAAAAGAGGGTGTCTGATCTCCTGCATCTCAAGCAGTAGGTGCTTATGAGCCTCCAGACGTGGGTGCTGGTATCTGAACTTAGGTCTATCCCCAAGAATAATACTTCCTGAGTGACCTGCTTAGCCCACATAGTAATTTTCCTTAATTTTATATAATTAAGAAAAGTGTTTTACAGATTAACAACAAAAATCAAAATAAAGAACAAAGTAAAAAAAAAAATTCCTGAGAAGTTGATCATCAGTATTAAGATGTAGGGTAAGAGACCAGGTATGATGCTTGTGGACCATCCCCCCTCTCTGTTATCTGAGATCCAATACTTAGGGTTGCCCCTAGTGCCGTATCTCTCTCTTTCCCTTTCCACACCCACTGCAGATACTACAGAACATCCTGAAAAATATGAGGGGCAGCTTCATTTCCTCCTGTCCACACTTCCTGTGCATCCAATGGACCATTCCCACCCAACCTTCCTTTCCTGCCTCATCTTAGTGTCTTAGCACCTACTTGGGTAGACACCCCTTGCTCAACCACATGCCATGCCTTCCAAAAGACCAGGTAGGCTGTCTACAGGTCTACCACACTATCTGTTACCCCAGACCTAATTTTCACAGTTGCCCCTAGTACTGGAATAGCACACCAGAGGCAGCATTCCTTCCCCTTGGCCATACCTCCTTAGATACCTAAGATCCCTAATATCATCTGAATACAAATGGAAGAAAGAATCTCAATCATTAAAGATACAATAGAAGGAAGGAAAATGTTAAATCTAAAAATTTCATGGTACAAAACAACCTGGAACTCTGGAACATTATGAGAAGCCCAAACCCACAATTAATTGGAATAGAGGAAGGAGAATACTAGCTTAAAGGTCCAGAAAATATTTACAACAAAATCACAGAAGAGAATTTCCCTAACTTAAAGAAGGAGATGCCTATCAAGGTACAAGAAGCGTACAAAATCACCAAATAATAAAAGATAGTCCCCTTATCACATAATAATTAAAACACTAAACATACAGAACAAAGAAAGAATATTAAAAGGTGCAAAAAAAAAAAGAAAAGAAAAAAGAAAAAAAGACCAAGTGAGATATAAAAGCAGATCTCTTATAATTACATCTGGTTTCTCAATGGAGACTCTAAAAGCCAGAAGGGTATGAACACATGTGCTGCAAATTCTAAAAAACCACTGATGCCAGCTCAGATTACTATATCCAGAACACTTTCAATAATCATAAATAAAGAAATTAAAGACATTCCATAAGGTTAAATTTAAACAAAATCTATCTAGAAATACAGAAGGTGCAACAATGAAAACTACAACCTAAGAATGCTAAATACATACATGAACACAGAGGAAATAAATAATCTCATAATAAGAAAAAATAAGGAAGGGAAGCATGTGTGTGCACGTGCACACACACCCACACCCACACCACTACTGCCTTCTCTAGCAAAAAAATAATAGGAATTAACAGTCACTGCTCATTTCAATATCAATGGCCTTAATTCTCCAATTAAAAAACACACAAACACACAAAGATTAACACAATGGGAGTGAAAAGAAGATCCATTCTTTCACTTCATACAAGAAAACCAGTTCAATGTCAAACATATTCCTAACCTCAGGGTAAAGGAGTATCCAAGCAAATGGACCTAGAAAGCAAGCTGGTGTGAGTATTTAAATATCTAACAAAATAGACTTCAAACAAAAATTAATAAAAAGAGATGGGGAAGCACACTACATAGCTATCAAAAAGAATAAAAATCTACAAAAGAACCTTCCAATACTTACATTTATGTCCCAAACATAATAATTCCCACAGATGTAAAAAAAACACTTCTGCAGCTTAAATCACACAGTGATGTTCATGAACTGAGAGTGGGAGACTTCAATATCTTCCTCTCACCAATGGACAGGTTCTCCAGACAGAAACTAAGCAGAGAAATACTTGAGCTAACTGATGTTAACAAACAAATGAACATAACTGAGTTTACAGAACAATTCACCCACACACAAAAGAGTATACCTTCTTCTCAGCACCTCATGGATTTTTTTTAAAGTCACCAAATACTTGAACACAAAACAAGTCTAAAAAGATTTTTAAAAAATTAAAATAACCTCCTGTGTCCTATCAGACCACCATGGATTAAAGCTCCATTTCACTAACAATAGAAACAACGTAAAGCTTACAAAGTCATGGAAACTGAGCAACTTTTTACAGAATAAAAAGTGAATTAAGACAGGAATAAATAAAGATATCAAAGACTTTCTAGAATTTGATGAAAACAAATACACAGCATAATCAAACTTATGGTATAAAAATAGTGTTAAGAGGACAGTTTATAGCACTAAGTGCCTACATTTATAAAAATGACCAATCTCATAGTAGCAAGTTAACAGCACACCTGAAAACTCAAAGTAGTAAGCATACCCAAAGGGAGGAGACAGGAAGAAACCATCTAATTAGGAGTTAAACTAAATAAAATAATAATAATAATTACAAAGAATAAAACACAGAATAGGTTCTTTTAGAAAAATTCATAAAATAGAGAAACCCATTTCCAAATTAACTGAAGGACAGAAAGAGAATACCCAAAGTAATAAAATCAGAAATGAAATAGACAATGGGGATTTCTGAGATTCAGTACACATTTTAAAATCCTACACTCCAGCTATTTAGAAAATTTGGTTCTCAATAGGTACTACATTACCAAAGTTAAAATAGAATAACATAAACAATGTAAATAAACATATAACCCTTAGTGAAATAGAAGACATCATGAAAAGTTCTGAACAAAAGAGGCCAGTGCAAGTGGAGGTTGAGACTCAAGTTTGGACAGAGTTCAGGGAATCTTATCAAAGAAGGGACAGATAGAAAGACCTGGAAGGGTCTGGAGCTCTACAAGGAGAACAACAGAACCAAAAAAAAAAATGAGCCAAGGTATCTTTTCTGAGACTGATACTCCAACCAAGGACAATTCATGGGATAACCTAGAACCCCTGCACAGATGTAGCCCGTGGCAGCTCAGTATCTAAATGGGCTCCTTAGCAAGGGACACAGGGCTGACTCTAACATGAAAACAGTGGCTAGCTCTTTGATCACCTTCTCCTGAGGCAGGGCAGCCTTACTAGGCCCAGAGGAACACTATGAAAGACAGTCATGATGAGACCTGATAGGCTAGGGTCAGATTTGAGGGGAGGAGGTCCCTCCTTATCAGTGTACTGGGGAAGGGGCTTGGGAGGAGATGAGGGAGGGAGCAGGGGTGAGACTGGGAAGGGACAAGAGTGGGGGCTACAGCTGGGATACAAAGTAAATAAATTGTAATAAATAAGAAAATATTGAAAATAAATAAATTTTAAAAAAGAGCCCATGCCAGGATCGTTTTAACTCAGAATTCAAATAGACTTTCAAAGAAGACTTAACACCAATAGTACTCACAGTATTCCACAAAATAGAAACAGAGGTAACCTTATCCAATTCATTTTATTAAGCTAAGGTTATCCTGATACCCAAAGCACATAAGGACTCAACAAAGTCCAATTTTCTTCATGAACATAGATGCAAAAATACTCAATAAAATTCTGCAAACTCATTTCAAGAACACATCAAAAGATCACCCACATTGATCAATATGCTTCATCTTAAAGATTCATGGATGGTTCAACACATGAAAATTAGTAAGTGTAATTTACTAACCAAGTAAACTGACCAGAATAAATCACAGCATCATCCCACTAGACACCAAACAAGCCTTCCTCAAAAGCCAATACCACTTCATGAAAAAAGTCTTGGAGAGATTAAGAGCTACAAGGGACATATCTAAACTTAATGAAGAAAATTTATGGAAATCGTATCGCCAACATCAAATGAAATACAGAAAAGCTCAAATCAATTGACTAAAATCAGAAATAAAACAAGGGTGTCCACTCTCACAACGTCTATTCAATATAGTACTTAAAGTTCTAGCTAGGGCAAAAATACAATGAAAAATGATCACAGGCATATAATTTGAAAAGGAAAAAGTTCAAACTGTTGTGGGTTTTAATATTTAGGATTGATTAATCTTTTGTTAAGCAACGGTTATTCCTAAAGCAGCTGTATACCCAAATCATGACACAGAGACCAGGATTTACTTAATTAACCTAGAGCACAATGCTGGGCAATAGTTACTCCATCCTAAACCCCCAAACCCACATCGTTTCCTACCATTCAGATTATACTTGCTTTTAGTAATATCTTGGGTCTGGTGCATCCTTCCTCATGGTTCCAAATCCTCTCCTGCCCACTTCTCTCTCTTCCTCCTCTCCCTGACTTCCTTCTCCTCCCCTCCAGACCAGGACATCCCACCCTATTCTCTCCATTGCACAACACTGGCTGGATATTTAATTGACAATATAGAGAACAAACAATGGCATGTTTACACCAACTTGAGACAGGTGATACTTAGAATAAGCATCACACTGCAATGTCCTGATTGAAATCAGGTAGTGGGTAGAGAAATCAGCATTTGAATAAACAAGAGAACATTATTCAAGAATATTATACTAACATTTCAAACTTTAAGTCCAATAAAAGGCTTCTTTACTTTCAATACAATAATAATTATAAAATTATGAGAACTATTAGGTAAAATTTATATGTGCATTAAGCACCTTAGGAGAAAGTATCTGATCATTCTATCTATCATGACACGTTTAGAGTTCTATACTGAAATTAACTTCATCCTTATTGGTATTACCTATATGTAAGCATTTTCTTAAATTCTAAACAACTTAAGCTTAATTGTGAAACTGTAAGTATTTGGTCTTCAAGCCCACCACAGACTTGAGAAGGAATAAAATTAGTTACTGGAGTAAAAAGGAAGTGCATGTTAGCAGCTTCCAAAAAATAAAAAGTTGACAAAGACAGTTTGCTGCCTGAACAGTCACCCATAACTCTATGTGGAAGCATCATCTTCAGCCTTCTGGCTCACTATTTTGACAGACATATGTGAAGCAGGAACTATTTATTTAGGACTTGCTTACCCTGTCTTGGCAGAGTTTCAGCAGTTGACTTGTCCTGCACTTAAGCTTGCCCATTTCTGGCAAATTCTGTCTGTCGTGAAGTAAGGGTATTCCTTTTTTTACCCAGTTAGCATGTTTGCCACGTTTGAAGCCATCTCCATATGGAGGTTCTTCCATGCTCATATTTTCTTTGAGGTAGGTGGGGTGCTGCCAGGAAAAGACCTGTCTCATTGTCAGAATTTTTAAAATAATAAAGACATTTTAAAATGCCATATTCTGTAGGTCTCTGAAGTTTTTGAAGACTTACCTACCTTTATGTAATCAACCTGTCTACAAAATCATTTCTATTTGTTAAACCTAGAAGGTATACGCCTGTGATAAATTAGGCTAGTGTCTGACATGAATATGTATTGATTAACTAGCAGTTAACTTGCATTTCCTAATAGCCTAAACAGTTTGTAATAAGAGTTTAAAAGTATTGGAAGTAACCTTGAATTTGTATCAATATACTAAAATTTACCAATGTATTAAAAATAGACTTATTTTTGCATCAATATACAAAATCCCATACTGAAGTTAAAATTAACCTTATTTCAGAATAACAAATAAAACCTTAATTTGAGTAGATTCAATAATCTACCTTTTGTCTTATTATTTCTGTAAGATATCTCTATATTCCCCTTTCTTTTCAACCCCTTTCTCCTTATCTAAGAAAAAAAAAGAGAAAAGAAAAAGGAAAAGAGAGGAATCCCTGAGTCTAACCTTGTTTTCTCTCTGAATAAGATCATTAATAATTTATAACCATCTCCCAATGACAATAAACATTCATAGCCATAGTAAACAACCAAAAACCTACCCAACCACATTTAAGGAAAATTGGATGTATTTCTCATGAATTTCTTCTAGCTGACATTTTGGACAAGCAGAAATTCTGTCAGGGGGACCAAAGGAGATTGGGAAAAATTGTTAATTAAGCAAGCATTAACATTTGTGTTCCAGTCTTTGAATGTTGAAAGTTTTCAGGCCTTACAGGAGCCCTGTTTGGAACAGTTTAAAATGCTGGACCAATTGAAATTAGCAGCTTTCTTCAAAGCTCTCTTGAGAGCAGGCTTTGAGGAGAAGCAGTAATTGAAGCAGTTGAGGCAGGAACAAGCAGAATGCTGGAACATGCAAGATGCTGGAACAGATGTGTCAATGTCTCAGCATGCTGGAAGGATGAATTCTGTCAGGTTTGATCCAGCATCTGTTTTTGTTCTGTAAACATGTAATTTCTCACAAGCATTATACAGTTCTAAACTTATAAATGTATGAGATGTGCAGGAAGAAACTAAACTGTAAGCCAATTTAATCTATGTCAATTAAAAGAATGGCATAATAAATTCAGAGGTTATTATAGCTAAGGATTTATTGGCCATGTATTGTTGGGAGTTCTGGCTAGAGACATTCTTTATGTCTCAGTTTCAGAGTTGTTTCCATGTAAAGGATCAGCAATACAAGTTATCATTATCATTGAACATACAATCAATATCATGTTGAAATCAAAGCAAGCTTGTATAGATCAAAATGTCTTTTTTGGCTCTTGGGAACCTGTTGTATTAGGCCTAGCTGCTACATATCTCCTGAGAAGGCCTCCCATTAGAGAGACAAGCTGGTTGCCTTGAGAAATAGAAAAGGCATGTTTTAAGTAAATTTTATATAAACTTTTAAATTTAGAGTTTAAGCATACCCTAGTCATCTTGTACCTGTTTAGAGGTTTAGGCCTATGCTTTTATATATGTTATATCTATTTTTGTCCTATTCCTTTTTTTATGTAGAATGGGCAGTTATTCCTTAATAGCCAAACTTTATATAAGCTCCCTTTTACCTTTAGCATTTAAGCATACCCTGGGCATCTTGTACCTGAATTTTTTTTTACATTGGTTGTGGCTATTCTTTTGCTTCGCCTATTTTATACAGAATGGGCAATAATGCCTATATAGTCAAACTTTATGTAAACTCCCTTTTACTTTCAGCATTTAAGGATATCCTAGGCATTGAGTTACTCTAACACATTTTATATTATTTGAGACTATTGTGAAGGGTGTTGTTTCCCTGATTTCTTTCTCAGTCCGTTTGTCATTTTTATATGGGAAGGCTACCATTTTTGTTTGCGTTATTCTTTTATCTAGCCACTTTCCGGAAAGTGTTTATCAGAGGAATTCGGTAATAGAATTTAGGGGTCACTTACATATACTCTGAAATCATCTGCCAATTAGGATACTTTGATGTTGGTATATTCTTGTGGAATGTACTCCTGTTCATTTAAATGCTGTTTTCTCTACCCCACTATTTGGTTTCAATGTGGTCATTGCATTGTGATGCTTAGAATAAGTATCGACTGTTTCAAGTTTGTATGAACATGCCATCATTTGTTCTCTGTTATTGTTAATTAAACCACCAGCTAGTGCTGTGCAATGGAGAGAGTAGGGTGGGACATCCTGGTCCAGAGGGAAGGAGAAGGAAGCCAGGGGAAGAAGGAGGAAAGAGAGTCAGAGATAGGCAGGATAGGACTTGGAACCATGAAGAGAGACAAACTGGACCTAAAATATGACTAAAAGTAAGTAAAATGGGTAAATCTGAATGATAGCAAACTATGTGGGCTTGGAGGTTTACGATGGAGTTACTATTGCCCAGCATTGTGCTCTAGGTTAAATATATAAATCCTAGTCTCTGTGTGGTGATTTGTTTATAGAGGTGGTTTAGGAATAACTGCTGCTTAAGTAAAAGATAAATCAACAATAGATTAAATAACCCAAAACAAATGGTACCCAACTAATCTAAGTATCCACACCCTTTCAATAATACTTTATCATAATTTGGTGGGGGGAAATAAAATTCAAGCAATAAAACCCAAACTTAAAACCTAAAAACTCCCAGGTCAATTATTGACTCTTTAAGAGAGACTCTAAAACAGGCCCAGGAGCAAAAGACAGCATACTGTGGGCAAAACTGAGACTTAACATAACAAATCTAGAGGGGTACACAAGCATGGCTTTCTTATATTCTGGCTGGCTCAGCTCAACTCAGCAATAACAGCAGCCATGGCTGGAAAGAAAGGAACTGGAGGCAGACAGAACTCTAGATAGAGCTTGGCCTAAAACTGCATCTAAAATTAAAAATGCCATGACAGAGGATGTTTTAATCCCTTTTGGGCTTTGTTTTGGTTGTCATAGTCATGGATCTGGTGCAACATGTTTAAAGGGGATGGCTCTTATACAAGCCTTCTCCAAGAAAGTTCAAGGAGAAAATGAGGAAAAGCCAAGGAATGGAGTACTAAGTTACAGACAATAGAAAGGGCACTCTTCCTAAAAGAAATTAGATTAATAGCAGCTACAATTCAAAGCTCTCTGGCTGCAAGATGCTTGTCAGATCTTTCTGGTATGGGTCTGTGGAGTCACTGTAACAACAACTAAATTCAATTAAAAACAACCAACTGGGCCTTGCTTGTTACAGCCTAAACTGTCACAACTGAACTTAAAATTTAAAACCTTAAAATTTTCTTGTCTCTTTGCTTGATTTTCCTTTAAAGGCTTTGAGTTACAATGATACCAATTTGAGAAAAAAAAAATATTTGAACAAGTTGGTGAAGGCACATTCCTTTAATCCCAACACAAAGTGAAAAGAAACAGGCAGATCTCTGAGTTCCAGATCAGCCTAATTTACATAATAAAAGCAGGAAGGCAACTCCTGCTGTTTAGTCACTTGCAGAGCTAGCCTAGGATTCAAAATGACAAAATTTTCCTCATGGGTACTAGGTAAATTCTTTTTTCTTAATAATAGATGTTATGTCCTTACTGATCTAAAGGTTGGATTCACTTCAATTTTAGGTTTATATAAGGAGAGATGATGTCAAACTCCTCTAAAAAGGCCAGCCAATCTCAAAAACTGGCACCTCCACAGAACTGGTACAAAAGGGCATTTTGGCTTAAGGAATATGTTCTGTTGATCAATGTAAGAACTCAAATTTAGGCTGGGAGACAAACATGCAAACTGCATGTCTCCCACATCAAAGAAACTTTTAAATGTTGACTAGATAAAGGTGTCATATTGCTCTGAGGCTGGCTTATCTTTTCAAATGTGAGAAATTTTCACAGTGAGGGGTGAGGGGCAAATGTCAGTCATGCCTGATGCAAAAAAGACACAGGGGGCTTTCAGGTGGCAAAGTACATGCTGGCCTATTTTAAGTCCTAGAAACTCAAATATTAAAATTCGTATGTTAAAAAAAGGCTGAACCATCCCTCCCATATCAAAAAAGGTGCAAGCCAAAGAATAGCCACAACCAATGTAAAAATCCAAGTACAAGATGCCTATGGTATGCTTAAATGCTAAATGTAAAAAGGAGCCTATATAAAGTTTGGCTATAAAGGCATAACTGCCATTCTGTATAGAAAGGGGGATAAGACAAAAATAGCTACAACATATATAAAAACCTAGGCCTATACCTCCAAACAGGTACAAGATGCCTATGGTATGCTTAAACTCAAAATTAAAAATGAGTTTACATAAATTTTACTTAAAACATGCCTTTTCTATTGCTTAAGGAAACCAGCTTGTCTCTCTAATGGGAGGCCTTCTCTCAAGAGATAGGTAACAGCTTGAACTAATACAACAGGTGCCTAAGAGCCAAAAATATATATTTTAATCTATATAGCCTTGCTTTGATTTCAACATCATAATGATTGTATGTTCAATAATAATGTTAACTTATATTGCTAATCTCTTTACATGGTAACAACTCTGAAACTGACTGAGACATAAAACACAATATGTCTCCAGCCAAAACTTCAACAATACGTGGTCAATAAATTCTTGGCTACAATAACTTCAAAATTTATTATGCCACTCCTTCATTGGCATAAATAAAAGTGGTTTACAGTTTAGTTTCATCCTGCACATCTCATAAATTTATAATTTTAATAATTATAAAATTTATAATTTTATAATAGAACTGTATAATGCTTGTGAAAAGGTGTATGTCTGCTGAACAAAAGGACTGGACACTGGAGACACTGGATCAAAACTGACAAAAATCCTCCTTCCAGCATGCTGAGACATTGACATATCTGTTCCAGCATCTTGCATGTTCCAGCATTCTGCTTGTTTCTGACTCAGCTGCTTCAATTGCTGTTTCTTCTCAAAGCCTGCTCCCAAGAAAGCTTTGAAGAAAGCTATTAATCTCAATTGTTCCAGCATTTTAGATTGTTCCAAACAGGACTCATATTAAGCCTGAAAATTCTCAACATTCAAAGACTGGAACACAAATGTTAATGCTTGCTTAATTAACAATTTTTCCCAATTTCCTTTGGGCCCCATGACAGGATTTCTGCTTGTCCAAATGTCAGCTAGAAGAAATTCTAGAAATGGGAAAGACATCTAATTTCCTTTAATGGGGGTTGGGTAGGTTTTTTGTTGTTTTCTGTGGCTATGAATGTTTATTGTCATTGGGAGATGGTTATAAATTATTAATGATCTTATTCAGAGAGAAAACAAGGTTAGACTCAGGGATTTCTCTCTTTTCATTTTTCTTTTCTCTATCTTTCTTAGATAAGGAAAAATGGGGGGGTAAAAGAAAGAAAGGGGAATACAGGGATATCTTACAGGAATAATATAATTATGCTACCCAACAGATGTGATGCTATTTACAACTTCCTCCAAAATTAACTCCATTTATGACCTCAAAATTAAGTCCTGATGGATCTTAAACTGAAATGCTAAGTGCCAACAGCAGAACTTCTAGCAGATGCTAGAGACACTAAGCTTCTCCGAGTTTGGTGCCCTGCTCAGGATGTTTCTAAACACAAGCCTCTGTTCCAAACACTTTGGGCAGTTGCAGCTCCCATAATGAAGTTATTGCGATGGCACCGCAGGGACCCTGGAGCAAACAACCACAAGGAACCTCACAAGTGCCTGCATCTGGCTTCCTATTCCCACCCAGGCCGGGGAGACCCACCACCCCAGCTCCTGCTGCTCAGCCGTTTGTTCTTCCCTGTTAGGAACAGTAACCCTGTGCTCACCATGTCTTGGTTCCGATGTCTCCTGATCTCCCCTCACAATACCCAGCAACAGCGCTCAGAGCAGGTTAGACCAATCATTTGAGCTTGCTCGGCAATGAAGGTAAACAGCAACACGGCCCCGGAAATGCCCTCCTCCTCTTCTTACTGGATGGTTCGCCTACGGGTTCTGATTGGCCAGTGAGTATTGAGTGACATGAGCACGTCCTTTAGGGTTAGGGAGTGCTGAAGGGACAGAGCATTAAGATTACTGACACAGGCTTCTAGTACAGGGTCAGACCTTTTCCAGATATATATATATATACAAATATATATATATATATATATATATATATATTTGTACTTGCGTTCCAGGAGCACTGCGTCTGACCGCTAAGAGCAGACTTGTCGGTTTCAGCACTCAGCCCTGGTGAGGACGGACCACCCCAACCCCTGCTGCTCATTCCCTGTTCCTCCCCTTTGTGGGCAGTGACACTCCTCACAGCACAGAAACTTCAGAGCTTGCCTCAGCTCCCACCATAGCTTTCAGCAGACACTTGCCCTCCTTCCTGCTGTAATCGAGGAGGATAACTTGCAGTTAATCAATTAATTTGCAGCGGAGTGAACAATCTGTACCACAAGTGTAAAGGTGTCACGAATATTAACAGTTAAAGAGAGATTTTAGGAAATGAAGCAAGCTTTTTTTTTTTTTTGTGACCTTATGCTGGGGTTAGATAAACTGGAGCTTCTTTTCATTCTTTTCATTTGCTAGGTATGAAACTCTCCACAAGCCTGGGAGAAAAGCAGAAAACAGATGACAAACACCATGGAGCACAGCACTATTGTTAGCCAGCACATTTTCCTCAGTGGGAAGGTGGAAAAACAACAACAAAAACCCACAGCTAACTTAGGAAAGGTTCTCTAGATGAACAGAACTGGTGCATCGTTCTATGTATGTAGAAAGTGGCTGTATTAGAATGGCTCACAGGCTGTGGTCTACCTAGTCAAACAATGACTGTCTACCAAGAGAAAGTTAAGGACTAAAAGAGAGGTTCAGTCCATGTAGCTGGATGTCTCAGCTGGTCTTCTGTACATACCAGAATTATGAAGAAGGAGGCTCTATTGCCAGAGGGGGGAAAGTGGTCATGCTAAGCAGAGTAGGGCAAGCAGAAAAATAGAAAGAGCTACCATCTTCAATGTCCTTTATGTATGTAGGCTGCCACCAGAAGCTCTGGTCTAGATTACAGATGGAGCTTATCACCTCAAAAGATCCAATTGAAAGAAAGGATTTTCCACTTCAAAAACAATAATTAAGAAAAATACCCTAGATTACCCAACTGCTGGGGTTTTAGTCAATTGAAGTAATGTAAATACAGTAATTTGGTTTCATAATAAGTTTAGTTCTTTATTCAGATTTTTTTTTTCTGATCTGTGGACCTGAGAAATGGCCAGTTGAGGAAATCATTTAGAATTGATGACCTCCCTACTTATTGGTAATGTCAACTACAGCCATACCAGGGAAGTTTTCACCCTCTTTCTTGTTCCTCCCTTTAGTGCTGTGACTACGCCTGCTTTACTGTTGGCAAGTGAACTCAATTCTTACACAGGTCCCTCTTCATTTGTAAGTGCTCCATAAGAGCCAGAGAGTTTGGAGGACACTGATGCACTAGTTTAATTTTCCTTTTTACTGACTAGTCAAGGCCCAGCTTGGAAAGAGATACAGGACTCTTTCCTAGCATGTGGCAATAGAGGATTAGGTCTTAAAAGCAATTCTCAATTGCAGAGCATGAGGCAAGCCTAGGCTTCAGGAGACATTGTTCTAAACAGAAATAAATGATTAACAGCACTTGTGAGAAAAGGAAAGAAATTCTTAATCACTGGGAAACATTGGAGACAAGAAACAAGTAAGAGATGAGAGCAGTAATGCATTTAAAGAAAATCAAATGGGTGGGACTGGGAGGAGATGAGGGAGGGGGCTACAGTAGGATACAAAGTGAATAATAATGATAACTAAAAAGTTTTAAAAAGAAATAAGCAAAAAAACAAAAAAAAAAAAAAGGAATAAGAAACCAGCTGAGCTGCCTGGTAGTGGTTAGAACACCTGAGACACTCGGAAGGGACACTCTTCAACTTGTTGAGGTAACATAGGCTGTGCAGCATGCTCCAGTTTCCCAGCTTTTGTGAGCTGTCACTATGCTGGAATTAGTTTGCTGATACAGCTGTCTCTGTGTCATTTGTACTTCTGTAAGTAATTGTTCATTGATATTCCTATAGGTAACCCCAATAAAACTCATGGCTCTTCAAAAAAAAAAAAAAAAAAAAAACAAAGTTAAAAACTGAAACCAATAATTGGCTGTTAAAACTATAAATGTAATAGAAAAAAACCACATAGCTGTACTGACTGTGAAGAAGATAAGGCCATTTCCTGGAAGAAGGAATGGCATCAGTAAGATAAGTTTTGACCTTACTCATGTGTGCAATGTTAGCTGCTGAGACATATAACCTGACATAGCTATAGTCAAAGGCCTGTGCCTTAACTTACTGAGCTGAGTTTGTCAGGAATGATTGTATGTATCTTCTTAGCACAGTGCCATAATCGTAAATTCAGTACTCATTGGCTGAAGCAAGCCTTCCCAAATTGTACACACAACAATATGGTCTATCTTCATTCAAATAACATAATACAGCATCACCACTCCCTCCAGTAATCAGGTTCTTTTTCATACTGGTGACAACAGCAGCTGATTGCCTACACTGTTTCTTCTGTGTACACAATAAACTATCCCTCATCTTCTGGTCTGAAGGCAGAAACTATGCTCCTCATGCAAATCTTTTGCCCCTTACTACAATGACTACATGACACAACTGGGTAATTTTGAATATGGGGTGGTGGTGGTGGTAAGGGCCTTTACCTCAAGAATTTAGTTGGTTTAATCAAGAGGACAGCAATGCTATTACCCTGGGTAGCAACAGGTGGAGTCAACATAGGAGACATTGTCTCAGAAACATTTTTCTAAAACGCTGGAGGTGCAACTGTTCTAGAATGCTTATCAATTTCCAGGGAGAAATCACTCCACACACTTAAGAGTTCAATAAAAAAAAAAAAATCTCTTTAATGATAGCATGCATCCAGCTCTGGCTAATATTCTAGGAGGGCCAGCAAGAACAGATTGTGCATTGCACATATGCTGTCAACCTTACTCTTTTAGGTACAGGTCCCAGGTTGCACTTTAGATAATTAAATAGGGCAAGGAGACTGCAAGTGTAGCCACTGAGTCAGATGGAAATTTACAGAGCAAATCTACCTGTTCGATCATGATATATGATGTAAAAGATAGAATTAAAGGATATGGCAATGACACCGTTCTCACACATACCAAAGACAGAGAACACAAACACAGAAAGAATCTAGAAAAAGTCACCTAACAGCACTGTGGTTACTGTTCTTACATGAACAGCTCTGCTCTGATCTATTCTAACTTCAGAATGAGGCTCCTTTTCCTTCTGAGCAAGCTGGATCAGAGAAAGGCCACAGATGCATTTTAAGTAGCTCCACCTGCTGTCTGTCTGTGTTACTGCTGTGGCATTACCATACAGAATTCCACTTTGAAGTTTCTTTTAAAATAACTTATTTAATTTTATGTTCATTAGTGTGAGGTGTCAAATCACTTGGAATTGGGGACACATACAGTTGTAAGCTGCCATGTGGGTGCTGGGAATTGAACCTGGTTCCTTTGGAAGAGCAGACAGTGCTCTTAACCTCTTAACCACAGAGCCATCTCTCCAGGTACTTTTTTTTTTTTTTTTAACATGTATAAATGTTTTGCCTGCACGGTCTCTGTGAAGTACCTGAGGAGGCCAGAAGAGGGCATTAGATCCTTTGGAATTGAAGTAACAGAGCTCTTTAACAACCATGTGGTTTCTGGGATTGGAATCTGTGTCCTATGGGAGAATATCCAGTGCTCATAACTGCTAAGCATCTCTCTAGCTGCTTTTTAAATTTAGAATATATTTTTATACAGTTGAACTAAAATATATTACAACAGTTTTTGCAGTATTTACCTTTTCAAATTTATCTAATATTTATTCCTAATAATGACATGTGAGGTGGGAGCTGTGAGATGGGAGCTGCTACCTCAGTGAGGTGACTTTGTTTTCCTAACTGTATTCAAAATATCTATTTTCAAGATTGATTCTACAACTAAATTTCTAGTTTATCAGAAATTTTTTTTTTCTATCTGCGTCCTTTTACCTAGCCAGTCTACCTTTCTCTTTAGCTCCTCCAAATCCATGAGGGCTCCTTAGCTCTCTTTCTTCGAATCTTGTTTCACCAGCCAGCTGCTGCTTTGTGGTTTCTGTAAGCCCAGTGAGATAATCTCTGTCTCTTACCTGGAGCTTCTTCCATGAAGGTTTTTCAAAACAAGAGAGAGGGGGAATAGGGAGAGGGGTGGAGAAGGAGGGAGGATTGGAGGGAAGGGAAGAGCTAGAGAGCAGGAAGGGGGAGATGGAGAAAGAGAGTGGGAGGGGGAAAGAAAGACAGAGGGAGATAGATAGTGAGAGGGAGAGAGAGAGAGAGAGAGAGAGAGAGAGAGAGAGAGAGGGAGAGAGAGAGAGAGAGAACCCAAATAGTACATGGACCAAGATGTCCAAGTGCTATAAAAAAAGAAGTCTCTAGCTTCTCCACTATACTCTTGGCAGGCTGAACCTAGTCACCCTCAAAGTGGAGGGGTTTGCAAGAAAGTCAGTATGGGAACAATCCTTTTCACTTCGCCCTTGGAGCCACACAAGGTGACCTGGATGAGGTCACATTGCCTATTATCACTGAGCAAAGACCATAAAACTTCTCTCAAACAATTTGTCTTAAAATAGGCAGAAATGTCCATTCTATAGCCTTCTTATCGATGGAGGCTTTCAAAGACACAGCAAAACTGAATCTTTTTAGAATACACCTAACTTTATCTGACAAGAGTACTCTTTCTAAGTTTGCATACTTTGCTAAAAATTAGGTTTTCTATAAACCATATTCAAATATTCTGCAACAACTCCTGCCTTCCTTGTCCTCTCTCCATCCCAAATTGTTCCCAGCCAATTTCTTCCTTGTTATGCATGTGTGAACATGTATGCTGAATGAAACTTGCTGAATCCATTTCTATTGGTTGTGCATATATGGTTTTAAGACTAACCACCTTGCATTATATAACCAAATAGGGAATCATCTTTGTCTGAGGCTAATTCTCCCATTTGCAGAAGAGTTCTACTCTTTAATTAGCAATAGGATTTGGGGAGTGCAAATCATCCACAGATCACTAGGAAACCAAGGAGTGTTAAACTCACAGGGGCCTCTTCTCAATGAAGGAGATAAAACATCTGCATTCAGTCCAAAAGGCAGAGAGTGTGTTTTATAATTCACCTGGAGACATTTCTGCTGCTTGTGGAGGCAGACCTTACCTACCTTTTGCTATAGAGGCAGACCTCACCCAAGTTCCCCAGAATGATTATCCCAAACTCTTCTCTCCCATTCTTAAGGGAAATGTTCCATGTACTTTATGACCTACTAACCATTATGCTGTTGGGGAGAGACCACATTAACTTCCAGGAATTTTAGCTATAGAACCATCATGGTCACATCTAATTTGGGAAAGAGTTCCTTTGTAGTCACACCTTAGGCTTTATTATGCACCTGCAATTGGACTGATTGGACTGATTATTGTCTGGAAATCTTTCCCCAAGTTGTGCTGTGTTTTAATATGCTGGCAGTGATTTTTCTGGTATTGGAATCCCCCAAGCCTGATTCAGGTTGACAATGTCAATCTTCATGATGTTTTCATTCTTGTCTCATAGCGTCATTTGCTTTCTTGTCTAATACCTACAGGAATGCTCTGAACAGAAGTCTGACAATCAAGTGACTCAGAAGGCTTTGGATAATAAATATATCAGGAATAGAAAAATTGGGGTGGAAAATTCCTCAGAAGCTAAAGCACCCATGTTTCATTTCCAGTACATAAAGCACTACAGTCTGTAACTCCACTTTAGGGATTCTGACAATATCTGGCCTCCCTGGCCAACAGGCATGACACAATCAAGAAAAATACTCATATAATTAAAACAACGATGAAAATTCTCTTTGAGGAGATAGATAGATAGGTAAATACATAGATAGATAGATAGACAGAAAGACAGAGACAACTTATACAATAAAACTTATTGTTCAGGTTGAGCATGATTGTACATTTTTTAAAAATTCCAGGACTCAGAACTCAGAGTCAGGAAGATCACTGTAAGTTTGAGGAAACAATGTGCTACATAGTCAACACACACACACACACACACACACACACACACACACAACACACACACACAGAGACATGTAGGAAATGAAGAATGAAATTACATAGATAAAAAGGAGCATTGGAGGACTGATACGATGCAATACATCTTAAAGCCATTTCTGCTGTTTGCCAACAGTGCCTAACAATAAAATGATTTTCAAAGATGAACATTGCCAAACATGGTAGTACTTATTATTAATCCCTTCACTTTGGATGTTAATTCTTAACTCATGTCTGCTAATCTGAAACCACACTAATCTACAAAATCACTTCCATAATATAACCCCTCTCAAATGGACCTAAAAATGTGGTCAAATTTCTTGTGGTATCAAAAGCCAGGAGCAACCACTGAAATATTTTATGGCAAAATTTTATTTTAGAGCTGGGCCAAACTTTTAGTCTCCTCTGAAGTGGAAGAGAGATGTGGTCCTGATTGAAAGCAGGGCAGCCTTTTTATATTACAGCTCAAGGTAAGTTACATAGCAAGTGATTAAAAATTAGAACCTTTTCCTTTTAGTAATTTCATTTATTATCAACCAGTTCTCCAAAAATACCATGAACAGCAGAAACAATTTGTGATGTACAAATCACAAGATTATGGAGGAAGAGCAAGTAAAAAAAAAAAAGTTTACCTTTAACTTGGAATCAAGTTTCAACATTAAGTTTAATTAGAAAAGAAAGAAAAAATGGAGTCAGCTGTCCGGTCACAAATATAATTTACATTTATGTTCTTTGTTTGAGACAGGGTCTCATTTAGAACCCCAGTTACCATGATTCACTAAGTACACTCTAATGAACAATACACATTGAATCTGTAATGAATATCAATATGTGTTTAATCCTATGCCTCTGGACCACCATTCCTAGCATCATAGTCTTCTACAAAAGAGGAAATAAGTCAGTTGATATCTGACTGGTTAGGAGTAAAGAAGAATGTTCTTAACAGGATTACTTCTTCATTAAAGTCTGACCGTATAAATCTGGGATCACTCCTACCCTGAAAATCATGGCACTGAATCTAACTGCTCTAGAGCTATATTTAGAAAAAAATCTTTCCTGGTTTCTGTAATGGAAGAATGATTTTCTGTGTTCTGATCATGCACAGCACACTTCTGTTTAGTGACCTCTCAGTGCTGTCACAAAACACACCATGGACTAGGCACATTATAATTGAAAGCATTACATTGGGCTTATAATTCCAAAGATGGCGTGATGGCAGCATAAAGATGTGGCAGCAAGAATAGCTGAGAGATCACATTTTCAATCTCAGACAGGAGGTGGAAAACACATTGGACATGGTCAGAGGCTTTTAAAGGCTCCAACTGCTTCCATATGATGCACCTCCTTCAAAAAGGCCACACCTCTATTGCTTTTTAAACAGTTGCACCAACTGGAAAACAAGTATTCCAACATATGAAACTATGGGAGCCATTCCATTTTAACCACCACATCTTTCTCCAATTCTTTTATTTAATTTTTATTTTTTAAATATTAGTTACAGTCTGTTAACTTTGTATCCCTGCTATATCCCACTCCCTCTTTCCTTCCCAATCCCACCCTCCCACCCTCATCTCCTCCCTGCCCCTTTGCAAGTCCACTGATAAGGGAGAGCCTCCTTCCCTTACATCTAATACTGGTTTACCAGGTATCTTCAAGACTGGCTGCAAAGTCCTCCTCTGTGGCCTAGCAAGGCTGCTCCTCCTTGGGGGGTGGGGTAGTTACAGAGCCCACCATCGATCTTTCTCCAATTCTTACATATTGAAGACTTCCTTTTATCTAATCACACTCTACCATATCCCCAAATGAGACTGTTATGTTTGAATATACAATGTCAGAGGATAAACAATCCTTTTCGACAAAGAATCAGAGCATAGCAAAGAATGAACAGAACAAAGCCAGACCAAAATACAGCAGGGAAAGCATCAAATCATGCATCTCATTGTTCTGCTACATGAGATAATGATGACATTGACTAAACTACAAAGGACTTAGGTATTCCTACTCTTCCAATCTGTCATATGAAGCACACAGAGCCTCTCTTTTACGCCAACTCCAGGACACACATGCAGCTTTCTTCAAAGTTGGTCCCTATTTCCCAACTGTTTTGTGTATGATATTCTATTTTCTTTATTAAAAGTGTGTATTGGGGCTGGAGAGATCATCCATATGGTTTCCTTCCAGGAATATCCAGTGTAGACGCTCCCCACCAAGTCCCTGGCTAATTCATTCACCTGAGGCACATCCAGCATAGGTGATCTATATGCTGTGCCTGACCCCCATTGCCTGCTTTCCCAAGGATGCCTGTGAGGGTTTCCTGGTACATTCAGCATAGAGCTCTCCCCACCAATTCCCTGTCTACCTAGACCATCTGGTGCACAGACAACAGAGCTTAGCTTCGCTGTGTTCCCTGAGCTCCATTGTCAGTACCACTGCTATGCCTCCCTTCATGACGATACCTGTGGGACCCAGGAACATTCAGGTCCACTTGGGGCATAAGAACTGCATAAGAAGAGCCACAAAGCCAACAAATCTGGGCTCATGGACCCTGCAGAGGCTGATGCACAAAGCAAGGACCACGAATGGAGGAGACCTAGACCACCTTCTCAGGTGTAGCTGATAAGCAGCTCTGTCTCCATATGTCTCCCTCTTTAAGGAAAGCAGGAGCTTTCTCTGACATGGACTCTGTTGCCTCCTCTTTGATCACTTCCACCTGGTGGGGGCCCCTTGCAGGGCCACAGAGGAAGAGGATACAGGCAGTCCTAATGAGCCTTGATAGGCCGGGGTCAGATGGTAGTGGAGAAGGTCTCCCCTCCTTTATGAGAAATAGGGAAGGGGGATAGGAGAATAGGGAGGGGTAACGCTGGGATGAGTCAAGGGAGAAGGCTCCAATTGGGATGTAAAGTGAATGAATTCTAAAAAATAAATTTAAATAAAAAGATGTATATTCAGTATAGGCCACAGCTTCTGGTGGCAGCCTACATATATAAAGGACATTGTAGACGGCCATTATTTTTCTATTTCTGCTTCCCCTGCTCTGGCTAGCAAGTCATGTTTTTGTTTTTTAACTGGCATTATTGCCTCCTTCTTTGGAATTCTGACATATACTGAAGACTGGCTGAGACATCTAGCCACATGGGCTGAACCACTACTGCATTCTTTAACTTTCCATTGATAGACAACATTGTTTGACTAGTTGGACCACAGCCTTTGGGCCATTCATATCCACTTCCCACATAGAGAGATTCCATCAGCTCTGTTTGTCTAGAGTACCTTTACTAATACAGATGTGTTCTGTTTGTTTGTCTTAGTTTTTGTTTGTTTGTTTGTTTTCCCCTTACCACTGAGTAAGATGTGGTGGCTAACAATAGTGCTCCTTCATGTTTGTCATCTGTTTCCCGATTTTCTCCCAGGCCTATCTGGAGTGTCATTACTATAATGTGAAAATATCTCCAGTTTATCTGACACCAGCACAAAGTCACAGAACAAAAATCTCAATTTGTTTCCTAAAATATCTCCTTAATTGTTAATATTCGTGGCCCTCTTATACCTGTGGCACAGATTGTTCACTCTGCTGCAAGTTGAATAATGGACTGGACCTGCTAAGCCCTCGGTTCCAGGAGGAAGAAGGAGAAGTGTCTAACAGTTCTATGATAGGAGCTGTGGGAAACTCTGGAATTTCTACAGGTGCAGGGTCACTGGCCACAAAGGGGAGGAGCAGGCAGCTGAGCAGAGGAGCTAGAATGCCAGGTCCCTGTGAAGCTGGGTGAAGAGAAAGACAGGTTAGTTCTTGGAAGACACAGTGCTACTGAAATGCAAATCTCTGCTAGGCTGCAAAAGTTCTGGTCCTGGAGTAGAAACCTGGTCCTTGGCCAGAAGCCACTATGCTATGACCCTTCAGCACACGCTCACCCTAAGAGAGGTGTTCATATCACTCAAGACTCAGTGGTGAATCAGGACCTCCAGGTGGACCGTAGAGTCAAAGGAGGAAGAGCCCTGGGCCTTGCTGCAGTTTCAGAGCTTTTGCTGAAGAAACTCTAAGGTTGGTGTGGTGTGCTCTGAGCACTCCTGTTAGGTGCTGTGAGGAGAGCTCTTGAAAGATCTGACATCCCAGCATGGTGAGCTGGTGGCCATTGTCCCTAACAGGGAGGAGCAGAAAGCCAGCAGCCAGAGCTTGGATTGTGGGTCCTTCCTGAAGTCTATATTAGGCCACCTGTGAGTGTCCTTTTTGCTCCATGAAGCCAGTCAGTCTCCTGCAAGTGTCAGAATTAGGCTCAGGTAGGGATGAACTCCCTAATTTTATATCCAATGGAAACTTTACATCCAAGAAACCATATAAGCACAACCACCAGAAATGATTATAGAAGGTTTTAGTCATATATTTGTACGTTCTTATTCACACACCCTTAACAACAACAACAAAAAAAAAAATTGGAAAAGAAGAATATGGGAATGGATAAAGAAAAGACAAGGAATGGGGAGATTAATGAAATACATTTTAATTAATACGTATAAAATAATTTTTAAATAAAAAAGCAGCCTGATAGATACAAAAGCAGCTCAAAAAACTGGACTTTGTTACAGAAGAAACAGGTCCCATTTCCAGGAAACACGTGGAATCTAACCATCTCCTGTACTACAGTCCTCAGGGGTAAATGCTGCTTTTGGCCTCTGCAGGTACTGTGCAAAGACACATATGGCCAAACACCCATAAACATAAAATAAAAATAAACTTAACAAATGGAATTATGATGTCCTGAGTGAACTATCCCAGAAGCAGAAATACACACATGGTATATACTCACTTATAAGTGGAGATTAGACATATAGGATACACCTACTAAAATATGTACACCTAAATAAGTTAGGCAAAAAGGACCCTGGGTAAGATGATCAGTCTTCATTCAGAAAAGCAAATGGTACTGACATTGGAGGAGGGAGAAAACAGGGAACAGGACAGGCTCTTGCCAGAGAAGGCCTCTACCCAGCAGGGTTTCCAGGCAGATGCTGAGACTTACCCAAACTTTGGGCATAGTGCAGAGAATCTTACAAAATAAGGTGGAGATGAAAGACCTGGAGGGGACAGGAGCTCCATAAGAAGAGCAACAGAACCCAAAAATCTGGGCACCTGTGTCTTTTCTGAGACTGATGCTCCAACCAAGGACCATGCATGGGGATAACCTAGAACACCTGCACAGATGTAGCCAATGGCAGCTCAGTCTCCAAGAGGTTTTCCCTAGTAAGGGAAACAGCAGCTGTCTCTGACATGAATTCAGTGGCTGACTCTTTCATTACCTCCCCCCCGAGTGGGGTGGCAGCCTTACTAGGCCACAGAGGAAGGCAATACAACCAGTTCTTATAAGACCTGACAGGCTAGGGTCTGATGGAAAAGGAGGAGGACCACCCTATCAGTGGACTTGAGGAGGGGTGTGGGAAGAGAAAAAAAAGAAAGTGAGGGATTGGGAGGGGAGGTGGGAAGGAGCTACAAGTGGGAAACAAAGTGAATCAACAGTAATTTGCCCCTCACTGTATGACTCTCTTCAGACAGAAAAGGGATCTTGGAATTACAGCCGCCATTGTTACTGCCATCTCATTGGCGGCTGTTGGAGCTACCACCTCGGCATTAGCCATGAGTCATACTGTGCAGACTGCTCAGACCCTGAATAATCTTTTAGCCAATGTAGCTCATGCTTTAGATGTAAAAAAAAGGAATTAATGCTCAACTAAAAGGAGGCTTGATGGTGTTCAATCAGAGGATTGACCTCGTGCAGGAGCAAATTGATACCCTATGGCAAATTGCTCAACTTGGCTGTCAATGGAAGTATGCTGAACTTTGTATCACTAGCATACAATATGAGAATTTTTCCCATGCTGCAAATCTGTCTAAACAATTGTCTAGCTATATTTTAGGTAATTGGAATGGAGAATTTGATACTACGATGGAGCAGCTGAGAGTGGCCATTGTCACGGCAAATTCTACCAGAGTGGATGCAGGACTAGCCACAGGATTATCATTATGGATTTTGCTGCAGCCATGAATCATCTGAAGAAATGGGCAGACATGGGAGCATTAGCAGGCCTTCTGGTGTTGGTCTCCTTGGTTTGCCTGTGGTGTATATGCAAGATTAGAGTCTCACAACAGTGTGATGCAGCCTTGATCATTCAGGCCTTTACAGCCATTGAAGCAGGACAGTCTCCCCAAGCATGGTTGGCTACCATAAAAAGCTAAAATGTTATGCTCAGGATGTGAGGCTAAGCACTGCACTCAGGGTCAGCAGCTTTCGACCCAGAGAAGAGCATGCCTGATTGCATGCAGGTTGATGCCCCAGGTCCCACCTCTGAGAAAAAGGTATCAGACGGGTCTGATGCTCTTTGGGTGGATGACACCTAAATGAACATCGGTACAAAGTCCCAATTTATTTCTAATATCAGAGATCAGACCTCTACTCTTGCCTGATGCGTCTAAAACAAAAAGGGGGAACTGTAGAGAGTTGCGTAATGCCGCGCCTTAAAGATGAAGTGGTTTCCACCTTTCACCTTCCCGATGGTGAGTGCTCTCTGTCACAAACAACTCCATATTTGGCTAAGGCTGAGGATCTGGCTTGCTTCCGTGTATGTGGACCTATCTGCATTGCCCGCGTGGCACGCTGGGGTTGGCTACCCAGAGGCTATTTAAGCTGTGGGCTGGCTTTCCCTAGGGTCAGAAGATTGTTCAAGGTTCCTGAATAAACTGCATTGAGGAAAAAAAAAAAAAAAAGATCAGAAAGGAGAGGAGAACCTCTCCTATCAGTGGACTTGGGGAGTGGCATGCAAGCAGAAAGGGGGGGGGGGAGGGTGGGACCGGGAGGGGAGGAAGGAGGGACTTATGGGGGGATACAAAATGAATAAAGTCTAATTAATAAAAGTTAAAAAAAATAAAATAAAATAGAAATTCAAACAAACAAACAACAACAACAAAAAAGAAATAACTGAAGTTAGACAATCTTAAAAACAATGAATTCTTTGAGAAATGGCTGAGAGGTTAGAGCACTAGCTGTTCTTCCGGAAGTCCTGAGTTCAGTTCCCAGCAACCACATGA
Organism: Meriones unguiculatus; assembly: GCF_030254825.1. Lineage (NCBI taxonomy): Eukaryota > Metazoa > Chordata > Mammalia > Rodentia > Muridae > Meriones > Meriones unguiculatus. Next base: position 130,345,163 of record NC_083351.1, on the reverse strand, counting down.
TAGCTCACAACCATCTATAGTGAGATCTGGTACCCTGTTCTGGTGGGCAAGTATACATGCAAGCTAAATACGGTATATATATTAAATCTTTTTTTAAAAAAGATGGAATTCTTTATTGTGATGTCACGGCCCAGGAACAAAGCAGTCACGTGAGGTTAAAAAAAAAAGTCACTTCTATTTGGTCCTGCATGGAAGCAGCTGTTCTTTTGCTCTGAACCAGCTTGCTTAGAAGGAAAAGCAGTCCTACTTTGAGGTTAGAATAGCTAAGTGGAGCTGTTATGTAAGAGCAATGACAAAAGTGCTGTTAGTGACTTTTCCTTGATGTTTTCTGTATTTTTTTTTCTGTCCTTTGTATGTGTGAGAATTGTGGCAGTGATACATCTTTCAAATCTGTGTTTTAGACCATACATCATGATCTAAAAGGTAGATTTGCTCTTTAATCTCCTTCTGCCTCAGTGGCTAGGCTTGCAGTCTCCTGTCCCTTTTTAAATGGTTCAACAAATAACCTGGGGCCTGACCCTTACAGAGGCTTAAGGATGACAGTACATGTCAAATGCAGAATCTTTTCTAGGCTGAGTCCTCATTGAGCTTAGCTAGAGCTGTATGCATGCTGTCATGAAGGAGATTATTAAATTATTTATTAAGGATGTGGTATGATTTCTCCCTGGGAAGGGATATTAATTCTAGAACAGCTGTACCTCCATCCTTTCAGAAACATTTTTCTGAAGCAAGGTTTTCCATCTTGACACAAGGGTCCTTGATCTCAGTCTGTTGCTCCCTAGGGCAATAACCTGTTGTAGTCCTGAGTAAGCTAACTAAATTCTTAAGGGCTGTACCACCACTCAATTTCAAAATTGCTGACTTGAGTCATATAGTCAACTGTCCATTGCATTAACTGGAAAAGATTTTGCATGTGGAGCATGGCTTACCTTCAGATCAGAATAGAAGGAGAGGCTTATAGAAGGAGAAACAGGGTAAATACCCAGCTACTTGAGTCACCATTATGAAGAAGAGGATCATGACAGGATGAATCATACAGTGAATTTGTAATTTCTCTGCATATATTAACTCTTGTAAGATGAATGAAGATAGACCAGATTGGTGGCAATACAATTTGGGGATGTTAGCTTGGTCCAGTCAATACTGAATTTCCAACTAGAGGACATGCCTTTGCAGATATTTCCAATCCACCTGAGGAGTTACATCAGGTCATAGGGTTGAGAAACAGGCCATTGATTTTATCCGTGTGAGTTAGTTTACACATGTCAGCAGGCAACACTGCACTTAGGAACAAAGTCAGACAATATCTTATTACTGCTATTCTCTTTGCCAGGGAATGGCCTGTTCTTTTTCAAAGTCATTACAGCTATGTGTGTGCTTTTTAAAATTATGTTCTAAAAAGTCAATTTCACCTCTACATTTGCTTTTCTTTAAATGCATCACTGCTCTTATCTCTTAATTGTTCTTATTCTGCACTGTTTTCCAGTCAGTACATTTTTTTTCCATTTTCACAAATGTTGATTATTTCTGTTTAGAGCAATGTCTCCTGTAGCACAGGCTTGCTCATGCTATGTACTTTAGAGTTGCTTTCAACACTGAATCCTATCTCTGCTGCCAGGACTGTGAAGAAAGTTCTAGGATTCTTCCAGGATGGGTCTTGCCTGGTCAGTGAAAGGAAAAATAGACCAGGAAATGAGTGTCTTTCAACCTCTCTGGGTTTTTTTGGGGGGGGGGTTGGGGGGACTGGGACTTAAAAATGAAGATGGACCTGTGCAAGACTTGAGTTCTATGACCAACTTTGAAGCTGGTAGAGTCAGAGCACAGACAGAGATAGGAAAAAGGGATGCTGAAAACTTTTCTGCTTTATGAGCAGTTAACACTAGCAGTGACCATCGAGGTAATCAATTTTAGATTAATAAATACCTGGAGTGTCCATTTCTCAGGCCCACAGATCAGGTAATCAAGAATCTGAATTAAAAAAAACTGAACTTATTGTGAATGCAAATTACTATAGTTATACACTAGTTTAACCAAAATAGAAGATCTGGGTGAAATGTGCCTCTGCTTAACAGACCTGTTATTTTAAAATTTTAACATGATCATCGTGAGAGAAAATGTGAGAGGAATACTTGGTGTGCTCTAATATAAATCCCTAGCCTCTAGAGCACATGTCCATAAAGCCAGATTCACTTTCTAAAATAATTTTTGTGATTATAAATACATCTTTTCCACCATCACTTTCCTGTCTCCAATCCCTTCCACAGACTCTTCTTTGTGTTCTAATTCATGGCCTGTTTTTGCTTTAACAACAGTTCCTGTTTGAATGTGACCTCTGTTTGGCTGGAGTACTTCCCAGCTACAAAGCAAAGGGATGGCTGCACTGGACACTGAGTTTGTAATGGAATGTACACACAAAGGAACCTGTGCCTGGGTAGAGGAAGAAGAAGTGCTCTGGGAGATTGTAAGAATTTCTAAAACACTACAGACATTTCAGGCTAAGGCCTGTTCTGTCCACAGGGTGGAATTGCAGAGCTGGGTAAGTCTGTGCTGTCTGAGTCATTTGATTTCTGTTCACCCAGTTGGGGAGCTGCCACTGTCCTGAGGCCCAGCAAGGTGACCTTAGGTACAGATGACCTCTGGGAAGACCTAGGAATCAGGAACACCAGTAGGATATATCCTATGGGTTTTTCCCAGGATTCTCTTCTGATGCAACTCTAGAGGCTCTGATGCACAACACAAGCTATACCATGGTGAGTGTGGGGACGACTGTCCCCAGACCAGGAAAAGCAGTTTGGCTTATTTCTCAGAGTCTGCTCTGTTGGGATTGGGATGGACTGTGAGGCAGACTGTTGCTCAGTTGGCACATGTGGTGACGTGGGCAGAGGCTTTCGAGCCTTCCTGAGGTTATATTGCCTGGGGAGGAGGATGCTCTGCAGTCCTGGCAGTGGGAAGCTGTGCTGCATATGGCAGAACTATCAGGTGTACACATATAGGCACTGTTTTTTTGTGTGAAGTGGTGAGAACAGTTTGGAAAAAAAAATGAAGGTCTGGTTGGCAAGAGTTCTGTACCTCGCATTCTGCATTCACTTTTGTGTGATAAATTTTACAATATTTTAGAAACCTGTACAAAGAAGGTGATGGGGATCATCTTCAGTAACATTTGCTCTTAATGCTTTTTACTTTTCACTACCACCAGCCACAGTGGCATGATTCAGGAAATTTCAACCCAGGGCACATGGATCCTAGAGATGCAGAGGTGTCTCAAGTATGCATGGTGTTCTGCAGGTGGAGAGGGCAGATTCTACTTCCTGTGACTACATCCATGTAGCAGGAAGCAGACATTAAATTATTCATCATTGTTTTGTATGTGGGCATCATAAATTGTTTCCATTGTTCATGGTACGTTCTGAGAAGTGGTTTATATTTAACCAATAAATAATTGAAAAAAATTCTGCTTTTGTAATCACTTGCTATGTACCTTGGCATTGAACTAGGGTGTAAAAGTCTGCCCTGCTTTTAATCAGGGCTTCCTTCTCTTAATTCAGAGGAGACTGCTAGTTTGGCACAGCTGTAAAATAGATTTTTATCTTACAGCATTTTGGTGGTTGTTCCTGCTTTTTGACACCACAACAATACTGACCATTTTTTAGGTCCATTTGAGATAGATTATAGTATGGAAGTAATTCTGTAGAGCAGTGTGGCCTCAGATTCATTGATATGAATTTACCTCCAAAGTGCTGAGATTAATAGAAAAAGTTCCCATGCTTGGCAATGTTCATTTTTGAAAATGATTATATGGATACTAGTGACAAACAGCAGAAATGACTTTAAGAGGTATGGTATTCTTCTAGCTCTCCAATGCTTCTTTTTATCCATGTTACTTATTTTTGTTCTTCTATTCTAATCTCTCTGTGTGTGTATGTGTGTGTGTCTCTGTCTGCCTGTGCGTGCATGCATATGCGTGTGTTGATTACGTAGCACACACATTTCTTAAACTCCTGCCTCTGTATTCTGAGTTCTGGGATTAAAGAAGTGCACTACTTTGCTCAACCTTTTTCCATTCATAAAACTTTTATTCCACTTATATGTACTTTAATACATGTGTCCTTAACAATTATGCTTGGATTGTTCATGAAAATTTCATAAGACATTAAAACATAGCTAACTGTCATCTCAGGTTATTTCCCTGTCAGCTATTTTTACAGTGCATGCATATTAGGCAAGTATCAAAAAATAAAAAATAAAATCACAAAAGCAAAAAACAAAACAAAAATCTTAAGAAAAATTTAAATACATGGGCTTCTGTTTACCACTGTGCTTGGTACACATGGAGCGGTGACCACCATCAATTAAGCTTACTGCATCTATACTTTTACATTTGTTCTTAGATTGACTAAAACACTTAAATACAAACAAAATGTGTAGAAAAATAATGAAAGCAAACAGCAGGTAACTTTACAAATAATGGAATGTGAACCATTTCTGCCCTTATCAGATTAAATTGGGTCACAACTTTGTCTGAGGACTACTTCTGGAGCTATGGTCAAGGGTATACATGCAGAAATGCATGATCCCAACGGGCATTCACGGGATGTTTGTTTGTACCATAACCTCATGAGTGCGGCGCCAAACCTTAAAGTACCCAAAAAAACTATACTCCTGACTGGAACCAATTACTCCTTTTATTCTCCACCAGCACAAACCAATATGAAGGCTGTTTTCTTTGCTTAGACATGGAAGCAGTTTTAACACTGGCCCCTCTGAAGCCACAATGTACCAAAGGTACTGTGCCAAACATGTATAACTCGTGTAAAAATTCCACCTCCCCATATTGGCCCCCTCAAGATGAAAACGAGTAACTCTCTAAAGTTAACTGGCTCTACTCCCCTAATATTAAAACATAAAAACACATGGGAAGTATAGAAATTCAAATAGAAGTAATGTAAACCTGTCATAAATCGTAAACAGCAACAATAACAAAACTATTTCTGGGACAGAATGGATGACAAATGGTCTACTGTGTGAATTTTAAAATGAGGCAAAGGTTGGAAGGTCAGTTAATTTTTCCCTCCTTCTGCTTCTGCTTTGTCTCCTTGTGTTTCCGATGTCCACATGTCAAGTTCTCTCTCAGTAACTCCATTATTAGCGTGCTGTCTTTGTACAGCACTTCACTTAATGTATCAAGTTCAGCAATGGCTTCATCAAAAGCTTTTTTTTTTTAATTTTTTTTTTTTCAAGAGAGCAGGCTTTCTCTGGGAAGTTCAGAATCTCGTAATAGAACTCAGAGAAGTTAAGAGCCATACCTCTTCTGATGGGATGTGTTGGTTGCATTTCCTTTTTGCTTATTTCAAATGTTTCTTGGTATACTTGCTGTGACTGGTCCACAATTCCTTTCTTGTCATCACCAACAGAAGCCTCAGCCAAGTAGCGTTGACAGTAACCCTTCATTTTCAAATAGAAGACTTTGCTTTCTGCTTGTGAAGCATTGGGGACCAAGAACTTCTCCAAAGGAGACAACACATCCTTGCAGGTGTCTCTTAGCTCAGTCTCCGTTTTCTCTCTGTATTCTCGAGCCATCTGTTGCTTTCTCTCAGCACCTTCTGTCTTTGGCTCAGTACTCGAGATGACCCTCCACGATGAGCTACGGGCTCCTACTACATTTTTGTGAGCAACAGAGAGAAGATTCCTTTCCTCATTAGATAACTCAGCTCCTTGCTCAGTTACAGATTTCATGCAGGATACCATATCGTCATATCACTCAGCCTGCTCGGCTAGTTTGGCCTTCTGCACCAGCTCATTTTTACCCACAAAGGATATTCTGTGTCCGGAGTGGATGGAGGCACAAGGACCAGTCTCGGAGTCTCTAGGCGGTGGCTGCAGCAGCTGCGAGGCTGAGACTCTGTCCCTGATATGGTTGCTCACGGGACAAGTCCCCCCCCCCCGAAAAAAAAAAACAAACAAACAGAATTTCAGTTGTTTGTTTGTTTGCTTTTTGTGTATGAGGGTTTTTCTGAATGTGTGTCTTTTTGCCCATTCATGCCTGTTGGCTAGGGAAGCCAACAGATGTCAGAATGCCTGCATTAAAGTTACAGATTGTAGCGAGCTGCTTTATGTACTGGGAATCAAAAGTTGGGTGCTCCGGAAGAAACTTTGGTCTTCTTAGCCTTTGAGGTATTTTCTGTCCCAGATTTTCAATTCTTGATAATGTTTTTTTTTTGTTTTGTTTTGTTTTGTTTTTTTGTCCAAGGTATTCTAGGTCACTTGATTTTCAGACTTCCTTTGAGGGAATCCCTGCAGGTATCAGACAGAGAAATGAAACATGCTGAGATGAACATGAAAGAGTCTTAAGCATGACAGCATATGCAGAATGGAAAACCTGTTCTAGGCTGACCCCTCTTTGAGCACTAACTAATGCTGGATGCAGGTTATTATTAAAGTGATTTGTTTAAATTAATGTTTTCAATGTTTGGAGTGATTTCTCCCTGGAAAATTATATTAATCCCAGATCAGATGTACCTCTAATCTTTCATACAAATGTTTCTGAGAGAAGCTCTCCTATGTTGACTCAGGTAGCCTTACTCCACCCTGTTTCTCCCTAGGACAATGACATTGCTGTCTTTTTGATTAAACCAACTAAATTCTTAAGGTAAAGGTCTGTACCACCTATGAGTTTCAAAATTATCCATTTGAGTCATGTAGTTAACTGTTCATTGTAGCAAGAGTTAAAGGATTTGCATGAGGAGCATAGTTTCTGCCTTCAATCCAAAAGAGGAGGATTGTGTACACAGCAGGCAAAAACAGGGTAAGCAATCAATTGGTGTTATAACCAGTATGAAAAAGAACCTGATTCCTGGAGGCCGGGGTGATTTTGTAATTTTGCAGCATGTATTAATTGATGTCTTGTGGATGAAGACAGACCAGGTTGTTGGATGTGCCATTTGAGGAGGTTAGCTCCAGACAATGCATACTGAATTTATAATTAGAGAACCGTCCTAATTGTATATGTGCAATCCCCATTGACAAAGTTATGTCAGCTCAGAATATTGAGACAGAGGACATTGGCTGTAGCTGTGTGTGAGGTTACAGATCTCAGCAGCTAACATTGCACATTGGGATTATGGCAAACAGGATAGCAATGAATTTTTTTCAATTGTATTACTCTTTTAAGAGTCATATTTATCTTCTTAAAAAGTCAATTATTAGCTTCAGTTTTTAAGTTTGATTTCTTTAAATGCATCATTGCTCTCATGTCTTATTTGTTTCTAGTTTCATAGTTTCTCCAATGTTTTCCAGTCATTAAGAATTTCTTTCCATTTTTAACAAGTGCTGATGATCATTTATTTGTTTTAATCAATGTCTCTGGAATCCAAGGCTTACTGCATACTATGTAACTGAGAATTGCTTTGAACACCCAGACTTGCCTCTATTGCTCCATGCTGGAAAGACAGTCCTGCAATGCTTTCCAGGTTGGGCTTTGACTGGTCAGTGAGAAGGAATATTAGACCAGTCAATGTCCTCCAATCTCTCTGGCTTTAACTGGGCACTTAGAAATGAAGAACGACCTATGTAAGAACCTAGGCCACTGACCAACATTAAAGCAGGTGTAGTCAAAGCACCAAAGGGAGGAGCAAGGAGGGAGAAAGCTTTCCTGCTTTGGCAGTAGCTAGCAGTAGCATGGAGTAATGAGGCCATCAATTTTAGATAATTCATAATTGTCTCAACTGGCAGGTTCTAAGCCCACAGATTGATTCAAGAACCTGAATAAAGAACTGAATTTATTGTGAAACTAAATGACTGGAGTCACACTAGCTCAGCTGATGAAAACCCAGACCGTTGGGTACTGTGAGGGATTTTCTTTATTTCAGCTTTTGAAGTGGGAAAACCCTGAATGACTGCCTCTGGCTGTCAGCTAGCTGCATTAGGTTCTGAATAGAAAACTTGTGTTTATTTTGTTTCTGGGAATCTTTGTTGATCTTTAATGGGCATGCTGTTAAGTTGAATGCTCTGAGAAGGACCATCTGCCCCTCACTTTTGAGGACCACCCTGGAGAGCTGGAGAGCACTGAGCATCCAGTCTTCTTTCTTTCTTTCTTTCTTTCTTTCTTTCTTTCTTTCTTTCTTTCTTTCTTTCTTTCTTTCTTTCTTTCTTATTTTTTATTTAACTTTCATTAATTACACTTTATTAATTTTGTATCCCCCCATAAGCCCTTCCTCCTCCCTTCCCGATCCCACCGTCCCTCCCCTTTCTGCATGCATGCCCCTCCCCAAGTCCACTGATAGGGGAGGTCCTCCTCTTCTTTCTGATCTTAGTCTATCAGTTCTCATCAGAAGTGGCTTCATTGTCATCTTCTGTGGCCTGGTAAGGCTGTTCCCCCCTCAGGGGGAGGTGATCAAAGAGCAGGCCAATCAGATTATGTCAGTCCTTCTTCCCATTACTATGCAACCCACTTGGACACTGAACTCCCATGGGCTACATCTGTGCAGGGGTTCTAGGTTATCTCCATGAATAGTCCTTGGTTAGAGTATGAGTCTCTGGGAAATTCCCTGTGTTCAAATTTTCTTGTTTTGTTGCTCTCCTTATGGAGTTCCTGTCCTCTCCAGCTCTTACTATTTCCCACTTCTTACATAAAATTCCACTCACTCTGCCCGACAGTTGGCCATCAGGCTCAGCATCTGCTTTGATAGTCTGCAGGGCAGAGGCTTTCAGAACCCTTTGTGGCAGGTTCCCAGGTTGTTTCCTGTTTTCTTCTTCTGGCTTTCAGAGGTTCTCTGTAGCAGGTTCCTAGGTTGTTTACTGTTTTTTTCTTCTTCTGATGTCCATCCTCTTTGCCTTTTGGGATGGGGATTGAGTGTTTTAGTCAGGGTCCTCTCTCTTACTTCGTTTCTTTAGATGTACAGATTTTAGTGGGTTTATCCTATGTTGTATGTCTATATGAGTGAGTATATACCGTGTGTGTCTTTTTGCTTCTGGGACAACTCACTCAGGATGATCCTTTACAGGTCCCACCATTTACCTACAAATTTCACTCTCTTTCTTTCTTAATTACACTTTATTTATTTTCTATCCCTCCCTGTAATTTCCCTCCCTCCTCTCCTCCCAATCCCTTTCTTCCTCCTCCTTCTCCATGCTTGCCTCTCCCCAAGTGCACTGGTAGGGGAGGTCTTCTTTTTCCTCCTTCTGATCCTAGTTTGTTAGGGTCTCATCAGAAAAAAATATGGAACGCTTCACAAATTTGCATGTCATCCTTGTGCAGGAGCCATGCTAATCTTTGTATCGTTCCAATATTAGTACATGTGCTGCCAAGGCGAGCACACATCCAGTCTTCTTAAGCTGTGTTTGGCCTGTCCATTGAGTTGCCATCTGAATTCAGGAGGCTTAGGTAGTATTCTTAAAGCTCCCTTATTTACAAATCCCCAATAACCTGGTGATCTTTCATCCCTAACATTCTCCTAGATACAGATGACCCTTTCCAAAGTCAAGAGTTCTTTACTTTTCATGATGAGATTTCTAATAACTCTAGCAGGCTAATCCTTCTTAACAAAGGTGGTGATGTACACTATAGCAGCTAAATAGTTCTTTAGAAGCAACAGAGAACAATCTGTGAATTCATTCACATAATTCATATTTTTTGTTTACATTTTAACAAAATGTCCAGTGGTTTGCTTATCAAACAAGCTCTGCCTGCCATTAGTGGCTAGTAATCACTGAAGCTGTGTTTGAATTTTATAAACACAATAAGTCTAATTAATTCCACCCTCAGAAATTTGAACTTGCAGTGCCTAATGCAGTCTAGGCTGAAATGTGTGTCTTTGCCTTCTCTGTGAATCATTTGCAAACTTCCTTTGGTTCATAAACTAAGGTTTAAGACCTCATCATTAAAATTAAGAAGCCAGCCTAAATGCACACAAATGATGAGGTGGCAAGCTTAAACTAGTGCCAGAGGAGTGACCTCCAAGAGCCTTTAGTCTCCACTTTCAACGAAGAGGTGAATGGGAAAAGTAATGCTCTTTTCTCTATTTTTTCTTTAACTTTACTTATAAGTGCTACATTTAGAGTATGTGTATCGAGCAGGGAATATGGACCATCTGTGCATATGCACTGTGCAGAGCTTAAAACAGGTGGAACATTCTGGTAAAAGCACCATCTTCTATCAGTGACCATCCCCATCATGTCCACCATCACCACCACCAACACTGCCAGCAACTTCCAAATGTCAAGAGAGTTTAGAGTATCTTCCTCCTTTGTCTTTTTGTGAGTTTCATTTCTGCCAAATTACAGAGCTGCCTGTCATGCCTCCTCCTCAGTAGCTTCCTGCTTCCTGACAGTGTGACAATCCTGCCTCCAGAAATCTCTGTCAGTCTTCAGTACTTCTTTTGTAGCCAGAATAGTAGTGCTATGCAGACTGGCCTTTCTATTTCAAATATGCCTTTTCCAGTTCCTACAGGGCACCCAGGTGCCCTTCACACTGAATTTTGGGTCCTCAGAGTCTTGGAGCCTACTATGTGAACTACTCTCAGGACATATGTCTATTACTTTGGGGGAAATCTTCCTAACCTTTTTTTCTAGATGAGGATCATAAGAAGGCTTGACTTGTGAATACAATGAGAATGTTTCAAAGGAAACCATAGTTAAACTGTTCTCTTTGAAGGTGATTGCAGGCTCTCCAGATCTTTCTCTTCATAAAGCAGTCTTAAGGCTTCCATGTTATAGCCTTTCTGGGACAAAGCAAAATGCATCATTGTATTAAATGAAGACATATCTGGTGTCATGGTGGAGGCTCATTTAATTAGTTGTATAGGAACAAACATGGTTATTCTGGGGGAAAGATGAGGGAGTAGAGAGAATCTATTTTGTCATCTGTGTGCAGCAGTGGGTACTAATTTTAAAGTACTTAACAGGAATGTTCTCCAGGCCCTACAGAAAACCTACAGCTTTCAGTATCAGTGCAATTAAAGACAATGTAAAGCACATTAAAATACAGTCAATATACAGTCAATATTTTCTTCTATGGTGTGTTTGGATATGTCTCTGAAATCCCAGAAACAGAGGTGTCCATGGATTAATAATAATAATAATAATAATAATAATAATACAAAAAAGACAGCTATCTATTTTCATCTTTGATATTCCAGAGAAACCCTGTCTTAAAAAATAAAAAAATAGATAAACATAAGGACATTAGCTGTGGATTAGTGTCTCCCTCTACTCTGCTGTTTTTTTTCCTTCTTACAGGGAAAAGACTAGAGCAAGGCTGATCCAAAGGCCTATTTTATCAAGACAATTCTGGCTGTGATGTAGCCATAGAAAACAGAGATCCTAAGACATAGATGGTGTCTTCATTTCCATGACTCTGCTGACAGAACACTGAGAAGTCTGAGATCCTCAAACCAGGTGCTTGAACAGAATAGCAGAAGCCCAGAAGCCACCACTGTGCCCATGGAGCCTGGGCAGAGTGGATGACATTGAGGCTGAGTGAAGAATAGTTTGGGTTCCATTCCCACTTGGAGGGAGCAACTCAGAATATGTTGTTATGCATTTGGAGACTACTGTGTTATGAAAAGGCTTTATCAGTTCGATTATGTTGTGAAGGTTTCTCTCCACCATGAGTTCTTTTTTGTATTTTAATTTAAATATGACATGCAAGGCTTTCCCACAGGATTATATATATAGGGTTTCTTTTTTCCTTTATGTGTTCAGAGACAAAATGCCTTGCAAAGGCTTCACCATATTGAATTCTAACCTTTCATATGGTTACTGTCTCGTATGAATTCTTTTGCACCTTTGAAGGTGCCATTAATATGCAAAGGCTTTGCCACATTGATAACATTTATAGAGTTTCTCTCCAGTGTCTGTTCTTCTATTTATTCAGAGAATACTGTGATGAAGGCTTTACGACCTTGGTTATATTCATAGCATTTATCTTCAGTATGTATTCTTTATGTATTAAATCAAGGTGACCTTCAAAGCTTTCCCACATTGGTTACATACATATATTTTTTTCTCCAGTATGTGTTCTTTTGTGCAGTGTGGTGATATGCAAAGGCCTCACCACATTGATTGTCAAGATGCTAAGCCTTCATCTTCCAAGGAATCATAAGGGTTCAGTCTTCTTGGAAATGAGAGACACTCTGCCAGCTCACTCCAGTTACTTTATTCAAATATTATACGAAGTTCATTGGGGTTGGGAAAGGTTCAAACTACCAAAGTTATCTTGCCCTTGCTGCCTGTGAGAGGAGACAACCCACAAGTAAGAACTCCACATTTGCCAGGAGCATTTTAGGACCAAGGTCAGTGCAGCTGCAAGTTACTATGTAGCACCAAGTGCAGATTCTCCAGAGAGACAACATTTCTGCAAGGTTCAAATAATCTCAAGACAATTTCTCAGCCTTTACTGACTAATACAAACATAACAAAGGCTCTGCTGCAGAATATAACTCAAAGACAGAAAGAAAGGTTTTACATTTTAATTTTAAAACATTTTACAGCCAAACAAAAGTATCACTACACTTTATCACATTGATTTACATTTAGAAGGTATTTCCATATTATGAATTTTATGCCTTTGAGGACTACTGTTATGTGAAAAGGCTTTGTCACATTGATTACATTTGTAAGGTTTCTCCCCAGTATATATTCTTTTATGTATATGGAGACTACTGTGACATATAGTATTATGACCGGCAAAGTCTACTGATTATATACTAAAGATGTTACATTTGTATGAATTTTATTGCGATATAAAAGTAACTTGAGATGCAAAGACATTACCACATGGATAACATTCATAGCGTTGTTTTTTCTCCAATATGAATACTTTCATGCCTTTGAATAAGACTGTGATATGAAAAAGCATTTACCACATTTATTACATTCATAGGCTTTCTCTCCAGTATGTATGTGTTCTTTTATGTATTAGGAGGTACCTCTGACGTGTAAAGGCTTTAGAACACTGATCACATTCATAGGGTTTCTCTCCAGTATGTGTTCTTTTATGTATCAGGAGATAACTATGACATATGAAGGCTTTAGCACACTGATCACATTCATAGGGTTTCTCTCCAGTATGTGATCTTTTATGTACCAGGAGAGAACTATGACGTGTAAAGGCTTTAGTACATTGATCACATTCATAGGGCTTCTCTCCAGTATGTATTCTTTTATGTATTTGGAGATTACTGTAACTTGCAAATGATTTACCACATTGATTACATGAATATGGTTTCTCTCCGTTATGAATATTTTCATGCCTTTTAAGATGACTGTGACGTGCAAAGGCTTTACCACACTGATTACATGCATGAAGTTTCTCTCCAGTATGTAATTTTTTATGATGTTGGAGACTACTGTGATATGCAAAAGCTTTACCACATTGACTACATTCATAAGGTTTCTCTCCAGTATGTGTTCTTTTATGTATCAGGAGGTAACTGTGACATGAAAAGGATTTAACACATTGATCACATTCATAGTGTTTTTCGGCACTATGTGTTCTTTTATGTGTTAGGAGAAAACTGTGACATGCAAAGGCTTTCCCACATTGGGTACATTCATAGGGTTTCTCTCCAGTATGAATTCTTTCATGAATTTGAAGACGACTGTGACGTGCAAAGGCTTTACCACACTGATTACATACATAAGGCTTCTCTCCAGTATGAATTCTTTCATGACTTTGAAGTCGACTGTGATGTGCAAAGGCTTTCCCACACTGATTACATTCATAAGATTTCTCTCCAGTATGTGTTCTTTTATGCATTTGGAGACGACTGTCTTGTGAAAAGGCTTTATCACATTGATTACATTTGAAGGGTTTCTCTACATTATGAACACGTTTATGCTTTTTAAGACTACAGTACCATGAAAAGGCTTTTCCACATTGATTACACTCATAGGGTTTCTCTCCTGTATGAACTCTTTTATGACACTGAAGATAATAGTGCCGTGCAAAGGCTTTCCCACACTGATTACATTCATATGTTTTCTCTCCAGTGTGTGTTCTTTCATGACACTGAAGATAATAGTGACATCCAAAGGCTTTCCCACACTGATTACATTCATAAGTTTTCTCTCTAGTACGTGTTCTTTTATTCATTTGGAGATGATGGTATTGTGAAAAGGCTTTATCATATTGATTACATTTGTAGGGTTTCTCATTAGTATGATGTTGTTCATGCCTGTAAAAATAATAGAAACATGTGAAAGCTTTATCACATTTATTACACTGAGGAATCTTTTTATCTGTATGAATTAACTTTACAATTTGGTCTAATTGTAAAGAGGAATCAGATATGAAGATTTTATCACTTAGTTTACACTGAAGGGTGTTCCCCTTCATTATGGGCTGTTTTTCAATTTTGAAGATACAAATGATAGCAAGAGCATTTATTACATGGCTCACATTTATAGCATCCTAATTGTATATGAGGTGATTAACACATTTGAAGAGAATGAGAATTTAGAGTTTTATGACACTGAATGCATTCATAAATTTTCCATCAAAGTGAGTCAAACTACATTTGAAAAATGAACCAGAAGAAAGAGAAGAATTTCCACATTCCTAGTACACATTTCTGCAGTGTGAGGTTACAGACATATTCCCATTGAAGTTCGAAAACCAATTAATTATAAATTAGTATCACATTAAAAATGTCTACCATTACTGGGAATTACCACGTTTCTTCTAATTTCTATGGGAGAGACAGAGGTACATTGTTTTTTTCATTATCATTTATGCATACATGCCTTGTAGCCATTGTGACATATGACATAACAATGAAAGGAAGAATAACAAATCACATGGCAGTTACACAGTTTGAAATTTGCTTCTCATAGACATGTGATATAAGCTTTAAGTGTTCTCTACAACAATCTGCTTGACTTCTATAAACCGCCCCTCTCATGAAACTTAGCAATATTCTTACAAGTACATGAGCATCATCAGCTCTACAATGGACTATGTTCTTATTAGAAGGTTTTAGACATAGACTTAACAGTTAATCAATGTGTACACCTTTTGTAATATCTGAGTGGTACAAGACTAAGTGGATTGTCAGATCTATAGTGTAGCTCTAACAGTGCTATGATTCAAATGGTGATATCTGTAAAGACATTGTTACCATGTATTGTTTCTTAAAGGAAAACCTTGCAAACTCAAATCTGATACCTGACATTGAGGTGCATGGTTTTGTGAGAATTCAGTAATCACCAATACACTTAGAGCTCTGCTTATTTACACTGTTTCTTTTCCTTAAATCTTCCAAAACACACTAAAATTTCCTCAGAGGCATATTTGTGTCATCTTGCATATGATAATTACCTTCCATGTCTTCTAGAACTTTGACAATATTCTTCAATATTGTTGTTTTCCCAATTATAGCCTAAAATACAGTACAAGAAAAGAAGTTAAGCAAAACTTCAGTTACTATTTTCAGTGAATATTAGACTCATTCCTGATTTAGTCACCTCATTCTTCCTCCTTCTGAGTTGAAATTATAGAAGAGAATCAATAACAAAGAAACAGTTGTCCTCTATTATAAAAGGGGAAGGAAAACTCACAATTTTCCTATAGTTTCACACTACCTATAGCAGTGAGGTTCCTGTAAGTCTCCAGCATCACATCTTTGTAGAGACTCTTCTGGGAAGGATCCAGCAAAGCCCACTCTTGCTGTGTGAAGTTCACATGCACATCATCATAGGTCACTGAATCCTAAATTATCACAAACATATACACAACAGAAAGCATGATAGGTACAACATTGGAAAATATATTCATATAATTCATTGACAATATATTCATATAATTCTGGTTCTTCCCTAATCATTACCTGACATAGAAATTCTAAAAAAATTACTAAGTCATTTTAGAAGGAAACTTAATAATGAGGTTCACCTCTGTCATTTCTGTACCCTTTGAATAGGATATTGCCTTGCAAGAGAAATGCTAACAACATAAAAGAGACATACAAACATAAACAACAACAACAAACATAAAAGAGACAGTCAAACAGATAAATAGTATGGATCACACATCAGGGAAATTGTCTGAACAACTACTAATCACAAAAAACAATGAGCAAGCTGGTCTATTGGCTCATGCCTTTAATCCCTGCACTCAGAGGCAGAAGTATCTCATTGAGATAGATGTCACCCTGGTTTATGCAATGAATTCAAGGACAGCCAGAGGTACATATTAAAACAAAAAGAGGAACTCCACAAGGAGAGCAACAGAACCAAAAATTCTGGGTACAGGGGTCTTTTCTGAGACTGATACAACAACCAAGGATCATTCATGGAAATAACCTAGAACCCCTGCACAGATGTAGCCCATGGCATCTCAGTCTCCAACTGGGTTCCCTAGTAAGGCAAACAGTGTCTGTCTCCAACACAAACTCAGTGGCTGGCTCTTTGATCACCTCCCCATAAGGGGAGAGCAGCCTTACCAGGCCACAGAGAAAGACAATGCAGCCAGTCTTGATGAGACCTATCAAGCTAGGGTTAGAGGAAGGGAAGGAGGACTTGGGGAGGGGCATGGCAGGAGATGAGGGAGGGAAGGTGGGATTGGGATGGTATAAGGGAGGGGGCTACAGCTGGAATACAAACTGAATAAACCCTAATTAATAAAATATAAATAAATTAAAAAATATGCAGAAGTACAAAAGAATAAATAAATAAAACCCTTTCTCTCCATGAAAAATCAACCAATCAAACAAAAAAGATAGAAACAACTCAGATGGCTCTTTTCTTAAGTTCCTAAGAAGAAATATACATCTACTCCACTTCTATATTCATCCTCCAGAAATCTGAGGTGCCCAGTTTAAACAATAACATTAATAAAATCTTACTAAAAGGGAATGAATGTTTAAATTGTTATAAATGGACAGATGAAATTGTAAATATTGGTGCTAATTAACAACATAGTGCAGGAAATACAGCTCAACAGTGAAGAGGTCTTGCTGGACCTGAAAATAAAAATGCTCAATTGCCAGTACTTACATGGCTGATCACAACTATCCATTACTCCATCAATTTAAGGTGTTCTGAGGGTATCGTATGATATTGTGAGTACTAGTCATAAATATAGGCAAAATACTTACACTCATTCCAATGTAAATTCAAAACAAACCCATAACAGGTAGGAAGAATGTCACACACCTGCAATCTAATGTCTCAGAAGGCTCATATAGTATTAATGTCATGAATACATGCCATCCTGGGAAATAGAACGATACTATCTGCCAAATTTTAAAATTCAAAATGTCGTGAAGCTCAGCAAAACAACATATACATGTACAAAACCTACTTTTGAGGCGCCACAGCCAAAAACTTAAAAGCAAAGACAAAATTCAGACATGTTGATCCACTTACAGTTTCAGCAATCAAGAGCCAGAGTCAGTTGGATCTTTAAGTTTGAGGTGTGGCTGGTCTATAAGCCTACTTTGAGGATAGTCTAGGCTACATAGAGAAACATAGTCTTCAAAAACAGAAAAAACAAAATTCAAAATATAAAAGCATTAGGTTAGCAAAATAGCTTACCACTGAATAGTAATTGGTTCTACTGTATCTTATGTGACCTAGGAATAGAGTTTATAATGGTGAAGGCATGATAGCATAAGAAAGAAATCAAATGAACAGTTTCAACCACAATATAGTAGACACAAAGAACAGGAAATGGGTTGAGTCTACAAAAACTCAAATCCCATCCCCAATGAGGAATTTCATCTAGAAAAGTTTTGTTTTTTTGTTTTTTTTTTTGTTTTTGTTTTTTTTTTTTTTTTTTTTTCTGCAAAAGCTCTCATAAGCTCCCTAAAGAAAGCCATGATGAGTCTTCAAAGACATAATCCTGTCTGGGAGCTTTGTGATTCAAACAACTATATTCTGATTCTTGTCATTATAATCTCATAGTCATCATCCCAAGATGAAAATGTATTTAGTCTAACTCCCAGCGATCTCCTAGTTGACAACAGCCCCTACACTGTCCAAGTGTCCAAAGTCTCTTTTGATACTCTAGAAAATCACTGGACTGTCACATCTTGTAAAATAACAAAACAAGTTATATTTTCAACAGACAATGGTATGGAATACCTTTTCCAATTCAGTAGAGAGGAATAAGTATGTAGTGAGGGAAGATTGGACCAATACAAGAAACCCAACAGGACAAACACCAAATCCTGAAGTTCTGTCTCAGGCACATGAAGCTTCAGTTTCAAAGGGCTTAGATGACGCTTTCACTGCAACTTCTATTGGTTTGGTTACTTTCACTCCCTATGTGCAGCATCACATCAACCATTTAAGTGGCAAAACCCAAATACTGATGACTGCAACAAACGAGGGGGGAGATTTATAAAGAAAAGAGAAGGACCAAGCCTTTAGGGGCAAAAAGGAAACTGAAAGTGTTTGTCAACAGAAAGTCCCCAAACAAACAAAAACTCAATAAACTCATAAGACAATGTAGTAAAATTTCAGAAGACAAAAATAGGTAAAGTGCTATTATTTCCTAGGGAAACAACCATACAATTAGATTATAATAATTAGAATCATAAAACATAGATTGCACCACTTAAAAAAAGATATACAAAACAGACCTATAAATATAACACTCATTTAACTAATAAACTACAAGATTACAATCAAATCCCAAATCAAAAAATCAGTGGTCAGTACACATCCTGCGCACTCTGTTCTCTCCTTTTTCTATAATAAAAAATAGATTGAGAGTGGAGGCCTGGCTAGTTTACTAAAAGTGGAAAAATTAAGATTTCTAATGTTTTAATTTTAGAGAAAGTAGTTTTGACTACTAAAGTATCTCATTCTCTTATGATTAAGAAAAAAGATGTCTATTAGCATCACTTAGAAAGCATTTTGTTTCCTATAATTGATGATTGTATTTAAGTCTGCAGCAGACTGAATAAAAAGTGAATTAAGACAGAAATAAAGAAAGAAAGACTTTCTAGAATTCAATGAAAATGAATACACAGACTTATAGGATACAATAAAAGTAGTGATAAGAGGACAGTTCATAGCACTAAGGGCCTACATTAAAAAAAATTGGAGCAATCTCATAGGAGCAAGTTAACAGCACAGTTGAAAATTCAAGAACAAAAGTACTAAGCACACCCAAAAGGAGGAGACAGAAAGAAACTATCCAACTGAGGAATGAAGTGAATAAAACAACAATACAAAGAATCAATGAAACACAAAGTTGGTTATTTCAGAAAAATTCATAAAATAAAGGTATCTGTTTCCAAATCAACTAAAGGACAGAAAGAGAATATTCAAAGTAATAAAATCAGAAATGAAAAGGGGACATAACAAGAGAAAACTGGGATTTCTGAGACTCAGTACACATTTTATTTATTTATTTATTTTTATTTTTTATATTAATCACAGGTTATTTACTTTGTATCCCAGCCATAGCACCCTCCCTCATTTCCTCCCAATCCCACCCTCCCTCCCTCATTTCTTCCCTGCCCCTTTCCAAGTCCACTGATAGGGAAGGACCTCCTCCCCTTCCATCCGACCCTAGCTTATCAGGTCTCTTCAAGACTGGCTGCAATGTCCTCTTCTGTGGCCCAGCAAAGCTGCTCCTCCCTTGGAAGCGGGTGTGTGTGTGTGTGTCAAAGAGCTCGCCATTGCGTTCATGTCAGAAATAAGGACACATTTTATAAACTTGCACTCCACCTAATTAGAAAATTTAAAGTATATATATATATTATACTTTATATATATTAATACAGAAATAATTTTCTCAATAGGTACCACATTACCAATGTTAAACCAGAATAAGCCATAATGAAATAGAAGAAATCACAACAAGTTCTGAACAAAACAATCCCAGGGCAGGATGGTTTTAACGCAGAATTCAAACAGATTTTCAAAGAAGACTTAATGCCAATACTATTCTACAAAAGTAGAGTGGTTCTACAAAACAGAAACAAAAGTAACCTTATCCAATTCATTTTATTAAGCTATAGTTACTCTGATACACAAAGCACATAATGACTCAACAAAGACCAATTTTCTTCATGAACATAGATGCAAAAATACTCAATAAAATTCTAGCAAACTCATTTCAAGAACACATCAAAAGATCACCCACAATGATCAAATATGCTTCATCATAAAGATGCAGGGATGGTTCAACATATGAAAATTTGTAAGTTTATACAAGTAAACTGACCAGAATAAACCACAGCATCATCCCACTAGACACCAAACAAGCCTTCCCCAAAAGCCAATGCCACTTCATGAGAAAAGTCTTGGAGAGATTAGAGATACAAGGGACATATCTAAACATAATAAAGAACATTTATAGAATTTCTATCACCAACATCAAGTTAAATGCAGAAAAGCTCAAATCAATTGACTAAAATCAGAAACAAAACAAGTCTACTCTCACAATATCTATTCAATATAGTACTTAAAGTTCTAGCTCGGGCAATACAATTTGAAAAGGAAGAAGTCAAAATATCCTAATTGGCAGATGATTTGAGAGTATATGTAAGTGATCCCCAAAATTCTATTACCAAACTCCTTTACTTGATAAACACTTTCAGGAAAGTGACTAGATACAAGAATAACTCAAGCAAAACCAGTGCCCTCCCAGACAAAAATGACAAATGGCCTGAGAAAGGAATCAGGGAAATAACACCCTTCCCAATAGTCTCAAATAATATAAAGTGTGTTAGAGTAACTCTAACAAAGCAAGTAAAGGAGCTGTATGATTAATAACTTCAAGTCTTTGAAGAAAAAAATTGAAGAATATACAAGAAGATGGAAATATCTCTTTTTTCCTTTCTTTCTTTCTTTCTTTCTTTCTTTCTTTCTTTCTTTCTTTCTTTCTTTTTAAAGACATTTATTATGTATACAATATTGTGTCAGCATATACACAAGTATGCCAGAGAAGGGCACCAGATCTTATTATAAATGGTTGTTAGCCACCATGTGGTTAGTGGGAATGGAACTCAGGATCTCTGGAAGAGCAGCCAGTGCTCTTAAACCATTTCTCCAGCCCTGAAAATATCTCTCATAGTTATAGGTCAGTAGAATTAACATAGAAAAAAAATGGACCAACCTAAGAGCCTTGACCTCATTGGCACAGGAGACAACTTCCTGAACAGAACATCCCTGATCTTAAGTAGTACTACAGAGCAATAGTAGTAAAAACTGCATGGTACTGGCATAGAAACAGAACGATAGCTCAATGGAATCAAATAGAAGACCCAGAAATGAACCCACACACCTACGGATACTTAATTTTTGACAAAGAAGCCAAAACCATACAATGAAAAAAAGACAGCATCTTCAACATAAGGTGGTGGTCTAACTAGATGTCTACATATAGAAAAATGCAAATAGATCCATACTTATCACCCTGCACAAAGCTAAAGTCCAAGTGGATCAAAGGCCTCAACATAAAACCAGACACACTAAACCTCTTAGAAGAAAAAGTGGGGAAGAACCTTGAACTTATTGGCACAGGAAACAACTTCATGAATAGAACAGCAACAGCACAGGCTCTAAGATCAACAATCAATAAATGGGATCTCGTGAAACTGAAAAGTTTCTGCAAAGCAAAGGACACTGTTACCAGAATAAAACAATACCCTACAGACTGGGAAAGGATCTTCACCATCCCTATATCTGACAGAGGGCTAATATCCAGAATAAATAAAGAACTAAAGAAGTTAAACAGCAACAAATCAAGTAATCCAATTATAAAATAGGGTACAGAGCTAAACAGAGAATTCCTTGTAGAGGAATACTGAATGGCAGAGAAACCCTTAAAGAAATGCTCAACATCCTTAGTCATCAGGAAAATGCAAATCAAAATGAACTTGAGATATCACCTTACACACATCAGAATGACTAAGATCAAAAACTCAAGTGACAACACATGCTGGAGAGGATGTGGAGAAAGGAACACTCCTCCATTGCTGGTATGTAAGCTTGTATAACCACTTTGGAAATCAGTCTGGCGCTTTCTCAGACAATTAGGAATAGTGCTTCCTCAGGATCCAGCTATACCATTCCTAGGCATATATCCAAAATATGCTCAAGTACACAACAAGGACATTTGCTCAACCATGTTTATATAAGCAGCTTTATTTGTAATAGCCAGAAGCTGGAAACAACCCAGATGTCCCTCAACTCAGGCTTGGATACAGAAATTGTGGTACATTTACACAATGGAATACTACTCAGCAATTAAAACAAGGAAATAATGAAATTCGCAGGCAAACAGTGGGAACTAAAAAAGATCATTCTGAGTGAGATATCCCAGAATCAGAAAGACACTCATAGTATATATTCACTTATAAGTAGATATTAAGACATATATTATAGTATAATCACACTAAAATCTGTACACTTAAAGAAGGTAAACAGAAAGGAGGACCCTGGGTAAGATGATCAATCCTCACTCAGAAAGGCAAATTGGATGGATATCAGAAGAGGAAGAAAACAGGAAACAGGACAGGAGCCTACCACAGAGGGCCTCTGAAAGACTCTACCCAGCAGGATATCAAAGCAGTTGCTGAGGCTCATAGCCAAATTTTAGGCAGAGTGCAGGGAATCTTATGAAAGAAGGGGGAGATAGAAAAACGTGGAGGGGACAGGAACACCACAAGGAGAGCAACAGAACTAAGAAATCTGGGCCCAGGGGTCTTTTCTGAGACTGATACTGCAACCAAGGACGATTCATGGAGATAACTAGAACCCCTGCACAGATATAGCCCATGGCAACTCAGTCTCCAAGTGTATTTCCTAGTAATGTGAACAGGGACTGTCTCTGACATGAACTCAGTTGCTGGCTCTTTGATCACCTCCCCATAATGGGGGAGCAGCATTACCAGGCCTCAGAGGAAGATAATGCAGCCAGTCCTGATGAGACCTGATAGGTTAGGGTCAGATGGAAGGGGAGGAGGACCTCCCCATCAGTGGACTTGGAGAGGGGCATGGGAGGAGATGAGGGAGGGAGAGTGGGATTAGGAGGGGGCTACAGCTGGGATACAAAGCAAATAAACTGTAATTACAATAATAATAATAATAATAATAATAATAATAATAATAGAAAGTTTAACTAAGACAAAAGCAAGGTCATTGCCCTAGGGAACAACTGTGTGGGATCAAGGTTCCTTGAGTCAACATAGCTTGTCTCAGAAACATCTTTCTAAAAGGCTGAAGATGGAGCTGTTCTAGAATTAATATAGCTTTCTGCAAGAAATCACTCCAAACACAATTAAAAGATTAATTAAGAAAAATCTCTGTATAATAGTATACATCCAGCTGGTTAATGCTGAAAGACATGGCAGAAACTATCCTACAATGGGAAAAACTCAGGAGGACTCTAAGAAAACAATGCCACACAAGGGGAACACAGGGTATCTCAAGGGCATTACTGACCAAGGCTATAGTGCCTGCGGGACTGAATCACAGCCACATGTGGTGGGAAGAGCTGAGTTCTTAGAATCTGAAGCCAGCCCTCCCCAAAAGACCTGGCTTCAAACCATTACCAGCTCTCCCAAGTATATTCCGGTTTTAGAGAAGAAACTCTTTTCTTATCTATACTTCAGGGCCTTAGGGAAAGCTCTCAAGACCTAGGCCTCTTGCTGTCATTGGCTCTGAAAAGCATGTTTCTGGGTTTGAGAAGGAGCTATGTCATTCTCCTTACATGAGGGCCTCAGGAAAAGCCATGTTTGTAAAGCCAGCACTCAACACACAAAAAAAAATGTTTTTAATTTACAAAAGGTGTCACTAGGTGTTTAGCCCATGTGGAAGAACTACACTTTTCTCAGATTAAAACTGGACCTTCATGGCACACCAGGCTTCGCTGTTGGCTGTGTGACCCTGTAACGCCCTATTGAGCAGCTTGTTAGAGGCTGCTCTTTGATAGGGGGCTGGGGCTAGTGGTTGGTTGCAAATCAGGGCTGTCTCCTTTCTCATGGGTTTGGAGTGTAGTTCTGGACAATCCTGGTGAACAAACAGGTGTATCCCAGCATCCTAATCGCTAACAGGCCTGGTTAGCTCAGGACTAATCTGTGGGGTGATTTAGAGACAGTCCTCCCTCAGCTAAATTCTACTTGGTCTGACTTATTATCTCCTAAGCAATGATAAATCCTTTACATCATCAGGTCTACTCTTTTACATCAGAGCTTAATACTGGAGTGCTGCGAGACACATAGCATGCGGTTTATAACCTCCACAAAACTAACCCCAGATGGATCTTACACCTAAATGTTAAATGCCAAGGGCATAACTAGACGAAGCTAGAGATACTAGGCCTCTCCGAGTTTGGTATCCTGCCCAGGATGTTTCTACACACAAACCCCAGCTCCAAATACTTTGTGCAGATGCAGCTTCCACAGTTAAGTTATTTAGACGCCACAGTCGGGTCCATAGGGGCAAATAGGACCACAAAGAACCTCACAGGTGGCAGAATCTGGCCACTGGTTCCCACTCAGCTCCCGCTGCTCAGATTCCTGCTCCTCCCGGTTAGGGGCAATGGCCACGTACTCACCATGTCGCCTCTTCAAATCTTGCCTGGGATCCCCCTCACAACACCCATTAGCAGCGCTGAGAGCACACCACAAAAACCTTTTTGAACCTGCCCAGCTACAAAGTTGAAATGCAGCCTGGCCCAGGGCACCCGGAAGAGCCCTCCTCCACTTCTGACAGAATGGCCCGCCTCGAGGCCGTGATTGGCCGGTGAGTCTTGACTGACATGAGCACCTTCCACGGGATTAGAGTGGGCTGAAGGGACAAGCTCAGTTGCTTTTGGCCCAGCCTTCTAGTCCAGAGGCCGGTCTTTTTCCAGATCTGCAGAGATTTGCATTCCAGTAGCACTGTGTCTGACCGCTAAGAGCGGACTTCTCTGTTTCTGCCCCGGAGAGGACCGACCACTCCAGCTCCCGCTGCTCAGCCGCCTGCTCCTCCCCTTTGTGGGCAGTGACGCTGTCCTCAGAGCACAGCAACTTCAGAGCTTGTCTCAGCTCCCACCACAGCTCTCAGCAGACACTTACCCTTCTTACTCCTGGATCCAAGGTGGGTGGATAGTTTGCACAGTCCATTATTCGGCTTACAGTGGAACGAACAGTCTGACCCACAGGTGGAACCACGAATATAAATAATTAATTGAAGAGAGATTTTAGGAAAGAAAAGATTTTTGTTCTGTGACTGGGATCAGATAAACTGCAGATACTTTTCCCCTGGTATATATGGGACTCCAGACAACCCTGGGAGAAATGCAGGAAACAGATGACAAGCACTGTGGAGCACTATTGTTAGCCACCACACCCTCCACAGTGGAAAGGGGAAACAACAAAACAAACAAACAAACAAACAACAACCCGCCAGGGCTGTATTAGGAAGGGTTCTCAGTGGATTCATTGCAGTGGTTCACAGGCCGTGGTCCAACTAGTAAAACAGTGGCTGTCTATCTAGAAAGTTGAAGACTATGAGAGAGTGAACTGTTCAGTCCATGTGGTTGGATGTCTCAGGTGGTCTTCAGTAGATCCCAGAATTCTGAAGAAGGAGGCTCTCATGCCAGGGAAAACCAAACCAAACCAAACCAAACCAAACCAAACCAAACCAAACCAAACAAACAAACAAACAAATAACTATCTCACTAGCCAGAGCAGAACAAGCAGAAAGAGAGAAAGCACTACTACCCTCAGTGACCTTTATATATGCAGGCTGCTACCAGAAGCTGTGGCCTACATTAAAGATGAATCTCATCATGTCAAAAGATCCACTTTAAAGAAGCATTTTTCACTTCAAAAACTATAATTAAGAAAAATCCCTCGAGTACCCAACTGCTGGGGTTTTAGTTAATTGAACTACTGTAATACAGTAATATGGTTTCACAATAAATTTGTTTCTTATTTGGATCCTTGGTTCCTGCTCTGTGGACCTTAGAAATGGACAGTTGGGGCAATTATCAAGCATTTAAAATTGATGACATCATTACTCACTGCTAACTTCAACTACAGCCAAAGCAGGAAAGCTTTCACCCTTCTACTTGCTCCTCCCTTTAGTGCTGTGACTACACCTGCTTTAACGTTGGCCAGTGAGCTCTGGTCATACACTTGTCCCTCTGCATTTGTAAGTTTCCAGTAAAAGCCAGAATTGGGCTATTTCCAAGCTCCTTTTTTTTAAATGGCAGTTGGAAGTGCTATGGCAGGATCATGGGACGCTCAGAGACCACCAGGAGATGACTCAATGCAAGAGCAAGAGAGCTTTATTACAAGAGCTATCGGACTCAGGACCTATGTCTCACTGGCGCAGCAGTAGAGAAGTGGGACCTCAAGCCCTGAGTGTGCATTTTTTTAAATTTATTATTTTAATTTTGAAGGTACGTTTTAAAATTTTTTAGTAAGTTTTTTTAATTTTAATTTTTATTAATTACAGTTCATTCACTTTGTATCCCCCTTGTAGCTCCATACCTCCTCCCCTCCCAATCCCATCCTCCTTCTCTGTTCCCCACCTGTGCCCCTCCCCCAGTCCACTGATAAGGCAGGTCCTCCTGCCCTTCCTTCTGATCCTAGCCTATCAGGTCTCATCAGGAGTGGCTGTATTGTCTTCTTCTGTGGCCTAGTATGGCTGCTCCCCCTTCAGGGGTAGGTGATCAAAGAGCAGGCCAATCAGTTCCTGTCAGAGACAGTTCTTGTCTCCATTACTATGGAACCCACTCTACCCTGCAGGGTATTGATACAGATGCTGAGACTCATAGTCAAACTTTGGGTATAGTGCAGGGAATCTTATGAAAGAAGTGGGAAATAGTAAGACCTGGAGAGGACAGGAGCTCCAAAAGGAGAACAACGGATGGAAAAAATTTGGGTACAGGGGTCTTTTCTGAGACAGATACTCCAGTCAGATTTCACTCATGGAGATGGCTGGGAATCCCTGCACAAAGGTAGCCCATGACAGTTCAATGTCCAAGTGAGCAGGGTTTTTAAAGGGAAAAACCACAAGCAGGGGGTCTCCCTGACAGCAAGCGGGGGGGGGGGTTCATGCCTTGATGTTACAGGAGAATAAATGCCATAGGGGCGAGGTGACCTTTTACATAATCACAATTGCCATTCTTCTAAACTACATCTGGAATATTGGGGAGAATTTTCCCAACCAATTCTCATTGATTATTGCCAGGGAGATTGTCTCTATTTTCTATCAAGTATTTATTCTGTGATATTTCCTGGAGGCTGTTGGCTAGGAGAGTTAACTTTGTTTTCTGCCAAGTGCATATTCTGTGATATATATCCGGGTACCTGAGTTCAGCTCCCAGTCAAGATGGCTCCTTATTTCAAAATGGAGTCACCCAGACTGACTTAAACTCTTCAGAAGGAAGTTTGCAGTGAGGGCAGACATGAAGTTCTAACTTAAGGACCTCAGTTCCGTTTCCGGTCTGCTTACCAGATAGCTGTGCCAGTGCCATTGCCAACCTCCTGAGCGGTGTTTTGCAGTGCAGGAACAGGACTGGGATACTGAGCTGCTTAAGAAGCCCCGACTTGGGGCAAAATGCAAGAGCAGGAGCGATGGGCTCACTGTAGTGCTGGAAGAGGCCAGTCTAGAGACAGTCAAGGGAGGGAAAACTTATGAGGTACTCACTTGTGACAAGTACAAGTCCGCATTGTTGAAGAATTAACGGGACCCAGGGGAAGTCAGACCAGACATCACAGATCAGATCTTACTGATGCTGATGGACAGCCCCCTGAAACGAGCTGGCTTGCCACAGGTTTATATCCACACACCTAAGAACGGGCTGATTGAAGTAAACCCCCAGACTCGAATTCCTGGAACCTTTGATGGCTTTTGCGGCCTCATGGTTCAGCTTTTACACAAACTCAGCGTCTGAGCAGCTGACGGCCCTCAGAAGCTTTTGAAGGTTATTAAGAATCCAGTAGCTGACCACTTCCCAGTTGGCTGTATGGAGATTGGCACTTCCTTTTCCTCTGTAGACGCCAGCGTGGTGGGAGACTTGGTGCCCAGTTAATGACCCAGCTGTTTTCATAGTGGGGCGTTTGCCCTTGGCAAGGTCAGTGTGGAGTACACAGAAAAGATGGTGTCCATCAGCAACTATCTGTTCTCTGCTGTCCTTACCTGTGCTAACATTACCACAGGGTTTGAGGAAGTGTGGGGCGTCATTTGAGAAGATCAGTGCCCCTTTCTCAGACAGGACTCTTGAGTCTGTTGACTCCTAAGCTGTGCTGGAAGATAATCTTCGATACCAAGATGGCCGAGTGGGGACCCCACACTGTATATTTGTTATTTGTTTTTCCTATAAAGACTGTTTTGTTTTGTTTTTGTTTTTTTTTTTTTTTTTTTTTTTTTTTTTTTAAAGACAGAATGGTTAGTGAACACTCATTCACCAGTCTTTTTTCCTTCTTACGACCAGCCAAGGCCTAGCCTGAAAGGTGTTGCATGACTGTCTTCCTGGCACTGTGTAGCAGAGGCAAGATTGGGTGTTCAAAGCAATTCTTAATTACGCACAGCGTGAGGCAAGCCTGGGCTTCAGGAGACATTGTTCTAAACAGGAATAAATGATCATCAACACTTGTGAAAATGGAAAGAAATTCTTAGTGGCTGGGAAACATTGGAGAATAGGAACAAGTAAGAAATGAGAGCATTTAAAGAAAATCAAAGTTAAAAAAGTGAAACCTACAATTGGCTTTTTAAAAAGTAAATATAATTGAAAAAAAAAACATAGCTATAACTGACTTTGAAGAAGAGCAGGCCTTTCCCTGGAAGAAGGAATGACATTAATAAGATACTGTTTGACCTTGCTCATGTGTGCAATTAAACTGCTGAGATCTGTAACCTGACACACACAGCTACCTCCAAAACCTGTCTTAACTTACTGAGCTGACTTAATTATGTCAATGAGGATTGCACATATTTTCATAGGACAGTGCCCTAATGGTAAATTCAGTATGTATTGGCTGAAGCTAACCTTTCCAAATTGTACACATAACAATATGGTCTGTCGTTTTTTCACATGACACAGATTAAAACATGCTGCAAAATTACAAAATCATCCCCCCTCCAGTAATCAGCTTCTTTTTCATACTGGTGACTCCAGCAGCTTATTTCGTACTCTTGTTATGCCCAGATCTTAAGGTCCCCAAAGACCACCAGGATCTGGATCATGTATACAAGAGCAAAGAGTTTTAGTCAGGCTTAAGCTCTGTCTTCCCACTGTCACCAATGCAGTGGATCAGAGAGGAAAGTCCTGAGCAGCCACATGGTAGGGTTATTATTGGGGTTTGAGGAAGCACCCAGAATCTCAGGTTTAACTCTTGCATGATTGGCTGACATTGAGCAAGGGCAAGCTTGTTACGACATGATTGGCTAATTAACAGAACTTTAAGTGAGCTATCTATAGACCTCAGGAATGTCAGGTATTTTTTGTACCATGAAACGTTCTACTAAAAGGTAGATGGGCTGTTCAGCACAAATGCTGAGATAAGACACCTACCCATTCTTGTGGTTATCCTCAGACTGTTTCTTGGATAGGGAATCTTATGACCTTGTTACTGGAATTGGTGACCCATGGCTTAGTTCCTTGTGACCTTGGTGTGGGGTCTGGCCTGGTTCTCTCACCATCATTTTGGAGGTTAGTTCATGTCCATGAATCTGTAGCCACGCTGGTCTACATAATCATTTCCATAATATAACCCATCTCAGATGGCTCTAAAGACTAAAAACCATCATTATTGTTGTGGTGTCAAAAACCAGGAGCATCCACCAAAATATTGTAAGGTAAAATTTTATTTTACAGTCTGCTCAAATTTGTGGTGTCCTCTGAACTAGAAGAGAGAAGTGTTGAGAGACCAAAGAATTGAAAAATAGGTTTTTGGGGCACTGAGATAAAAAGTTTAAAATGTAGCAGGCCAGTTGACCTTGCTGCTTCTATGCAGATTCAGCCAACTGCAGGGAAGATAACCTTGCTGCTCGTTAGAGATATCCTTTCCAGGAAACTAGCCCGGATGGCTCCAACTCCTTCCAACTTGTACTTTTGCTCCTGAAAATAGCACAGACTACCTAAGGTCAGCCTTCCCCATTCCAGCTGCAAATAAAGATCCTCATGAGTTTTGCAATGAACTTGACTCCCTGGTGGTCTTTTGGGGGGGGGTCTCATGAATTGGGTACAATAGTGTCCCTGATTAAAAGTAGGACACCCTTTTTATATTCTAGCTCAAGGCTGAGGTACATAGCAAGTGATTACAAAAGCACTAAATAATCACTTCCATAATATCACCCATCGCAAATGGACCTAAAAAGTGGTCAATATTAGTTGTGTTTTCAAAAACCAGGAGCTGGCAGGTAGCCCAAGGGCCTTGTAAGGCCAAACGGCCCTGACCCCTTCCTTTCTTCCTACACAGTCATCTTGCAGTAACTTGCCAGATGATGAACACAAGGAGAAGAGGCACTTGCTACATGTTCTCCAGGCCTTTCAGGAAACATGGAGTTGTTCCTTTGGCCACTTACATGTGAATCTACAAAAAGGGTGACATTGTAGACATCAAGGGAATGGGCACTGTTAAAAAAAAAGAAATGCCCCATAAGTGCTACTACAGCAACACTGGACGAGTCTACAATGTCACCAGCATGCCATGGACATCATTGTGAACAAGTAGGCTAAGGGCAAGATCCTCCCCAAAAGAATCACTGTGAGCATTGAACACATCAAGTACCCTAAGAGCGGGGACAGCTTCCTGAAGCATGTGAAAGAGAACGACCAGAAGAAGAAGAATGACAAAGAGAAAGGCACCAGAGTTCAGCTCAAGCTCTAGCCTGTGCCACCTAGAGAAGCACACTCTGTGAGCCACACGAAGGAGCCAGAGCTGCTGGAGCCCATTCTATATGAGTTCATGGCCTGATGTACAAAAAAATAAAAGACCCGGACTGTAAAGTGTGTTTACCTTGTGCTGTCTTTTCCCTGAAAGAACATTAAAGCAAAATTTAATTGTGCTATACTTTGGGAAGAGTGCAAGGAAACCTTATGGAAGAAGATGGAGATAAAAAGACCTGGAGGTGACAGGAACTCCACAAGAAAACCAACAGAGTCAAAAAACCTGGGCCCAGGGGTACCTGCAGAGACTGATACTTCAACCTAGGACCATGCATGAAGAAGAAATAGACCCCATGCTCAGAGGAAGCCCACAGCTGCTCAGTCTCCAAGTGGGCTCTCTAGGAAGGGGAACAGGGGCTGTCTCTGACATGAACTCAGTGGCCAGCTCTTTGATTACTTCCTCCTTGGGGAAGGGGAGTGCAGCCTTACCAGACCACAGGAGAAGATGATGCAGCCAGCCCTGATGAGACTTGATAGGCTAGGGTCAGATAGAAAGGAAGGAGGTCATCCTCTATCAGTGGACTAGGGAAGGGGCATAGTGGGAGAAGAGGGAGGGGGCAACAGCCAGGACACAGTGAATAAATTGTAATAAGTAAATAAACAAACAAATAAACTGGAAAAAAACAAGGAGCAATCACTAAAATACTGTATGATAAAAATTTATTTTACAGCTGGGCCAAACTTGTAGTTTCCTCTGAGGTAGAAGAAAGACCTGGCTCTGATTTAAAGCAGGACAGGATTTTTATATTCCACTCAAGGGGAGATACATAGCAAATGCTTAGAAAGGCAGAATCTTTTGCCATCCATTAGTAATTTGGTTAACTATCACCCAGTTCTCAGAACATACCATGGACAGTAGAAACAAGTTATCATGTGGAAATCCCAAGATTATAGAGGAAGAACAAGCCAAAAAAAGTTGACCTTCAACTTGGAATCAAATTTTAACATTATGATCAATTAGCAAAAGGAAGAAAACCATGGAGTTAGCTAGTTTGTCATGAATATGATTTTGATTTATTTTGTTTGCTTGAGACATGGCCTCATTTAGAACCATAGTGAGTGATTCAGTAAGTACACTATAATGTACAACACACATTGAATCTGTAATAAAAATCAGTCTGTTTAATCCTGTGTATTTCTAGCATGAAAGTCATATATTAGAGAGGGAGCTAAAAAGTCACTTGATATTGGACTGGTTAGGAATAAAGGAGAATGTTCTTGACAGGATTGCTTCTTCATGGCAGCCTAGACTTGTAAATCTGGAATCACTCCTACCCTCAAATGCATGGGACTGAAGCTACCTGCTCTAGAGCTATTTATTTAGAAAAAAAAATCCTTCCTGGTTTCTGTAAATGGAAGGAGAGATTTTCAGTGTTCTGATGTTCCACAGCACACTTCTGTTTAGTGTCCTCTCAGTGCTGTCACAAAACACACCATGGCCTAGGCACATTACAATTGAAAGCAATACATTGGGCTTACAAACCCAAAGAGTTAGATTCCATGATGGCAGCATAAACACATGGCAGCAAGAATAGCTGAGAGCTCACATTTTGAATCTCAGACAGGAGGTGGACAGCACATTGGACATGGTCAGAGGCTTTTAAAGGCTCCAACTGCACCCATATGATGCACCTCCTTCAAAAAGGTCACACTTCTATTGCTTTCCAAACAGTAGCACCAACTAGAAAACATGTGAAACTCTGGGAGGCATTTTCATTTAACCACCACATCTTTCTCTAGTTCTTAGATAGGGAAAAATATCTTTTATCCTACCACATTCTACCATTTTTCAAAATGAGACTGTTATATTTGAACATACAATGCCAGAGGATAAGCAACCTTATCACAGAAAAATTCAGAACATAGCAAAGGTGAATAGACCAAAGCAAGACCAAAATCCAGCAGGGAAAACATCAAATCATGCATCTCATTTCTCTGTTACATGAGTTAATGATGACATTGACTAAACTACAAAGGACGTAGGTATTCCCACTCTTCCAATCTGTCATCTGAAGCACACAGAGCCTCTCTTTTAGGCCAACTCCAGGATATGCATGCAGCTTTCCTCAAAGTTGTTCCCCATTTTCCAACTGTTTTTTGTATGATATTCTATTTTCTTTATTAAAAGTGTGTATTGGGGCTGGAGAGATCATTCATGTGGTTTCATTCCAGGAATATCCAGCGTAGACCCCCCTCACCTAATCCCTGGCTGCCTCTTTCACCTGAGGCACATCTAGCAGAGGTGTGTTACAGGCTGTCCCAGATCCCCATTGCCTACCTTTTCTAGAAGGCCTGTTGGGGCCTCAAGAACATCCTGCATAAAATGCTCCCTGCCAACTCCTGCCAGCCTCATTCACCTGAGGCACATCCAGCACAGGTGATCTGAGTGCTGTCCCTGACCTCCATTGCCCACCTTCCTCAGGAGGCCTGTGAGGGTCTCCTGGAACATTCAGCATAGAGCTCTCCCCAACAATTCCCTGTCTACCTGGAACACCTGGTGCATAGACAGCAGAGGTTAGCTACACTGTGTTCCCTGAGCTCCATTGTCAGTACCACTGCTATGCCTCCCTTCATGAGGATGCCTGTGGGACCCAGGAACATTCAGGTCCACTTGGGGCACAGAAACTGCATAAGAAGAGCCACAAAGCCAACAAATCTGGGCTCATGGACCCTGCAGAGACTGATGCACAAAGCAAGGACCATGAATGGAGAGGACCTAGACCTACTCCTTCTCAGATGTAGCTGATAGGCAGCTCTGTCTCCATGTAGCTCCCTCCTTAAGGAGAGCAGGGGCAGTCTCTGACATGGACTCTGTTGCCTCCTCTTTGATCACTTCCACCTGGTGGGGGCCCCTTTCAAGGCCACAGAGGAAGAGGATGTAGGCAGTCCTAATGAGCCTTGATAGGCTGGGGTCAGATGGTAGGGAAGGAGATCTCTCTTCCTTTCTGAGGAATAGTAGAGGGGGAAGGCTGAAGAGGGAGGGAGGGAAGGACTAGAAGGAGTCAAGGGAGAGGGCTCCAATTGGTATGTAAAGTGAATAAATTCTAAAAAATAAATTTAAATAAAAAGATGCATCTTTAATATAGGTCACAGCGTCTGGTGGCAGCCTACATATATAAAGGACATTGAAGATGGCCACTCTTTCTCTATTTTTCTGCTTCCCCTACTCTGGCTAGCAAGTAATTTTCTTCTTCTTCTTCTTCTTCTTCTTCTTCTTCTTCTTCTTCTTCTTCTTCTTCTTCTTCTTCTTCTAAACTGGCATTATTGCTTTCTTCTTTGGGATTCTGGCATATACTGAAGACTGGCTGAGACATCCAGCCACATGGACTGAACCACTACTGTATTCTTCAACTTTCCATTGATAGACCGCCGTTGTTTGACTAGTTGGACCACAGCCTTTGGACCAATCTTATATATCCACTTTCCTCATACAGAGATTTATTCCATCAGTTCTGGTTGTCTAGAGTACCTTTACTGATACAGCTGTGTTTTGTTTCTTTGTCTTTTTTTTTTTTTTAGTTGTTTTTCCCCTTCCCACTGAGTAAGATGTGCTGGTTAACAATAGTGTTCCTTCCTGTTTGTCATCTCTTTCCTGCTTTTCATCCAGGGTTGTCTGGAGTCTCATAAGTACCAGGTGAAAAGTGTCTCCAGTTTATCTGACTCCAGCGTGAAGTCACAGAACAGAAATCTTACTTTGTTTCCTAAAATCTCTCTGTAGTTGTTAATATTCATGGCATTCTTATACCTGTGGCACAGATTTTTCACTCCACTACAAGTTGAATAATGGACTGGGCCAACTAAGCTCCTTGTTTCCAGGAGGAAGATGAAGTGTGTAATGAGTGCTATGGGAAGCTCTGGAGTAGCTACAGGGGCAAGGTCACTGCCCACAAAGGGGAGGAGCACGCGCCTGAGCAGGGGCAGTTGGAGTGGTCCTTGAAGCTGGGTGTGGAGGCAAACAAGTCGGTTCTTGGAGGGCAGACACAGTGCTATGAAATGCAAATCTGTGCTGGTCTGTGAAAGTTCTGGTAAACCTGGTCCTTGGCTATCTCCCTTTACTGCACTCTAACCCTAAGGGAGGTGCTTATATCACTCAGAACTCACTGGCCAATCAGGACCTCCAGACCTTCCAGTCAGAAGAGGAGGAGAGCTCTTCTGGGTTCTTTGGGCCAGGCTGCAGTTTCAGTGCTTTTGCTGAGTAGCTTTCTGTTTCTAATGGTTGGTGTGGTGTGCTCTTAGCACTCCTGGTATCTGCTGTGAGGGGAGCGCTGGCGAAATCCGAAGTAGTGACATGGTGAGCAAGTTGCCGCTGTTCCTAACAGGCAGGAGCAGAAAGCTGAGCAGCCAGAGCTTGGGTTGTGGGTCCTCGCTGGGCTGGGTGGAACTGGTGGCCAAATTTGGCCTCCTGTGAGTTTCCTTATATCCTTTTTTTGCTCCGTGGAACCGGTAGTGGCATCTTTATAACTCACCATGGAAGCTGCAACTGCACAAAGTATTTGGAGCAGGGGATTGTGTGTAGAAACATCCTGGTCAGGATACCAGACTCAGTGAGACTTAATTTAAGTATCTTTTAGAAGTTCTGCCCTTGGCATTTAACATTTAGGTGTAAGATCCATCTGGGGTTAATTTTGTGGAGGTTGTAAACAGCATCACATGTATTGGATAGCACTTTAATATTAAGCTCTGATGTAAAAGAGTAAAATTGACGATGTAAAGGATTTATCAATGCTTAGGAGATAATAAGTCAGACCAAGTAGAATTTAGCTGAGGAAGGACTGTCTCTAAATCACCCCACAGATTAGTCCTGTGCTAACCAGGCCTGTTAGCGATTAGGATGCTGGGATACACATGTTTGTTCACCAGGATTGTCCAGAAACATGGCTCAGAACCATGAGAAAGGAGACAACACTGATTTACAGCCAGCCACTAGGCCCATCCTCATATCAAAGAGCAGGCCTCTAACAATCTGCTCCATGGAGCGTTACAGGGTCACAGCCAACAGCAAGGCCTGGTGTGCCATAAAGGTCCAGTTTACTTCTGCCACATGGGCAAGACACTTGGTGACACCCTTTAAAAAAGAAAAACACTGTTCTGTTGAGGACTGGTTGGTCCAGCATGGGTTTTCTTGAAGTCCTCAGGTATGAAGAATGACTTAGCTCAAAGAAGGAGCCATGAGGAGTTCACCATGAGAACAGAGAGGTATAGAGAAACTGTCAAGGCTAGACTGAGATAACAAGTAACAGGCACATGTCTGGGAAGTAGCTAGACTAGCATAATTGGGTCAGAATAGACAAATATATGCCTAGTTATAATGCTTATAAAGCCTGTTGAATTAAAAAAAAAAAAGAATGGCTGAGCTCCTTCTCAAACCCAAGAGTATTATCATAGCCTGTAACAAAGCCGTGGCCTTGGGAGGTTTCCTTAAGTCCATGACATATAGATTAAAAAAACTGAGCTTCTTCTCTAAAACCAGGAATGTGCTGGGGAGTGATGATAATGGTCTGGAGCCAGGGATTTGGGGGAGGGCTTGCCTGAGATTCTGAGAACCCAACTTTTCCCATCACACAAGGCTGTGGGATATCATTCCCAAGGCCACTGTGTTCTTGGTCAGTCATGCATGCCTTTGAGATACCCTGTATTCCTCTTGTGCAACATTGTTTTGTTATACTCCTCCTGAGTTTGTTTTATTGTAGGATAGTTTCTGCTGACTTCATAAAAGTCTCCTGTTTCCTTTCCTTTCTCCTCTGGAAGTAGTAGACACAAGCTGCTATTCTTATGAAGCTTCCCTGGCATAAAATACAGCTTCTGAGAATGGGGTCTTTCTGTTTGGAAGAAATATCAGAAGGTACTGCAGGCTCAGAAATATAACAGTTTTGGGGTCACTTTGTGTTATTTTGTGGGTGCTGTGAAGTCTGTGTTGACTTACTTTCTAAACATATATGATCACAGATAACATTGGTCAAGTTCACATTTTTCATGGCTGAGGTTCAGTATGATTTAATTGCGAAAACAAAAATGAAAATAAAACATGCTCCAGAACTGAGCAATGAATCTGAATGTGTATTAGACATAGTTTGGGATTTTGCACAGTTAGCAACTAAATTCAGCCATCTTGTCTATAATACAGGTAAAATAGAAAAATGAGCAGGAAGAACACAGAATCTAGCTGAACAATCACCTTCAAAGGGTTTTTCTAATGTTCTGTTAGTTGGTGTGTGAAGAAGGTGGAGGAGGAGGAGGAGGAGAAAAAGAAGAATTAAATGTCAATATTTTTGTAGCAAGAGTTGTTATGGAGATGATAAGTAAATGTGTAAATGATAAGTAAATATTGTAAATATTGTAAATATTGTAAAAATGCAGAAAGATGATTTATTTGGAAGGTATGAGAGCTTTCTGCCAATGAGTCATGCTGCATGAAAAAGTGAAAATGGGGTTAAGAAACAGACTGATGGGCTGGAGAGATAGTTCAGAGGTTAAGGGCACCAGTTGGCTTCTGGAGATAGACTTAAAGGTGCTTCCTGTTACGTTAAAAACATCTGTTTAATGTGTATATCTGACCCAAAAGTCATAGCTTTTAGTATGGTATTCTTAATATCTGCCATTTCTGGGGTAGACTTTGACACAGCAATATCTTAAACCTATTTCTTCTAGTTGCTTTGTTAAGGAAAGTCCAAGAATCCAGGATTTAACACTAAAGCTAGTAATGTATTTCTGCCTAACTTTCCAGTGTGAACATAAAAATGGGGGCTAAAAGTAGATGCTGAATGTATGAAAAATGTCCAAGCTCCATTCGTGGCTAATTACCAACAGCTATGCCCACAAAAAAAATGTTACTGTGGACACACTTAAGTTGTGTATAAAGGTTATAAAACAAACAGCTTACTGATACTCATTCAGTGGGATGCAGTTTTACCAGTTACTCTCAAAATGTTCAATTTGCTGATGTTATTTTTCTGAGTATTTAAAATTACGTATTTCCTTTTGTGTACTAAAATTCATATGAGTTTCAGGATCTGACCTGGATCTGGCATAGCTCAAAAGGATCACAGATGAGATTTTCCCTGATCTTTCCCATTTAATAGACAAATTTTAACTTCTGTCTCCAGTCTGAATTTGTCTCAGCAGATTTTCATCTGTTTAACTCTGTTCTGGGATCAGCTGCGGACTGCAAGCTGAAATCTGGACTTCCTGGAAACTGACATGATTGCTCCCTGCCTATTCGGGTAGATCAACTAACCAGATGCTTGGGACTGCCCTATTGCCTAGCCTTTGACTGGCATTTCAGCCTCCCTATCCCCTGATGCCTATGGTCCAACGGTCAGCATCGAAGAAGCTCCAGAAGACGGATCTTATCCCCCCTAGCAGGCTGAAATGCTAAGTCAAAAGGGGCTCCCTGGCATTATCAATTATCTTGGGCATCTGCTTAGCTGAAATGAAAACTAATATTGCAGCAACTGGGCTAAAAGTCTAGAAAAACCTTAGAGAAAAAGTTCTCCTTGGCATACTACCCCTATATTTACCCTGAAGGGACCCCTACTCATTTTAATTTTTATCTTTGGGCCTTCTATTTTCAATTACTTAATGGCTTTCATAAAAAAATGCTTGAGCAATAAAAAAATAGAATCTTCTCTCATAAAATATATACTGACCACTGTTACCCCTTCTCCACTTCTCCCAGCTTCCCCCAAACTCCTCCAGATCCATTCCCTCTCCTCTGTATCATCTTCAGAAAAGAGCAGGTCTCCAAGAGAGGACAGCCAAACAGGACAGAACAAGATAAAAAAAAAAAAAAGACAAGGCAAAATTCATCTTATGGTCGGACAAGGTTTCCCAGTAGAAGGAAAAGAGACTGAAGAGCACACACTAGTGTCATGAATCTTCTTGGAAAGGGGGAAAAGAATAGATACTGTGGGTAGACTGGAGGTGAATGGCAACAGGAGTAGGAAACAGTGGGAGATGGAATGGAGAAAAAGAGTTCAGTGTAGGAAGAAACAGCTGAAATTAGGAGGGATTTGGGGGCTAGTGTAGAAACCTAGTGTCCTTGTAACTTCCTGGAATCTATGACTGGATTGGATGACCCTAGTGATGAATATAGAGTCTGAATGGGCTATTATTTGTAGCCAAGCAGGGCTTCCTGGTAGGACTGGGTTACTTTCAGTTCCACTGTTGGCCAAGAAGGTTCCATGGAGATTCCTAAACAATCCAAGATGATGCTAGGGCAAAATTTTGTTCTCTGAAAACAGACAGCTGGGCCCCACTGCATGTAGAGAGTTCTAGCAAGTGCCAGCTTACAGACTTCACTCCTATGTTCTAGTCTCTTTGGAGCAAGAAGGTACTCTACAGCCTACAGAAAGAAAAACCTGGACACCAAGACAGCTACAAAGCTTTCCATGAACAATCCTGCAAGATATGTAAGGGATGATGGCACCGAACTTGTTTGAGTGATCCAACAATGATTGCTTTAACTTGAGGTCCAGGACAGGAGAGGGAATCCATGCCTACCACTGACTGGAAGGCCAGGAAATTCACAGGGACTTAATAGCAAGCATGGAGCTGGCATGAGTCTACACCAGGTTCTCTGTTTATTTGCTGGGGCTGTGAGGGTGGTGTTTTTGTGGGATTCCTAATATTGGGAATGGTTGTAGCTCTGACACTAGTGCATGTGCAATGTGCAGAGCTTAAATCAGGTGGAACGTTCTGATAAAAGCACCATCTTCTATCAGTGACCATCCCCATCATCATCTCCACCATCACCACCACCAACACTGCCACCAACTTTCAAATGTCAAGAGACTTTAGAGCGTCTTTCTCCTTTGTCTTTTTGTGAGTTTCATTTCTGCCAAATTACAGAGCTGCCTGTCATGCCTCCTCTTCAGTAGTTTCCTGCTTCCTGACAGTGTGACAATCTTGCTTCCAGAAATCTGTGTCAGTCTTCCATACTTCTGTTGCAGCCAGAATAGTAGTGCTATGCAGACTGGCCTTTCTATTTCAAATATCCTTTTCCAGTCTCTACAGAGCACCCAGGTGCACTTCACACTGAATTTTGGGTCCTCAGAGTCTCAGAGCCTATTACATGAACCACTCTCTGGACATATATGTCTATTACTTTGGGGGAAATCTCCCTAACCTCTTTTTCTAGATGGGGATTATAGGAAAGCTTGATTTGTGAATACAACGAGAATGTTTCAAAGGAAACTATAGTTAAACTGGTCTTTTTGAAGGTGATTGCAGGCTCTCCAGACCTTTGTCTTCATAAAGCAGTTTTAAGGCTTCCATGTTATAGCCTGTCTGGGACAAAGCAAAATGCATCATTGTATTAAATGAAGACATATCTGGTGTCATGGTGGAGGTGTATTATAGTCCTATACAACTATAATTAGTTGTATAGGAACAAACATGGTTATTCTGGGGGAGAGATGAGGGAGTAGAGAGAATCTATTTTGTCATCTGTGTGCAACAGTGGGTACTAATTGAAAAGTACTTACCAGGAACATTCTCTAGACCCTACAGAAAACCTACAGCTTTCAGCACCAATGCAATTAAAGACAATTTAAAACACACATTGGAATACAGTCAGCATTTTCTTCTATGGTGTGTTTGGATGTGTCTCTGAAATCCCAGAAATAGAGGTGTCTGTGTATCAATTTAAAAAAAAAGATATACAGACAGAAAAAAAGGTATTTATTTTCATCTTTGTTATTTCAGATAAAACCTGTCTCAAAAAAAAAAAAAAGATAAACATAAGTGCATCAGCTGTGGACTAATGTCTCTCCCTCTACACTGCTCTCTTTCTTTACTTCTTACAGGGAAAAGACTAGACCATTGCTGATCCAAAGGCCTATTTTGTCAAGCCAGTTTGGCTGTGAGGTAGCCATAGAAAACAGATATCCTAAGACATGGGTGGTGCCTTCATTTCCATGACTCTTCGGAAAGAACACCGAGAAGTCCGAGTTTCTTACACCAGGGGCTTAAGCAGAATAGGCTGTGCCCACGGAGTCTCGGCAGAGCGGATGATGTTGAGGCTGAGTTAAGAATAGTTTACACTCCACATTTGTTACATTCATAGTTTCTTTCCAGTATGTGTTCTTTTGTACATTAGAAAATCACTGTGATGTGCAAAGGCCTCACCACATTGATTGCCAAGATGCTAAGATGCTAAGCCTTCATCTTCCAAGAAGCAGAAGGATTCAGTCTTCTTGGAAATGAGAGACACTCTGCCAGCTCACTCCAATTATTTATTCAAACATCATACAATGTTAATTGGAGTTGGGAAAGGTTCAAACTACCAAAGTTATCTTACCCTTGCTATCTGTGACAGCAGAAAACCCCCAAGTAAGAACTCCACATTTGCCAGGAGCATCTTAGGACCAAGATTAGTACAGCCATAAGTTACCATGTAGCACCAAATGCAGATTTACTAGAGAGTCAACATTTCTTTAAGGTCAAAAAATTTGAAGACAATTTCTCAGCCTCCACTGACTAATCCAAACAAAGCAAAGGCTCTGCTGCAAAATTTTACTCAAAGAAAAAAACAAATGTTTTACATTTTAATTTTAAAACATTTTACAGCCAAACAAAAGTATCACTACACTTTATCACATTGATTTACATTTAGAAGGCATTTCCATATTATGAATTTTATGCCTTTGAGGACTACTGTTGTGTGAAAGGGCTTTATCACATTGATTACATTTGTAAGGTTTCTCCCCAGTATATATTCTTTTATGTATATGGAGACTACTGTGACATGTAGTATTATGACTGGCAAAGTCTTTAACATATTGATTACACAGTAAAGATGTTACACTTGTATGAATTCTTTTCACAATATAAAAAAGTAATTTGATATGCAAAGAAATTACCACACAGATAACATTCATAGTGTTGGTTATTCTTCAATATGAATTCTTTCATGATTTTGATAGGACTGTGAAAATCAAACACCTTTATCACATTGATTATATTCATAGGGTTCTCTCCACTATGTGTTCTTTTATGTATTTGAGGATAGACTACTGTGATATGCAAGGCTTTGATTATACTGACTACATGTAGCAGGATATTTGAGCACATTGTGAACTCCCAGTATGCGTACAGGAAAAATCTGTTTTTAGATGTGGTTGGTTCATCAACTAGCATGCATCTTTAACCCAAAAGCTTTCTCTAAACAAGATTAAATAACATCAATGAAGGGTCAAAAGGCA
Source organism: Meriones unguiculatus (assembly GCF_030254825.1). Classification (NCBI taxonomy): domain Eukaryota; kingdom Metazoa; phylum Chordata; class Mammalia; order Rodentia; family Muridae; genus Meriones; species Meriones unguiculatus. Next base: position 130,303,121 of record NC_083351.1, on the reverse strand, counting down.
GATCAAGCAACCACTTAACAGGGAGTAAACATAAGAAGACACAGAAAGTAGAAAGGAGGGACATTGTGTTGGAAGGTATTGAAGACAACATGGAGCAGGAAGAAGACATTTTTTCCTTCTGGGACATTTGCTGAGTAGGAAGGTCAGCTGTATCTTTTCGCTGCCTCTCTAAGCTAAGAGGCTTTTACTCCAGCATCTGGTTCCTGACTCTTCATTGGTCAAATTGGACATCTGGGATTTTTGCTTTTACAACAATTACATTGGTAGGGTTTTGCCCAGGTATATATTCTTTTATTTATTTGGAGACTACTGTATTGTGAAAATGCTCCATTATTGTTTGATGTTGGCTGTGGATGCCAAAGTGGAGAGAGAAGCTCACCAAGATGCTATGCCTTCATTTTCCAAAGGGTTCAGGCTTATTGGAAAAGACTTGACACCCACGAGTTCACCCCACTTAAATTATTCAAGCCTTATACAAGGTTAACTGGGGCTGGGAAAATTTCACCTACCCAAATTATATTCCTCTTTCCGTCCATGAGAGCAGACAACCTGCACAAATCTCAATCCTAGCCATAGTTAAAAAAGAACACCAGGTTACCTAGGAGTGTTTTAGGACCAAGTTCTGTGTAGCTACAAGCTCCCGCATAGCAGCAAGTGCAGATTTTCCGAAGAGACATTCCTTGGAAGTTCAAACAATCTCAAAACAATTCCTCAGCATCGACTTATTAATCCAAATATAGCAAAGGCTTTCCTAAAACATTTCACTCAATGACATATAAAAGCTTTACTATACATTTTACTTAAAGCCAAGCATAAAGGCTTTACTTTACATGCCATTATACTTGATCACATTATTTTATATTTGTAAGGTTTCTGTACAGTATGGTTTCTTTCATGTCTTTGAAGTTGAGTGTGATGTGCAAAGGCTTTTCTACACTGATTACATATATAAGGTTTTTCTCCAGTATGTGTTCTTTTATGTATTAGGAGATAACTATGGCGTGTAAACGCTTTAGAACACTGATCACATTCATAGGATTTCTCTCCAGTGTGTGTTTTTTTGTGTATCAGTAGGTAACTCTGACATATAAAGGCTTTAGCACACTGATCACATTCATAGGGTTTCTCTCCAGTATGTGATCTTTTATGTATCAGGAGATAACTATGACATGTAAAGGCTTTATCACATTGATCACATTCATAGGGTTTCTCACCAGTATGTGTTCTTTTATGTATTTGGAGATAACTCTGACGTGTAAAGGCTTTTCCACATTGTTTGCATTCATAGGGTTTTTCTCCAGTATGTGTTCTTTTATGTATTTGGAGATTACTGTAACTTGCAAATGATTTACCACATTGATTACATGGATATGGTTTCTTTCCATTATGCATATTTACATGCCTTTTAAGATGACTGTGACGTGCAAAAGCTTTACCACATTGATTACATGTGTAAGGTTTCTCCCCAGTATGTGTTCTTTTATGTTGTTGGAGACTACTGTGATATGCAAAAGCTTTACCACATTGACTACATTCATAAGGTTTCTCTCCAGTATGTATTCTTTTATGTATTAGGAGATGACTCTGACATGCAAAGGCTTTAACACATTGATCACACTCATAGTGTTTCTCTGCAGTATGTGTTCTTTTATGTGCTAGGAGAAAACTGTGACATGCAAAGGCTTTCCCACACTGATTACATTCATAAGGTTTCTCTCCAATATGTATCCTTTTATGTACTGAAAGATAAAACTGACGTGTAAACGCTTTTCCACATTGGTTACATTCATAGGGTTTCTCTCCAGTATGTGTTCTTTTATGTTTTTGGAGAGTACTGTGACATGCAAAGGCTTTGTTACACTGGTCACATTCATAAGGTTTCTCTCCAGTATGCGTTCTTTTATGTTGTTGGAGATTACTGTGACGTGCAAAGGCTTTACCACACTGATTACATACATAAGGCTTCTCTCCAGTATGAATTCTTTCATGACTTTGAAGACGACTATGACGTGCAAAGGCTTTACCACACTGATTACATTCATAAGGTTTCTCTCCAGTATGTGTTCTTTTATGCATTTGGAGACTACTGTGTTGTGAAAAGGCTTTCTCACATTGATTACATTTGAAGGGTTTCTCTCCAGTATGAATTCTTTCATGCTTTTGAAGACTACAGTACCATGTAAAGGTTTTCCCACATTGATTACAGTTGTAGGGTTTTTCTCCAGTATGAATTCTTTCATGACACTGAAGGTGACTGTGACGTGCAAAGGCTTTCCCACACTCACTACATTCGTAACTTTTCTCTCTAGTACGTGTTCTTTTATTCATTTGGAGATGATGATTTTGTGAAAAGGCTTTATCATATCGATTACATTTATAGGGTTTCTTATTAGTATGACTTCGTTCATGCCTGTAAAGATAATAGAAACATGTGAAAGCTTTACCACATTTATTACACTGATGACTCTTTTTATCTGCATGAATTATTTTTACAATTTTGTCTAATTTTAAAGAGAATTCAGATATTAAGTTTTTATCACTTTGTTTACATTTAGGGTGTTCCCTTCATTATGGGTTGTTTTCCATCTTTGAAGATACCTGTGATGTTAAAAGCATTTATTACATGGCTCACACTTACAGCATCCTTTTCCTATATGAGGTGATTCACAAATGTGAAGAGAACAGGAAAAGCTTAAAGAATTACCACACTGAATGCATTCTTAAGTTTTCCAATGTAGTGAATCATACTATGCAAAGCAAACCAGGACCAAGAAAAGAATCTCCACATTCCTAGTAGATTTTCTGCAGTGTGATATTATGAACATTTTCCCAATGAAGTTATAAAACCCATTAATTGTAAACTTCATCACATTAAAAAAAGTGTAGCCTAGCTGAGGACTACCACATATTTTCTAATTGCTCTAGGATAGAGATAGGTACATTGCTTCTTTCAACATCACTCATGCATACATGGCTTGTTATCCATTGTGACATATAATATACCTATGAAAGGAAGAATAAGAAAGAACAGGTTTGCACATTGCAGTCACACAGATTGACCTTTTTTCCTCCATAAACATGTTGTATGGGGACTAAGGTTTCTCCACAGCAAGCTCCTTGACTTCTATAAACTGCCCCTCTTATGAAACTTTAGCAATATTCCTACAAGTATATGAGTATCACCAGCTCTACTATGGACTATGTGCTTATTAGAAGGTTTTGGACATACACTTATCACCTATTCAATGTGTATACCTTTTGCAATATCTGAGTGGTTGGTACAAGACTAAGTGGATTGGCAGATCAACAGCATAGCTCTAATGCGGTTATGATTCATATAGTGATATCTGTAAAGGCGTTGTTGCCATGTCTTCTTTCTTACAAGAATGCCTTGAAAACACAAATAAAATACATACCACTAAGGTGCACAGTATTAATAATGATCAATACAGCTAAGGCTGTGTTTATTCATACTATTGCTTTTCCTTAAAACTTCCAGGACACACTAAAATTTCTTCAGTGGCATATTTGTATCAGCTTGTAAATGAAAATTACCTTTCATGTCTTCTAGAATTTTGACAATGTTCTTCAATATTGTTGTCTTCCCAATTATAGCCTAAAATAAAATCAGAAAATGTATGATATATTATTGGAAATTATGCAAAATTTACATTACTATCTTCAATGAACCTTAAAATCATGCCTGATTAATTCACCTCATTTTTCCTTCTCAGTTGAAATTACAGAGAAACAAGAGAAAATTCAGTCTTACCTATAGCAGTGAGGTTCCTGTAGGTCTCCAGCATCACATCTTTGTAGAGACTCTTCTGGGAAGGATCCAGCAAAGCCCACTCTTGCTGTGTGAAGTTCACATGAACATCATCATAGGTCACTACATCCTAAAATATCACAAATATATACACAACAGAAAACACGATATGGACAACATTGAAGATGTATGCTTCATTGCCAATATATTCATATAATTCTCGTTCTTCTCCAATTATCATCTGACATAGAAATTCTAACAAAATTACAAAGCAATTTTAGAAGGAAACTTAATAATGAGGTTCACCTCTCTGATTTTTGTACACTTTGAATAGGATATAGCCTTGCAAGAGAAATGCTAAACAACAAACATAAAAGAGAAATCAAACAGATTAACACTACTGAGCACAAATCAGAGAAATTGTATGAACAACTATTAACTACAACAGTGAGCAAGCTGGCTCTACTGGCTCACGACTTTAATCTCTGCACTTTAGAGGCAGAAGTATCTCATTGAGTTAGATGTCACCCTGGTCTATGTAATGAGTTCAAGAACAGCCACACACATATTAAAATCCTTTCTCTCCTCCAAAAATCAACTACTCCAACAAGAAAGGTAAAAACAACTCAGAAGTATTTCCTTAAGTTCCTAAGATTTATACATCCCTTCCTGTTCTATATACATATTCCAGAAATCTGAGCTGCCTTAGTTTAAACAATAAGTTTAACAAGATCTTCTAAAAGGGAATGCGTATTTAAAGTTACAAATGGACAGATGAACGTGTAAATGTTGGTGCTAAATTAACAACATAGGGCAGGAGATACAGCTCAACAATGTAGAGTTCTTCCTCGCCCTGAAAATAAAAGCGACCATTTGCCAGTACTTACATGGCTGATCACAACTATCCATTATTCCAAGCAGTTAAGGAGTTCTGATGCCATCTTCTGAATATTGTGAGGACCAGGCAAACATGAGGTGTCTATTTATGCATACAGGCAAAATACTCATATTCATTCCAACATAAATTCAAAACAAACACACAACAAGTAGGAAGAATGTCACACCTGCAATCCAATGACTCAGAAGGCTCAGGTAGTATTAATATCATAAGTACATGCCATCCTAGAAAATAGAATGATACTCCCTGCCAAGTTTTAAAATTGAAGATGTGGATGAAGCTTAGCAACAATGTATGTTTGAGATGTAAAAAACCTACTTTCCAGGCCTTGCAGCCAATAACATAAAAGCAAAAACAAACCCAGGCATGATGATCTACTTATAGTCTCAGCAATCAAGAGCCAGATTCGTTGGATCTTTAAATTCGAGGCGTGGCTAGTCTATAAGCCTACTTTGAGGACAGTCTAGGATACATAGAGAAACATAGTCTTCAAATACAGAAAAAATTTCAAAATATAAAAATATTAAGCTAGGAAAATAGCTTACCACTGAATAAAAATTGTTTCTATTGTATCTTATGTGACCTAGGAATAGAGTTTATAATGGTGAAGGCATGACAGCATGAGAAAGTAGCTGAATGAACAGTTCCAACCACATTATAGTAGACACAAAGAACAGGAAGTAGGTTGAGTCTATAAACACTCAAATCCCATCCCCAATGAGGAATTTCATCTAGAAAAGTTTTTCCTACAAAAGATCCCATAACCTCCCCAAAGAAAGCCACCAAGGAAAGAAGAATGTTCAAAGACATAATCCTATCTGGGAGCTTTGTGATTCAACCAACTCTATTCTGATTCTTGTCATATAGTCTCATAGTCATCCCAATATAAAAATGCATTTAATCTGACTCCCAGTGATCTCCCTGTCTGCAACAGCCCCTACACTGTCCAAGTGTCCACAGTCTCTTCTGATACTCCAGGAAATCTCCGGACTGTCACATCTTGTAAAATAAACAAAACAAGTTGTATCTTACCAACATTCAATGGCACGGAACACCTTTTCCAATTGAGTAGAGAAGAATGGGTGCATAGTGAGAGAAGACTAGACCAACAGAAGAAACCCAACAATGCAAACACCAAATCCTGAAGTTCTGTCTCAGGCACATGAACCTTCAGTTTCAAAGGGCTTAGATGACCCTCTCACTGCAACTTCTCATCCACCTATTGGTTTGGTTACTTCCACTCCCTATGTGCAACATCAACCATTTAAGTAGCAAAACCCAAATACTGATGACTGCAACAAATGAGGGTGGGGGGAGATTTATCAAGAAACGAGAAGAACCAAGCCTTTAGGGGCAAAAAGGAAACTGAAAGTGTTTGTCAACAGAAAGTCCTCACACAAAAACTCAATAAACTCATAAGACAATGTAGTAAAATTTCAGAAGACAAAAATAGGTAAAGTGCTATTATTTCCTAGGGAAACAACCATACAATTAGATTATAATAATTAGAATCATAAAACATAGATTGCACCACTTAAAAAAAGATATACAAAAACAAACCTATAAATATAACACTCATTTAACTAATAATCTACAAGATTATAATCAAAATCCAAATCAAAAAATCAGTGGTCAGTACATATCCTGAGCACTCTGTTCTCTCCTTTTTCTATAATAGAAAATAGATTGGGAGTGGAGGCCTGGCTATTTTACTAAAAGTGGAAAAATTAAGAATTCTAATGTTTTAATTTTGGAGAAAGTAGTATTGACTACTAAAAGTATCTCATTCTCTTATGATTAAGAAAAAAAGATGTCTATTAGCATCACTTAGAAAGCATTTTGTTTCCTATAAATGATGATTGTATTTAAGTCTGCAGCAGACTGAGGAAATGCAAAGTTTTAAAAACCAAAGACAAGATAACAGATTTTTTTTAAAAATGTAATTAATTGTATTATGTATTTAATTGTATTTTATTAATTTAATTTAATATTTAATTTAATATTAATTGTATTAAAATGTATTAAATGTAATTAATACAATTAATTTAATTGTATTAAACACCTGAAGCAGCTTATTTGCTCAAATTCCTTCAAAAGTCATAAAAGCAGTTTTGAAAACAAGTCTCCCCACTTTTGTTTATGGTTGTATGTGAGAGACAGAATGTTGTCCATGTGTGTAGAGATGACACAACAGAGAGGAGGGTGTCTGATCCCCTGCATCTCAAGCAGCAGGTGCTTATGAGCCTGCAGACATGGGTGCTGGTATCTGAAGTTAGGTCTACCCCAAGAAGAATACTTCCTGAGTGACCTGCTTAGCCCACATAGTAATTTTCCTTAGTTTTATACAATTAAACGTCTTTTACAGATTAACAACAAAAATCAAAATAAAGAAAAAGGAAAAAAAAATCCTGAGAACTTGATCATCAGTATTAAGATATAGGGTAAGAGACCAGGTATGATGCTTGTGGACCATCCCCACTCTCTGTTATCTGAGATCCAATACTTAGGGCTGCCCCTAGTGCTGTTTCTCTCTCTTTCCCTTTCCACACCCACTGTAGATACCACAGAACATCCTGAAAAATATGAGAGGCAGCTTCATTTCCTCCTGTCCACACCTCCTCTTCATCCAATGGACCATCCCCACCTAACCTTCCTTTCCTGCCTCATCTTAGTGTCTGAACACCTACTTGGGCAGACACCCCTTGCTCAAACATATGCCATGCCTTCCAAAAGATCAGGAAGGCTGTCCACAGGTCTACCACACTATCTGTTACCCAACACCTAATTTTCACAGTTGCCCCTAGCAGTGGAATAGCACACCAGAGGCAGCATTCCCTCCACATTGGCCACACCTCCTTAGATCCCTAAGATCCCTAATATCATCTGAATACAAATGGAAGAAAGAATCTCAATCATTAAAGATACAATAGAAGAAATGGATACATCATTCAAGGAAAATGTAAAATCTAAAAATTTCATGGTACAAAACATCCTGGAACTCTGGACCATTATGAGAAGCCCAAACCCACAAATAATTGGAATAGAGGAAGGAGAATACCAGCTCAAAGGTCCAGAAAATATTTACAACAAAATCACAGAAGAGAATTTCCCTAACTTAAAGAAGGAGATGCCTATCAAGGTACAAGAAGCGTACAAAATCACCAAATAATAAAAGATAGTCCCCTTATCACATAATAATTAAAAACTAAACATACATAACAAAGGAAAGGTGCAAAGGAAAACGACCAAATAAGATATAAAAGAGATCTCTTAGAATTACACCTGATTTCTCAGTGGAGACTCTAAACACCAGAAGGGCATGGACATATGTGCTGCAAACTCTAAAAAGCCACTGATGCCAGCCCAGATTACTATATCCAGAAAACTTTCAATAATCATAAGCGGAGAAATAAAAGATATTCCATGATAAGGTTAAATTTAAATAACATCTATCTAGAAATACAGCCATTCAGAAGGTGCTACAAGGAAAACTACAACCTAAGAATGCTAAATACATACATGAACGCAGAGGAAATTAAAAAAAATCTCACAGTATCAGAAAAAGCAAAGAAAGGAAAATGCATGTGTGTGTGCATACGTGCACACACACCCATACACACCCACACCACTAATTTCTCTACTAACAGAATAACAGATACATCATTGCTTATTCCTATCTCTAAGTATCAATAGCCTTAATTCCCCAATTAAAAAAATAATGACATATACAGAAAAATTAACAGAATGGAAGGAAAAACAAGATCCATCCTTCAACTTCATATAAGAAAACCAGTTCAATGTCAAAAATATGCCTTACCTCAAGGTAAAGGGGAAGAAAAAGATATTCCAAGCAAATGGACCTAGAAATTTTTAAAAGGTATAAGTATTTTTAAAAGCTAACAAAATAGACTTCAAACAAAAACCAATAAAAAGAGATGGGGAAGGATATGACATATGCACCAGAAAAGAAAAAAAAAAATCCATAAAGAGAACCTTCCAATTCTTACATCTATGTCCCAAACATAACAACACCCACAGTTGTTAAAGAAACACTTCTGCAGCTTAAATCACACAGTGATATTCATGAACTCAGAGTGGGAGACTTCAATATCTCCCTCACCAATGGACAAGTCCTCCAGACAGAAACTAAGCAGAGAAATGCTTGAGCTAACTGACATTAAAAAACAAATAAACCTAACTGAGTTTATAGAACAATCCACCCAAACACAAAAGAATATACCTTCTTCTCAGCACCTCATGGATCTTTTTTAAAGTCACCAAGTAACTGAACAACAAGGAAGTCTAAACGGATAAAAAAATTAAAATAACCTCCTATGTCCTATCAGTACACCATGGATAAATGCTTCATTTCATCAACAATAGAAACAACATAAAACTTACAAAGTTGTGGAAACTCAACAACTGTTACTGAATAAAAAGTGATTAAGACAGAAAAAAAGAAAGAAATCAAAGACTTTCTAGAATTCGATGAAAATGAATACACAGCATACTGAAACTTATGGGATATAATAAAAGTAGTGGTAAGAGGACAGTTTATAGCACTAAGTGTCTACATTAAAAGAAAATGGAGCAATTTCATAGGAGCAAGTTAATAACACACCTGAAAACTCAAAGAAGTAAGCACACCCAAGAGGAGGAGATAGGAAGAAACTATCCAATTGAGGGTTAAAATGAATGAAATAATAATAATAATAATAATAATAATAATAATAATAATAATAATAATCAATTCAAAGAATCACTGAAACAAAGAGTTAGCTCTTTTAGAAAAATTCTTAAAATAGAGAAACTCATTTCCAAATGAACTGAAGGACAGAAAGAATATTCAAAGTAATACAATTAGAAATGGTAAGGGGACATAACAACAGAAAATGGGGATTTCTGAGACTCAGGACTCCTTTAAAAACCTGCACTGCACCTAATTAGAAAATTTAAAGTACATATATTTTATATGTTATACATATACATGAACATTTAATTTTCTCAATAGGTACCACATTACCAATGTTAAATCAGAATAACATAGAGAATTTATAGACATAGACATATAATCCCTAGTGAAATAGAAGAAATCACAATAAGTTCTGAACCAAAAGAGCCCAGGGCAGGATGTTTTTAACGTAGAATTCAAACAGATTTTTAAAGACTTAACACCAATACTACTGAAAGTATTCTACAAAATAGACACAAAGGTGACCTTATGCAATTCATTTTATTAAGCCAGAGTTACCCTGATACCCAAGCACATAACAACTCAAGAAAGACCAATTTTCTTCATGAATATAGGTGCAAAAATACTCAATAAAATTCTAGTAGAAACTTATGTCAAGCAACATCAAAAGATCACCCACAATAATCAAATATGCTTCATCTTAAAGATGCTCGGATGGTTCAACATATGAAAATTAGTAAATGTAACTTACTATAAAAAGTAAACTGAAAGCAATAAACCACACCATCATCCCATCAGACACCAAACAAGCCTTCCTCAAAAGCCAATACCACTGCATGAGAAAAGTCTTGGAGAGACTAGAGATACAAGGAACATATCTAAACATAATAGAGAAAATTTATAGAAATCCTATTGCCAACATCAAATTAAATGCAGAAAACCTCAAATCAATTGACTAAATTCAGGAACAAAACAAGGCTGTCCGCTCTTACAATATCTATTCAATATTAAAGTTCTAGCTATAATACACCCCAAAACAATCAAAGGAATATAATATGAAAAGAAAGAAGTCAAAGTATCCTAAATGGCAGATGATATATATATATATGTGACCCCCAAAATTCTATTACCAAACTTCTCTATGTGATAAACACTTTCAGGTAAGTGGCTAGATACAAGAATAACTCAAGAAAAACCAGTAGCCTTTTCATATAAAAATGACAAATGGCCTGAGAAAGGAATCCGGGAAACAACACCCTTCACAATAGTCTCAAATAATATAAAATGTGTTAGAGTAACTCTAATAAAGCAAGTAAAGGAGTTGCATGATTAAAAACTTCAAGTCTTTGACGAAAAAAATTGAAGAATATACAAGTAGGTAGAAAGATTTCTCATAGTTGTAGGTCAGTAGAATTAACAGCAAAAATGGCCATCCTAACACAATCTACAGATTCAACACAATCACATTCAAAATTCCAACAGAATAGTTTACAGACCTTTAAAGGTACATTTCCCTCCTTCATATGGAATAACAAAAACCCAGGATAGCTAATACAATCCTGAGCAAGAAAAGAACTGCATGGCATTGACATAAAAACTAGGTTATGGTCGCTTTGCGGAAGACTGTGGCTCAAAGAGCCGCCTCCATTGCCTCCTGCTACCATGAAGTGGATGTTTAAGGAGGACCACTCGCTGGAACACAGATGCATGGAATCCGTGAAGATCAGAGCGAAGTGCCCCGACCGGTTCCAGTGATCGTGGAAAAGGTCTCAGGCTCTCAAATTGTTGACATTGATAAAAGGAAGTACTTGGTTCCATCTGACATCACTGTGGCTCAGTTCATGAGGATCATCAGGAAAAGGATCCAGCTTCCTTCTGAGAAGGCCATCTTTCTGTTTGTGGACAAGAGAGTCCCACAGTCCAGCCTAACTATGGGACAGCTTTACGAGAAGGAAAAAGATGAAGATGGATTCTTTTATGTGGCCTACAGCAGAGAGAACATTTTTGGCTTCTGAGGGCCAGTGCTGGGCTAGGTGCACCGTTGCTGCTTGTGTATCTTGTAAATAACCGGCTGTTTTCAGTTACTCTACCAGAGCTTTCACATAGACCCACTCATGAATTTGTAACTGGATTTATTTCTTAATATATTAGAAGGTTTTGTCTCCTTAGATTAGTAAATTATCAAACAGTTTTATTTTCAGTTTTCTTTTTGTGCACTGTCCTCATGGCTGTATGCTCTAGGGAACCAGTACTCTGGGAAACATATTTAATGAAGATATTTCTACAATGAGGGGAGGTAGCTGTGATTTTAAAGTGAAAAGGAGGGGATGATGCATTGCTTTGAATTATGTTCGAAGTGTTAGATGGCTAAGTATTAAGAGCACCCAAATTAAATCCTTAGCAATCAAAACACCTGCTTCACTAGATTTTGCCAACTGCAAATCATGTTGGACTGAACTAATATCTGTTCTTCTTTCTGAGACTATTAAGGTAAATAATTAACAATAAAACTTTCTCTTATAAAGGCAAAAAAAAAAAACAGATACACTGATCAATGGAATTAAATTGAAGACCCAGACATAATTCCTATCACATATAGACACTTGTTTTTAATTAATTAACTAATTAATTTATCCACTTTATATCCTGATCCTACCCCCTCCCGCCTCTCTTCCCAGTTCCATCCTCCCTCCCTATACCACCCCTCCTCTACTCCTCAGAAAAATGGGGCCCTGACCCCAGCAATACACCCTAGCAAAGCAAGTTGCACCAGGAGTCAGCACATCCTCTTCCCCTGTGGCCTGGCAAGAATATGGAGCTAGAGGAACACTCCTCTTTTGTTGTGGGAGTGTGAACTATTAGAGCCACTATAGAAATCAATATGATGGTTCCTCAGAAAACTGGGAATTCATCTATCTCAGGACACAGCTATAGCACTCTTGGGCAAAAGGTGCTCCATCCTACCATAAGGACAGTTGCTCAACTATGGGATAGTTGCATTATTTATACTAGCCAGTAACTGGAAACAACCTAGATGTCCCTCAACTGAAGAATGGATGAATAAATTTGGCACATTTAAACAATAGAGTATTATTCACCTGTCTAAAAAAATTACATCATAAAATTTACTGGCAAATGGATTCAAGTAGAAAAATCTCCCCAAGTGAGATATTCCAGATCCAGAATGACAATGGTAAGTGGAGATTAGATAAATGATAATCAAGGTTCAATCCATAGACCCAAAGAGGTTAGGTAAAGAGGAAGGGCATAGGCAGGAAGCATGAATCTCCCTGGAAAGGAAAAAAAGAGAGCTACTGTGGGTGGACTGGGGGTGACTGGCAATAGGAGTAGGAGGAAACGGGTTGGGGTGGAAGGGAGGGAGGTTCAGTGTAGGAAGAAACAGCTGAAATTCTGGAGTTTCTAGGGGTTAGTATAGAAACCTAGTACACTGGTAAATTTCTGGAATCTATTAGGGTAGATCGACTGGGTACTCATAGTAAAGGAGCACATGGAGTCTAAACTGGCTATCGTCTGTAGCCAAGAAGGGCTTCAGTGGTGGGACTGGGTTACATTCAGTTGACGTGTGGGTCAAGGAGGTCTTACAGAGATTCCTATGCAAGCCATGAAGATGCTAGAACAGACTCTCTGAAAACAAACATCAGGGACCCATTGCACTGGACAACTTCCACACAGCACGCTGAATTTAGAGTGGTCGAGTGGATGCAGTCTTAGAGCCTTTACCCCTATGTTCTAGTCTATTTGGGGTGAGAATGTACACTACAGGCCACAGAAAGAAAAAATCTAGATACGAAGTCAGCTCCAAAATCCTGGACTTACAATCTGTCTCCTTGTAAGATGTGCAGGGATATGGTGGTACAGAACTTGTTTGAGTGCCCAAACAATGTTTGGTTTAACTTGAGGCCAGGGCATGAGAGGCAACACATGGCTTACATTGTCTGGATGGCCAAGAACCTCACAGGGACTTAAATAGCAAGTATGGAGCCTACATGGATCTACACGAGGTCCTAAACTTATATGTTATGGCTGTGAGGGTAGTGTTTTTATGGGAGTGGTTGTAGCTCTGACACTTTTACCTGCTCTTCAGATTCTTTTCTTCCTACTGAGATCGCTTGTCCAACCTTACTATGTTTTTTTTTTTTTCTTTCTTTCCTTCTTGCTTTGTCCTTTTTGGCTCTCCTCTATTGGAGACCTGCTCTTTTCTGAAGAGGAAACAGGAGAGGGAGTGGATCTGGGAGGCAGGAGAATAGAAGGGCTGGGATGAAGGTGGAAGAACTGGAGGGAAAATGGTAGTTGGTATATATTGAATAAGAGAACATTCCATTTTCAATTAAAAACATTAAATCAACTTTTCCTAAATTAAAATGTAAAGAAGAAAGGAAGCAATAATGAGCAAGAGAAGTGAAATTGTGAAGACAGGAAAAGCATGTTTGACAGATATGGTCCTTACTCTGATTGTTTAGAGGGTAAGCATCACATAGGGGTTTATGACAAGCTCATTCTTGGGCCTGTCTAGTTCTATGAAATCAGAACTTTTGCTCTCAGCACTGTGAAATATTTATCATGCAGGAAACAAACCTTGGGCCATTTTCTTGGGTTATCTTTTACTAGTTTGGATTGTGGAATTACAGAGATACCCACACATTTAAATCCAAAAGAATACTCTTGCTTATCTTTCAAGAAAGGTAATATTTAAATACTATTTTTAAAAAAGAGAAATATATATATGTAATATTTTACAGTATAGCTACATTAATTAAAAAATACAATAAACATACATAAACTGATACATAAAAATGTTAAATGTTTTTTTGGAAATTACCAGACTTTGGTTTATTGTAAAATTTAGCAAAGTTTTTCATATAATCCCTGACCCCTCACTCTGAAACAAAAGAAGAAACAATTATTGATTATTTTTTCCCCTCTACTTTGTCTGTGCTACTGTTAGAAAGGGAGAAGACTTATTATAATAAATAAAAATATAATTGTAACAGAGAAAAATAAATCAGTCTAGATAAATATTAGGAGCATTACCATTAGGAGAAATACCATTAAGCAGTTTAAAAATGAGCTTCTTTAAAAGGTTGCCTTATCACAGGGTCTTTTCTGAGACTGACATTCAACCAAGGACCATGTAGGGATATAACCTAGAACCTCCACTCAGATGTAGCCTGTGGTAGCTCAGTAACCAATTCGTTTCCCAAAGTGAGGGGAACAGGGACTATTTCTAACAGGAACTCAATGACTGGCTCTTTGGTCTCCCCACCCCCGAAGGGAGGAGCAGTCCTGTTAGGCCACAGAGAAGGGCTTTGCAGCCAGTCCTGAAGATACCTGATAAAACAGGATCAGATGAATGGGGAGGAGGTCTCCCCTATCAGTGGACTTGGAAAGGGGCACGGTGGAGATGAGGGAGGGAGGGAGGGACTGGGAGGGAATGAGGGATCGGGACACGGCTGGGATACAGAGTTAATAAAATGTAACTGATAAAAAAAATAAAAAAATAAATAAAAAATAAAAAAAATTCATACCAATTTAAAAGAAAAAAAAAGGTTGCCTTATTAAAATAAATCACACTAAAAATACAGCAGCAGAGAAGGATACATACAAGGTAATTGCAGTCCCATGCAAAAAACTGGATCGTTAGCCAGAGCAGTAGTACTCAGAATCCAACTTGGGATGCTTGTGCAGTCCTTTATGATGGAGCTGTCACTGAACTGATCCAAGTCCGAAGGGGTCTGATGACCTGGTACATCACTGCCAAAGTGTCCAGGTAGCTTCCTACCAAGCTGCCATTCAGCCCATCTCTACCATCATGGAGGCTGTTGTAGCTGCCAGGTAAGGAGGTGCTCTGGTTTTTCAACAAACTATACAGGCTGCCACTGAGACTGCTGCCTCGGCTGGTAATGGTGGCCTTTTCCTCAATCATCCACTTGATGGACTTGATGCTCTCATTCATGAAGAGCAATTGGCGCATGAGCTTTACATTTGTGGCTCTGAGGTTAACCATCTTTTGTCTGAGGATGTGCAGTTTGGTTTCTAACCTCTCCAGGGTGCTGGGGTGGCTATGTTGTAGAGAGCCAAAGGCAGGGGAAGATGAAGAGAAGGAAGACACAGAGGGCATGAAGCTGCTGCAGCTGCTGCTCAAAAATGTTAAATGTTTAAGCACATTCCCCAAAGCAAAAATGAAAGTGTTACCATTTAACGCTGGTTAACTGACCAGAAGAAAACAAAGAGATGAGTCACCTGTCTAAGACTATTACATTTTTGGTAAACTATTATTATCATTATTTAAATTCATACAAGTTAGTCTGTTTCTTAACCCCATTTTCACTTTTTGATCTAGTATGCCTTATTGGCAGAAAGCTCCCATACCTTCCAAATAAAGCAACTTTCTGCATTTTTACAGTATACTATAATAGTACATTTGCTTATCATCTCCATAACAACGCTTACTATAAAAATATTGACATTTAATTATTTTTCTTTGTATATCATCCCTTTGAAAGTGGTTGCTTCAGCTAGACTCTATGTTCTTCCTGTCCTTCATTTTCTATTGCTACCTGTAGTGTAGACAAGATGGCTGAAGCTCTCTCTCCCATCCATCTGACAAATGAGAGTTCATTAAAGATTAAAATCAGGTGGGAGGAAGAAGTGTATCCACACTGCTCAGGCTCCAATTAAATGCTGTTTGATGACCAACACTACACTAATTGTGGGAGTCCTTTAAAAGTGTATAATCCTTTAACCATTGCTATTGTCTTCTCTCATTTAGCACAATGTCCTCCTGAGCCATTCAGCTTGTTCTAAACAAATGAGTACTGAGGGTATTTTAAAATTTAGGCCACTGTGAATATGACTACAGTGAGCATGAGAATTCTGATACTTCTAAAGCTAATTTCAAATGTATGAAAAATATACCGAGAAGATTGCTGGGATCCATAGCAATCCTGTCACTTTATGAGAACTCTGTATACTGTAAACACACATATACATGGATAGAATGAAATCATGAGGAGAACAAGGTTGACTGTATTGTTTGTGGTAATTGGGCTACTTGGGTGTAGGTAGTATGTCCAAATGTAACAGAATACATACACTAAATATGTGTAATTTTACATCAACTATAAAAACATAATATGGTTTTAACTAAATTTAGTTGCCAACTGTGCAAAATTCCAACCTACTTCTATCAAGAATTTATTTTGCATGCTAATACACAATCCCCTGTCACATTCTCAATTATTTTTCAATTCTGGAGCATGTTTTATTTTCATTCTTTTTGTTTTCTCAATTAAATCATACAGAAAACTCAACCAGGGAAAATGTGAACGTGACCAATGTTACCTATGTGTTTGGAAGGTAAGTGAACACAGACTTCATATCACCCACAGAATAACACAACGTGACCCCTGATCTGTTTTATTTCTGAGCCTCCAGCTACTTCTGATCTTTCTTCCAAACAGAAAGGCCCCATTCTCAGAAGCTGTATTTTATGCCAGGGAAGTTTCATAAGAATAGCAGCTTGTCTACTACTTCCAGGGGAGAAATGAAAGGACAAGGGAGATTTCTATGAAGTTAGCAGAAACTATCCCACAAAGGGACAAATTCAGGAGGAGTGGAACAAAACAGTGCTACACAAGAGGAACCACAGCTCCATGTGATGGTAAGAGTTGGGTTTGCAGACTCTCAATCAAGCTCTCCCCAAAGGTCCTGGCTCCAGACCATTTCCAACTCTCCCAAGCACCTTCCTGTTTTCAGAAAAGGAGCTCTGTTTTTGTTTGTTTGTTTGATCAATACATTATGGCCTTAGGGAAAGTTCCCCAGGCTTAGGCCTCAGGCTGTTACTGGCTCTGAAAAGCAAGTTACTGGGTTTGAAAAAGAACTATGTCATTCTCGATACAGGACAACATAAGGGGAAGCCACGTTTTGTCAGGCCAGCACTCAACACACCAGGTGTCTGTCTACCCATGTGGCAGAACTATGCTTCTCTCAGAAGAAAACTGGACCTTTATGGCACACCAGGCCTTGGTGTTGGCTGTGACCCTGTAACGCCCCATGGAGCAGATTGTTAGAGGCCTACTCTTTGATATGAGGATGGGCCTAGTGGCTGGTTGCAAATTTGAGTTGTCTCCTTTCTCATGGCTTGGACCATATTTCTGGACAAACATGTGTATCTTAGCATCCTAATCGCTAACAAACCTGGATAGCATACGACTAATCTGATGGGGTGATTTAGAGACAGTCCTCCCTCAGCTAAATTCTACTTGATAAATCCTTCACATCATCAATTCCACTCTTTTACATCAGAGCTTAATATCAGTTGCTACCCAACACATGTGATGCCGTTTACAACCTCCACAAATTAATTCCAGATGGCTCTTACACCTAAATGTTAAATACCTAAGGCAAAATTTCTAGATGATGCTAGAGATACAAGGCCTCTCCGAGTTTGGTACCCTGCCCAGGATGTTTCTAAACACAAGCCTCTGTTCTAAACACTTTGTGTAGTTGTAGCTCCCAAAACGAAGTTACTCAGATGGCACCGCCGGGTCCACGGAGCAAATAGGACCACAAGGAACCTTACAGGTGGCTACATCTTTCTGCCTGTTATCACCCAGGCCGGGGAGACCCACCACCCCAGCTCCTGCTGCTCAGCCGTTTGTTCTTCTCTCTTAGGAACAGTAACCCTGTGCTCACCATGTCTTGGTTCCGATGTCTCCTGAGCTCCGCTCACAGCACCCAGCAACAGCGCTCACAGCAGGTTAGAACAACCACTTGAGCTTGCTCGGCAATGAAGGTAAACAGCAGCACGGCCCGGAAGCGCCCTCCTCCTCTTCTTACTGGATGGTTCGCCATGGGGTTCTGATTGGCCAGTGAATTTTGAGTGACATGAGCACCCTCCCTTAGGGGGTAGCGTGTGTTGAAAGGACAGAGCTTAAAGATTACTGACACAGGCTTCTAGTACAGGGCCAGACCTTTTTGAGATCTGCATTTTTGCGTTGCATTCCAGTAGCACTGTGTCTGACCGCTAAGAGCAGACTTGTCCCTTTCAGCACTCAGCCCTGGTGAGGACCGACCACCCCAACTTCTGCTGCTCAGCAGCCCGCTCCTCCCCTTTGTGGGAAGTGACCCTTCCACCTTGGCGACTTCAGAGCTTCTCACAACTCATATCACAGTCACAGTGTTCATTAGACACTCCCCCTTCAGGAGGATAGCTCGCACAGTTTATTAATCAACTTGCAGAGTAGTGAATAATCTGTGCCATAGGTGTAAGGGTGTCACGAATATTAACAATTAAAGAGAGATTTTAGGAAACAAAGCAAGATTTTTTTTTCTTTCTGTGACTTCATGCTGGGGTTAGATAAACTGGAGCTTCTTTTCATTTGCTAGGTATGAAACTCTCCACAAGCCTGGGAGAAAAGCAGAAAACAGATGACAAACACCATGGAGCACTATTGTTAGCCAGCACATTTTCCTCAGTGGGAAGGTGGAAAAACAACAACAAAACCCCACAGCTAACTTAGGAAAGGTTCTCTAGATGAACAGAACTGGTGCATCGTTCTATATATGTAGAAAGTGGCTGTATTAGAATGGCTCACAGGCTGTGGTCTACCTAGTCAAACAATGACTGTCTACCAAGAGAAAGATAAGGACTAAAAGAGAGGTTCAGTCCATGTAGCTAGATGTCTCAGCTGGTCTTCTGTACATATCAGAATTATGAAAAAGGAGGCTCTATTGCCAGAGGGGAGAAAGTGGTCATGCTAGCCAGAGTAGGGCAAGCAGAAAAATAGAAAGAGCTACCATCTTCAATGTCCTTTATATATGTAGGCTGCCACCAGATACTCTGGCCTAGATTAAAGATGGATCTTATCACCTGAAAAGAAGGTTTTTTCCACTTCAAAAATTACAATTAGGAAAAATACCCTATATTACCCAACTGCTGGTGTTTCAGTCAATTGAAGTAATGTCAATACAGTTTCATAATAAGTTTAGTTCTTTATTCAGATCCTTGTTATTCTGGTCTGTGAACCTGAGAAATGGCCAGTTGAGGCATTCATTTAGAATTGATGACCTCCCCACTTATTGCTAATGTCAACTACAGCCAAACCATGGAAACACCCTCTTTCTTGCTCCTCCCTTTAGTGCTGTGACTACATCTGCTTTACTGTTGGCCAGTGAACTCAGTTTTTACACAGGTCTCTCTTCATTTGTAAGTGCTCCATAAGAGCCAGAGAGTTTGGAGGACACTGATGCACTAGTTTAATTTTCCTTCTTACTGACCAGTCAAGGCCCAGCTTGGAAAGAGATACAGGACTCTTTCCCAGCATGTGGCAATAGAGGCAGGATTAGGTCTTCAAAGCAATTCTCAATTTCTCAGCATGAGGCAAGCGTGGGCTTCAGGAGATATTGTTCTAAACAAAAATAAATGATCAACAGCACTTGTGAGAAAAGGAAAGAAATTCTTAATCACTGGGAAACATTGGAGACAAGAAATAAGTAAGAGATGAGAGCAGTAATGCATTTAAAGAAAATTAAATGGGTGGGACCGGGAAGACATGATGGAGGAGGCTACAGCAGGATACAAAGTGACTAAATTGTAATAATTAGTAATAATATAATAAATAAAATTGTTAAAAAAGAAATAAGCAAAGGAAACAGAGAAGAAGAAACCAGCCGAGCTGCCTGGTAGTGGTTAGAACACCTGAGACACTAGGAAGGGACACTTCAACTTGCTGAGGTAACATAGGCTGTGCAGCATGCTCCAGTTTCCCAACTTTTCTGAGCTGTCACCTTGCTGGGTTTAGTTTGTGATACAGCTGTCCTGTGTCATTTGTACTTCCATAAGTAATTCTTCACTAATATTCCTATAGGTAACCCCAAATAAAACTCATGATTCTTCAAAAAAAAAAAAAATCAAAGTTAAAAAGTGAAACCAATAATTGGCTTGTTAAAACTACAAATGTAATAGAAAAAAACCACATAGCTGTATTGACTGTGAAGAAGATAAGGCCATTTCCTGGAAGAAGGAATGGCATCAGTAAGATAAGTTTTGACCTTGCTCAATGTGCAATGTTAGCTGCTGAGACATATAACCGGACACAACTAAAGGCAAAGGCCTGTGCCTTAACTTACTGAGCTGAGTTTGTTAGGAATGATTGTATGTATCTTCTTAGCACAGTGCCATAATCGTAAATTCAGTACTCATTGGCTGAAGCAAGCCTTCCCAAATTGTACACACAACAATATGGTCTGTCTTCATTCACATAACATGAATTAATACATGCTAAAAAATTAAAAAATCAGTCCCCCCCTCTAGTAATCAAGCTCTTTTTCATACTAGTGACAACAGCAGCTGATTGCCTACACTGTTTCTTCTGTGTATACAATAAACTATCCCTTATCTTCTGGTCTGAAGGCAGAAACTATGCTCCTTATGCAAATACTTTACCTATTACTGCAATGACTACATGACTCAGATGGGTAATTTAGAAACTCGGGGTAGTATAGACCTTTACTTCAAGAATTTAGTTGGTTTAATCAAGAGGACAGCGATACCATTGCCCTGTGTAGCAATAGGGTGGATTCAAGGCTATCTGAGCCAACATAGGAGACATTGTCTCAGCAACATTTTTCTAAAAGGCTGGAGGTGCAGCTGTTCTAGAATTCATATCCATTTTCAGGAAATGAATTCATATCCATTTCCACACACATAAGAGATCAATACAGACAAATCTCTTTCATGATAGCATGCATCCAGCTCTGCCTAATGCCCAAGGAGGGGCAGGCAAAAACAGATTGTACATTCCACATTTGCTGTCATCCTTGACTCTTTTATGTTCAGGTCCCAGGTTGTACTTTAAATAATTAAATAGGGAAAGGAGACTGCAAGCCTAGCCACTTAGTCAGATGGAGATTTGCAGAGCAAATCTACCTGTTTGATCACGATGTATGATCTAAAAGATAGAATTAACAGATACAGCAATGCCACAGTTCTCACACATACCAAGGGCAAAGAACACAAACATGGAAAGCATCAAGAAAAAGTCACTGAACAGCACTTTGGTTCTTACATGTAGAGCTCTGCTGAACTATTCTAACCTCAGAATGAGGCTGCTTTTCCTTCTGAGCAAGCTGGATCAGAGGAAGGCCACAGATGCTTCCATGCAGGAATAGGGGTGCATTTTAAGCAGCCTTGCCTGCTGTCTGTCTCACTGCTGTGTCACCACCATAATGAATTCCATTTAAAGCTTTTTATTCATGTAGATGAATGTTTTGCCAGCAAGGTCTGCGTGAAGTACCTGCAGAGGCCAGAAGAGAGCACTCTATCCTTTGGAATTGGAGTTACAGAGCTCTTTAACAATCATGTGGTTTCTGGAGATGGAATCTATGTCCTATAAGAGAATATACAGTGCTCATAACTGCTAACCCCTCTCTCCAGCTGTTTTTTTTAATTTAGAATATATTTTTATACATTTTAATGAAAATATATTACAACAGTTTTTGCAATATTTATCTTTTCAAATTTATCTAATATTTATTCCTAATAATGACATGTGGGGTGTGGGATGGGAGCTGTGGGGGTGGGAGCTGCTACCTCAATGAGGCAACTTTGTTTTCTTAACTTTATACAAAATATCTATTTTCAAGATTGATTCTACAACTAAATTTCTAGTTCATCAGAAATGTCTTTCTATCTGAGTCCTTTTATCTAGCCAGTCTACCTTTCTCTTGACTCCTCCAAATCCATGAGGGCTCCTGAGCTCGCTTTCCTCAAATCCTGTTTCACCAGCCAGCTGCTTCTTTGTGGTTTCTGTAAGTCCAGTGAGAAAATCCCTGTCTCTTACCTGGAGCTTCTTCCATGAAGGTCTTGCAAGCCAAGAGAGGGGAGAGAGCAAGAGAGCAAGAGAGGGGAGAGAGGGAGAAAGATGGAGAAGGAGGGAAGAAGGGAGGCAGGGAAAGAGTGAGAGTGAAGGAAGGAAAAAAGAGGAAGGGGAGATGAAGTGGGAGGGAAGAGGAGAGTGAAACACAGGGAGATAGATAGATAGATAGATAGATAGATAGATAGATAGATAGATAACACCCAAATTTAGAGCACCTGCCAAGTTGTCCAAGTGATATATATATATATACACACACACATATATATGTATATATATATAAAGAAGTCTCTAGCTTCTCCACTATACTCTTGGCAGGCTGAACCTTGTCACCCTCAAGGTGGGGGATGGTTGAAAGAAAGTCAGTAAGGGAACAATCCATTTCACTTCTCCCTTGTGGCCACACAAGTCCATCCCAATGACTTTGCCTAGCGTCACAAAGCAATGACCACAAGACTTCTCTCAAGTAATCTGCCTTAAAATAGGCAGGAATGTCCACTCTATAGCCTTCTTATCTATGCAGGCTTTCAAAGGCACAGCAAAACTGAATCTTTTCAGAATACACCTAACTTCATCTGACAAGAGCACTCTTTCTAAGTTTGCATACTTTGCTAAAAATTAGGTTTTCTATAAACCGTATTCAAATATTCTGCAACAACTTCTGCCTTCCTTATTCTCTCTCCATATCCCAAATTGTTCCCAGCCAATTTCTTCCTTGTTATGCATGTGTGAACATGTATGCTGAATGAAACTTGCTGAATCCATTTCTATTGGTTGTGCATATATGGTTTTAAGACTAACCACCTTGCATTATATAACCAAATAGGGAACTCTTCTTTGCCTGAGGCTAATTCTCCCATTTGCAGAAGAGTTCTACTCTTTAATTAGCAATAGGATTTGGGGAGTGCAAATCATCCACAGATCACTAGGAGACTAAGGTGTGTTAAACTCACAGGGGCCTCTTCTCAATGAAGGAGATAAAACAGCTGCATTCAGTCTAAAAGGCAGAGAGTGTGTTTTATAATTCACCTGGATACACTTTTGCTGCTTATGGAGGCAGACCTCACCCACCTTTTGCTATAGAGCAGACCTTATCCAAGTTCCCCAGATTGATTATTCCAAACGCTTTTCTCCCATCCTTAGGGAAAATGTCACATGTACTTTATGGCCTGCTAACCTCTATATTGTGGGGCAGAGCCCAAATTAACCTTTAGAAATTTTAGCTCTAAAACCATTATGGTCACGTCTAATTTGGGAAAGAGTTCCTTTGTAGTCACACCATAAGCTTTATTATGAACCTGCAATTGGACTGATTGGGCTGATTATTGTCTGGAAATCTTTCCCTAATTTGTAGTGTGTTTTACTATGCTGACAATGAATTGCCTGGTATTGGACTCCTCCCTTTCTAATCCAGGTTGACAGTGACAATCTGCAGGAGGTTTTCATTCTCATCTCATGTGTGGTTCGCTTCTCTGTCTGATATCTGCAGGAACCCACTTAACAGAAGGCTGACAATCCAGTGACCTAGAAAGACTTGGACAATGAGCATATCAGGAATAGAAAACTTGGGGAGAAAAATTCCTCAGAAATTAAAGCACCCAAGTTTCATTCCCAGTACATAAATCAGCACACTACAATCTGTAACTCGAGATCAGGAATTCTGACAATATCTGGCCTCTCTGGCCAACAGGCATGACACAATCAAGAAAAATACTCATACAATTAAAACAATGATGAAAATTCTCTTTGGGGAAATAGGTAGGTAGGTAGGTAGGTAGATAGATAGGTAGATAGATAGATAGAAAGATAGATAGATAGATAGATAGATAGATAGATAGATAGATAGATAGATAGATAGATACACAAAGAAACAGAGATACAGAGACACACAGAGAGACAGAAAAAACTTATACAATAAAACTTATTGTTCAGGCTGATCATGGTTGCACATTATTTTCAAACCCAGTACTCAGAACACAGAGTCAGGGAGATTGCTGTGAGTTTGAGGAAACCCTGTGCTACATAGTCAACACACACACACACAGAGAGAGAGAGAGAGAGAGAGAAGAAATGGAGAATAAAATTACGTAAATAAAAAGGAGCATTGGAGAACTGAGATGATGCAATACATCTTAAAGTCATTTTTGCTTGTTGCCAATAGTACCTACCCATGCAATGATTTTCAAAATTGAACATTGCCAAACATGGTAGTACTTATTTTTAATCCCATCATTTTGGAAGTTATTTCGTATCTGTTAATCTTTTTATTTTATTTTATTAATTACACTTTATTCACTTTGTATTCCCCCATAAGCCCTTCCCTCCTCCTCTCCCAGTCTCACCCTCCCCACTCCCTTCTTCACACATGCCCCTCCCCAAGTCCACTGCTAGGGGAGGTCCTCCTCTTCTTCTGATCTTAGTCTATCAGATCACATCAGGAGTGGCTGCATCTTCTATGGCCTGGTAAGGCTGCTTCCCCCACTGGGGGGAGGTGATCAAGAGCAGGCCAATCAGATTATGTCAGAGGCAGTCCTTCTTCTCATTACTATGTAACCCACTTGGACACTAAACTGTCATGGGCTACATCTGTGCAGGGGTTCTAGGTTATCTCCATACCTGGTACTTGGTTGGAGTATGAGTCTCTGGGAAGAACCCTGTGTTCAAATTTTCTGGTTCTGTTGTTATCCTTGTGGGGTTCCTGTCCTCTCCAGATCTTACTATTTCCCACTTCTTACATAAGATTCCATGCACTCTGCCCAACAGTTGGCCATAAGTCTCAGCGTCTGCTTTGATAGTCTGCAGGGCAGAGGCTTTCAGAGGCCCTCTGTGGCAGGTTCCTAGGTTGTTCCTAGGTTGTTTCCTATTTTCTTCTTCTTCTGATGTCCATCCTCTTTGCCTTTCGGGATGCTGATTGAGCGTTTTAGTCAGGGTCTTCTCTCTTGATTAGTTTCTTTAGATGTACAAATTTTACTAGGTTTATCTTATATTATATGTCTATATGAGTGAGTATATACCGTGTGTGTCTTTCTGCTTCTGGGACAGCTCACTCAGGATGATCCTTTCCAGGTCCCCTCATTGACCTGCAAATTTCATGATTTCCTTACTTTTCATTGCTGAGTAATACTCCATTGTGTAGATGTACCACAATTTCTGCAGCCATTCTTCAGTTGAGGGGCATCTGGGCTGTTTCCAGCTTCTCGCTATTACAAATAAAACTGCTATAAACATGGTTGAGCAAATGTCCTTATTGTGTACTTGAGCCTCTTTTGGATATATGCCTAGGAGTGGTATGGCTGGATCTTGAGGAAGCGCTATTTCTAGTTGTCTGAGAAAGTGCCAGATTGATTTCCAGAGTGGTTGTACAAGTTTACATTCCCACCAGCAGTGAAGGAGGGTTCTCCTTTCTCCACAACCTCTCCAGCATGTGTTGTCACTTGAGTTTTTCATCTTGGTTATTCTGATGGGTATAAGGTGAAATCTCAGGGTCATTTTGATTTGCATTTCCCTAATGGCTAATGACGTTGAGCATTTCTTTAAGTGTTTCTTTGCCATTCGATATTCCTCTACAGAGAATTCTCTGTTTAGCTCTGTTCCCCTTTTTTTACTTGGATTACTTGGTTTGCTGCTTTTCAGCTTCTTTAGTTCTTTATATATGCTGGATATTGGCCCTCTGTCAGATAAAGGGTTGGTAACGATTCTTTCCCAATCTATAGGCAATCGTTTTGTTTTGATGATGGTGTCCTTTGCTGTACAGAAGCTTTTTGGTTTCCTGAGGTCCCATTTATTGATTGTTGCTCTTAGAGCCTGTGCTGTTGGTGTTCTGTTCAGGAAGTTGTCTCCTGTACCAATGAGTTCTAGGGTTTTCCCCACTTTTTCTTCTAACTGATTTAATGTGTTTGGTTTTATGCTGAGGTCTTTGATCCACTTGGACTTTAGTTTTGTGCAAGATGATAAGTATGGATCTATTTGCATTTTTCTACATGTAGACATCCAGTGAGACTAGCACCATTTGTTGAAGATGCTCTCTTTTTTCCATTGTATGGTTTTGCCATCTTTGTCAAAAATCAGGTGTCCATAAGTGTGTGCATTTATTTCTGGGTCTTCTGTTCAGTTCCATTGATCCACCATTTTTTTTCTATGCCAGTACCTTGCAGTTTTTATTACTTTTGCTATTATTATAGTATAGCTCAAGATCAGGGATGGAGATACCTCCAGAAGATCTTTTATTGTAGAGGATTGTTGTAGCAATTCTGAGTTTCTTGTTATTCCATATGAAGTTGAGAATTTTTCTTTCCAGGTCTGTAAAGAATTATGTTGGTAATTTGATGGGAATTGCATTGAATCTATAGATTGCTTTTGGTAAGATGGCCATTTTTACTAAGTTAATCCTGTCAAGCCATGAGCATGGGAGATCTTTCCATCTTATGATATCTTCTTCTAATTCTTTCTTCAGGACTTGAACTTTTTTTCATACAAGTCTTTGACTTGCTTGGTTAGGGTTACACCAAGGTACTTTATGACATTTGTGGCTATTTTGAATTATGTTTTTTCCCTAATTTCTTTCTCAGCCCTTTTGTCTTTGTATACACTGATCTATTCAATCATTTCCATAATATAACCCATCTCAAATGGATCTAAAAAATGGTCAAAATTGTTGTGCTGTCAAAAACCAGGAGCAACCACTGAAATATTGTATCGTAAAAATTTATTTTACAGCTGGGCCAAATTTTTGCTCTCTTTTGAATTAGAAGAGAGATATGACCCCGATTCAAAACAGGGCAGCCTTTTTTATATTCCAGCTCAAGTTGAGTTACATGACAAGTGATTAAAAAAAGCAGAATCTTTTGCTGTTAGTAATTTCATTTACTATCAACAAGTTCACAGAAAATGCCATGAACAATAGAAACAATTTATGATGTGAAAAGCACAAGATTGTAGAGGAATAGCAAGCCTCCAAAAAGTTTATCTTTTACTTGAAATCAAGTTTTAACATTAAGATTAATTAAAGAAAACAAAATCAGTCAGCTGGCCTGTCACAAATATAATTTTGATTTATTTTCTTTGTTTGAGAGAGGGTTTCATTTGGAACCTATGATTCACAAAGTACAATATAATGTACAATACACTGAATCTGTAATAAATAGCAGTATGTGTTTAATCCTGTGCCTTTGGACCACCATTTCTAGCATAATAGTCTTCTATAGAAGAGAAACAAAGAAGTCACTTCATATTGGACTGGTTAGAAGTAAAGGAGAATGTTCTTGACAGGAATGCTTCTTCATGGCAGCCTAGACATGTAAATCTGGAAACAGTCCTATGCTCAAAGGCACGGGACTGAATCTAACTGCTCTAGAGATAGATTTAGAAAAAGTCCTCCATGTTTTCTGTAATTGGAAGAATGATTTTCTGGGTTCTGATAATCCACAGAAGTTCACTTCTGTTTAGTTACCTCTCAGTGCTGTCACAAAACACACCATGGCCAAGGCACATTATAATTTATAAATATTTATTTTAAAATTTATTATTTATTAATGTTTTATTAATTATAGTTTATTCAATTTGTATCCCACCTGTATCCTCCTCCCTACTTCTTTCCCAATCTCATCCTCTCCTCCCTCCCCATCCATCTGACCCTAGCCTATGAGGTCTCATCAGGACTGGCTGCCTTGTCTTCCTCTGTAGCCTGGTAAGGCTGCTACCCCTTCATGGGGAGGTGATCAAAGAGTCAGCCACTGAGTTCATGTCAGAGACAGTCCCTGTTCCCATTAATAGGGAAGTCACTAGGAGAATGAGCTGCCATGGGCTACATATGTGCAGGGGTGCTAACTCCATGCATCATCCTTAGTTGGAGTATCAGTCTCAGAAAAGACCCCATATGTCCAGAGTTTTTGGTTCTTTTGCTCTCCTTATGGAGCTCCAGTCTCCTCCAGGTCCTTCTATCTCCCCCTACTTTTGTAAGATTCCTGGCTATGAGTCTCAGCATCTGCTTTGATTACCTTGTGGGTAGAGTCTTTCAGTGGTCCTCTGTGGTAGGTGCCTGTCCTGTTCACTGTTTTCTCCCTCTTCCGATATCTGTCCCATTATCTGAGTCCTTCTTTTTGCTTAGCTCTTTTAGTTATATAAATTTTAGTATGTTTATCCTATATTATACATCTAATATCCACTTATAAGTGAGTGTATACCATGTGTGTCTTTCTGCTTCTGAGATACCTCATTCAGGGTGATCTTTTCTAGTTTCTATTATTTGCTTGCAGATTTCATGATTTCCTTCTGTTTAATTGCTGAGTAGTATTCCATTGTGTAAATGTACCACAATTTCTGTATCTGTATCCATTTATCGATTGAGGGACATTTGTGTTGTTTCCAGGTTCCGGTTATTACAAATAAAGTTGCTGCAAACATGGTTGAGCAAATGTCCTTGTTCTATACTTGGGCATATTTTGAATATATACCTAGGAGTGGTATAGATGGATCTTGAGTTGGCAGTATTCCTAATTGTCTGAGAAAGCACCAGATTGATTTCCAAAGTGGTTGTACAAGTTTCATTCTTACCAGCAATGGAGTGGGGTTACTTTTTCTCCACATCCTCTCCAGCTATATTGTCATTTGAGTTTTGATCTCAGCCATTATGATGGGTGTAAGGTGAAATCTCAGGGTGGTTTTGATGTCCATTTTTCTTTTTTTTTGTTTTTTTTTTTTGTTTGACTGAAGATATTTTATTTCTATGTTTGTTACTGATATCAAAAAGAACACAAAATAGGAATGGTAGTTCAGGTTTACCATTGATGGGTAATATAATAACCATATTACAGATGTAGAAATGCATCAATAAAATATGTATCTCAGACAATTCAAGCAGTAAATTTAAGCAAACATACCATTAATAGTGCATATTGTACTTGAATTGATGTCCATTTTTCTAATGACTAAGGATGTTGAGCATTTCTTTAAGTGTTTCTCTGCCATTCAATATTCCTGTATTGAGAATTCCCTCTCTACCACACTTTTAAATTGAATTATTTAATAGGTTGCTTTTTATCTTCCTGAGTTCTTTCTGTATTCTGGATAATAGCCCTCTGTCAGACACAGGGTTGGTGAACATCCTTTCCCAGTCTATAGGCTGGCATTTTGTTCTGATGACAGTGGACTTTGCTTTACAGAAGCGTTTCAGTTTCATGAGGTCTCATTAATTGATTATTGCTCTTAGAGCCTGTTCTGTTGGTGTTCTGTTCAGGAAGTTTTCTCCTGTGCCAATGAGTTCAAGGCTCTTTCCCACTTTTTCCTCTAACGGATTCAGTGTGTCTGGTTTTATGTTGAGGTCTTAGATCCACTTGAACTTTAGTTTTGTGAGGGTGGTGAATATGGATCTATTTGCATTTTTCTACATGTTGATATCCAGTTAGACCAGCACCATTTGTTGAAGATGTTGTCTTTTTTCCATTGTCTGGTTTTGGCTTCTTTGTCAAAAGTCAAGTATCTGCAGGTATTTGGGTTAATTTCTGGGTCTTCTATTTTATTCCATTGTCTTCTTCTAGTCCAGTACCATGCAGTTTTTTATTACTGTTGCTCTGTAGTACAGCTAGAGAACAGGGATGGAGATACCTCAAGATGATCTGTTGTTGTACAGGATTGTTTTATTAATTAGGGATTTTTAATTTTCCAATAATGCCTATTGGGGTTCCCTGAAACATTCAGTGCAGAGCCTACTCAGCCTATTACCTACTTGTCTTATCCTCCTGAGACAAAGATAGCAGAAACAGCAATGAGCCATTTCCACCTATTTCCTTCCTCATGAGCCACCTGGAGCACAACCAGCATAGCCAGCAGAGGCCTGCAAGACCTCAGGAACATTCCATTCCACCTGAGACACACCTACCAGATGTGACACCAAGGACAGTCAGATGACTATAGGCTGGCACATGAACACTATTAGTAAGAGCCAGGGCAATATGGCACCACTAATGCCCAGGAAGCCGTGGATATACTATCACAGACAAAGTAGAAAAAGATGACCTTAAATCAAACTATATAAAGATGATAGAGACCAGTAAGAGGAAATGAATAAAATCTCTTAAAAATACAGGAAAATATGATCAAACAGGTAGAGTTCTTTAAAGAGGAAACAAATCCCTTAAAGAAACACAGAAAAACATTATTAAATAGGTGAAGGAAATGAATAAAACTATTCAATACCTGAAAATAGAAGTAGAAGCAATAAAGAAAAGTAAGGGAATAGTGGTGATAGAAAATATAGGAAAGAAAACAAGAACGACAAATGCAAACATCACCAAATGAATTCAAGAGAAGGATGTGAAAATATCAGATATAGAAGACAGAATAGAATAAATTGATACATCAGTCAAAGAAAATGTTAAATCTAAAAAATTCCTGACAGAAACCACCTAGGAAATCTGGGATACTAAAAAAAGACCTAATTTAAGAATAATAGGAATAAAATAAAGTGAAGATTCCCATGTCCATTTAAGATGAAAAAAATATTTTCAAGAAATTCATAATGAAAAATTCCCTAACCAAAAGAAAGAGATGTTTATAAACATAAAAGAAGCTTACTGAACACCAATTAGATTGGACCAGAAAAGAAAATCCTTCTACCACAGAATAATCAAAACTCTAAACCTACAGAAAAAAGAAAAAATATTAAAAACTGCAATGAAAAAAGATCAAGTAACTTAGAAAGGTAGACCTATCAGAATTACACCTGACTTCTCAACAGAAATTGTAAAAGCCAGAAAGGCATGGACAAAGGTTTAATGGCAGACCATTAAAGACCATAGATGTCAGCCCTGACTACTATACCCCACAAAATTCTCAATCACTATAGATTGAGAAAACAAGATATTCCAAGAAAAAAACAATTTAAACAATATCTATCCACAAATCCATCCTACATAAAATGCTAGAAGGAAAATTCCAATCCACGGACATTTACTACATCCAAGACAACACAGGAAATAAATTATTCCACACTAGTAAAAACAAAAAGAAACAAAACAAAAGAAGAGAAACACAGACAAATACATACACACTAACACCAGCAACATAAAAATAACAGGAATTAACAATCATTTGTCATTAATATCTCTCATCAACAATAGAATTGATTTCTAAATAAAAAGTTACAGTCTAACAAAGTGGATGCAGAAACAAGATCCATCATTCTCCTGTATACAAGAAACACATCTCAATAACAAAGATAAACATTACCTCAGAGTAAAGGGCTGGGAAAAGGTTTTCCAATCAATGAAACCCAAGAAGGAACATGGAATAGCCACTCTAATATCTAATAAAATAGATTTTTAACCATAATCAACAGAGATGGAGAAGGATACTTCATACTTATCAAAGGAAAATTCCACCAAGATGATGTCTCAATTTTGAATATCTATACCCAAATGCAAGGGTACCCACATTTGTAAAAGAAACATTACTAAAACTTAAAACACATATTGAACCCCACACATTAATAGTAGAAGGCTTCAACCTTCCTCTCTCACCAATGAAAATATCATCAATACAGAAATTAAACAGAAAAAGAATGAAACTAATGGACATTATGAATCAGATGGACCTAACAGATATCTACAGAACATTCCATCCAAACACAAAATAATATAACTTCTTCTTAGCACATCAGTGAATCTTCTCCAAAATTGACCATATAGTCAGTCACAAAGCAAGCCTCAATAGATTCAAGAAAATTGAAATAACACCTTGTATTTTATTGGTACACCATGGAGTAAAGCTGGACTTCAACAACAACAAAAACAGCAGAAAGCCTACAAACTCATGGAAACTGAACAATTCTCTCTATGACCACTGGGTCATGGAGGAAATAAAGATTGAAATAAACGACTTACTAGAATTCAATGAAAATGAAGACATGCTTATGGGACACAATGAAAGCAATGCTAAGAAGAAAGTTGATAGCAATAAATACCTTTATAAAGCAACTGGAGAGATCAAATTCTAGCAATTTAAAAACATACCTGAACATTCAATAACAAAAAGAAGCAAACACACCAAAGAGGAGTAGATATCAGGAAGTAATCAAACTCAAGGCTGAAGTCAATAAATTAGAAACAAAGAGAACAATAGAAAGAATCAACAAAACAAAGATATGGTTCTTTGAGAAAAATAAACATGACATACAAAATCTTGGCCAAACTAACCAAAAGGCAGAGAGATAGCATCAAAATTAACAAAATAAGAAATGAAAAGGAAGACAAAATAACAGACACCAACGAAGTGCAAAGAAGCATTAGGTCTTACTTCGAAAGTCTATACTCCACAAACTTCAAAAAATTAAATAAAACAAATGATGTTCTTGATAGATATCACTTACCAAAGTTAAATAAATAACAGGTAAACAACTTAAATAGACGTATAAGCCGTAAGGAAATACAACAGTCCTTAAAAGTCTACCGACCAAAAAAAGTCCTGGGTGAGATGGTTTCAGTGCAAAGTTCTATCAAACTTTTAAAGAAGAGTTAATACTAATACTCCTTAAACTATTCCATAAAATAGAAATAGAAGGAACGTTGCAAAACTCATTCTATGAGAACACCGTCACCCTGATACCTAAACCACACAAAGACTCGAGAAAGAAAGAATTTCAGAACAATCTCCCTCATGAATATTGATAAAAAAAATAATCAAATACTTGCAAACAGAATCCAAGAACACCTCAATAACATCATTCACTCTGATCAAGTAGGATTCATCCCAGGGATGCAGGGATGGGTCAACATATGAAAATCCCTCAATGTAATCTACCATATAAACAAACCAAAGGGGGAAAAATCCTACATGATTATCTCATTAGATGCCAAAAACGCCTTTGAAAAATCCAACAGGCTTTCAAGATAAAGTCTTAGAAAGATAAAAGATACAGGTACATAGCTAAACACAATAAAGGCAATATACAACAAGCCAATAGTAGCCAACATAAAATTAAATGAAGAGAAAATTAAAGTAATTCAATTAGAATCAGGGATAAGACAAGGCTGCCCATTATCTCTGTATCTATTCAATATAGTACTTGAAGTTCTAACTAGAGCAGTAAGACAACTCCAGGATATGAAGAGAATACAAATTGGAAAGGAAGAAGTCAAAGTATTGCTTTTCACAGATAAAAATGGTAGTATACATAAGTGACCCTCAAAATCCTGTCAGGAAACCTCTACAGCTAATAAACACCTTCAGTAAAGAGGCTGGATACAAAATTATATACGTAAAAAAATCAGTAGCCTTCCTGTATGCAAGGGATAAATGGGTTGGGAAAGAAATTAGGGAAACAATATCTTTCACAATAGTCACCAAAAATATAAAATACCTTGGTGTTACTCTAACCAAACATGTCAAAGACTTGTATGAGAAGAACTTTAATATTTTCAAAAAAGAATTTGACAAAGGTATCAGATATCCCATGCTCATGCGTTGGTAGGATTAACATATTAAAAATGGCTATCTTACCAAAATCAGTCTATAGATTCAATGCATTTCCCATAAAAATACCAACACAATTCTGGACAGACCTTGAAAAAGCAATTTTAAACTTTATGTGGAAAAATAAAAGACCCAGGAGAGCCAAAACAATTCTGTACAATAAAAAACCTTCTGGAGGTATAACCATCCCTGTTTTCAAGGTGATAGAGAGCAATAGTAAGAAAAACTGCATGGTATTAGTGTGAAAAAAAAAAAACAGACAGGTTGTTCAAGGGAATTGAAGACTCAGAAATAAACCCACACACATAAAAACATCTGATTTTTGACAAGCTGAAATAAAGTAGTGGAAAAAAAAAGGATCTTAACAAATGATGCTGGTCTAAGGAGACCTCTCCATGGAGAAAATGCAAGTCAATCCATATTTATCACCCTGCACAAAACTCAAGTCCAAATGGATCAAAGACCTCAACATAAAACTAGATATACTAAATCTAATAGAAGAGAAAGTACAGAACAGCTTTGATCTCATTGGCACAGAAGAAAACTTCCTGAACAGAACACCAACAGCTCAGGCACTAAAACAACAAATAATAAATGTGACTTAATGAAACTTAAATGCTTCTGTAAGGCAGAGGGCACCATCAATAGGAAAAAATGTCAGCCTACCAAATGGGAAAAGCTCTTCACCAACCTTAAATCTGACAGAGGGCTAATATCTTACAATGGAGGAGTGTTCCCCTTTTTCCACACCCTCTCCAGCATGTGTTGTCATTTCAGTTTTTGATCTTAGCCATTCTTACTGGTATAAGATAGAATCTTAGAGTAGTTTTAATTAGCCTTTCTCTGATGGCTAAGGACATTGAGCACTTCTTTAGGTGCTTCTCAGCCATTCAAGATTCCTGTTTTGAATTCTCATTTTAGCTCTGTACCCCATTTTTTAACTCCTTTGATTACTTGATTTGTTGATGAGTGGAAGGAGGGTACAAAAACACAAAGACAAAACCTGTAATCCAAAAATTACCCTGCCTACAGGAAGTGTGGGGCTAATGAAGGGACAATTGAGGGAAAGTTCAACCAATAACTGGCCCAACCTGAGACCCATTTTATGGTAGAGAACCAGCCCCTGATACTAATAATGATACTGTGCTATACTGTAGCCTGGGAGGCTCCAGGCAACAGCTGGACAGATTGTGGAACTTGCAGCCCACCATGGGGCAGAGCTCCGGAGGTCCTCTGGAAGTGTTGGGGGAAAGAAGAAGGACCTGGAGAGGACAGGAAGCTCACAAGAAAACCAACAGAGACAACCAACCCAGTCCCATGGAGGCTTTCAGAGACTGAGACATCAACTAATGAGCTTGCATGGTCTGGACCTAGGTCCCCAGCACACATGTAGCCTATGGTCCCCTTGGTCTTCATATGGATATCTTGCTACTGGGGGTGTTGTTTCTAACATGGACACTCTTACCTGCTTTTGGATCATTTTCCCCTGGCAGGGCTGCCTTGGCCTCAGGGGATGAAGATGTGCTCAGTCCTGATGTGACTTGATATGCTGAGGAAGGTTGATTCAGGGGTATGGGGAATTCTCCTTTTCTGGTGGAAAAGGGAGAGTAGAAAGTGGAACAGGAAGAGTGGGTTGGGAGGTGAGGAGGGAGGAGAAACCCTTGGGATGTTAAAAAAAAAGAACACAAGAAAGATGTTAGTCACCAACTGATTCTAAGTGAGAGAAAAACATAAGTCACTCATTCTGACTGACACCAAATGAGAGAATGTTTCCCACTTGCTTATTCTGGTATCTCAGTGCTATTCTGTGAATACCAGGTTGGGACCCCAGACAGTGAAATATCCTGTAGATATCTCTTAGGTCTGGTTGAGTTACAACTTCTGTTAGTTCCATTGTATCTCTGTTTAGTTGTTGTCTGGATGAACTGTCTATTGGTAAGAGTAGGGTGTTGAAGTCTTCCACTATTAATATGTAAATTTAATGTGTGATTTAAGCTTTAGTAATATTTATTTTGCAAAGGTGAGTGCCCTTGCATTTGGGATATAGATATTCAGAATTGACACATCATTTTGGTGTATCTCTCCTTTGATTAATACGAAATATCCTTCTTCTCTCTTCCTTTGATTGATTTTGTTTGGAAGTCTATTTTATTACATATTACAATGGCTCCTCCAGTTTGCTTCTTGGGTCCATTTGCTTGGAAAATCTTTTTCCAGCCCTTTATTCTGAGGTAATGTGTATCTTTGAAGTTGATATGTGTTTCTTGTATGCAGCATAGTAATGGATCCTGCTTTTGCATCCATTCTGGTAATCTTTGTCTTTTTATCAGTAATTGAGTCCATTTATATTGTGATACATGAAAGACCAATGGTTTTTAATTTTTGTTATGTTGATGTTGGTGTTGGTAGAATGTATGTGTGTGCTTGTGTGTATATGTGTACTTTCTTTCTTTTGGTTTTGTTGATATGAAATTATTTATTTTCTGTTTTTTTTTCTTGGATGCAGTTAACTTCCTTATGCTGGAGTTTTTCGTCTTGTATATTCCATAGGTCTGGATTGTGGGTAGATATTGTTTCAATGGTTTTGTCATGGAACAGCTTGTTCTCTCTATCTATGGTAATTGAAAGTTTTGCTGGGTATAGTAGTATGCACTGGCATCTGTAGTCTCTTAGACACTTCAGAACATCTTCCCAGGTCCTTCTGGTTTTTAGAGTCTCTGTTGAGAAGTAGGGTGTAATTCTAATAGGTCTACCTTTACGTGTTATTTGGCCTTTTTTGTTTGTCATTTTTAGTAATCTTTCTTTGTCAATAACATTTAGTGTTTTGCTGATTCTGTGATGAGAGAAGTTTTTTTTTTGTTTTTTTTTTTTTTTTGGTTCAGTCTACTTGTTCTTTGGGCCCTCAATCTAGCTTCTAGTTCCTGGTTAAATAGGATGTCCTGATAGTTGCAGGAACCTCAATTTAGAACAGTCATTGGTTGACCACTTCCACAAAGTCTGAACCACCATTGCCCCAGGACATCTTGCAAGCAAGACAGGTTGTGGGTCAAAGGTTTTGTGGCTGGGTTGGTGTCCCAGCCCCGTGACTGGGAACTTTGCCTGGTTACAGAAGGTGGCTGGTTTAGGCTCTGTATCCTCTGTTACTAGGAGTCTTCACTAGGGTCACTCTTATAGGTTCCATGAAGTTTCCACTGCACTAGGTTTTTACATCACCTCCCATAAGGCCCCCAATTCCACTCCTCTCTCCCTCCTTCTTTTTCTCCCTTATGTGATCCATCCTGTTATACTCATAGATCAGTGTCAATGCCTAGACACCAGCATAAAAACACAATAAAAAACCAAAGTGTTGTTTTTTTGAAAAAATAAAAAAAGACTGACAAATCTTTATCCAAATTAACTAAAAGGCTGATGACAATATCCAAATTAACAAAAAATGTAAGTGGAAAAATGATTTAAAAGTAGA
Organism: Meriones unguiculatus; assembly: GCF_030254825.1. Taxonomy (NCBI): domain Eukaryota; kingdom Metazoa; phylum Chordata; class Mammalia; order Rodentia; family Muridae; genus Meriones; species Meriones unguiculatus. Next base: position 130,265,936 of record NC_083351.1, on the reverse strand, counting down.
CACTGAGTAAATCCAGAGAATCACTCATATGGACATATTTTAGAAACTTATACTTCACAAAATAAAAAAGCCTAAAAGAAAATGCATTATTTTCTCCATATAGCCTACTTACCAAAGTTTAGTCAATATCAGATGAGCAACTTAAACAGACCTATAACCCTGACTGAAATAGAAGTGATTAAAAGTCTCCCAATATCCTTCCCCCCAAACAAACAAACCACCAAAAACCAAACAAACACCCCAGGGCCAGATAGTTTTAGTACAAATCTAAATCAGACTTTCAAAGAAAAGTTGACATTAATACTCCTCAAATTATTTCACACAATAAAAACAGAAGAAACACTGTCAATTCATTTTACATGGCCACAGTTACTCTGATAACAAAACCACATAGACCCAACAAAGAAAGAATTATAGACCAATTTTTTAATGAACATAGATGAAAAAAAATCTCAAGAAAATACTAGGAAACCAAATGCAAGAACACATCAAAAGTTTATCCACCATGGTCAAGTAGGGTTCATCCTAGAGATACAGGAATGGCCCAACTATGTTAACTGATAAATGTAACCCACCATATAAACAAACTAAAGGACAAAAACCACTTTATCAGCCCATTACATGCACAAAAAGCCTTTGAACAAATTCAACACCCCTTCATGATAAAAGTCCTGGAAAGATTAGTGATATAAAGGACATACCACAACACAGTAAAGAAGGCTGACAGCAAACCCATATCCAACATCAACTTAATAGAGAGAAACTCCAAGGAATTCCACTAAAACCAGGAATGAAACAAGGTTATCCAATCTCTCTGTATCTATTCCATATAGTACATGAAGTCTTAGCTAGAACAGCAAGACAACTCAAGGAGAAAAAGTTGATACAAATTGGAAAGGAAGAAGTCAAAGTATCTTTGTTTGCAGAGGATGTGATGCTATATATAAGTGACCTGAAAAAATTCCACCCGGAAACTCCTACATATGATAAATACTTTCAGTGGATTAGTGCTTTCTTCAATCACTCTAGACACTTCCTCCTGCAGCAGAAGGGAGAAAATATAGAAACCCACAGTCAGACATTACACAGAGAGTGAGTGACCTTTGGACACTATTCAGCCTTAAATGGTATGTCTCCACCAAGTTCTTCCCCCTCATAACTCATATTATTCCCCTCATAACTCAGGAAATATAGCAGAAGAGGAGGTGGAAAGAGTGTAAGAACTGGAGGGGGTGGAGGATGGAGAGAAAACAAGAGCCTCTAAATCAATTTGAGTAAAGCTCATATGAACTAATTTGAAGATTAATGTAGCATGCTCAGGGCTTTCACCAGTGTGCACCAGGTCTTCTGCATTTATATTATGGCTTCCAGTTTACTGTTTTATGGGATTCTTGAATGAGAGTATGGGTGGACATTTGATTCTTGTGCATTCTCTTGGGTTCTTTCTTTTCTTTTGGTTTGTTTTCTCCAACTTTGATGTCATAGTTTTTGTTTTATTTTATTAGGTTTTATATTATTACATTTAAAAAGGAATTAATGAAAACCTACACACTAGGCTAAAGATGAACAACTGAACAGTAATTCATGGGCTAGCGAAAATCACTTTTCTTCAATAGAGTGTCACTGCTATTTCAATCAATCCAACATAGGTCTCATGTTTAGGAGTTGGCCAGCAAATAATAAATTCCACATTCATGTATGTGTGTGTTTCTGTGTGTGGACTTGTATTTGTTTAAAGTTTGTTTTTTTTTCTTTTGGGATATTGTTCTTTTTAACATTTTGGTTTTGGGTGTTCAGTTGTCTTATTGGGTTTTTCTATGTTTTTTAAGAAACTTGAGTCAGTAGGGAGAGAAAAATAATATGGAAGGACTTATAAGAGATGGAGAATATGACTAAAATGTATTTAAATCTAAAAGATAAAAATAAAATTAAATAATTATTCCTTTCTGAGATTTTTGGTGTTTGTGGTACTGTTTTTCTCTTCATTTGTAATTCTGTTAAATTGGGTCCTTTCTTTCTTTATCTTTGTTATTTGGGCCAAGGGTCTCTCAATATTGTTTATCTTGTTAAAGAACTAGTTATTGGATTCACTGGATCTTTGTATTGTTTTCTTTGTTTCTATTTCACTAATGTCTGCTCTGATTTTTATGATTTCTTTCTGTCTACTGGATTTGGATTTTGCTAGTTCTTGTCTTTCCAGATTTTTGAGTTGTATCATTAAGCCAAGTATTTATTTTCTGACTTTTTAATACGGACATTGAAAGCTATGAATTTCCCTCATAGGATTGTTTTCAATGGTGCCAGGGAGTTCATGGACTTGTATTTTAATTGTATATAGTTACAGGAAGTATTTTATTTCTTGATTTCTTGGCTCCACTCATAATTGAGTGATGAGTTGTTTCCTCTCCACAGGTTCATCTATTTAGTAGACTTTTTTTTTTTCCTGAAAATTTTAAGTTTTATTGGTTTCCGGCCATATAGGATACCCACAGTTATTTCAATTGAAAAAAAAAATTAATCAGTATTGGTTTAGTGTCTCAAGATGTGGTTCACTTTAGAAGGGCTTCCATATGGTACTGAGTAGAATGTGTATTCTTTCAGGTTTGTATCAACAATTTTGTAGATATCTGTTAAGTCCATTTGATGTATAATATCATTTAATTCTGATGTTTCTCTAACTTTTGTTCAGATGATCTGTTGTCTGTTGAAAAATGTTGGGTATTGAAATCACCTTGTATTAATGGGTGTGTTTAGAATAATGTGTTCTTCAATATGGGTTCTCTTTATTGGAATGCAGTTTCTCTCTTTAGGTCTTCTGATTGGTTTTTATTTTAAGTCTGTTTTGCTAGGTATGGGGATAGTGGTCCCAATTTGAAATAGGAGGCAAGTAGGCAACACTATTTTACTTTGGTCATCATAATAGGTAGCATCCATTTTTAAAGCTATGATATGTTTCTTGTATACACCAAGAGGATAGATTTCACTTTTTAATCTATTTAGTCAGTCTTTTGTCTTTTGTCAGTTTGTCTTTTGATTAAATAATTGAGGCCATTAATATTTAAAGTTATTATTGTAATATGTGTTAATTGTGGTTATTGTGTTGTGGATTAATGTTGTTTTTATGTACTCAGTGGTACTTTGTGTTTTAGTAATTATGGTTTGATGACTCTAAGAGGGAATATATGTTAGAGCCAAGAGAAATAGGGGGGTGCTTTAAAGAAGAAGGCTGGTGCTGTTCCCCCTTTGCTGCTCTTGGTTGTTGTGGCTGCAGTTTTACAAGAAGCCGGAAATATCCTTATTATGAAGATTTGACTTGACCCAAAGAGCCTGATGAACCTAGTCAGCAGGAAGTAGCCTAAGAGACCTATACCTCTTCTCCCCACTAACATTCTTTCTCTTCTACCTGCTGTTGGAAGGGATTTGGTAGAAAAGGGAGATACATAAAAAAACCCAATAAAATTGATGGAAGTATGCTAATATCTGGGTTTTATATTTTATAAAGAAAGACTATTTTGTAGCCTAAGCATCCTTGCTGCCAAGAACAGACTGCTTTTCTTTACATGTTAAATGACTTTTTGTAGCCAGGGATTCAGAGCAGCGGTGATGCATCCAAGGCAGTGATATGTCCATGAAGCCTGGTCATTAGTTTAGAATGTGGAGGATAATTTTTTTGTGACTCATTCTTGAAAAATTCTAGTATTCAGGGCAAGATTACTTTTTCATTGTTTGACTTGACAGATGAGTTCATTACACTGAGGAACAGAGTAGGTGCGAATGTGAGTAGGAAGGCTGTACAGCAGATAGAATTTGCGTATGTATTTTCCAACCATCTGTACTGTGTGTGAGAACATTTGCATGGCTCTGAATCAGCAGGGCAGGATGTCCTTTTCCCCAGTGCTACACTTCCTGTTGATAAGCATTTTCCTGTTGATTGTGTCTGCCACGTAAACCTCAGAAATTGCCTCACCTCAGGCACCAAATTCATCCATCACTGGGACTAAGATTGATGGAAGTTCTATTCTTATTGTCATTTTCCAAACAGCTCATCTGTTCTTTTTTTTTTCTTTTTTCTTTTTTTTATTTATTATTATTATTTTTTTTCAATGCAGTTTATTCAGGAACCTTGAACAATCATCGGACCCTGGGGAAAGCCAGCCCACAGCTTAAATAGCCTCTGGGTAGCCAACCCCAGCGTGCCACGTGGGCAATGCAGATAGGTCCACGTACATGGAAGCAAGCCAGATCCTCGGCCTTAGGCAAATGTGGAGTTGTTCCTGACAGAGAGCACTCACCATCGGGAAGGTGGAAGGCGGAAACCAGCTCCTTCTTTAAGGTGTGGCATTACACAGCTCTCTACAGTTCCCCCTTTTTGTTTTAGACGCATCAGGCAAGAGTAGAGGTCTGATCTCTGATATTAGAAATAAATTGGGACTTTGTACCGATGTTCATTTAGGTGTCATCCACCCAAAGAGCATCAGACCCGTCCGATACCTTTTTCTCAGAGGCGGGACCTGGGGCATCAACCTGCATGCAATCAGACTTGCTCTTCTCTGGGTCCAAAGCTGCTGACCCTGAGTGCAGTGCTTAGCCTCGCATCCTGAGTGTAACATTTTAGCTTTTTATGGTAGCCAGCCATGCTTGGGGAGACTGTCCTGCTTCAATGGCTGTAAAGGCCTGAATGATCATGGCTGCATTACGCTGTTGTGAGACTCTAATCTTGCATATACACCACAGGCAAACCAAGGAGACCAACACCAGAAGGCCTGCTAACGCTCCCATGCCTGCCCATTCCTTCAGATGATTCATGGCTGCAGCAATCCATGGTGATAATCCTGTGGCTAGTCCTGCGTCCACTCTGGTAGAATTTGCCGTAACAATGGCCACTCTCAGCTGCTCCATCATAGTATCGAATTCTCCATTCCAATTACGTAAAATATAGCTAGACAATTGTTTAGACAGATTTGCAGCACAGGAAAAATTCTCATGTTGTATGCTAGTGACACAAAGTCCAGCATACTTTCATTGATAGCCAGGTTGTGCGATTTGCCATAGGGTATCAATTTGCTCCTGCACGAGGTCAATCCTCTGATTGAACACCATCAAGCCTCCTTTTAGTTGAGCATTAATTCCTTTTTGTACATCTAAGGCATGAGCTATATTGGCTAAAAGATTATTCAGGGTCTGAGCAGTCTGCATAGTATGACTCATGGCTAATGCCACGGTGGTAGCTCCAACAGCCGCCAATGAGATGGCAGTAACAATGGCGGCTGTAGTTCCAAGATCCCTTTTCTGTCTGAAGAGAGTCATAGCGTGAGGGGCATCAATGGGCACAGGCACCCAGTGAGGCATGCGAGTAACCAGGGCATACCTAAATTCACTAGCATTCCTGCATTGGGCAAAAAAGCAACTATCATCACCACAATTACTTGGCTCTATCTGGCTAATAATGAATAAAAATGGGGGATATAAACAAACAGGTGTGGGCTTATAGGAAATATTATGAGAAGCCTTAACCCCCTTGTTGGAACATCCTGCATCAGTTCTAGAACTAGCAGTGGTGGTGTCCGAGGTCTGAGTAGGTTCAGGAGACCATTGCCCCCAGGGGCGATACATGCTCCATGTAAATTGACTAACTCCATGTTTTCCTCCACTTTTGAAAGTCATTTAAGGTTCTTAAATTATTTTTTCCCTTTTTTTAAAAATTTTTCCTCAATTACACTTTATTCATTCTGCATCCCCCTATAAGCCCCTCCCTCCTCCCCTCCCGATCCCACCAGCCCTCCTCCCTCTGCATGTATGACACTCCCCAAGTCCCCTGATAGGGGAGGTTCTCCTCTCCTTTCTGATCTTAGTCTATCAGTTCACATCAAAAGTGGCTGCATTGTCCTCTACTATGGCCTGGTAAGGCTGCTCCCCCCCAGGGGGAGGTGATCAAAGAGCAGGCCAACCAGATTATGTCAGAGGCAGTCCCTCTTCACATTACTATGTAACCCAATTGGACTCTGAACTGCCCTGGGCTACATCTGTGCAGGGGTTCTGGGTTATCTCCAAGAATAGACCTTGGTTGAAGTATGAGTCTCTGGGAAGTTCCCTGTGTTCAAATTTTCTTGTTCTGTTGCTCTCCTTGTGGAGACCCTGTCCTCTCCAGCTCTTACTATTTCCCAATTCTTAAATAAAATTCCATTTACTCTGCCCAACAGTTGCCAATCAGTCTCAGCATCTGCTTTGATAGTCTGTAGGGCAGAGGGTTTCAGAAGCCCTCTGTGGTAGGTTCCTAGGTTGTTTCCTGTTTTCTTCTTCTTCTGAAGTCCATCCTCATTGCCTTTCCGGATGGGGGTTGGACATTTTAGTTACGGTCCTCTCTCTTGCTTAGTTTCTTTAGATGCATAGGTTATAGTGGGTTTGTCCTATGTTGTATGTCTATATGAGTGAGTATATACCATGTGTGTCTTTTTGCTTCTGGGACAACTCACTCAGGATGATCCTTTCCAGATCCCACCATTTACCTGCAAATTTCATGATTTCCTTATTTTTCATTGCTGAGTAATATTCCATTGTGTAGATGTACTACAATTTCTGCATCCATTCTTCAGTTGAGGGGCATCTGGGTTGTTTCCAGCTTCTGGCTATTACAAATAAAGCTGCTACAAACATGGTTGAGCAAATTTCCTTTTTGTGTGCTTGAGCCTCCTTTGGATATATGCCTAGGAGTGGTATGGCTGGATCATGGGGAAGTACTATTCCTATTTGTCTGAGAAAGCGCCAGATTGATTTTCAGAGTGGTTGTACAAGTTTACATTCCCACCAGCAGTGGGTTCCCCTTTCTCCACAACCTCTCCAGCATGTGTTGTCACTTGAGTTTTTGATCTTGGCCATTCTCATGGGTGTAAGGTGAAATCTCAGGGTTGTTTTGATTTGCATTTCCCTAATGGCTAGTGAGGTTGAGCATTTCTTTAAGTGCTTCTCTGCCATTCGGTATTCCTCTACAGAGAATTCTCTGTTTAGCTCTCTTCCCCATTTTTTAAGTGGGTTACTTGGTTTGCTGCTTTACAGCTTCTTTAGTTCTTTATATATACTGGATATGAGTCCTCTGTCAGATAAATGGTTGGTGAAGAATCTTTCCCAATCTGTAGGTAGTCGCTTTGTTTTGGTGATGGTCTCCTTTGCTTTGCAGAAGCTTTTCAGTTTCATGAGGTCCCATTTATTGATTGTTGCTCCTAGAGCCTGTGCTGTTGGTGTTCTGTTCAGGAAGTTTTCTCCTGTACCAATGAGTTCTAGGGTATTCCCCACTTTTTTTTTTTCTAGCCGATTTAATGTGTCAGGTTTTATGTTGAGGTCTTTGATCCACTTGGACTTCAGTTTTGTGCAGGGTGATAAGTATGGATCTATTTTCATTTTTCTACATGTAGACATCCAGTTGGACCAGCACCATTTGTTGAAGATGCTATCTTTTTTTCCATTGTATGGTTTTGGCACATTTGTCAAATATCAGGTGTCCATAAGTGTGTGGGTTTATTTCTCGATCCTCTGGTCGGTTCCATTGATCCACTATTCTGTTATTATGCCAGTACCATGCAGTTTTTAAAACTGTTGCTCTATAGTACAACTTAAGATCAGGGATGGAGATACCTCCAGAGGTCTTTTATTGTAGAGGATTGTTTTAGCAATTCTGGGTTTCTTGTTATTCCATATGAAATTGAGAATTTTTCTTTCCAGGTTTGTAAAGAATTGTGTTGGTAATTTGATGGGAATTGCATTGAATCTGTAGATTGCTTTTGGTAAAATGGCCATTTTTACTATGTTAATCCTGCCAAGCCATGTACATGGGAGATCTTTCCATCTTCTCATATCTTCTTCTAATTCTTTCTTCAGAGACTTGAAATTTTTTTCATACAAGTCTTTGACTTCCTTGGTTAGGGTTACTCCGAGGTACCTTATGTCATTTGTGGCTATTGTGAAGGGGGTTGTTTCCCTAATTTCTTTCTCAGCCCTTTTGTCTTTTGTATATAGGAGGGCTACTGATTTTTTTGAGTTAATTTTGTATCCGGCCACTTTGCTGAAGGTGTTTATCAGCTGTAGGAGTTCCCTGGTAGAGTTTTTGGGGTCACTCACGTATACTATCATATCATCTGCAAATAGTGATAATTTGACTTCTTCCTTTCCAATTTGTATCCCCTTGATCTCCTTCAACTGTCTTATTGCTCTAGCAAGGACTTCCAGAACTATGTTGAAGAGATATGGGCAGCCTTGTCTTGTCCCTGATTTCAGTGGGATTGCTTTAAGTCTCTCTCCGTTCAGTTTGATGTTGGCTATAGGTTTGCTGTATATTGCCTTTACTATGTTTATATATGTGCCTGTATCCCTGATCTCTCCAATACTTTAAACATGAATGGATGTTGAATTTTGTTAAATGCTTTTTCAGCATCTAAGGAGATTATCGTGTGGTTTTTTTCTTTCAGTTTGTTAATATGGTGGATTACATTGATGGATTTCTGTATATTGAACCACCCCTGCATACTTGGGATGAAGCCTACTTGGTCATGGTGGATGACATCTTTGATGTGTTCTTGTATTTGGTTTGCGAGTATTTTGTTGAGTATTTTTGCATCAATGTTCATAAGGGAGATTGGTCTGAAGTTCTCTTTTTTGGTTGGGTATTTGTGAGGTTTAGGTACCAAGGTGACTGTGGCTTCATAGAATGAGTTTGGTAATGTTGCTTCTGTTTCGATTTTGTGGACTAGTTTGAAGAGAACTGGAGTTAGCTCTTTTTTGAATGTTTGGTAGAATTCTGCGCTGAAACCATCAGGTCCTAGCCTTTTTTTGGATGGGAGACTTTCGATGACTGCTTCTATTTCCTTGGGAGATATAGGACTATTTAATTGATTTATCTGGTCCTGATTTAGCTTTGGTAAGTGGAATCGATCAAGAAAATTGTCCATTTCATTTAAATTTTCAAATTTTGTGGCATATAGACTTTTGAAGTAAGTCCTAATGATTGCTTGGATTTCCTCAGTGTCTGTAGTTATGTCCCCCTTTTCCTTTCTGATTTTGTTGATTTGGATGGTGTCTCGCTGCCTTTTAGTTAGCTTGGCTAAGGGTTTGTCTATCTTGTTGATTTTCTCAAAGAACCAGCTTTTGGTTTCATTGATTCTTTGAATTGTTTTATTTGTTTCTAATTGATTGATTTCAGCCCTGAGTTTGATTATTTCCAGCCATCTGCTCCTTCTTGGTGTGTCTGCTTCTTCTTTTTTTAGGGTTTTTAAGTGAGCCATTAAGTTACTTGAATGCACTGTCTCAAATTTCTTCTTGAAGGCACTTAGTGCTACGAACTTTCCTCTTAGCACTGCTTTCATTGTGTCCCACAAGTTTGGGTATGTTGTGTCTTCATTTCCATTGAGTTCTAGGAAGATTTTAATTTCTTTCTTTATTTCTTCCCTGACCCAGCTGTCTTTTAATAGCAAGTTGTTCAGTTTCCATGTATGTGTAGGCTTTTTGCTATTTCTGTTGTTACTGAGGTCCAGCTTTATTCCATGGTGATCAGACAGGATACAAGGGATTATTTCAATCTTCTTGTATCTGTTGAGGCTTGCTTTGTGACCAACTATGTGGTCTATTTTGGAGAAGGTTCCATTAGGTGCTGAGAAGAAGGTAAATTCTTTTGTGTTTGGGAGTAAGGTTCTGTAAATGTCTGTTAGGTCCATTTGATTCATGACTCTGTTAGAGATATTGTTTCTTTGTTTAATTTCTGTTTTGTTGACCTGTCCTTTGTTGAGAGTGGGGTGTTGAAGTCTCCCACTATTAGTTTGTGGGGATCTATGTGTGGCTTAAGTTTTATCAATGTTTCTTTCACAAATGTGGGTGCCCTTGTATTTGGGGCATAGATGTTCAGGATTGTGATGTCTTCTTGGTGGAATTTTCCCTTGATGAGAATGAAGTGTCCTTCCCCATCTCAACAAGGACATTTGTTCAACCATGTTTGTAGCAGCTTTCCTTGTAATAGCCAGAATCTGGAAACAACTCAGATGTTCCTCAACAGAGGAATGGATACAGAAATTGTGGTACATTTACACAATGGAATACTACTCAGGAATTAAAAACAAGGAAATAATGGAATTTGCAGGCAAATGGTGGGAACTAAAAAAGATCATTCTGACTGAGGTATCCCAGAAGCAGAAAGACACACATGTTATATACTCACTTCTTAGTGGATATTAGACATATAATATGGGATAAACTTACTAAAATCTATATACCTCAAGATGGTAAGCAAGAAGGAGGACCCTTGGTGAGATGATCAATCCTCACTCAGAAAGGTAAATGGCACAGATATTGGAAGAGGGAGAAAACAGGGAACAGGACAGGAGCCTACCACAGGGGGCCTCTGACAGAGTCTACCCAGCAGGGTATTAAAGCAGATGCTGAGACTCATAGCCAAATTTTGGGCAGAATGAAGGGAATCTTATGAAAGAAGGGGGAGATAGTAAGACCTAGAGAGGACAGGAACTCCCCAAGGAGAGCAACAGAACCAAAAAATTTGGGTCCAGGGGTCTTTTCTGAGCCTGATACTCCAGCCAAGAACCATGCATGGAGATAACGTAGAACCCCTTGCACATATGTAGCCCATGGTAGCTCTGTTTTCAAGTTGTTTCTCTAGGAACGGGAACAGGGACTGCCTTTGACAAGAAGTCAGTGGCTGGCTCTTTGATCACCTCCATCTGAAGGGGAGCAGCCTTACTAAGCCACAGAGGAAGACAATGCAGTCAGTCCTGATGAAACCTGATAGCCTAGCGTCAGAGGGAAGGGGAGGATGACCTCCCCTATCAGTGTACTTGGGGAGGGACATGGGAGGAGATGAGTGAGGGAGGGTGGATTTGGGAGGGGATGAGGGAACTGGAATACAAAGTGAATAAACTGTAATTAATAAAAAATTAATTAAAAATATAAGAAATAAATACTGGCATAATAAAAAATAAAAATACTCATGTATGAGAATTTGAGAAAAATAAAAATTTTTAGCTCTACACTTTATGAAAATGGACATTTTTCATCTTTTTTTCTTTTTAAATTAATTTATAGTTTATTCACTTGGTATCCCAGCTGTAGCCCCCTCCCCAGTTCAATCCCAATCCCACCCTTCCTCCCTCTTCTTCTCCTATGCCCCTCCTCCTGTCTAATGATAGAGGAAGTCCTTGTCCCCATCCATCTGAACATGGTCTATCAGTTTGCATCTAGACTGGCTTCTTTGTCTTTCCTGTGGACTGGTAAGGCTGCTCCACCTCAGGTGGAGTTGATCAAAGGGCCAGTCCATGAGTTCATGTCAGAGATGGTCCCTAGTCCTATTATTGTGAAACCCTCTTGGATACTGAACTGCTTTGGGCTACTTTTCTGTTTGGGTTCTAAGTTATCTCCATTCATGGTCCTTATTTGGAGTATCAGTCTCCGAACAGACCTCTGTGCCCAGATTTTTTGGTTCTGTTTCTCCCCTTGTGGATCTCCTGTTTCCTCCAGGTCTTTCTATTCACCCTTCTTTCATAAGATTACCTGCACCCTGCCCACAGTTTGGCTATGCATCTTAGCGTATGTTTTGATACCCTGCAGGGTGGAGTCTTTCAAAGACCCTCTGTGATAGGCTCCTGTCCTGTTCCCTGTTTTCTTCCTCTCCTGATGGAACATGAAGATTTTTTTGATGTTTAAATTATTTTCTTTCTTTCTTTCTTTTTTATTAGTTACATTTTATTAACTCTGAATCTCAGCTGTATCCCACTCCCTCATTCCCTTTCAAACCCTCACTCCCTCCCTCATCTCCTCCCTGTCCCTTTCCATGTCCACTGATTGTGGACGACCTCCTCCCCTTTCATCTGACCCTGGTTTATCAAGTATCTTCAGGACATGGGCATTTTTAACGACTAACTTTTGGGTGCACTTGATTTTTTTTTTCTCGACGTTATTTGATTTCTAGGAATTTACTACATTACTTTCCCATAATTCCAAACTACAAGGGAAATAACATTCATTGAAATATTGTTTGCAAGAGGAAATATTGCAGGTGTCTGTCAATATATACAAGATTGATTGTCATATATATACATAAATTTATAAAACAAAGGATGATTGTTAATGATGCATTAAAATATGGGATTCCACAGGTTGGCAGTGAATATAAATCAAGAATATTTGTACGACTCGAGGACTCTTATTATCTTGGAGGTAAGACGTACTAAGTAGATTCATTGTATGTGCATGCATCCACATATGAGACAGAAGCAGATAGATAGATAGATAGATAGAGAGAGAGAGAGAGAGAGAGAGAACAGAGTTGTATAACAGAACAACAGTGATCCTGTATGACACTGGAGGCTGACAAATAAAACATTCAGTATCAGTAAGGAGTTCTTTCCTTAGCAGGTGTCACTGAGGTCCCATATACCCAACATATTATAGAGTATAGCTATCCATCTTGGTTACCCTGAGAATGTGATTATAAGACCATATTTCTAAAGACATCACCTCTTTGACTCATAGAACATGGAGAAATCAAACAGGTACTCACCAGCAAGCTTAATCCCTACTGTCTTGCTTTCATAGTTCTAGAATATGCTATGCAAGCTACTAGAGGAAGAAAGTAACATCAATCATAGGCAGCCATGAACCTGTGAACCACAATAATGACTAACTTAGGAAGAGATGTCCCTGGTGAAATAATGGCATGAATATTGTGAGATCAACCAATCACTTTCTGATTGTATATATACTCTGCTTCATAAGATGAAGCCATAACTGGCACATCATTGGACCAAGAACTTATTGCCAAACAGATCATAGAATGTATGGGAGAATCTACTACCAATACTCTACTAAATAGATATACTATTAAATACATTTTTAAAGATATATCATTATATCCATAGATTAAGGTATCTCTCAACTGTTTTATAAAAATGTCTATTTGCAGGATACTTAACACTAATATCCACAACTTATCAAAATGCATAGAACAAGAAACATATAAAATGGAGAATATTTATCATATACATTTCTCCAAAGGCTGAGGAATCATTGTTAAAAACAGAGTGGAAAGGGGGGGGATCCAAGATGGCAGCACCGGGAGGACACACTTTCTGACCAGCAGCACAGCAGGATCTACACAGTGACCAGCAGACAGAACTCTCCGCCCTAAAACACCAGCGACCGGTGTTTCCCAGGTGAGAGGATACCCCACAGTATGGGATTCAATCAGCTTCAACTCGCCCAACTAAATTGTGCAAGAGGTCCCGGAACCACCAGGCACTTGGTCACCAGCCCAGAGCCACATGCTGGCATGATCTGACCACTGTCTCAGACTGAACTGTGGACCCCACAACACGAGAGACTGGGATTTCCAGTCGAGAGAAAACCCCATGGTCCAGGAAATGATTGGGACTGACCTTAGGTCACCCAGACAATCCCTGGAAAAGACCCGGGGTCTGGTAGGTGCCCAGCAGCCAGCCCAGATCCAAGGACACAGGAGCAAGTACAGAGTCCTGCCTGTGTGCCTGACTTGCTGCCCCAGATAGAATTGTGGCCCCCAGGGCTCCAGATACTGAGTTTCTCTGTCTGGTGACCCACAGAGAGGGGAACAGCATGTTTGACCTTAGAGCATTCAGCTGACACCTCCTATCCCCCCCAAAAAAAAAGTTCTTGGGGAAAAGTAACAGTTTTGGAAGATGCCCAAGCACCCAATCTCCAGCAAGGCCACACTGCCCTGTGCCAGCGGGTTCTACTCACTATCCCAGAAAGAATTGCGGTCCTCAAAGCACAGTCTGGGTGTCCCTGCCAGGAGGAAACCCCACAGTGGAGGGATCATCAGGTCCAAAGCTCAGGACACCCAGCTCCAGAAGACTTTCTGGGTCACGCAGGCTCTAGGCTCTAACCTTCTACTGCAGGCATGAGTTACCTGTTCATCTGCCATTGATTACTGCTAGGGCACAGGGGCACATAGCTGCAACCTCAGACCTACAAAAGCCTGAGAACCATTATAGCAGCACTCTGATACTGGTCCAAGGTGCAACCAGTTATCCCTAGCTAAACTGACAAAACTGTGGGATTCCCTGGTTCTTCAAGAGGGCTGCACCTAAAAAGTACACCTTAAGAACAGCAGCTGCAGCTCACTAAACTCAGAGGAAAAAAACCCAGCAGCAGGGCAGCCATCTCCAAGACTTCTCCTGATGAGAGGAGAGCCTTCCTGAACACCACAGTTACCACACAGGTCCATATGCTTGAGGTGGACTGTGACAATTCCAGAGAAGCACCACCATTCAGTTGACCATAACCAAAAAGCTGAGGAGATCTACTTCAGAACCATGCCAAGGGGATTCTCCCCACCCCAGGACCCAGCAGGCACTAGAAATTTACAGACAACACCTGAGATAGCCAGATGGGTAAAGGCCAGTGTAAAAATACAATCAACAAAAGGCAAAGTAAAATGGCATCCCCAGAACCCAGTTACCCAGGGGCAAGTAGCCCTGGACACCATAACACAAGCAAAATTCAAGTTGACCTTACAGCTATGCTTATGAAGAGGTTAATGGAGGAAGCAAATAAAATGGGTAAAGAATTAGAGAAAATATAGTAAAACAGATTATGGCCATCTATAGAGAAATACAGGAAGATGCAGCCAAACAGTTTGTGGCTTTCAGAGAGGAAATGATTAAATCACTGAATGAAATAAAAGAAACAACAGAATGTTCAAACAAGCAGGTGAAAGAATTGAAGGAAAACCAGGACAATACAGTCACACAGGTGAAGGAAAGCAACAAAAAATGGTTCAAGATCTGAAGATAGAATTGGAAAAATTAAAGAAAACACAAATCATGGAGAGGGAGAACTGTAATGCCAGGTTTACGGGACCATCAGAGACCACCAGGAGACGACTCGATGCAATTGTAAGAGAACTTTATTACGAGAGTGATCGAACTCAGGACCCAAGTCTCACTGACGCAGCAGTAGAGAAGTCGGACCCTGAGCTCTGAGTGAACAGGATTTTTAAAGGGAAAGTCTGTGAGCAGGGGGCTTCCATGGCAGCAAACAGGTGGGCACAAGCCTTGGCATTACAGAATTGGGTGAAGTTTAGCAGGGTGGGGTGACCTTTTCTGAGGCATACAATCACAGTGGCTAAGGCATATAATCACAATGGCTATTTTTCTAAACCATATCTGAAACATTGGGGAGAATTTTCCCACCTAATTCTCAACCGATTCCCATTGATTATTGCCAGGGAGTTTGTCTGTATTTTCTATGAAGCATTTATCCTGTTATATTTCCTGGAGGCTGTTGCTAGGAGAGTTAACTTTGTTTTCTGCCACATGTACATTCTATGGTATTTCCTGGTACCTGAATTCAGTTCCCAGTCAAGATCTTTATTTCAAAATGGAGTTATATTCAGGCTAACTTAGACTCTTCAGAACCTAGGAAAGAAAACAGGAACTACAGAGGTAAGCATAGCGAACAGACTACAAGAGATGGAAGAAGGAATATTAGATATGGAAGATACAATGGAAGAAATTGATGTATCTGTCAAAGAAAATAATAAATCTAAAAAATTCCTGACACAAACAATCCAAGAAATCCAAGACAACATAAAAAGATAAAAACCTAAGAATAATAGGAATAGAGGAAAAAGAAGATTCCCTCCTCCAAGGTCCAGAAAATATTTTCATCAAAATCATTGAAGAAAATTTCCCCAACTTAAAGGAAAGGGCTATGAGCATACAAGAGGCCTACAGAACACCTAAAATTTAGACTAGAAAAAATAATCCTCCCACCACATAATAATCAAAACAGTAATTATACAGAACAAAGAAAAAATACTAAAGGGAAAAAGGCCAAGTAACATAATGGCAAACCCATCACACCTGTCTTCTCAACAGAGACTACAAAAGCCAGAAAGGACTGGATGGATATCATGCAGACCCTAAGAGAACACAGATGTCAGCCTAGGCTACTATACCCAGCAAAACTCTCAGTCCTCATAGATGGAGAAAACAAGATATTCAACGACATAAACAAATTTCAAAAATACTTACACATAAATCCAGTGTTACAGAAAATACTAGAAGGAAAAATTCAACCTAAGAAAATTAACCACTTTCAAGAAAACACAGGAAATAAATAACCTCACTATAGCAAAACAAAAAGTAGCCAAGCACACAAACACTACCATAGCCAAAATAAAAAACAAAGGATCTAACAGCCACTGGTTATTAATCTCCCTCAACATCAATGGACTCAATTCTCCAAAAAACAAAAGACACAGACTAACAGAATGGATGGGTAAATAAGACCCCAAAATCTGTTGCTTACAAGAAACACACCCAAGTCACAAAGGTAGACATTACCTGAGAGTACAGGGCTGGAACACAATTTTCCAAGCAAATGGGCCCAAGAAACAAGCAGGAGTAGCCATTCTAATAACTAATAAAATAGACTTTCAACCAAAATCAACCAAAGGGATGGAGAAGGACACTTCATACTCATCAAGGGAAAATTCCACCAGGAAGATATCACAATCCTGAACATCTATGCCCCAAATAAAAGAGCACCTACATTTGTAAAAGAAACATTAATAAAACTTAAACCATTCATAGATCCCCACACATTAATAGTGGGAGACTTCAACATCACACTCTCAAAAAAGGACAGGTCAACAAAACAGAAATTAAACAAAGATATAGTAACTCTAACAAAGGTCATGAATCAAATAGACCTAACACATCTACAGAAACTTTCACCCAAACAAAAAAGAATTTACCTTTTGCTCAGCACCTAATGGAACCTTCTCCAAAATAGACCATATAGTTGGCCACAAAGCAAGCCTTAACAGATACAAAAAGATTGAAATAATCTCTTATATCCTATCTGACCACGGACTAAAACTGAACCTTAACAACAACAGAAATAGCAAAAAGCCTACACACACATGGAAACTGGACAGCTCCATACTCAATGACAGCTGGGCCAAGGAGAAATAAAGAAAAAATCAAAGATTTCCTAGAATTCAATAAAAATTAATAGCCAAACTTATAGGAACTAAGTGCCTTTAAGAAGAAATTTAAAAAATCTCGTTCAAACAACTTAATGGTTCATATGAAAGCCCTAGAAAAAGGAAGCAAACACACCCTAAAGGAGTAGACAGATGAAAATAATTGAAATCAGGGCTGAAATCAATAAATTAGAAATAAATAAAACAATTCAAAGAATCAATGAAACCAAAAACTGGTTCTTTGAGAAAATCAACAAGATAGCCAAACCCTTAGCCAAACTAACTAAAAGGCAGAAAGACACTATCCAAATAAACAATATCAGAAATGAAAAGGGGGACATAACAACAGACACTGAGGAAATCCAATCATTAGGTCTTGCTTCAAAAGTATATGTGCCACAAAATTTGAAAATCTAAATGAAATGGACAGTTTTCTTGATTGATTCTACTTACCAAAGCTGAAACAATAACAGACAAATAAATACAATAGTCCTATATCTTCTTAGGAAATAGAAACTATCATCAAAATCAACCACTCAAAACCAAAAGCCCAGGGCCAGATGGTTTCAGCACAGAATTTTACTAGACCTTCAAAAAAGAGCTAACACCAATACTTTTCACACTGTTTCACAACACAGAATCAAAAGGAATATTACCAAACTCATTCTATGATGCCAGACTCAACTTGATACATAAACCTCACAAAGACATAACAAAGAAAGAATATTTTAGGTCAATCTCCTTTATGAACACTGAGGCAAAAATATTCAACAAAACACTGGCAAACTGAATCCAAGAACACATCAAAAATATCATCTACTATGACCAAGTAAGCTTTATCCCAATTACACAGGGGTAGTTTAATATATGGAAATCCATCAATGAAATCCACCTTATAAAAAAACTAAAAGGAAAAAAAAACATAATAATCTCCTTTGATGCTGAAAAAGGGTTTGATAAAATCCAACATTCATTTTTTTAGCCTTTCAATTTTTTTAAATTAAATTTATTTTATTTTTAATTACACTTTATTTACTTTGTATTCCCCCTCTAGTTCCCTCCCTCCTCCCCTCCCAATCCCTCCCTTCCTCCCACTTCTTCATGAATGCCCTTCCTCAAGTCCACTGGTAGGGGAGGGTTTCTTTTTCTTCCTTCCGATCCTAGTCTGTTAGGTCTCATCAGGAGTGGCTGCACTGTCTTCCTCTGTGGCCTGGTAAAGTTGCTCCCCCACTCAAGGGAGGTGATCAAAGAGCAGGCCAATCAGTTCATGTCAAAAGCATGTTCCCTGTTCCCATTACTATGGAACCCACTTGGACACTGAACTTCCATGGGCTACATCTGTGCAGGGTTTCTAGGTTATCTCCATGAATGGTACTTGGTTGGAGTATGAGTCTCAGGAAAGACCCCTTTGTTCAATTTTTTTGGTTCTGTTGCTCTCCTTGTGGAGCTCCTGTCCTCTCCAGATCTTACTATCTCCCACTTCTTTCATAAGGTTCCCTGCATTCTGCCCAAAGTTTGGCCATAAGTCTCAACATCTGCTTTGATAGTCTGCAGGGCAGAGGGTTTCAGAGGCCCTCTGTGGCAGGCTCCTAACTTGTTTCCTGTTTTCTTCTGATATCCATCCTCTTTGCCTTTCTGAATGGAGATTGAACATTTTAAAAGTGGATCAGAGACTTCAACATAAAACCAGACACATTAAATTGGTTAGAAGAAAAAGTGGGGAAGAGCCTTGAACTCATTGGTACAGGAGACAACTTCCTGAACAGAACACCAACAGCACAGGCTCTGAGAGCAACAATCAATAAATGGGACCTCTGGAAACTAAAAAGCTTCTGTAAAGCAAAGAACACCATCATCAAAACAAAACAAATGCCTACAGATTAGGAAAGAATCTTCACCAACCCTCTATCTGACAGTGGGCTAATATCCAGTATATATAAAGAACTAAAGAAGTTGAAAAGCAGAAAATCAAGTTATCCAATTTAAAAATGGGGAACAGAGCTAAACAGAGAATTCTCTGTAGAGGAATATCGAATGGCAGAGAAACATTTAAAGAAATGCTCAATGTCATTAGCCATTAGGGAAATGAAAATCAAAATGACCCTGAGATTTCACCTTATACCCATCAGAATATACCCATCAGGCCAAGATGAAAAACTCAAGTGACAACACATGCTGGAGAGGTTGTGGAGAAACAGAAACCCTCCTTCATTGCTGGTGGGAATGTAAACTTGTATAACCACTCTGGAAATCCATCTGGCCCTTTCTCAGACCACTAGGAACAGCACTTCCTCAAGATCCAGCCATACCACTCCTAGGCATATATCCAAAAGAGGCTCAAGTACACAATGAGGACATTTGCTCAACCATGTTTGTTGCAGCTTTATTTGTAATAGCCCGAAGCTGGAAACAGCCCAGACGCCCCTCAACTAAAGAATGGGTACAGAAATTGTGGTACATCTGCACAATGGAATATTACTCAGTAATGAAAACAAGGAAACCATGAAATTTGCAGATAAATGGTGGGACCTGGAAAGGATCATTGTGAGTGAGCTATCCCAGAAGCAGAAAGACACACACGGCATATACTCACTCATATAGACATATAATATAAGATAAACCTACTACAATATGTACACCTAAAAAAGTAATCTTTTATGTTTAAAGCCCTGGAGGGTTCAGGGATATAAGGCACTTCCCTCAACATAGTAAAGGCAACATCCAACAAGCCTATAGCCTAAATCAAACTAAATCAAGAGAAATTTAAATCAATCCCACTGAAACATACTTGTTGAAGTCCTTGCTAGTGCAATTAGACAAATAAAGGATATCAAGGGGATTCAGTTTGGAAAGGAAGAAGTCAAAGTATCACTATTTGCAGATGATACGATAGTATATATGAGTGACCCCAAAAATTCTACCAGGGAACTCCTACAAGCTGATAAACACCTTCAACCAAGTGGCTGGATATAAAATTACCTAAAAAACAAATAAACAACATAAAAACAATAACCCTCCTGTATACAGAAGACAAATGGGCTGAGAAAGAAATTAATGAAACAACACCCTTCATAAAAATATAAAATATCTTGGTGTAACTCTAACCAAGCAACTCAAAGACTAGTATGATAAAAAAAGAAAAGAAAAAAACAAACAAACAAAGTGTCCAGTCTCTGAAGAATGAAATAGAAGAAAATATCAGAAGATGGAAAGACTGCTCATGCTCATGGCTTAGCAGGATTAATATAGTAAAAATGGCCATCTTACCAAAAATAATCTACAGACTCAATGCAATTCCCATAAAATTATCAACACAATTCTTTACAGATCTTGAGAGAAAAATTCTCAACTTCATATGGAATGACAAAAACTCCAGAATTGCTAAAACAATCCTCTACAATAAAAGATCTTTTGGAGGTATCCCCTCCAAAAGCTGTACTATAGAGCAAAAGTAATTAAAACTGCATGATACTGTCATAGAAAGGGACTGCTGTATCAATGGAATAGAGTAGAAGCCCCAGAAATGGACCTACACACTTAGGACACCTGATTTTTGACAAAAATGCCAAAATCAAACAATGAGAAAAAAGATAGCATCTTCAACAAATGGTGCTGGTCTAACTGGATATCCACATGTAGAAAAATGCAAGTAGAATCAAACTTACTACCGTGCACAAAACAAAAGTCCAAGTGGATCAAAGACATCAATATAACAAAAAAGACACACTAAACCTGTTGGAAGAAAAAGTGGAGAAGAGCCTTGAACTGACTGGCACAAGAGACAACTTCCTGAACAGAACACCAACAGCACAGGCTCTAAGAGCAACAATCAATAAATGGGACCTCATGAAACTGAAACGCTTCTGTAAAGCAAAGGACACTGTTGCCAAAACAAATGACAGCCTACAGAATTGGAAAGTATCTTCACCAACCCTATATCTGACAGAAGGCTAATATCTGGAATATTAATATGAAACACTCAAGAAGTTAAAAAGCAACATATCAAGTAATCCAATTATAAAATGGGGTACAGAGCTAAACAGAGAATTCTCAATAGAGGAACATCGAATGGCAGAGAAACTCTCAAAGAAATGCTTAACATCCTTAATCATCAGGAAAATGCAAATCAAAATGACCTTGAGATATCACCTTACACCTATCAGAATGGCTAAGATCAAAAACTCAACTGACAACACATGCTGGAGAGGTTTTGAAGAAAGGGGAACCCCCCCTCCATTGCTGGTGGGAATGTAAACTTGTACAACCACTTTGAAAATCAATTTGGTGCTTTCTCAGACAATTAGGAATAGTTCTACCTCAAGATCCAGCTATACCACTCCTAGGCATATATATAACTATGCTCAAGTATACAAGGCCATTTGCTCAGCCCTGTTCATAGGAGCTTTATGTGTAATAGCCAGAATCTGGAAACAACTCAGATGTCCCTCAATTGAGGAATGGATACAGAAATTGTGGTACATTTACACAATGGAATACTACTCAGCAATTTAATACAAGGAAATCATGAAATTTGCAGGTAAATGGTGGGAAATAAAAAAGGTCATCCTGAGTGAGATATCCCAGAAACAGAAAGTCACATATGGTATATACTCACTTATTAGTGAATATTAGACATATCTTATAGCATAATCGTACTAAAATCTGTACATCTAAAGAAATTATGCAAGAAGTAGGACCCTGGGTAAGATGCTCAGTACTCATTTAGGAAAGCAAAGAGGATGGACATCAGAAGAGGGCAAAAACAAGGAACAAGACAGGAGCCTACAACAGAGGCCCTCTGAAGGAGTCTACCCAGCAGTGTATTAAAGCAGCTACTGAGAATCATAGCCAAATTTCGGGCAGAGTGCAGGTAATCTTATGAAAGAATGGCAAAATAGAAAGTCTTGGAGAGGACTGGAGCTCCACAAGGAGAGCAACAGAACCAAAAAATCTGATCCCATGTGGTTTTTTGTTTGTTTGTTTGTTTGTTTCTGAGACTGATACTCCAAACAAGGATCATTCATAGAGATAACCTAGAACCCCTGCACAGATGTATCCCATGGCAGTTCAGTCTCCAAATGGGCACCTCAGTAAGGGCGACAGGGGATGTCTCTGACACGAATTCAGTGTCTCAGTCTTTGATCATCCCCCCCGAGGGGGGGGGAGCCTTACCAGGCCACACAGGAAGACAATGCATACTGTCCTGGTGAGACCTGATAGGCTAGGGTCAGAGGGAAGGGCAGGAGGACCTCTCCTATCAGTTGAAGAGGAATTGGAGGAGAAAATGGAGAGAGTGGAATTGGGAGAGAAGAAGGGAGGTTGCTACAGCTGGGATACAAAGTGAGTAAATTCTAATAAACAATAACAAAAAAATTAATTTAATTAAAAAATAATTAAAAGAAAGAAATGTCCCTGATAAATGCCTTAAAATTAAAGGACCAATGTCCAAAAGTATCCAGTTGTTTCTTGGCTACATCCACATGCATTTAGAATTTTCTGCATGCAACACAACACAAGTCCTCAGAAAAATAGGACCTAACCTTGTGTTCACTAGACAAATTTAATGGAAAGCGCATATCATTCATGTCCAATCAAGTAACATAGACCCTTATTCTGTTTACACTGGAAAAGAACACCACATTGGGCTACCTGGCTTCAGAAACAGGAGCTAAGTTCTATTACTTGAACTGTCTAACACAATTTCGCATTCATCAGTTGCTTTTCTAACTAAATTCTGTTATCAAATGGTACCACAAGAAACAGAAATCCTGCCATTGTAGGAATTAAGAATTCAGGCTTACAAAAAACATGGTCTACATTTGTTCATGGTGCTTGCTTCTCTAGTATATTGCAACAATAAGAAAATGCAGGAGACTACATTTTAAAGAAAATTATGATATGACAATTATTAAATCACTGAAAGACTATATCAAGGAATGGGATATAGCTACAGAGGTTATTTTTATGTAGTTCTGTAATAAGACGGGAGAAAGGTGCCTCATTGCATGTGTAAATGGAGAGGTAAATCTTACAGCCAGGAGCAGACTGAAGCTCAGCACATAGACGATTGTTACAAAGCGTGGGGTAAAGAAGATTCTGGCCGAGTAGACCTACTTGTCAATATAGATTACGGACGACCACGCTCCTAACCTATCCCTCCATGATGCCCTTCAATGTAAAGTAATTGAGACCCAAGAGCCAGTCTCTGAAGTCAAGCCCTGTGAAGCTGAAATGAAATGTGGCTATGCTAGTGACTCACTGTGAATTGGGGAGATATTCTAATGCCTGCTGTAAGTGATTGAGCCCATAGATAGTACAAAGTAGTACATACCAAAGGAATATGTATATAGTAATGTGCATGTGGTACATTTCTGAACATACATACCTATGGCAAATGTATCAGATATGTAAGCTCCAGGCTTACCAAATGTAGACAGGACTAAAAGAGCAGTGCAGCAAAAGCCTATATTGAAATAGTTCTGTCAGCACTCAGTACATTGAACACTGAAACTTCAGGATGTTTATTGCTGTAGCTGCAGATATGGTCACCTTGGTTTCTATATCACAAGCTAGTACAAGTACTGAAAAAAAGGGAGTCACAACCCAAAACACTGCAGGGGGGATACCAGTACCATCACACTTCACAGAGTGGCAAAAAAATTGAAACTGGGTGAATTCATGTGAACTAAAAGTTTCAAATACAGATGTTTTCATATAGCCTTTCAGAGAAGGATTGTTAGAACAGAAATTAAACTCTGCACATAAACCACAGCCAATGATGGAAGTGCATCCACCACAGAGAAGCCACCCATTCTTTCACCTAGAACACTAGCACCACACTCAGTTCTGTCTTCATGATGAATACTGTGTTTGATCACAAAATTTCACTTTACAATGTGGGACCTCTCATAAGGAAACTAGTGAGGACTGCATTGGACGTGGACTCACTTGCCAGCTTTTAAATCACCTTCCCCTGGTGAATGCCTTGCCAGCCTACAGGGGAAGTGAGCAAGCCCAGTCCTCATGCAACTTGGTGAGCTGGGCAGGATGGGAAAGGAAGTTGTCCTTTTCTGAGAAAAGGGAAGGGGGAGTGAAATGGAGGGGGGACAAGGAGAGGAGAAAGCATAGGACTAAAACAAAAATGTAAAGTGAATAAAAAATAAAAATGAAAAAAAATAGATACTTGATACTATATTTAAATTTCACTTTCATTCTTTTTTTTGCATTTTTATTTTTATGTATTTTGTTATTTTGATTACTTAATAACATGTAATTTTTTCTTTATTAATTACACTTTACTCACTTTGTATTCCCCCCATGGTTCCCTCCCTCCTCCCATCCCAATCTCTCCCTTCCTCCACCCTTTGCCTGCATGCCCTTCCCCAAGTCCACTGACAGGGGAGGACTTCTTTTCCTTCCTTCTGATACTAGTCAATTAGGTCTCATCAGGAGTGGCTGCATTGTCTTCTTCTGTGGCCTGGTAATGCTGCTTCCCCCTCACGGGGAGGAAATTAAAGAGCAGGCTAATAAGTTCATGTCAGAGACAGTCCCTGTTCATATTATAATGGAACCCACTTGAATACTGAACTGCCATGGGCTACATCTGTGCAGGGGTCTTAGGTTATCTTTATGCATGGTCCTTGGTTGGAATAGCAGTCTCAAGAAAGACCCCTGTGCTCAGAATTTTTTGGTTCTGTTGCTCTCCTTATGGAGTTCCTGTCCTCTCCAGATCTTACTATTTCCCACTTCTTTCCTAAGATTCCCTGCACTCTGCCTAAAGGTTGCCCATATCTACCACTCCTCGGCATATATCCAAAAGATTCTCAGTACACAATAAGGACATTTGCTCAACCATGTTTGTAGCAGCCTTATTTGTAATAGCCAGAATCTGGAAACAGCCCAGATGCCCCACAGTGGAGGAATGGATGCACAAATTGTGGTATATCTACACAATGGAATATTACTCAGCAATAAAAAACAAGGAAATCATGAAATTTGCAGGTAAATGGTGGGATCTGGAAAAGATCATCCTGAGTGAGCTATCCCAGCAGCAGAAAGATGCACATGGTATATACTCACTCATATAGACATATAATATAGGATGAACCTATTAAAATCTGTACACCTAAAGAAACTAATCAAGAGGGAGGACTCTTGCTAAAATGCTCAATTCCTATCCAGAAAGGCAAAGACGCTGGACAATAGAAGAAGGAGAAAAGAGGGAACAAGTCAGGAGCCTGACACAGAGGAACTCTGAAAATCTCTGCCCTGCAGACTATCAATGTAGACACTTTCATTCTTTAAAGACATCATTTGGTACAGTGAAAAATAAAATCAAGTGATTACAAGAGTGTTTAATAAAAAAAATCAGTGCATAACATCATTTATTAGCAGTGGCCATGTGTTAATAGATTAGTAATATCCGAGAATTCATTTTTTACGCTGGCTTTCTTATGATCTAAGTGTCTTTCA
Organism: Meriones unguiculatus; assembly: GCF_030254825.1. Lineage (NCBI taxonomy): Eukaryota > Metazoa > Chordata > Mammalia > Rodentia > Muridae > Meriones > Meriones unguiculatus. Next base: position 130,240,447 of record NC_083351.1, on the reverse strand, counting down.
CACACAGCAGAGGCTGGCCACATTAAAGATGAGGTTAATCTGTATATGTTGTTTTTTTCTACCCTGTTACCCAAGGCAGTTCACAATACTGGGTACATGGCATAGGAAGCAATTCCACAGTAGTTGTTCTGGTCTCTGGGAATCTTCATGTATCCTTTTTCACCCCATTCTTCACCATGGCTGAAAGAAATCAGGTTTTCCATTTAGTACAAAAGACAGAGCACAATGGATTGTTACAATAAATCTGCATTTGAGCATCGAGCCAAGACAAATTTAATAGATGGCATGAGAAAAGGCAGAAAACCAATGCTGGAATACTAAGAGCTGTTTCACAGAGGATAAGAAAAATTGTTGCAGGAAAAATTAAGAAATCTTTCCATCCACAGGTTGTTCAGAAACAACAAATTACAAACAGGAAATCAATGACACAAATATGATATTGGTCCCCAAGGAAACCAGTGTCAGAATCCAAACTCTGTGATTATATATTATATACTGGCTGTTCCAGACGTAGAAAAATATTGGAGGGTAAAGCCAGGTAACACAAGAGTAAAGTCTAGAGCCTGAGTCCAAGTTCCACTTGTAGTTCCAAATGAGGCTGAAGATATGATTCTGTGCCTACGAGCTCTTGGAACTCTTCCACAGGACAATAATTTTTACCCAGCACCCCTGTCAGTGAGCTCATAATCCCCTGTAACTAGAAATAAAAATAATGTGATGCCTTCTTCTGGTCTGCATGGGCTTCTGGCCTCAGCCACCATTTACTCATACAGTTAACCACACTTATAAACAAAGGAGAGTAAGTTTTTAAAGTTATGGTGTTTTTTTTGCAGCCATTCAGTAATTGCATAAGCCAGGACATAACTGGATAACCGAACTACCCAAAATAGACAACTCTATGAACAGTGACACTCACCACTTCAATTGATAAGGTGAAGATCAGTTTAGGAAGACAATTGAGATTAACATCAGATCTACACAGAGAAAAATCTCACAAATACACAACATATACATTTGAGAAAAAAAGAGGAAGGAATAATTTGTCAACTTAATTTTAACAATGCTTTCTGTGACTTGTATCTAAATTGCAAGTCTAAACAGAATGTCCATTTGAAACCTAAAATACAAATAATTTTAGCAATTTTTACCTGTTTTTTACCAGCCAATATTTCCTGCCTTCTGATTCTTGACCTTCATAGCCAAAACCAACCAACAGCACAGAATGGTTGGGAGAATCACGTTTGCAGTTTGGCTCATGATATATCCCTGAAAAATAAGATCAATGATGTGAACTGCTCCAGGAACCTGATAGAGACCATGGTCAACAACAGTAAGCAAGACATTTTCTAATTGGACTGAAATGACAGAAGTTCTAGTGAAAATAAATATTGTTGACAGAAATCCTTATACAAGTTTTCAACAAAATACAAAGAAATAAAAATGAAAATAACTTCATTGACAAACAATTTCTTGAAACCATGTAAGTAAGATGAATCTTTCACATCTTGTGTTTTTGTTAATAGACACCTCACTCCAAGACATCATAAATGAACATAAATACATAATTCCAGGCGCTGGTTAGAGTTCAGTTCTTGAAAGACAATGATTCCATATCTGAAGATACACCCAGTGGAAAAAGTGGAATAAATAAATCTAAACAATACTGATAAATAATGAAGTGCTCAGGTGCATTGGAATGTCATATCACAACAAAACACTGCACTTGAACATTTCATAGACAAGTGTAAAATTCACAAAGCCTAATACTTACATCTAATTTTATACAATAATAGAGTATCAACCTGGCATGTCCCAAAGGGTCATAAGCATTCTTCATTCATATCTAGAAGAACACATGTTTACCTCCTGTATATTTCATAAAAGATTCGTGTTTAGCATCAATTCCAACAGCGATGGGCCCATTAGTTACTAGAGCATTCATTAGGGCTTCTTCATTCCTTGGGACAACCAAAAAGCGGGTGACCTTAACAACAGAACGTTCAGGACGGTACCTGCAGCGTCCTTCCTTCAAAGGGTAAAGAGGCAAGAGACTTGGTTACTTCAATCTACCCTCTAAAGAATGCGTCAAAACCATAACATTCTACACTTTGCAATGGAACACCCCTATATCTGCACTGTTATAAATCATCCCAGGAAATGAAATGCTAGTGGGAGACTTGGAAATGAAAATCAGTTCTTCAATGACACCCCATAGGTCTTTCTATCCATAAGAAATTTTCATGGTACACAACTGTGTTATATATGGAATAGTTTGCACATTCTCCATGTGCATAGAAGCAGGATGGCTACATGGAACCATGGAGTCAGACAACTACACAGTGGTGGGTACAGCAATGGCAGCACTGATGGTGTGCAGAGAGAGTTTACATTCGATGTGAGCTATGAAGACAATGAATGATTTCTGCTATTGTCCCTTGCTCCTGCTGAACTGAAATGACAACACAGGAATCCCACTCACCTTGGCTTCATATGGATAGGTGGCCTCAGCCTCCAGACCTCCATTGTTCTTCATATATTGAAAGGCATTATAGATCCTGCCCCCTTTACAGCCCATAGTGCCAAAAGATCTAGAGCAGTCCACTAGGTTCTGTACACTCAGAGGGTTCAGTTTGCCTGTTTTCCTGAACAGCTGTCCTTCTATGGAACCAGCTACAGCAAAAGCCCAACACGCACCACATCCTGCCTGAGAAGGGAAGAAAAGATTGTAATCTACAAAAATGTTAACTTCAACAATAACATTTGATAAATGCCTGGGTAAGAAGTGTTGCTCTCCATGGGGAGATGTTTCATGCTCCAGTGGACAGCCACACAAACACACATATGCACATATGGCCATGATCTACTGGACACCAGTTGTGATAAATGGCATTAATGGAAGAAATTAAATCTGGAGGGAAATATGGTGGGGCCACTAAGTAGAAGTTTAAGAGTAAATGAGGCATGAAAATGACACTGTGTGTGCATGGCCCCTGTAATTGCTAAGGCATGCATTAGGGATTTGTCATTCCTCAGGAAACCAAGAAGCTTTTGTTACTAGCAACAGAATGCTAATGTGGCATTTAAGTTACAGAAATGTATTTAGTGAATAGCATGTCATACCACAGTCAAATAACACAAATGTGACAATAGCTTTTTGCATTCCCAGTAGTTGAGGAATACAGCCATGTGATGTTGCCATACCTGTCTTCTCACAGGAGTCACATAGCCTTCCTTTCTCCAATCCAAAGTTTGGGGAATTTTGACATCTCCACGTTTCTGGATGTGTTTCCCATTTCTTAGAGACAGAGCTGAATTATCATTCATCATTTTCCTCATTTCTTCACCAGTCTTTAAAGAAAAGCACATTAAGACTCCATTGAAACAACCAAAGAGAAAAAGCAGAAGCATGTAAAACAATTTGAGTCACACTCACCCTGTCCCCAAATCCATTCATCTCTACAGTGACGTTGTTTGTCCACAGACCGTTCACCCCACTGTGCAGTTTGATCATTTTCACATTTTCTTCCCATACTGCTCTCCTCTGTTTTTCTTCCTTCTGGAAATAAACACAAGAGATTTACTTCCCAGTATACCTCTTCCCTAGCTGACCAAGAGGACTTGCTGCTACAGATGTACAGAAATCAGGGCAGCAATGTACACCACTCTTAAAGAACACAGACAGTGTCCAGCTTGTGCTCACCCTGTGTTACATTAATACCTCTGATAGGGGTGGCCTCTATGGACTATATTGTATCTGTGAACCCCCAACAGTAATGAGCATGCTCTGCAAGGACCCTCTTTGTGTGTCCATGTGACCTACTGGGCTGTAGGTTTTCTCATGGCTCCTCTTCCACTGCTCCCACTCAGCATCTAAAGTGTAATCATGTGATGGAGCAGCAGTGGCCACTCCCAAGCACAGGATGGCAATGAAGACAGCAGAAGCCATATCTCAAGCACCTAGAGAGTGAAGAAAAATGAATATTAGACTATACTAACAATCTTGAGAAGTTAAGCCATCCATGCTAGATAAAAATATTCCTACTACTTTCCCCAATATTCATGCAAAGATTTTAGAAATGGCTAAATATTAGTGTGGACTAGAGAGATTCTATGGAGGACATTTAGTTTTCATATAAATTGCACAACATGTAGGCAAGCAAAATTGTAGAAGTGAAATCTGCCATGTACTGCAAATTTACATGATCAGAAAGATGACCACAGACATAAAGGATCAAAATCTACAAAACTGAGGATTTGCAACAGTTATGTGAGGATTTGTAATGATCCAAAATTATCTTATGTGGAGGTATCTGATTCTAAGTACAAAGATTTCCCAGAAGTTGAGATCACATTATATCATACCACTTCTAAACACAGAATGAGAAATGGACTTTTTAAAAAACATTCTCTCTGAAAACATTCTGGATGTCCTGCTTAGAAAATATTGGCAAAATAAAAAATTTTAGTACTTTATCCAACCATTTGGTTTTGCCACAAACTCGTTTACTCAATGAGAAAAAGGGTCAGATGGAAAAACCACTGTAAACCAGAGATACCATGATGATGACATACTAGATAAAGACTCCCTGAAATCGCAGGATCAATCCTTAAGCAACACTTCCTGTAAGAACTGACAAGTGACCTGTCACTTGCTGCTCCTTCTGCTCATGGCAATTATAATAATAAAAAAAGCATTTATGGAGGAGTGATGTGCAATACAATGATCTCTGTAGGTTCAGAGTGAAACAAACATGTCCCTAGTGTACATAGTACCACACCTCTCTCTATCTCTTTCTGGACAGAACTAGACTTGCACTGAATTGGAACCTATGCAAACCTGGACCAAGGAGGTATCTGGCTTCTCCACACATCTTCAGGAGCCTCCATCAAGGAGGGTTCTGAATGTTAAGATATTCTCACTCCTGGGGCTCTTCCTGATTCTCCATGGAGTTTCCCAAGGCTCTCTTTTAGGATCACTTCCCATTTTTCCTTAGCAGAGTCAGGGCCTCACCTGTGGTGACCACTGCTGCGTTGGTGCAATTCACAGCTCTTCAGAGGTTGCCGAGGTGTCAGGATCTGGCCCAGCACAACTCACTCGGGCTTTAAATCCCAAGTCTCTGGCTAGTCATCCCTCACAATCAACCTTTCCTTTTCTGATTGACACTGGATTGAGCTTCTAGGCTCTTACTGAGATCTGATTTTATCTAACCTGAAGGGGTAGGTGTGGACTGCCTGAATGGACCGTGGGGAGTTGAATTTGTAGACATTTACAAAAGAAGTGAGAGAACCAACTTTTATGTCTTGGATCACATAATAGCCTGGCATTTTGTCTCAACAGTAGCTTAAAATGTGGGGTGAGAAGTTCCAAGAAAAGTTTTGTCGGGTATCAGCCTAGCACTTATTTTAAAATAGCAGGTTTGAGTTGCCATCATGGAGTGGGCTGTTAGAATATTCTAGCCTCGTATTTCATGTTTAATTGAAAGCTGCACTAGGATCCTTTAAGAACATGGACCTTGGCAAATATTGTTACAGTGTCATGAGGAACATAGCTAGATCTCAGAAGAAGCCTAAGGTTGGATAAATATCTCCATATAGAAAATGTTGTTCAAGGCCAGAGCTAAAGAGGAAAATGAATGTCCTGGCATTTGTAATCGCAAACTGCTTGATATTCTTTTGTTTGGCATTAAATTGAGCATCCATCACAAAGTAACAACAGTCCTGTTAATCATGTCGTTTGGTAACATCTCTATTATTGAAATTTCTGACGTTCACACTTTTAGATATACATCTCAGTGGCCTTAGTAGCATCATCATTGTTGTGCAAACATCACCTCCAGGAAGATTTTATCTGCTTTCGGGAAACTGTGAACTCATTAAACAATCAGCCTTTTCAACCCTGTCCTCAATCTCAGCATCCCTCACTTTGATTTCTCTGTTTAAAAATTTTGCCTGACACCATAGGTGTAGTGCTTAACCTTTCCATTTCATTTTGAATTTAATTTCCACTATAGTAGAATAGAAAGGGCAATAATTAAGAAACAACTTAGTCCACAGAAGTTACTTCCAAAATATCCTATTTACCCAGGTTATGTGATTTTTCTATTACATGAACACACCATATTCTGTTTGTCTATTCATTGTAGAATTTTGTTGTTTCCTTGGACCACAGAAGAAATATATTATACGTATCCATCCCTTAAACCTTACACTAACAAATTTGTACAAAATCTTAACTCAATCAGTGTATTTTTAAATGTGTTCCTAGTTAGGACCTAGTGAGTGTCACAGGTCTTTTTAGGCAGCATTTTTCTTAAAATTTCTTTACCCAATATAGCACCAGGTAAGTGATCACATTCATTAAACCATGCCCTTGTTCTTCTACAGACTTAGAGCTCTTCTCAGATGGTCTCAAGAATCAAGTGTGATCAAGGAATTAGGCTGAAGGATCCAAAGCTCACCTGCCCTTTCTAAGCTGTTCTAGCATGACCTAACTTGATGTTATTGCCCCACATTAGGAAGGTAGCTAGGACCACCCTTCATCTACAGTGAACATTTTCATGAATAAGTTTGGTCATATAAGACAACTACTCATCATCTACACACATTTTCTTTCATGTAATGTCATTATCAGTAGCAATACTCTCCCTGAGATTTTGCTAGGAAAGCTAATTCATTTTAAAATTTTATTTATATTTTTATTCATTACACTTAATTCACTTTTTATCCCCGCTGCAGCCCCCTCCATCGTCACCTCCCAGTTCCACCCATCCTCCCTTTTCTCCCACTATGTCCTTTCCCTAGTCCCCTGATAGGGGAGGACCTCTTCCCCTTCTATCTGACCCTAGCTTATCAGGTCTCATCAAATCTGGCTGTTTCATATTCCTGTGTGACCTGGCAAGGCTGCAACCCAGGGGGGCTAATTCTTAAAACTATTGAAAACCTGCTGAACCAGAACTTCAGGAAATTGCATCCAGACATTTAAGTTTTTTCGAGTCCCTAGGTTAGTACTTACCTCCATTGAAATTTGAAGCCCTGTGAACATTGGTTTTAAAAGTGATAGGAAGACCATGTGTAAATATTTCATAACACTTTATTTCTCCATAAATCTTATATTAAAAATAAGAGACATAGCAAGAGAAATGATTTCCAGCAATGCATCATTTCATTGACTGCCAGGTCAGCACAAGGATTCTTGTATTAAACACAACCCAATGGCAGGTGTGTATACACAGGGATCTCACAGTTTAAACATTTTAACTGTCTCTTCTTCTGATTACCATAAAACACCTTGCTTGATTTCTATTTCTAATTATGTTTTTTATTTACTTAGTGAGAGGACAGTGTCTCATTACATAGTCCATGCTGCCTTGGAATTTTCAGTGTAAACCAAATTTATCAACTTAGAGAAATATGCTTGCCTCTGTCTACATAGTGGCTAATTAATGGCATATACCACCATACCAGGTGTGTGTGTGTCGTGTGTGTGAGCTTATGTGGGTATGTAATATTTTACTGAGTTTTACATAAAACAATGCTTTCGTGTCAAAATTCATAGTCTAGTACTTACATCATTTTTAAACTCAATATTATGTTTCCATTAATGCTATCTAGTCCCAGAACATTTTTTGTAGTTCAGTACAAATAGAATGTCTATTATCCATGCTTCTCTATGTTCACTTTCTTTTTTTATGTTCTCTCTGATAAACATATATTTTAAAACATCATTAAAATAAAATTATAGCATACTTAACATGATGCTTTTTCTGTTAATTTTTAATATGCCTTTTAAATTTCTTTTTAAATTATATTTTATATTCACCAAACATAAATAGTAAGTAATATGAACTTGGAAAAATACCATGTCCTCATTACAAAAGCAATAGCTTTATTATTATTATTTTTTTACTTCCAAATTACAAAACAGACAATTCACCACATTCTCAAAGTATGCCTGTTCCACAGGACCCTTTGAATTACATTATCCATGAAAATGTACAGAGATTGACATGTGAGTCAGACAATTGACTCGCTTATCTTTTCTCCATGGTTCTCATTTATATAAGTGCACGAAATGAAGCCCAAATAACTCCTATTCCTCCTCTCCATCTGTGCTGTCACTGGGAGACCATTGTCTCTATTTTCCATGCAGCCTGTAATACCCTTCAGTTTATTGTTGCTGGTGAGAAGACTCCTCAATTTTTTCACATTTATGATTGTTTCTGGCAAGCATATTATTTCACTCCTCTGTGGCCACAATGTATATAAACTTTACATTTGTTTCCATTCTGTGAGCCCATGTGAGCCCTGTTTGATTCATTTGGCCATGTTTCTCCTAGTATCCCCCTTCTCCTTTGGCTTCTACAATATTTTTTCACCCTCTGCCATAAAGTTCCCCAATCTTTGATGGGAAAGAACCAATGGAGAAATTCAATTTAGACTCTTTATCCACATAATGTCTAACTGTAGGTCTCTGCACCAGTTCCCATTTGCTACTAGAAAAGGGTTCTTTGATGACAACTGGAAAAAATACAGATCCTAGGTCTCTGATCTATCCACTTTCCAGTTCCTAGCCATCCAGGAAGTATAGAACAAAGTCTCCCTCTCATGGCTTGGGCCACTTAAAGAAATGCTCAATATCCTTAGGCATGAGGGAAATGCAAATCAGAACTACTTTGAGATTTTATCTTTTTTTTTTTTTTCAATGCAGTTTATTCAGGAACATTGAACAATCCTCGGACCCCGGGGAAAGCCAGCCCACAGCTTAAATAGCCTCTGGGTAGCCAACCCCAGCGTGCCACGTGGGCAATGCAGATAGGTCCACATACATGGAAGCAAGCCAGATCCTCAGCCTTAGCCAAATGTGGAGTTGTTCGTGACAGAGAGCACTCAACATCGGGAAGGTGGAAGGCCGGAAACCAGCTCCATCTTTAAGGCACGGCATTACGCAGCTCTCTACAGTTCCCCCTTTTTGTTTTAGATGCATCAGGCAAGAGTAGAGGTCTGATCTCTGATATTAGAAATAAATTGGGACTTTGTACCGATGTTCATTTAGGTGTCATCCACCCAAAGAGCATCAGACCCATCCAATACCTTTTTCTCAGAGGCGGGAGCTGGGGCATCAACTCACATGCAATCAGACATGCTCTTCTCTGGGTAGAAAGCTGCTGACCCTGAGTGCAGTGCTTAGCCTCGCATCCTGAGCATAACATTTTAGCTTTTTATGGTAGCCAACCATGCTTGGGGAGACTGTCCTGCTTCAATGGCTGTAAAGGCCTGAATGATCATGGCTGCATTATGTGGAATTTTATGTATGTGAGATTTTATCTTATACCTTTCAGAATTGCTAAGATCAGTGACACAGTGACAGCTCATGTTGGTGAAGATATGGAGCAAGAGGAACACTACTCTATTACTGGTGGGAGTGCAAACTTGTACAGCCACTACAAAAATAAGTGTAGAGAGTCCTAATAAAATTGGGAATCATTCTACCTCAAGACCTAGCTATACCATTCTTGGGTTTCTACCCAATGGATGCTTCATTTTACCACAAAGCCACTTGTTCAGCTATGTTTTTGGAGCTTTATTCATAATAACCAGAAACTGTAAATAGCCTAGATGTTCCTCAACTGAAGAATGGATGGAAAAACTGGTACATTTACATAATGGATGGTTTTTAAAAATGACATCATGAAATTTGCAGGGAAATGGATCCATTTAGAAAAAGACACCACCCTGAATGAGGTAATCCAGGCCCAGAAAGACAAATATGGTATGCATTCACTTATAAGTAGGTGTTAATGCTTAAGTAAATGATAACCAACCCACAATCTGCAGAGACAGGAAAGTTAGAGGAGAGCCTTAGCAGGGAAGAATGAATCCCTCTGTGATGGGGAAGTAGAATAGCCTCTGTGGGTGGACTAGAGGCCAGTAGGTACAAGAACAGGGGGCGTGGAGGGAAAGGGTGGACAAGACACAGCTGAAATTGGGGGCATTTACGGGATGGTGCAGAAACCTAATGCAGTAGATACTTTGTCAAATCTGAGAATGACCCAGTGAGGACTCCTAGTAACTGGAGAGAAGGAGGCTGACTGTCCATCTTTTCTAGCCAGGGAGAGCTTCTAGAGATGGTACTGGGTTATATTTATTTGAGTGAGTTGTTGGCCAAAAAGATCCCACAGAGATGTATAAACAACCTGAGCTGATGGTTGACTTCTGAAAAGTGGGGCCCCATTGTTGAGGACAACTTTCACGCAGCTCTTGAACATACAGAGCTCCTGCTGTATCAGGCTTGGAGTCTTCATCCCTAAATTCTAGTGTCCTTGGAATGAGAAGGTATTTATTTTACAGGCTGCAGAAAAAAAAATCTTGACACCAAACCAGCCACAAAACCCTCCACCTAGTAGAATCTGTCCTACCTGCAAGATGTGCTGGGGCAATGGTGACATAGAACACCTGGGAGTGGCCAAGCAATGTTTGGACATGATACTTTTAAATCAGTCATGTCATAAAAATTATTCATAATTATTTAAAAATATTTATCCTATTATATACATTTTATTAATGTATTGTACAATTAAAAGACACTTTCCACAATTTTTCCTGTGTGGATATTGGTGCTTGTGTTCACATGAACACTGACTTTGTATGAAACACATAGATACTTGAATTTGTATAAACAAATAACATCATTTATTTTGGATATATATACATGAACATTTACACATGCCTGCATGTGTGTGTGATGGTAGGTCATGTAAACAGCTCTTTGGGGGACTAAACTGGTCTCCACCATTGCTACTGTTTTTTAGATTCTGAAAGTAAAATTTATTAGAATTTTGTTTTGCTGATTTCATAGCCCTCAGCAAAATACATAACGTCTAGCACAAAAAATTCAAGACAAGTCTGAATCTCTGTCTCTTTCTTTTCCCTTTTATTCTAATTTGATATTTTCTTTTATTTCATCTCTTATTCTTTTCCTTTGCTTCTTCTATTTCTTTTCTTCCATTCTTCCAACTTTCCTTTTTCTCCATCTTCCTGCCCTTATTTCATGCTAAGTCAAGCCTGTGTTAGATAATGCTATAACTATATAAGAATCCAACCAATGGAAATTACTGGCACAGGATGGGAGATTCCTCATCTTTAAAATTGACATCTCAATGCTATTTGACCTTAGTTTTCTTCTAGTTTGAAACACACAAAAAATAACCTGTTATTTTCTATTAATTTTCTTCTTCTTTCATGTCATTCTAATTAAAGTGGTAAGGGGTTTATTAATAAGCTTGTTTTTCTTGGAAGGAAAATGGTACATGACTCACTTTCAGAATCTTCTGAAAATTCCAATTCATACCATTTTTTATTGCCCCTATATCTGTATTTTTAAATGAGCTAATAATAAATGGGGAGTCTATGGAAATGAAATTTCTTTTGCATCCTTCATATAATTTATTTCTTACACCTACAAATTTGCAACTGAATATTTAAATTGAAGTATCACCAGCCAAATCATGAATTTCCTCTTCAAAACTTTAGCTATCCTTAAGAAATGACTTTTGATTCAATTGCAAACCATATTAAAAACTGGTAACTCTCAGGAATTGGATACAATTTGGTGGTTATGGCCTTTAACATTCTCACACATCTGAAATCCTACTGTATCTCTCTAAGGATATTTATCCTCAGTTGACTAATGGACTCAAGAAAAAGCGCTTGTGTAACAATGAGGTGTAGCACCTGAATCTTCTCCAAAGAAGGTGCTCTTTTATTTTATTGTACAGGGAGCTAACTCACTAGCAAGGCTGTGAGGAGGTAGGAATGTACTTGTGGTTCTTCAAGAAGTATGTTGAATTGTGAAATACACTTCCATTCTCCTGGAATGTGTTCACCGAAAAGTCAATTTGTAAGGCAGCTTTGCTTTCCCAGGTGACAGTAAGGAGCAGCTTGAGTCCATAATTACACACAATAAGGTCCTCACCTTCCCTGATCACTTAGGTAAATCCCCCAGGATTGAGTGCTGGCAACCAATCTTCTTCTATAATGATTATCCATAGTATTACGTACAGGGAGATGGCATTAAATGTTGGAGTGGGTAAGCAGGAAGCTTAGGACACAGCATGGTCGCTTCATGGAATAAATGATAGCTCCGTGTTAATATGTCTGGTATATTATACTTGACCAACTAGTATTTGAATGTGTTGGTAAGCTTTCTTTTATCAACTTGACAGTAGCTTGATTCATCTAGGAAGAAAGTACTGGAAAAAAATGAATCATAAAAAGGACTGGAATGGAGTACTGGGGAAAAAATGAATCTTAGAAAAGACCTATCTCACTGTGAGAAGTTCCACCATTAGGAAGTTGATCCTGAGTTGTATTAGAAAGCAAGGTGAACAATCCATGGCAAGGAAACCAGCAAGCAGTATCTTCCTGTGGCCTCTACTTCATTTTATGCCTCCAGGTTCCTACCTTGAATTTCTGCTTTGTATTATTCTAATGATGGACTGTAGCTTACAAGTGAAAAAAAAAAAAAAAACCTTTTCTCCACAAGTTGTTTTTGGTTGTGTCATTTATCACAGCAATACAAGACTGTCATTCTATGAGCTAAAGAACTGATATGTGACAACAACATTCCATTCTTTGCATCAAGGAGTTTGAATTCAAATATAAAAAAAATGGGAGTAAATATATACAATCTATGTAAAATGCTTTGTAAAAAGTTTGAAGCTCATTATCCAAGATATCTGTACAAGTTTTCACTTTGAGTATCCCTGAGAGGTGATATATTGTCCCCAGTGGAAAGACACTAAGGTGGGTCCAATCCTTCTTTTCGAAAGTTCATAGTGTGGGATGTTCAGTGACATCTTAAAAAGTCTACCATGCCACTTCTTGTCTCAAAGGAGAATCAAAGAGAAAGCCAAAGCTTTCTGTTGCCCTCTATACCAGGCTACAGAGGAAGACAATGCAGCCACTCCTAATGACTAGGATCAGAAGGAAGGGGAGGAGGACTTCCCCTATCAGTGGATTCCAAGAGGGGCATAGGTGGAAAAGAGAGAGTAAAGGTGGGATTGAGAGAGGAAGAGGGAGGGAGCTACAGATAGGATATAAAATGAATAAACTGTAATTAATAAAAATAAAAAAATTAAAAAGATGCACGAAGCATGAGTGTTGCTTGATACTCAGAAGTTTGCCTAAATTATCAGAATCTCTCACCTGTGCTCAACCCTACCCTAGGTCATTATACAGTGATCTTGCCTGAATTTTCAACACAACCTGAGTGCTATTCTACCACAGAAACTTTTTTTTTGCATTTCTTTTTTTTTATTAGTTACATTTTATTAACTCTGTATCCCAGCTGTATCCCGCTCCCTCATTCCCTCCCACTCCCACCCTCCCTCCCTCATCTCCTCCCTGCCCCTTTCCAAGTCCACTGATAGGGGAGGCCCTCCTCCCCTTTCATCTGACCCTGTTTTATCAGGTATCTTCAGGACTGGCTGCAAAGTCCTCCTCTGTCTCCTAGCAGGACTGCTTCTCCCTTGGGTGGTGGGGAGGTAAAAAAGCCTGCTATTGAGTTCCTGTCAGAAATAGTCCCTGTTCCCCTTATCTACCACAGAATCTTGAGGATAATAATATAGTTCTCAGATGATAGAAAGGGGGGCAATGAAGCTGTTGGAAACCTGAAAAATCAGTTCTAACCAAGACACCATCAAGATTTAGATGGTTTTCTCAGTTTAAAACATGTTCACATTAGCATGTTGGTTATAGGACCTTCCTCAGTCCACTGCTATAGAGGAAGCTCAATGTATAGAACATTAAGAAGCTACATAAATGATCCCTGGAACTATGTGCATTTCTCTAATTAGTTGTTTGAGAGTTTCATGGGAGTTATTAGCTCACACTCACCCCACTCTACCTTTCCTTCCCAGATCTGAACATCCTTAACTACAATCCTTTCTGTGACACCTTTTAAAACATAGACTGTTGTGCACAAATGTTTGTGGGTGTGTGGTCTTTCATTGTTGTGATGTGGTTGGCTTAGCAAGGGCTGCTGTCTTAGAGAACTATGACTCCACCTCTGCCAGCAGGAAGACTTGCTAGCAGCTCCATGTTTAGGAATGGGATTTTATGCCTATCTGCCTTTCCCGTGCTGGGATTTGTTTTGCTTATTTTACACAGGTCTCCTGTGTGCTTTCACATTAATTGTGAGTTGAGCCGTGCAGATGCCCTGCTGTGTTCAAAAGACACTGTTTTCTTGTAGTCATTTTCTGCCTCTGTCTCTCACACTATCCATCCTTCCACAGTGATATCTGAACCATGGAGAAAAGGGTGTATGGATCTGTTCAATTACCAGCTAGCCACTCTGCAGTCTCTTAGTCCACTTGGACAGTTCTAGGTCTTTGTGTTAATTTCCATCCACTTCAATTAAAAACTTCCATAAAAAGGATAAATCCATTAACTTGGGGGTAATAATAAGTCACTAGGCGTTCATTTACTACCATGGCTGTTTAGCAGCATTACAGTCATAGTTTCTCTCCTGGGGCATATGATCTGTCTAGCCATAAGTTTTCCAGATCAATAATGATGCCAGTTATTGATTTCATCTTGTGAAGCAGGACTTAATTTCAATCAGAAATTGGTTGGTTAGACACACGAAGTTTATGCCACTATTGCATCAATGGGCATGCCATGCCAGTCCAATTGTTATTGTTCCTCATAGGATTCACAACTGGATAAGACTGGTGATTCTTTTCTACAGTAGTAGTGTGATAGCACTTTCCATCACCATGAAAGTTAACCAGTAGGTATGAAGATTCTAGGTCAGTACTAACTTCATTTTTCCATAGTCTATGACATGCGTGTGTTGTGTTTCCAAAAATAAAGTCTTACCATAAAGTTTTGATAGGCAATTAAGGCTATAGCCTATACAGTTTTGGGGTCTAAGTGACAATATTGGCACAGACTATCCGAAGAATTAATTTATTCCAGGCACTAGCTTTTTTATTTATTAACATCTGGTGTCTAGTGAGGGGATTGTTGCCTCATAACTCCATTCTGTCTCTCTTTCTCTCTGCTACTCTCTCTCTTTCTCCGTTTCCTTCTCCCTCTCAGCTTCATTTTTAATGCATAAACACAATTCTGTTATTAGATAAATCTAAGCCCATTTAAAAACTTACATTCTACATACTTCTGCACATCTTCATGATTTTGCAACTATTTTCCAAACAATATTGTAATAATATTATTTTGCCCTTGTGCCCTTAGAGTATTGGGAACATAATGTAACAAACTAATCTCTAGGGGTGGAATAGCATTTAGAAAAGGGTTGTTCCAAACTGCAAATTTACATGTAGTAATTTAAAACTTCCATTTTTTCAAAGTTTACATAGTAACTTATTTTTTAATTTGTTAATAATGTCATACCTGAGTACTATATACTCTTTCTCAACCCTCTCCCACTTCTATGCCAGCCCTCCATGCCATCTTACTTCCTGTGAGTTTCATGACCTCTTATTCATCTTTTTTGCTATGTACAAATATGCATACTATTAATCCATTCAGCATTGATCTGATGGACATTTAATTAAGGCTGACCACTTAGGATTGGAATATCTATCAGGGAGCTTGTCTTGAAGGAAAATCTGCTTTTTCCTCCCTCAGCAACAATTTATTGCCTTCATCTCCTCATCTAGTGGAATCCTTGTGAAATTTGACTTAATACATATTGCCAAAATAATTGGTATTTTCATTTTACTGGTTTTGTTTAATCAACCATATTATTAAGATTTCAGTTTATCTTCCCTGTCATGTATAGAAGACAATACCTCTAAACAATACCTGTAAACATCTCCTCTGTTACTTTCAATGTTTCTGCCTTCTATTTCATTCATGACTTTTCTTGAGGCTTGTGCGTAGGGATTATATTGTAGAAATATTAATTTACTTCAGACATTTTGACAATTTGTGGATCTCTGTGATAGTCTCTATCTGTGTCAGGGGGTGCTTCTTTGATTCAATCTATACTTGTCTCCTGATGTAAAACAAAATACTTAGAATACAGTTAGGAAATAATATTAGTTTAAGAAAATTATAGTAATAGATTCTCTTCTAAGGTATATGACCTTTGGGAAGAAACAGACACAAGGTAATTCATTAGGTTTACAGTATCAGGAACAAGTTGTTTCTAATGATAGGACCTTACTTCTAATTATACAGCAGTTGGTCATGACCACAATAAAAGCACCACTATTGCACCTTTGGGAATATCTTTCTATGGTGCCATTGCAGTGGTTCATAGGCATTTCAGCTGGGCAAAATTTCTAAACTATGCATCCATAGTTTGTTTGTATGAACATACATAAATTATGTTTAAATGAAGTGTATGGCACAAGGAGTGAGATTGCTCCCCACAGGAGCCATAGAATAGTCAACAAAACTCCAGTGCTAGGCATGGTAAATCTTCCTTCAAGATGTGGAACAAGGGAATCCATGAGACTCTGAATATAACATGGGCTGCTGCCATTTGTCTTTAGGCAGGGTAGTAGATGGAGCATCAGAGAAGGATATAATAGAAAAACGGAACTTATTTTATTAGGCAAACCTACTCTAATTTGTTTCTCTATTTTTTAACTTTTATTGTTTGTGAGTTTCACATCATGTACTCCAGTCCCACTCATTTCCCTATCCTCTCATATCCACCCTTATGCATTGCAACCACCCCCTGCAAAATAAACACATACACACACACACACACACACACACACACACACACACACAAACAAACAAGAAAATAAAAAGAACATAAGAAAACATATCATCGTGGAAGCTATGGTAGGTCTCAGTACATCCCTTTGTCTACACATCTTAACTTTCAAATGTTCATTGCAATGTGTCATTGGTTATGTTCAAGATCTATGGCTTCTGTGACACTCTCAATATTGGATCCTCACTGGAACTACCAGTTATCCTGTTGTTGTCTTGTGTCATGATCCTGCAGGCAACAAGTGATGGGGCCAGCTGTCCTGTGCTCTTGCTCTTGGGGATGGCTCACCTTTATGCCCTCCACCAGGCCAGCTCTACTGTGCTGACCAGGCAAGGATCAAGGCCCACTCTCCCTAGTGCTGTTGCTGACTATGGACAGGGCCAGTTCACTTTCTCTTATGACCCCAGGGACAGCTTTTTGACTGTTGCACGTCGTAAGGGAGAGGGGAAGGGCATCACCTTTACCCACACCACCTCATGGCAGATGAGTGGCAGGGTTAGCTCCCCACACTCACACTGTCGTGACTGGTTCACCTATGCCCTGGCCTTCAGGGCCATGTCCACTTTGCTGCCTGGGAAAAGCTCAGGGCCCACTCTCCCGAATGCTGCCAGAGATGAAAGATAGGGCCAGCTATTCAGAGTGCTGCACCCAGTAAGAGGCATAGGCACTCATGCATAGCCCATGGGCATCCAGGTGGTTCCCAGCAGCTACCCCAACCAGGAACATCCCCATGTTCTTTAGTGGTAATATGTGCCACCGACATCTACACCAATCCCTGCCACTGTACAGCCACGGACTCAGATATCGACCTCATTTTCAGCTCAGGCTTGAATCTCACCATGGCCCCAGGTTACAGGAATGGACACTCACAACAGGCTATTCCTCTCTACCCTTGAGTCTCCAATTCCATCTTTCTTCATAATGCTTGAACTGTTCCACTTCTCTTTCTTCCCCACCTGACCACCACATACATATTGGGGTGGCTCCAGTTGCAGGCTGGCCAGGCCCCTGGGTGACATTCTCCACCCATGCTGGCTGATGTGTTGTCAAGCAGGTATCTATGATCCATCTATGCCACACAGTGGAAGGTATGTCTGTGGGTGACATGGTGGTCCTCAGGTCTTTCTCTTCTTTCTGTATTGCACTGCCTGGACTTGATTTAATTTTTATGAGTCCTAGACACAGTATAACTTTAGCCATCAAGGCAAGTACCAAGCTAAGATGAACAAAGGTTTGCCATCTGTTCTGCTGCTTGCTAGAATATAAGAACACCACCACCAACAAGGTGTCATTTAGCTGAGATGGTGCTGAAGAAAACTGTCTTCCTACCTTTAAACTGTACCTGGCCGTATTGATGAAAATACATATTCCTTGCAAAGTCAATTACTGAAAACCACAATCCATGATCCATAATGGCACCTCAATAATATATAAAGTGCATCAAGAAAGCATTATTAAAATATTCTCAGTTGAGACAGGCATGCACACTTTAAAGTAGTACTTTCATCTGTAGTAAAACATATGCCAAACTTTTCCAGATCTCCTTTTTAAATTTTTATATTGTCTCAATAACCTAGAAATGCTTGGAAGGAGGAGATCATTACTGCTGTCTTTTAATCTTAGACTAGATTAAACTGATTAATCTAGCCTTAGATTAAACTGATTGATTCTAGCCCAGGAAAGATGATATATTTGCAAGTCTCTCACCAATTCCTCACCAACCAGTGCTCTTGTTCTTCTTTTGCCTGATGGCTCCAACTTGTGCTTTGAGTACAATATTGGAATGGGAATATTGGACATCCTTGTCTTTTTCCTGCCTTCAGTGGGATTGTTTTTCTTTTTTTGTCATTTAGAGTGATGTTGGCTCTAGGTTTCTCATATATCACTTTTTTGAGACAAGGTTTCTCTGTGTGACCTTGGCTGTCCTGGACTCATTTTGTATACCAGGTTGGTCCTGAAAGACAGAGATTTGCCTGCCTCTGCCTCCCCGAGTGCTGGGATTACAGGCGTGTGCCACCAAACCCAGATATGTATAGCTTTTATTATGTTGTAGTTTATTCCTGTTCGCTCTACATTCTCTAGGACTTGCATCGTGAAGATATGTGACACTTTGTTAAAGGCTTTCTAAAAATCTATTGAGATAACAATGTTATTTTTACTTTTAAGTCTAATTTGTTGTTTATTATATTTATTGACTTGTATGTGTTGAAGCAATCATGCCTTTCCTGGATAAAGTAAAAATTGTCATGCTGCGTAATTCTTTTCATGATTGTCTGCAGCCCACTTGAAGTAATTGAATAGGATTTTTTGAGTCCATGTTCAAGAATATTGGCATGTAGCTTCTTTCTTTTTCTTCTTCTTTTCATGTTGAGTCTTTACCTAGTTTTGGTATTAGAGTAATACTGGTTTTGTAGAAGAAATTTGGAAGTGTTTGTTTGTTTGTTAGTGTTTCAACATTTTTAAATAGTTTAGAAGGATTGGCTGTGGACCTTTGAAAATCTGGTAGAATTCTTCTAAGTATTCACTTGGGCATAGATTTACTTCTGCTTGGAAATACTTTTATAATTTTTTTTTTCCTATCTCACATGTTATGGGTATGTTTAAGATGTTTAGCTTCTTGACTCATTTTGATGGTTTGGCTGAATCAAGAAAGGTTTAAACAGTTTTCTACGTAATACAATACTTGTTTTTGTAAATGAGTCCAGACCCTAGTCAGTGAAAAAGTTCTGTTCACACCCAGTCTTCACTGCTACCTCATGTCCTCCAAATCCAATTCTCCAGTCATGCCTCTAGCTCTGTAGCAGATTTCATACTCAGGCCTGTTCTTCCTTCAAACCCCCCCATCTCCAATAGACTACAAAGATCTTATCCTCCTAACTTCCCTTCTGCCACGGGTTGCTTTATGGAGCACTCAACTCCATCAGTTGCTTCAGTGGGACGTCACGGGTCGCTCCTGTGTGGGGGGCATGTAAGCTAGCTGCAGATCTTTACATCTCCCTTTATTCCTCCCAGTCCAATATTCCAGTCTCATCTCTAACTATGCAGTAGAACACCTGTGGCATCCTCCCGCAATTCATCTCCAGTGAACTACACAGATATTATCATCCTAAACTTCCTCCCACAATCCCTTGCTTTGTCCTACTTTACAACTCCAGCAGACACTCCCTGTTACCACATGAGTCACTCCAGCCACAAAATATGTAAGCTAACTTCAGGCCTTCAACTCTTATTTTGCAACTCCAAGTCAAATCTCAAGTCTTTTTTGTTTGTCATTTTTTTTAAAAATTTTTATTGCAATTTATTCACCTTGTATCCCAGCTGTAGCATCATAACCTGTCACCTCCTAGTCCTACCCTGCCTTCCTCTTCTCCTTCCTTGTCCCTTCCCCAGTCCAATGATAGGGGATATCCTCCTCCCTTCCACCTGACCCTAGCTATCAGGTCTCATCAGGATTATCTGCCTTGTCTTCCTCTGTGGCCTGGTAAGGTTGTCCCCCCATCAGGAGGAGGTTATCAAAGAGTCAGCCACTGAGTTCATGTCAGAGACAGCCCCTGTTCTCCTTAGTAGTGAACCCACTGGGAGACTGAGCTGCCATTGGCTACATCTGTGCAGAGACCTAGGCCAACTCCCTAAATGGTCCTTGGTTGGAATCTCAGAAAAGATCACTAAACCCAGATTTTTTGGTTCTGTTGCTCTCCTTGTGGAGCTCCTGCCCTCTTGAGGTCTTACTATCTCCCCCTTCTTTCATAAGATTCCCTGCACTCTGCCAAAGGTTTGGTTATGTGTCTCAGCATCTCCTTTAATACCTTGCTGGTTAGAGTCTTTCAGAGACCCTCTGTGGTGTGCTCCCATCTGTTCCCTGTTTTCTCCATTTCTGAGGTCTAACTCATTTGCCTTTCTGAATGAGTATTGATCATCTTACCATGGGTCCTCCTTCTTGCTTGGCTTTTTTATATGGACAGATTTTAGTATCTTTGTCCTATATTATATGTCTAATATCCACTTATAAGTGAATATACCACGTGTGCCTTTCTGCTTCTGGGATACCTCACTCAGGATAATCTTTTCTAGTTTTCACCATTTGCCTGCAAATTTCATGATTATATACCACTTCAGAAATCAATCTTGCACTTTCTCAGACAATTAGGAGTAGTGCTACCTCAAGACCACTCCTAGGCATATTTCCAAAATATGCTCAAATACACAACAAGGACATTTGCTTAAATATGTTTGTAGCAGCTTTATTTGTAATAGCCAGAACTGGAAACAATCCAGAAGTCCCTGAGCAGAGGAATGGATACATAAATTGTGGGACATTTACACAATGGAATATGCCTCAGCAATTAAAAACAAATCTCTAGTCTTATCCTCACCTCTGAACCAGAAGACTTACCGTAGCCTTCCTTATCCACAGTCCCATCTCCAGTTGATCATAGAGATCTTCCTCTCCTAACCTCCCAACTCTTACTCACTGATTTATCCCATCCTCCAACACCATGTGACACTCCTTGAGAAACAACAGGTGACACCTGCCAGGGAAGCAGATAATTTAACTGCAGACCTTCACCACTCCTTCCATTCCTCCAAATCTAATCCCCCAGGCTAATCCCATCTGTGTAGCAGAACTGCTGTGGCTTCTCTTCATGCTCTGACCTCACTGTCATGGGAATAACTAACCAGATCCTGGTGAAACACCCAGCTTTCCTTCCTCCTGTCAATGACATCAGCACCCACAGAATATTCCCATTCCTAAGTATGAACTTCCAGTGTCCAAAAACACATTTTACTTGGAAATCCCAGTGGCAAAACATATCAAGATCCTGGAAGAATTTTCCACCAGGCAAGATAGCCACAGCGCTCTTCAAAGAACCAGAGAGGAAACAGATCTAAGAAACAACATAAGCACTCAACATAGACAAGACCAGATACCAACATCTAAAATTACATTCTCCAAATCCCACATGCCCAAACACCAGTATAAACACAAAACCAATAAAAGGTAGGACAATATGTCTCCATTACAAAAGAAGCAAAACCACTATATCAGACTCTGAATATTTCAAACTAGCTGAAGCACAAGAAAAAGGCAATAAAACAGCCTTTTTGGATATGATAGAGTCCTTAAAGAGAAAAAGAGAGGATCCAAGATGGCAGCGACCACTCAACTTATCTAAGAGGCAGAGCATCTGAAACTCCGAAATTGGTGAGTGGAAGAGAAGCTAAAGTCAGAACATCCACACTGAGTCTTCCTGGGTGAGATAGGACAACATGTGAGCTGATCCAAGTCACCATCAGAATTCTCTGGGGACTGAGAGTGGCAAACATTCTATCCTCCTGCACTTTTTCTTGTTGGGCCTCCTCCTTGGAGGAGGCAGCCCACAGTGCCTATGGCTCATAGAGCAGAACTCCCTGTAAGGTGACTGAGACAGCAGAGGTAGGCCTCCTAGTTCCTCACCAGTGGCTGTCAGCTGTACCAGCCTTCTGGGTCTTGGGTCTGCAAGCAGCTGTATGGGCCACGCAGGGACCCCAGCCAGAGACTGCACTGCCCCCCCCCAGTCCCTCAGTGGCAGTCAGCTGGCTATATGGGCCACCCAAGTCCAAGGACCACTGTAGGGCTTCCCAGTAAGCATCTGCACTGGCCTCCCAATTCTGCGGCTGTGACTAGACTCCCCTTGGACCAATATACCAGCCTCCAAGTTCCTTGGCTGCAGCACCACTGAATTGATGGAGCTCTTACACCCGCATTTGCCCCGCAGGCCCAAATCTGAGAGTAGAGAACAGGGGGAACCCCTGTGCTCTCCGATTAGACCTGTAAGAGAGTGAGTGCTCCTTCAAGTGAGTGCCTAAAGAGCCCCAGATCCAGGGTTCCAATATGCTAGCAGCCAAACTTCAGATCCCTCCTACCCACACACCCACTGTGGACAACATAGGGATTCTTGAGACAGCGTTCTGAACACTGACACCCCTGTTCTGCGGGTCTACCAGTGGAGTCCAGGCAAAAAGACTCCTGGAGCCCAGACATCTGAATACCTCAGTGGCCTATAGCCAGGGAATCTGAGTATGTGCATTCCACCCAGGAACACCTCCAGTGTGCACAATCCCTCTTGTGCCTACAATACCCCCTGCCCCACATTCCAGGCATCTACACACTCTAGCATCCAGTCCTTCAAGGCACCCTTCCATGCACATGCACATGCTTGCTCACTCACACTTGTGCATCTACATATGCGCCTGCGGATCTTCCTCCCTTAGGTACAGCTGAAACACCAATTCACGCTCTCAAACAGGTGGACCTTTCTCATCTTCCTGAAGAATACTCCAGACACTAGAGAAAGATCGACCTAATCTGAAGTACAGACTCCAGGAACAAACAGTGAAGGGTACAGATAAGTGGCCAGAGGTCGCTGTAAGAACACATTCAACAGGACTGGCTGCAATGTCCTCCTCTGTAGCCAGGCAAGGCTGCTCCTCCCTCAGGGGGGTGGTCAAAGAGCCAGCCATTGAGGTCATGTCAGAGACAGTCTCCCTGTTCTCCTTACAAGGGAAACCACTTGGATACTGATCTGCCATGGGCTATATCTGAGCAGGGGTTCTAGGTTACTTTCACAAATGGTCCTTGGTTGTCTTAGAAAAGACACCTGTGCCAGATATTTTAGTTCTGTTGCTTTCCTTGTGGAGCTTCTGTCCTCTACATGTCTTACAATCCCCCCCTTCTTTCATGAGATTCCCTGCACTCTGCCTAATACATGGTTATGAGTGTCAGCATCTGCTTTGATATACTGCTGAGTAGAGTCTTTCAGAGGCCCTCTGTGGTAGGCTCCTGTCCTGTTTCCCTTTTTCTCCTTCTTCCAATGTCCATCCTATTGGTCTTTCTAAGTGAGGATTGATCATCTTATCCAGGGTCTTCATTTGCATTTAGCTTCTTTAGGTATACAGATTTTAGTATGCTTGTTCTATCTTATACGTCTAGTATCAACGTATAAGTGAGTACATATTATGTGTGTCCAGTCATCATGAGACCTGATAAGTAGGGTCAGATGGAAGGGGAGGAGGACCTCCACTATCAGTGGAATTAGAGAGGGGCATGGGAGGAGATAAGAGAGGGTGGGTGGGATTGGAAGGGAATGAGGCAGGTGGCTACAGCTGGGACACAGGTGAATAAAATATAATTAATGTAAAAAATAAAAATTTAATTAAAAACAAAAGAAAACAAAACAAAACACATCCAACAAAAATCAGGACATTACGGCTTCACCAGCAACCTCCCAAATCAATGGATTCTCAAATTCATCAGAAACACAGAAAAATGATTTTAAAGCTATGCTTATTCAGTAATAGGAAGCATACACATCTCTCAAAAAATTAGCCACACAAATGGAGTCAATTAAAGAGGAAAAAAAAACCAAACCTCTCAAAGTAATACAGGAAAAACCAGCCAAACAAATAGAGACACAAGTAGAGACATAATTAGTGGCATATAGAGAGGAAACAAAGAAAAAAAATAGATACTATCATAGAAAGACAGGAATCCACATTTAAACAGATGAAGGAAATGGTGCGAGATATGAAAACGGAATTAGAATCAATAAAGAAAACACAAACAGAGAAAACCCTGGAGCTGGAGAACTTAGAGAAAAGATCAGGAACCACAAAGGTAAGCATCACCAATAGCATACAATATATGGAAGAGAGAATCTCAGGTGCTGAAGATACACTCATAGAAATTGATACTTCTCAATTACTGAATCCATTCCTCAACTGAGGGACATTTTGGTTGTTTCCACCTTCCGGTTATTACAAATAAAGCTGCTATAAATATGGCTGAGCAAATGTTCTTGTTGTGTACTTGAGCGTCCTTTGGATATATACCTAGGAGAGGTACAGCTGGATCTTGAGGAAGCACAATCCCTAATTGTCTGAGAAAGCACCAGATTGATTTCCAAAGTGGTTGTACAAGTTTACATTCCTACCAACAGTAGAGTAGGATTCCTCTTTCTCTACATCCTCTCCGGCATGTGTTGTCACTTGAGTTTTTGATCTTAGCCATTCTGATGGGTATGAGGTGTAATCTCAGATTCGTTTTGATTTGCGTTTCCCTGATATCCAAGGATGTTGAGCATTTAAGTGTTTCTCTGCCATTCAGTGTTCCTCTATTGAGAATTCTCTGTTTAGCTCTGTACCCCATTTTTTAATTGACTTACTTGGTTTGTTGCTCTTTAACTTCTTAAGTTCTTTATATATTCTGGATATTAGCCCTCTGTCAGATATAGGGTTGGTGAAGATCCATTCCTACTCTGTTCTGATGACAGTGTCCTTTGTTTTACAGAAGATTTTCAGTTTCATGAGGCCCCATTTATTGATTTTTGATCTTAGAGCCTGTGTTATTGTTGTTCTGTTCAGGAAGTTGTCTCCTGTACCAATGAGTTCAAGACTTTCCCCCACTTTTCCTTCTAACAGGTTTAGTGTGTCTGTTTTTATGTTGAGGTCTTTGATCCACTTGTATTTTAGTTTTGTGAAGGGTGATGAGTATGGATCTATTTTCATTTTTCTGCATGTAGACATCCAGTTAGATCAACACCATTTGTTGAAGATGCTACCTTTTTTTCACTGTATGGTTTTGGCCTCTTTGTCAAAAATCTGGTGTCCATATGTGTCTGGGTTTATTTCTGGGTCTTCTATACGATTCCATTGATATCATTATGTATCTATGCCAACACCATGCAGTTTTTTATTACTGTCGCTCTATAGTAGAGCTTGAGATCAGGGATGGAGATACCTCCAAAAGATCTATTATTGTAGAGGACTGTTTTAGCGATTCTGGGTTTCTTGTTATTCCATATGAAGTTGAGAATTTTTCTTTCAAGTTCTGTAAAGGATTGTGTTGGTAATTTGATGGGAATTGCATTGAATCTGTAGATTGCTTTTGGTAAAATGGCCATTTTTACTATGTTAATCCTGCTAATCCATGAGCATAAGAGATCTTTTCATCTTCTGCTATCTTCTTCTATTTCTTTCTTCAGAGACTGAAAGTTTTCTTCATACAAGTCTTTGACTTGCTTGGTTAGAGTTACACCAAGGTACTTTATGTCCTTTGTGGCTATTGTGAAATGTGTTGTTTCACTGATTTCTTTCTCAGTCTTTTTGTCTTTTATATACAGAAGGGCTACTGATTTTTTTGAGTTGAGGTTTTATCCAGCCACTTTGCTAAAGGTGTTTATCAGTTGTAAGACTTCCGTGGTAGAATTTTTGGGGTCATTCAGGTATACTATCATATCATCTACAAATAATACTTTGATTCTTCCAAACTGAATCCCCTTGATCGCAGTTAATTGTCTTAATGCTCTTGAAAGAACTTCCAGTACTATGTTAAATAGGTATGGAAAGAGTGGGCAGTATTGCCTTGTCCCTGATTTCAGGGATTAATTTAAGTTTCCCTTCATTTAGTTTGATATTGGCTATAGGCTTACTGTATATTGCCTTTACTATGTTTAGATAAGTACCTTGTATCCCTGATCTCTCCAGGACTTAAAACATAAATAAATGTTGGATTTTATCAAATGCTTTTTCAGCATATAAAGAGATTATCATGTGGTCTTTTTCTTTCAGTTTGTTTATATGGTGGATTACATTGATGGATTTCTATATACTGAACCACACCTGCATACCTGGGATAGAACCTACTTGGTCATAGTGGATGATACCTTTGATGTGTTCTTGGATTTGGTTTGAGAGTACTTTATTGAGTATTTTTTCATCAATGTTCATAAGAGGGATTGGCCTGAAATACTCTTTCTTTGTTGGGTCTCTGTGAGGTTTAGGTTGAGACTTGATAGGCTGGAGTCAGATGGTAGGGGAGAAGGGCTTTTCCATTCTATAGTGTAAGAGAGGGTAGGGGTCAGAGAGGGTGGGAGGTTGGGACTGGGAGGAGAAAAAGAGGGTTGCAATTGGGATATAAACTGAATAAAGTATAAAAATATAAAATAATAGGCCTATCTGTAACAGCAGCTATCAGATTCTGCTTCCACTGTCAAGAAAACGCAAACAGGGCAGAGATTTTTGCTACACATGCATATGTTATGCAGTCCCTAAAAATGAAAATTATGAAGACTGTGTCAAAAAAGAAAAAAAAAAAGAAAAGATTCACAAACTTTCTGTACACCAAGGAGAGATCTTTACTGCCCAGCACTCTATTTGAATGAAATCTCCTACATACATTGAATAGAGTGCTGTTGCTGCATATTGGTTCTTACCTCATAGCCTGACTGTCTTCTATTGCTGTGATTAACAGCATGACCAAAATAAACTTGAGGAGGAAAGGGTTTATTCAGTTGTAGGTTATAGATCATCATCAGGAGAAGCCAGAGCTTGAACTTAAGGAAGTAACTTGAAGGCAGGAATTGAAGCAGAGGCCACAGTGGGGCACTCATACCAGTATCCTTTTTATGGCTTTCTTATCATACTTTCTGATACAATAAAGAACCAACACCCCATAATGACACTGTCCACAGTGATCTAGGTCCTCTAATGTGAATCATTAACTAAGAAAATATGTACGGACATGTCTGGAGGAGGTATTTTTCTGAGTTGAGTTACCCTCTTCCCAGATCACCTGAGCTGGTGGCAAGTTGACAAAAAGCTTTCCAAACCAGTCATAAGACAGAGTCAAGATTGCTACAAAAATATCAGCAGATGACCATTCTGTCCTTCATGCAGCCACCATGAATTTTGTATCCTAAGCTCCCTGTCACCCATTTCAACATTTAATGATACCTTTCTATAAAGAACATTGTGTAGAATTATTGTCGAGAAAGACTAGGTGCCAGCATTTATCTTATGGTCTGAGGAAGGCAAAGGCCAGATTATGTGTAATTTTAGACTCAGGCTTTGCTCCCAAGAGTCACTTGGTGAAGCAAAGATGCCTTCCAAACTTTCACTTCAGTGACCATATTTCAGGAGAATTGAAGCACATTTCACAATTTATCACACTTCTTGGAGGATCAAAAGTGCATTCCTACCTGCTCACAGCCTCCATGGAGGGCATGAGCCCTGAACAATAAAGGTAAAATGAAAGAACACTAGCAGAACTAACTGATTATTGTCTCCTCCGTCTCTGAGACACAGGAATCTCTTGGGTCTTAGAGATCTAAAATCAAATAGTAAATGCAAATCAGGCTTGGATAAAGCAATTGTCACACACTGTGCCAGTAAATCCCCTTGGTTGCATAGTCAACACCAAGGATGGGGCTCTTTTACACTGAAGGCATCCTCCAACATAGTCTTGAGGCAAGCATAAAATGGTGGAGGAAGACAGATAAAATGGAAGAAATAAAGAATGGAAGGAAGAAACAAACAAAAGGATAGAGACAGAGTGGAGATAGAGAAAGTTGTTGTCAGACTGGTTCTAAATCTGCAGCTATACTTCTAGAATATAGACACAATAGCAATGGTAGAAACCTATCTGATGTTCACAGAAATATGTCACATGACCTACATTATATATATAAAATATATATATATACATATATCTCCAGAATAAACATTTTTTGTTTATGCAAACAGTGTTTTTGTGTTTTAAGCAAACTGTTTATATTAAAAAAGTACCAGTACTCAGACCAGTTTCCACTGTCCTAAGTTTCTACCTTATTCCAAAAATGCACACCATTTCCAGAGCTCTTTATCAGTACTCTTTCCCTCTGTTTTTCCCATACCTGTTCCCATCCTCACTCCTTCTCCTATTCAGTCCCCTCCCTTTACCTACTCCTGATGTCCAAATATCTTTCCATTGAAAAATAAATTAATAAAATACACTTTAAACCAGTGAAATAATTTAGATATAAAATGAAATATTAAAAACTTTTATGACAAAAATGATCTTAAAAGCATTAATCAAACTAACAAGACAGACTTCAAGTATGCTAAAAATTTATTTATATTATGATCTCGAATTGGACAGAATATTGAGAATGGAAAGGTACAAGGGTGAAGCATGGTTTGTCCTGAACAGTAAAAATATTCTGGGACTAGATAACACTAATGGAAACATAACACTGTTTTTAAAAAAATATATAAATATCCCCATTTCTAGGAGATAGATTCCTGGGAGTTTCCACTGTCCTAAGTTTCTACCTTATTCCAAAAATGCACACCATTTCCAGAGCTCTTTATCAGTACTCTTTCCCTCTGTTTTTCCCATACCTGTTCCCATCCTCACTCCTTCTCCTATTCAGTCCCCTCCCTTTACCTACTCCTGATGTCCAATATATTTCCCTTTCTCAGTGAGTTTCAAATGTTCCCTCTTGTTATTTAGCATTTTGGAGGCTTGTGGATTGTAGCAATGTTATGCTGTATTTTATGACTAATAGCCACTTATAAGTGAGTACATATTTGTTTTTCTGGGTCTGAGTTACCTAACTCCATATGATCTTTTCTAATACCAAACATTTGCCTTCAAATGTCATTGTAACCCATCAGGACTTCCAGTGGAGGGACTGAGACATCAATCCAGCCACAAACCCTTAGATACACAATTTGTTCTGTCTACAGGGTGTGCAGGAGGAAAAGATGGAACGGAAATTGAGGGAATGGCCAACTAATGACTGGCCTAGCTTGAGACTCATGCCATGAGAGGACACTCCTGACACTGTTCATGACATTCTGATAAACTAGCAGACAAGAGCCTAGCATAACTGTCATAAGAGAGGCTTCACTGAGCAAGTGATAGAAACAAATGTAAAGTTCCACAGGAACACTAGGCAGAGCTTGGGGAATCCTGTGGAACAGAGGGAGAAAGGATTGAAGGACCCATGGTGGTCAAGGATACCACAAACAGAAAACAGAATCAACTACCCTGGGCCAAAAGGGGCTCATAAAGACTGAACCACCAACCAGAGAGCATGTGTGGGACTGGCCCTCTGCACACATAACAGTTGTGCAGCTGGGTCTTCATGTGGGAATTCTAACAGCAAAAGTACAGGCTGTCTCGAACTCTGATGCCTGCTTTTGGATCCCTTTCCCCTAACTGTGCTGCCTTGTCTACCCTCAATAGTAGAAGATGCATCTAGTCTTATTGCAACTTGCTATGCCAAGGCTGGTTGATATCCATGGAAGATCTCCTCTTTTTTGAGGAGGAAGGGAGGAGGGGGAAGTGAGATGGGAGGGACTGGGAGGAAAGGAGGAAGGGGAAGCTATGATTAGGATGTAAAGTAATAGGTAAACTAATGAATAATAATATAGTAAAAAATATATGAATGGTGAAATTCATTTTGATAGGAAAATATTGTTTTATGTAAAACTCAGCAACACTCATACATAACCACACACACACACACACACACACACACACACACACACACACGCTATAAATACATACACCCTGGTGTGGTGGTATATGTTTTTAATCAATCACTATGGAGGTAGAGGCAGGCAGATTGCTCTAATTGGAAAATATGTTCTACAAAGCAAATCTAGGTCAGCCCAGTCTACACAGTGAGACATCATTTCTGTAAATGAATGAACAAATAGAGATAAAAACTAACCCAGCTATCTTATGGTGATCAGAGAAAGAGATAGTTAAAATGTTTAAACAGAGAGATCCATGGTTATACACACCTGCCACTGGCTTGTTTCTGGGGGTAGAAATACCTGGCAGTCATGGACTTATGGAGACACAACAATGAGTTATCCCATGGTGCGAGATGTTTACACATTGGTCTCCTACAACTTTTGCAAGCACTATTCCCCGGGTTTCCCAGACTTTAGTGTAGCTAAGTATTAACCTAGAGACTTGAGAGAACTCATGGAGTTCTGGATGCAGTTTCCTACAGTTCTGGTTCAGTGGGTTGTGGGTACATTTAATAATTATTTTTCCTTCTAATGTTTGGGTATGGATCTATGGATCTGCTCCCATCAGCTGCTATAGGAAGCCTTCCTGATGATGATTGCATTAGGCACTAATGTATGAGTGTAACAAAACATCACTAGGAATAATTTCATTGACTTCATTAGAGTTTTTTTTTTTCACTTATGTATTTTATATTGTTTATTTTTATTTTCATTTAGTCCTGTTTTGTTCTACTCTAGATCTCTGAGGCATCCAGCTTCTGGTTCCCGGCCATCCAGGCAGTGTGTGGCATGGGCTCCCTCTTGTGGCTTAGACCTCAAGTTAGACAGTCATTGGTTTGCCATTCTCACATGCTCTGAGCCACTAACTGCCCCAGCACACCTTGAAGGCAGGACAGATATGGGTCAAAGGGTTTGTAGCTTGGTTCAAGCCTTAGTCCCACCACTGCGAGATTTGA
This sequence comes from Meriones unguiculatus, assembly GCF_030254825.1. NCBI lineage: Eukaryota > Metazoa > Chordata > Mammalia > Rodentia > Muridae > Meriones > Meriones unguiculatus. The sequence continues at coordinate 130,209,400 of NC_083351.1, read as the reverse complement.
CTGGTTACAGAAGATTTCTGATTGGGACTCTGTTTTATTTATTTATTTTTTTAAGAAGTTCTCACTAGGGTCACCTTCATAGTTTCCAGTGCACAAATTTTCCACATCACCCATTAAATGTGTCCCCTGTCATCTCTCATTCCAGTCATCACTCTCTATACTCTCTCCCTTCCCCACCTGTTTATTCTTGTCCCCACCTTCTCCTAATCCACTGGCAGAATCTAACCTATTCTCCCTTCCAATGGTGATCCATGCATTTTCCCTTGCACTGTCCTTGTTACTTAGCCTCTCTGTGTCTGTGGACTGTAGCATGATTATCTTTTATTTAACTGCTTATATTCACCTATAAGTGTGTATAAATATCATGTTTGTTTTTCTGGGTCTGGGTTGCCTTGCTCAGAATAATTATTTTCTATTTTCATCCACTTCCATACAAATTTAATGTTTTTCCCTAAGAACTGAGTAAGAATCTATTATGTAGATGTACCATGTTTCCTTTACCCATTCTTCTGTTGAGAAACATGTGCATTGTTTCCAGTTTCTGGTTATTATCACTAAAATTTCTATGAACACAATTGATCATGTGCCCTTGTTGTAGGATATAGCATCTTTTGGGTATATGCCCATGCATTAGGCTGAACTCATTATACCCTAGAAAATAGGGGGAGGGAGGATTGTAGGAGCCAGAGACTTTGAGGACACCAGGAGAACAAGGCCCGCAAAATCAACTCATCAGAACTCATAGGGGCTCACAGAGATTGGATTAGCAATCATGGAGCCTACACAATTCTATGCCAAGACCTCCGGATACATTAAGTGGATGTTCAGCTTAGAGTGGGTGAGATGCCTAACAGTAGGAGTAGGAGTGTCTCTAACTGTTTTTCTACTCCTGGGACCATTTTCATCCTCCCAGTTTGCCTCATCCAGCCTTGATATGAAGGTTTGTGTTCAGTCTTATTGTATCTTGTTCAGTTAATATCTCTGGGAGGCCTGCTCTTTTCTGAAAGGAAACAGAGGAGCAGTGTAACAGGGGAACAATGAGGCCAAGGGATGGTGACAGGGAAGGGTAAAGAGAGGGGGAGTGGAATCAGGATTATTACACGAGTAAAGAACAAAGAACAGAAAAGCTATGTTTTCCTAGCAAGACTTCAGGGACACAATTGCCACCGTTCCTGACCTATATGAAAGAACCCATGCATAGTTGATAAATTACCAAACTTACACATGAAAGTCTTCACTGTAGTGAAGGATGCAGATGAAGGGTGGTCCTAGCTACCATTCTAGTGTGGGCAATAACATCAAGCCAGGTCATGTTAAAGCAGCTTAGAGAGAGTATGTGAGCTTGGATCCTTCAACCTTATTCTTTGACTACACTTGATTAATGAGGCCATCTGGGAAGATCTCTAAGTTTTTACAAGAGCACAGTCATGATTTGACAAAGGTGCCTGTTTACCCGGTGCAATAATGGATAAAGAAAGATGAACTGCTACTGAAAAAGAATTTATCCCATGACAGTCACTAGGTTATAACTAGGAGCACACTATTAAGGACTCTTAGAATGTGTATAAGGATGACACAGTGGAGAAGTTGGTCCACTCAACATATGTCCACATTACAGAGTAACCAAAGAGAAGTGTTGAGGAGCTATTTGGCTGGATATATATCCAGGATCCTTGCTGCAGACAGGCAAGCCTGAGTAGACTTTACCTGGGTCATGGTGGAAGAAGAAATCCCTGGTTAGATCTGAAGTTATGGAGCCTTTGACTTTTTATTTCCATTGAACTCTTCCTGATCACATTATTCTGTAGTTCATGGCAGTTTTAGTCCACATGCTGTGTAATTTTATGTAAAAACTAAATGTCATCCATAGCAACTCTAGTCCAAACTAATATTTTTCCATTTCTAAAATCTTTGAGTAAATATTTAAGGGTGTTATTAGAAAATATTTATTCATCATGGGTGGCTTAACTTCTCAAGCTTGTTGATGTAGTTTAAAATTCATTTTTCTTCACTCTCTAAGTGCTTGAGATATGGCTTCTGCTGTCTTCATTGCCATCCTGTGCTTGGGAGGGGCCTCTGCTGCTCCATCACATGATTACACTTTAGATGCTGAGTGGGAGCAGTGGAAGAGGAGCTATGAGAAAATCTATAGCCCAGTAGGTCACATAGTCACACAAAGAGGGTCCTTGCAGAGCATGCTCATTACTGTTGGGGGTTCACAGATACAATAGAGTCCATAGGGGCCACCCCTATCTGATTAATTATTAATGTAACAAAAAATAAGCACAAGCTGGACACTGTCTCTGTTCTTTAGGATATTGAAAGTGGTGTACTTTGCTGTCTTGATTTCTATACATCTGTAGCAGTGAGTCCACTTGGTCAGCTAGGGCAGAGGTATAATGGGAAGTAAATGCCATCTATCGTGTTTATTTTCAGGAGGAAGAAAAACAGAGGAGAGCAGTATGGGAAGAAAATGTGAAAATGGTCAAACTGCACAGTGGGGTGAACGGTCTGTGGATGAACAACGTCACTGTAGAGATGAATGGATTTGGGGACAGGGTGAGTGTGACTCAAATTGTTTTACATGCTTCTGCCTTTTCTCTTTGGTTGTTTCAATGGAGTCTTAATGTGCTTTTCTTTAAAGACTGGTGAAGAAATGAGGACAATGATGAATAACAGTTCAGTTCTGACTCTAAGAAATGGGAAACACATCCAGAAATGTGGGGATGTTACAATCCCCAAAATGTTGGATTGGAGAAAGGAAAGCTATGTGATGCCTGCGAGAAGTCAGGTAAGGCAACATCACATGGCTGTATTCCTCAACTACTGAGGATACAAGTTATTGTCATGTCTGTGTTATTTGACTATGGTGTGATACGCTATTCACTAAACACATTTCTATAACTTGAATGCCACAGGTCTGTTTTTAGCATTCTGTTGGTAGTAACAAATGATTCTTGGTTGTCCTGAGGAATGAGGAAATCCTAATGAATGACTTAGCAAGAATAGGGCAATACATTTACTGTGTCATTTCCATGCATTATTTACTCTTAAACTTCTACTGAATGGGTCCAAATATCTCTCCAGACTTAATTTTTTCCATTAACGACATTTATCACACTGGTGTCCAGTAGATCATGGCTTTATGTGGACATGTGTGTATTTGTGTAGCATCCACTGGTTCATGAAACATCTCTCTATGGAGACTGATCCTTATTACCTAGGTATTTATCAGATGCAAATGGTTCATTTTTTTAAATAAAGTATTCAACTGCTTGAGTTGTTGCACTTAGTATTTCCTGTAGATGACAATACTTTTTTCTCTTCTCAGGGAGCATGTTGTGCATGTTGGGCTTTTGTTGTGGCTGGTTCTTTAGAAGGACAGCTGTTCAGGAAAACAGGCAAACTGATTCCACTGAGTGTACAGAACCTACTGGACTGCTCTCAATCTTTTGGCAGTAAGGGTTATAAAGACAACAACATTTCTGGTGCCTTCCGATATGTAAAGAACAACAGAGATCTGGAAGTGGAGGCCACTTATCCATATGAAGCCAAGGTAAGTGGACTTCCTATGTTGTCATTTTAGCTCACCTGGGTAAAGAAAAATGAGAGAAATAATGCATGGTCTTCATAGCTCACCATTACAGTACATACCACTGCAGAATTGTGTGATTTTATGGTTCCTGCTTCCATGCACACTCAGAGTGTGCAAATCATTCCACATTTATTATCTTTCTGTACCATGAAAAATTTCTTATGGATAGGAAGACCAATGAGATGTCATTGAAGACATTAGAATTGATTTTCATTTCTATATCTCCCAGTATCATTTCATTTCCAGGGACAATTTACAATGGCTCAGATGTGGGGTTTTCCATTGAGAAGTGCGCAATGTTGTGGTTTTGACTCATTATTCAGAGGATAGATTAGAGTAACCAAGTCTCTTGCCTTTTTACCTTGTAAAGGAAGGAGCCTGCAGATACCATCCTGAATGTTTTGGGTGTCCCAAGGAATGAAGAAGCCTTAATGAATACTCTAGTAACTTATGGTCCCATCATTATTTCAATAGATGCTGCACATGAATCTTTTGATAAATATACAGGAGGTAAGCGAATGCTCTTCTAAGTGTTAATTAAGAATGGTTATGACACTTTTTAATTTTTATTAATTACACGTTATTTGCTTTGTATCCCAGCTGTAGCCACTCCCACATCTTCTCCCAACCCCGCCTTCCCTCCCTCTTTTTCTGCTATACTTCTCCCCAAGTCCAATGATAGGGGAGGTCTTTCTCCTCTTCCATCTGATCCTAGTCTATCATATTTCATCAGGATTGGCTTCATTGTCTTCCTCTGTGGAACAGGACAGGAGTCTCCCACAGAGGGCCTCTGAAAGACTCTACCAGGCAGGGTATGAAAACTTTTTTTTTTTTTTATTCTTTTTTTTTTTTTTTTTAATGCAGTTTATTCAGGAACATTGAACAATCCTCGGACCCCGGGGAAAGCCAGCCCACAGCTTAAATAGCCTCTGGGTAGCCAACCCAGGCGTGCCACGGGGACAATGCAGATAGGTCCACATACATGGAAGCAAGCCAGATCCTCGGCCTTAGCCAAATGTGGAGTTGTTCGTGACAGAGAGCACTCACCATTGGGAAGGTGGAAGGCGGAAACCAGCTCCATCTTTAAGGCATAGCATTCCGCAGCTCTCTACAGTTCCCCCTTTTTGTTTTAGACGCATCAGGCAAGAGTAGAGGTCTGATCTCTGATATTAGAAATAAATTGGGACTTTGTACAGATGTTCATTTAGGTGTCATCCACCCAAAGAGCATCAGACCCGTCCGATACCTTTTTCTCAGAGGCGGGACCTGGGGCATCAACCCGCATGCAATCAGACATGCTCTTCTCTGGGTCCAAAGCGGCTGACCCTGAGTGCAGTGCTTAGCCTCGCATCCTGAGCGTATCATTTTAGCTTTTTATGGTATCCAACCATGCTTGGGGAGAATGTCCTGCTTCAATGGCTGTAAAGGCCTGAATGATCATGGCTGCATCACACTGTTGTGAGACTCTAATCTTGCATATATACCACAGGCAAACCAAGGAGACCAACACCAGAAGGCCTGCTAACACTCCCATGCCCACCCATTCCTTCAGATGATTCATGGCTGCAGCAATCCATGTTGATAATCCTGTGGCTAGTCCTGCGTCCACTCCGGTAGAATTTACTGTGACATTGGCCACTCTCAGCTGCTCCATCGTAGTATCGAATTCTCCAGTCCAATTACCTAAAATATAGCTCGACAATTGTTTAGACAGATTTGCAGCGCAGGAAAAATTCTCATGTTGTATGCTAGTGACACAAAGTCCAGCATACTTTCATTGACAGCCAGGTTGAGCGATTTGCCATAGGGTATCAATTTGCTCCTGCAAGAGGTCAATCCTCTGATTGAACATCATCAAGCTTCCTTTTAGTTGAGCATTAATTCCTTTATGTACAACTAAGGCATGAGCTACATTGGCTAAATGATTATTCAGGGTCTGAGCAGTCTGCCCAGTATGACTCATGGCTAATGCCCTGGTGGTAGCTCCAACAGCCGTCAATGAGATGGTAGTAACAATGGTGGCTGTAGTTCCAAGATCCCTTTTCTGTCTGAAGAGAGTCATAGCGTGAGGGGCATCAATGGGCACAGGCACCCAGTGAGGCATGCGAGTAACCAGGGCATACCTAACTTTACTAGCATTCCAGCATTGGGCAAAAAAGCAAGTATTACCACAATTACTTGGCTCTATCTGACTAATAATGAATAAAAATGGGGGATATAGACAAACAGGTGTGGGCTTATAGGAAATATTATGAGAAGCCTTAACCCCTCGTTGGAACATCCTGCGTCAGTTCTAGAACTAGCAGTGGTGGTGTCTGAGGTCTGAGTAGGTTCAGGAGACCATTGCCCCCAGGGGCGAGACGTGCTCCATGCCAATTGACTAACTCCATGTTTTCCTCCAATTTTGAAAGTCATTTAAGGTTCTTAAATTATTTTTTCCCTTTTTTTTCTTAAATTTTTCATCAATTACACTTTATTCATTCTGCATCCCCCCATAAGCCCCTCCCTCCTCCCCTCCCAATCCCACCCTCCCAGGGTATGAAAACTTATGCTGAGATTCATAGCCAAACACTGGGCAGAGTGCAGAGAATTTGTTGTTGTTGTTGTTAGTATTTTTTAATTAAATTTTTATTTTTTTTTAAAATTAGTTACAGTTTATTAACTTTGTATTCCCCTCTCTCATTCCCTCCCAATCCCACCCTCCCTCTCTCATCTCCTACCTGCCCCTTTCCAAGTCCACTGATAGGGGAGGTCCTCCTCCTCTTTCATCTGACCCTAGCTTATCAGGTATCTTCAGGACTGGCTGCAGTGTCCTCCACTGTGTCTTAGCAGGGCTGCTCCTTCTTTGGGGGGTCAGGGGAGAGGTCAAAGAGCCAGCCATTGAGTTCATGTCAGGAATAGTCCCTGTTCCCCTTAGTAGGGCACTCACTTGGATACTGAAGTACCATGGGCTACATCTGAGCAGGGGTTCTAGGTTATATCCATACATAGTCCTTGGTTGGAGACACAGTTTCATAAAACACCCCTGTGCCCAGATATATTTGGTCTTTGTGGAGCTCCTGTCCTCTCCAGGTCATACCAACTTCCCCATCTTTCCCTGCATTCTGCTGAAGGTTTGCTTACGAATCTGAGTATCTGCTTTGATACACTGCTAAGTAGAGTCTTCAGAAGCCCTTTATAGTAATCTCCTGTCCTGTAACTTGTTTTCTCCTACTTCCAATGTACATCCCATTTGTTTCTAAGTAAGGATTGATCATCTTACCCCGGGTCCTCTTTCTTGTTTATTTTCTTTAGGTGTACAGATTTCAGTATGTTTATCCTATCTTATAGGTCTAGTACCCACTTATAAGTGAGTATATACCGTGTATGTCTTTCTGCTTCTGGGATACCTCACTCAGGATGATCTTTTCTAGATCTCACCATTTGCCTGCAAATTTCATGATTTCCTTTTTTTTAATTGCTGAGTAGTATTCCATTGTGTAAAAGTACCAAAATTTCTGTATCCATTCCTTCGTTGATGGATATCTGGGTTGTTTCCAGGTTCTGGCTATTACAAATAAAGTTGCTACAAACATGGTTGAACAAATGCCCTTGTGTACTTTAACATCTTTTGGATATATGCCTAGGAGTGTCATAGCTTGATCTAGAGGAAGCCCTATGCTTAATTGTCTGAGAAAGTGCCAGATTGATTTCCAAAGTTGTTTTACAAATTTACATTCCCACCAGCAATGGAAGAAATGGAACACCCTGTTCTATCATTCCAAATAATTTTGGAAACACTGAGCCAATATACAACTGATTTTGTATATACAACTCATATAAAGAACCCATGTAGATGTATCCTACTCAGTCTTCCAAGCAGAGTTTAAATAAAGATCACAGCACAGTTTCTCATAAATAGTATTTTCCTGCCTTTTCCTTATTTCTGTGATGCATATGAAGCACACACTCTAATCAGATAAAGACCATTTTTTGCGTAGTCGTAATTCTCAATTCCTACAACTGCAGGAGCTATAGCATATTTCTTTTGGTAGTGCACGATCTCAGAATTGAATTAGAAAAGCAAATGATGAATGATAGATAATAATGGTGGGTAGTAAAATACAGATTCTGTTTCTCAGGCCAGATAGCCTAATGTGGTGTGCTTTTCCCACGGTAAGAGAATTAAGGTCTATGCTACAAGATGTGACATGAATGGCATGTGCTTTCCATTCAGTTTGTTCATTGACCACAGACTCAGGTCCTATTCCTCTGAGGACTTGCCTGTGTTGCATGCTAGAAATATTAAATGCATATGGATGTAGCCAAGAAGCAACTGGATGATTTGGATATTGACTCCTTAATTATTAATCCCAGATATTTCTTCAGGTACTTTCATGTCCAAGAAAGTGAATATATTGTTCTCAGTATAATTGTGTTGTTCATGGAAATCCATTAGGAAATTTGCTCTTTTCAGAGTGTCATGGCCTGTGTTCAGTTAGGAAAGGAGTAACAAATTCAGAGCCTTGAGACATCCCACAAAGACTTACAGTGGGATGTGCACTTGTGAATATACCTTCTCCAGTAGCTCTCATATGTGGGAGGTTATAGGGTGAAGCTTATCTGATCAGGATGGTAGCCATCAAGCTAAACAAAGTAGATGGTATCTTCTGCTTTGGATTTCCTTAATCAATCTATGAGTTCAGGGAAAATAATTTTGGAAACACTGAGCCAATATACAACTGATTTTGGATGTACACAGCCAATTTTGTATTAGAACTTTTGTCATAGTTCTATGATACTGAGAGGGGTCGAATAGAGTGACCTCAAGATGGTATTTGGTAGTATAGTTTTCTTTCATTCTGTGAAGGTCCAGGATACTCTTCTTTCCTGGCATTGTCATATATATAATATCCTAATATTGAAAGCGTGCATGTATGCTTCTTTCACATTATTGGGAATAAAATATAAATTTGATATTTCCCTTTATTGGATAGGGTTTGGGGTCCACTGAATCCAGCTTAAAGAATGGATCATATGTGGGTTAACTGCTAACACACTGTGATGATGGCACCAGAGCTCATTTCTGAGTCCCTGACAACCTGACACACAGTCTCAGTTACTGCTGCAGAACCAGAGATTCAGAACTGTGAGGAGTTCTAACCCTCTGGAATTCTCTACTGTCTTAAGTGTTTTTTTGTGTGTGATTTGGGAAGACCAATGTAGATATGACCTGCTCTTGTCCTTAAGGCTCTGGTTCTTTGGCAAGATAAAGGGCAAAGGTGACTTTGGTTTTCATAGGTGGCCTTTATGTAGAAAGAATTTAAAAAATACAACTTTTTATTAATTCTTTCCAAGTTTCACATCATGCACTCCAATCTCACTCATCGTCCCAACTCCTTTTATATGCCCTCTGCCCTTGCAAACTCCTTCCCCCTCCCACCTTGAGGCATAAAATAAAAAAAAAAAATGAAGAATTAACAAAGCCAAACAAAGCATAAAACACCTCATCCTGAAAGCTGTAGTTTGTCTTAGTGTGTCTACAGTATACCCCTTTTTCCTCATAAATTTATTTGCTTCACTGCTATGTCTTATTTATCTGTTTTGAGGCCTCTGGCTTCTGCTGCACCATCAACACTGGATGCTCACTGGGACTCCTCTCAGGTACCCTGTTGTTGCCCAGTGTTGAAGATCCAGCAGTGTTGCAGGACCAGTCTTTTCACATGCTCCAGCAGTTCATAAATATGTTACATGTTGGGGTGGGCCAACTCAAAACCTGGATCTGGGCCTTGGTGGTAGATCACTTGGTTGGCCCTCCAGCTCTCTAGCTACCACATTATCAGGAAAAACTGTTCAGCACTGTCCCAGGTACCTTACCAGGTGGCATACCCAGGTGAAGTGTTGGGCCAGCTCTCCCACTCTCACATCCTTATTGAGCTGACTCCCACCCCTACTGTGTTGCCTGCGTGAGGTACAGAGTTCATTTTTTCGAGTGCTGCAGAAAGTGAGGGGGTGGGACATTTCTTCTACTCTCATGGCCCCAGAGCCAGCTCTCCTTACTGATGCATGTACTGAGGGGCATGTGGCGAGGAAGAAATGAAACTTTTCCTCAGTAAATATCCTCTTCAATAGTCCACATGAGAAGTTGATCTATTTGATGGATCAGGGTAGTCCACACCTTCAAGTCATTGGAGTGAGCAAAGCCCAGTTATGGGGAAGGGATCCTAAAAGCTTTGCAGAAGTATAGATTAGGTGACATATGCAGCTGTGGACTGGTTGCAGAAGAAGTGATCAAAATCTAAACCTGAGCAATGTAATCTAACTCTAAATGAGAGTCGTGAAGTATAATAATTAGGAAGTACTACATAGAGATGGACCACTGCAGCTATAACTAAAGAATTATGAAGTGTTTTTTTTTTTTTTTTTCAATGCAGTTTATTCAGGAACCTTGAACAATCCTTGGACCCTGGGGAAAGCCAGCCCACAGCTTAAATAGCCTCTGGGTAGCCAACCCAGGCGTGCCACGTGGGCAATGCAGATAGGTCCACATACATGGAAGCAAGCCAGATCCTCGGCCTTAGCCAAATGTGGAGTTGTTCGTGACAGAGAGCACTCACCATCGGGAAGGTGGAAGGCGGAAACCAGCTCCATCTTTAAGGCATAGCATTCCGCAGCTCTCTACAGTTCCCCCTTTTTGTTTTAGACGCATCAGGCAAGAGTAGAGGTCTGATCTCTGATATTAGAAATAAATTGGGACTTTATACCGATGTTCATTTAGGTGTCATCCACCCAAAGAGCATCAGACCCGTCCGATACCTTTTTCTCAGAGGCGGGACCTGGGGCATCAACCTGCATGCAATCAGACATGCTCTTCTCTGGGTCCAAAGCGGCTGACCCTGAGTGTAGTGCTTAGCCTCGCATCCTGAGTGTATCATTTTAGCTTTTTATGGTATCCAACCATGCTTGGGGAGAATGTCCTGCTTCAATGGCTGTAAAGGCCTGAATGATCATGGCTGCATCACACTGTTGTGAGACTCTAATCTTGCATATATACCACAGGCAAACCAAGGAGACCAACACCAGAAAGCCTGCTAACGCTCCCATGCCCGCCCATTCCTTCAGATGATTCATGGCTGCAGCAATCCATGGTGATAATCCTGTGGCTAGTCCTGCGTCCACTCTGGTAGAATTTACTGTGACAATGGCCACTCTCAGCTGCTCCATCATAGTTTCGAATTCTTCAGTCCAATTACCTAAAATATAGCTAGACAATTGTTTAGACAGATTTGCAGCACAGGAAAAATTCTCATGTTGTATGCTAGTGACACAAAGTCCAGCATACTTTCATTGACAGCCAGGTTGAGCGATTTGCCAGAGGGTATCAATTTGCTCCTGCAAGAGGTCAATCCTCTGATTGAACACCATCAAGCTTCCTTTTAGTTGAGCATTAATTCCTTTATGTACAACTAAGGCATGAGCTACATTGGCTAAATGATTATTCAGGGTCTGAGCAGTCTGCCCAGTATAACTCATGGCTAATGCCCTGGTGGTAGCTCCAACAGCTGCCAATGAGATGGTAGTAACAATGGTGGCTGTAGTTCCAAGATCCCTTTTCTGTCTGAAGAGAGTCATAGCATGAGGGGCATCAATGGGCACAGGCACCCAGTGAGGCATGCGAGTAACCAGGGCATACCTAACTTTACTAGCATTCCAGCATTGGGCAAAAAAGCAAGTATCATTACCACAATTACTTGGCTCTATCTGGCTAATAATGAATAAAAATGGGGGATATAGACAAACAGGTGTGGGCTTATAGGAAATATTATGAGAAGCCTTAACCCCTCGTTGGAACATCCTGCGTCAGTTCTAGAACTAGCAGTGGTGGTGTCCGAGGTCTGAGTAGGTTCAGGAGACCATTGCCCCCAGGGGCGAGACATGCTCCATGCCAATTGACTAACTCCATGTTTTCCTCCAATTTTGAAAGTCATTTAAGGTTCTTAAATTATTTTGTCCCTTTTTTTAAAATTTTTCATCAATTACACTTTATTCATTCTGCATCCCCCCATAAGCCCCTCCCTTCTCCCCTCCCAATCCCACCCTCACTCCTCCCTCTGCTTGCATGCCACTCCCCAAGTCCACTAACAGGGGAGGTTCTCCTCTCCTTTCTGATTTTAGTCTGTCAGTTCACATCAAAAGTGGCTGCATTGTCCTCTACTATGGCCTGATAAGGCTGCTCCCCCCCAGAGGGAGGTGATCAAAGAGCAGGCCAATCAGATTATGTCAGAGGCAGTCCCTCTTCACATTACTATGTAACCCAATTGGACTCTGCGACCACCTACAGATTGGGAAAGAATCTTCACCAACCCTTTATCTGACAGAGGACTCATATCCAGTATATATAAAGAACTAAAGAAGCTGAAAAGCAGCAAACCAAGTAATCCACTTAAAAAATGGGGAACAGAGCTAAACAGAGAATTCTCTGTAGAGGAATACTGAATGGCAGAGAAGCACTTAAAGAAATGCTCAACCTCACTAGCCATTAGGGAAATGCAAATCAAAACAACCCTGAGATTTCACCTTACATCCATGAGAATGGCCAAGATCAAAAACTCAAGTGACAACACATGCTGGAGAGGTTGTGGAGAAAGGGGAACCCTTCTCCACTGCTGGTGGGAATGAAGTGTCTAACAGTAATAAGAAATCAGGAAGAGTTAATTTGATGTGGGATGGGGGATTAAGATAGAGACAGGATTGATAAAAGATATAAACACACACACACACATATATATATATACTTGTCATCATTTATATATATATTACTTTAATATATATCTATCTATATATATATCACACATATCCTGACACACATATACATATATGCACACACACACAATACACTTATTCACATGCAAACATATATACCCATATACACACAGACATTATGCACATACATGCACTAATACATATATACAGAAACACACTGTAACACACACAGAGACACATGCTCACGCACATATACACATACACACATCATTACACACATACACACACACATATATATACACTTATGTACATACATATACACTCACACACATAGACACATATTCACAAACACATACATACAAACACAGACACATATACACAAACACTCAAACACATATTCATACACATATACACACATATACACAGACACAAATACACACACACACATTCACACAGACACACATACACACACACATTTTGCTGGATAGTTTTATGTCCACTTGACACAAGCTAAACTCACTGGAGTGAATGGAATCACAGCTGACAGAATGTCTGCATGTGATCTGGCTGTAGGAAATTTTCTTTATTAGTGATTGATAAAGGGATGGTCCATCCCATTGTGAATTATGGCATACCTGAACTGATAGACCTGGATCTTGTAAGAATCCACTCAGTAAACCAAAAGGAGAAAGCCAGTAAACACTACACTATCCTAGGCTCTGCATTGGCTCTTACCTCCCGGTCCTGCCATGTTTAGGTTTTTGTCCTGACTTCAGTTTATGATGAAAAGCAATATGGAAGTGTAAGACAAATATACCCTTTGTTCTTCAACTTGCTCTTTGGTCACACTGTTGTGTTTTTGTCTCAGTGATAGAAACCATAACTAAAGCTATATACAATTGTGTATATATAATATATATAATTCTCTCTATATGTATATACATATATAAATATAATAGTCTCTCAATAATGAGTCAATAATATACCTGCTAGACATATAAGGATCACTAATAAGAAGCTAAATGGAATGAATGGGAAAGGTCTTTGATAGTTGTTGGCCAATGAGTTCTGATAGAACCATAAATTTTACAAGTTATAGCCAGTTCAATTGGTTATTCTGAAGAACTATAAATTAAGATCCTATTTCTGAAGACACCCGGGGTACCAGAAGAATGAGATATCAACCAAATACTAGCTTGAGACCTTCATCCCTCTGGCTTGCTTTCACACGGCTGGAATGTGTTATGCACACAGCTGAAGATGAAAAGTAGTCACCACCTTTCCAGAATCCTATGGCTTCCAGTAAAGCTTATGCTGAGAAGACAACCCACTTATGCAATAGTAACAAAAGTGACATTTTAGTTATCAACCATCTTTTATTTTTTTATTTTTTTATTTTTATTATTAGTTACATTTTATTAACTCTGTATCCCAGCTGTATCCTGCTCCCTCATTCCCTTCCAATCCCACCCTCCCTCCTTTGTCTCCTCTACCCCTTTCCAAGTCTATTGATAGGGGAGGACCTCCTCCCCTTTCATCTGACCCTGTTTTATCAGCTATCTTCAAGACTTGCTGCAAAGTCCTCCTCTGTGGCCTAGCAGGGCTGCTCCTCCCTTGGGCAGTGGAAAGTTCAAAGAGCCCACCATAGAGTTCAAGTCTTTCCTAACAGGATGAAACCCACACATGACTCCACTGTTTGGTCAGAACTCATATATTCATGCTTTTGTCTTTGATTTTGTTCAATTGGTTGACATGTGTGCTTTTGTACCATTGCCGTGTTGTTTTTTCTTACTGTGGCTGTAATATTTCTTGAGATTTGAAATGGTAATTCTTCCTGCATTGTTCTTTTTAATCAAGATTGCTCTGGCTATCCAAGGTCTTTTTCTATTCCTTATAAAGTCTAGGATAGTTTTTTGTTTGTTTGTTTCTATGAAGAATCATATTGGGATTTTAATTGTAATGAATTGAATCTGTAAATAAGTTTGTTAAAAAGTATTGTCATTCTATTCTATTCTATTCTATTCTATTCTATTCTATTCTATTCTATTCTATTCTATTCTATTCTATTCTGTTCTTTTCTGTTCTACTCTACTCTACTCTACTCTACTGTATTCTAGTTACAAATCTAATTCTGACAAAAGACCATAGGGTGTCTTTCCATTTCCTAGTGTTTTTGTCTGTCTATCTCTTCAGAAATTTAGTTTTATTGTAGAAACCCTTCAACTTCCTGATTATGCTTATTCCTAGGCATTTTGATTTCTTTGCAGGTATTGAGAATGGGAATGTGCCCATGAGCCCTGTATCTGTATGTTTGTTGGTGTTAAGGAAAGCTATTCATTTATGAAAATTGATTGTATTTTATCACATTGGTGAATTTAATTATCATTTCTTGAAGTGTTCTTGTAGACTTTTTGGGATCACTCATGTATGATATAATATCATTTGCAACTAGAGAGAGTTTGACCTCTTTTACAATTTATACCTTAAATTTACATCTCTTATAACTCCATCTTAAGCATATAATAGCTAGAGGTTTTGTTGTTGTGATGAAACACCATTGCCAACTGCAACTTGGGAAGGAAAGGATTTATTTTTAGTATAATTCTTCATCACTGTTCATCATAAAAGAAGTCAGGATAGAAACTCAAATATGAGAGAAACTTGGAGACAGGTGTCCTTGTGGTGGTGGATTTTCTTTAGATGAGTATGGAGTGCTCTTCCCTATCTGTTCTGATTAATTTCAGTTTGAAGTCTATTCTGTCAGATGTTAAAATGGTTACACCAACTTTTCCCTTTAGTCTGTTTGCTTGGAATATCTTTTCCAACACTACTCTAATCTGATGTATATTTGTGATGTTAAGGCATGTTTCTTGCATGTATCAGAGGGATGGATCCTTTTTTCATATGCATTCTGTTAGCTTGTGTCTTTTTAGCGAAAATGAGTACACTGAGGTTGAGAGACATCAATGAATGGCAATGGAAGGATCCAGTAAGGGAAGCCCTGAATCCAGTCTTTGTGAGGAAGACAGTCATGAGGAAAGACCTGGTTGTAGGAGCATCAATTCTTCCAACTGTGTCCTTGCAGTTTGGGCAGGATCTAAGGGAATGGCCTCTCCTTCTCTGCACACTGCTTTTGAAAGTGTCCTTCCACCCCAGACATGAATCATATCTTTGTCTTACATTGTGTTCTCAGGGGGACAACCTTTGTTAAGCTGTCTCTCATTAATACCCATCAATTTCCTTGACATTTAATTTTTCCTGCTCTAGATTATAAATGATGAAGAATATGTAGCCTGAACTTAAGCATGCAGAGTTTTGCCTCATTCAATCATCAGATTTTCATATTTCCTATGAATGTCTGGGTTAAACTGTATTAAAATTTGCTTTTTAGGAAATCATCTTCTTCCTTTATCATGTCTCTATGTTGGTGCATAATCTCATAGCCTCCCATAATCTAATGTAGAACATCTGAGAATAGTAGAAGGGTTTCATTATTCGATACTACGATGGAGCAGCTGAGAGTGGCCATTGTCACAGTAAATTCTACCAGAGTGGACGCAGGACTAGCCACAGGATTATCATCATGGATTGCTGCAGCCATGAATCATCTGAAGGAATGGGCGGGCATGGGAGCGTTAGCAGGCCTTCTGGTGTTGGTCTCCTTGGTTTGCCTGTGGTATATATGCAAGATTAGAGTCTCACAACAGTGTGATGCAGCCATGATCATTCAGGCCTTTACAGCCATTGAAGCAGGACATTCGCCCCAAGCATGGTTGGATACCATAAAAAGCTAAAATGTTATGCTCAGGATGCGAGGCTAAGCACTACACTCAGGGTCAGCCGCTTTGGACCCAGAGAAGAGCATGTCTGATTGCATGCGGGTTGATACCCCAGGTCCCGCCTCTGAGAAAAAGGTATCGGACGGGTCTGATGCTCTTTGGGTGGATGACACCTAAATGAACATCGGTACAAAGTCCCAATTTATTTCTAATATCAGAGATCAGACCTCTACTCTTGCCTGATGCATCTAAAACAAAAAGGGGGAACTGTAGAGAGCTGCGGAATGCTATGCCTTAAAGATGGAGCTGGTTTCCGCCTTCCACCTTCCCGATGGTGAGTGCTCTCTGTCACGAACAATTCCACATTTGGCTAAGGCTGAGGATCTGGCTTGCTTCCATGTATGTGGACCTATCTGCATTGCCCACGTGGCATGCCTGGGTTGGCTACCCAGAGGCTATTTAAGCTGTGGGCTGGCTTTCCCCAGGGTCAGATGATTGTTCAAGGTTCCTGAATAAACTGCATTGAAAAAGAATATTTAAAAAAAAAAGAAATTTTAAGACTCTTTATGGTTCAGTAAATAAAATTACTACTCAAACATTGTCACTAGCCTTGTTTGGTCTTATTTTAGATTTGAATGTGGTTAGCTTCATGCTGGTTTGGATATTACCTGCTCTCCTTTGTACTAAGCAGTGAAGTATTTATTCCTTTTCGTCCATTTAGTTAGGGTCTTTTCTCCTGCTACATCCCATCTGCCCAGGGTAATTTACATACCTGGTTTAGGTGCTCAGATAATATGGCATTTTGATCTGGGTTATTCTCATAGCTCTCCACATAATTTTGACTTCTTTACTTATTCCAGTGGAAAGGAGATGGATATAGACTATGGTCATGCCAGTCTTTCTTCTAAGTACTTTACTGTGAGGGAATAACACTTCAGGGTGGGCATGTAGGTAGATCTCGTACTAGTTTTCCCTTTGAATAGTAGATACAGGGCTTCCTGAGCACGGAAAAATTTGAAATTTCTGGAAGTCAGAATTGATATCAGAGGAGCTCTTAATGAGTGGTGACATCGTGTAAGAAGTATATTCGTCTTCTATTCCTTAGCTTTCCTTTTTAGAACCTTACCTATGTCAGAGTACTCTGCAGCTGTAATTTGAGAATTCATCCTTTAGGTTTTAGTTACTTCTGGGTTGGTTCATAGGGTAGAGAAGACTTGACCTTATTTTTAGCATTTCTGAAGGCATTCCTTTGTTCTACAGAGTACACCTAAATGTCTGATGGCTATGTTTATGACTGTTGTCTGCTGACTGTTTTTACCCAAATGATATTCAGGCTCTACATAGGTTTTAAAAACAGATCAAGATGTATTTTCTAAGCACCTCAATGTCTAGATCACCACTGTCTTGGTTCTCCCAGGCATGTGTCATGAAAGTCTGCTCTGACCAATGTAGTTAGGAGGCATATGTGTGATATCCAGCTTAATGTCCTTGGGATGAGTTTTTTAGATAGATGAGGTTTGAGGTATGTGCCTGTGAAGACCATTGTCCCGGATCGTGCTATTTTTACTAATTGCCTAGATATGCATGGTGCACCTAATCTAGAAAGCATATCAATTCATGACTGACTTTTTATGTAGAAGGTTGAGTCAAAGGAAGGTTAGCTTGGTGTACGAGAGAGAAAGAGTTTCTCTATAGAGAGGCTTAGGATCTTTCTAATTTCTCTAATGAAAACTATGGTAACTTCCATCATATGCAGAGGGGAAATGGACACAACTGTATATCAAATAATTGGTTGATAAAGTTGCTAAGTAGTAACAAAATACCAGACTCTTAGATGGACACAATCTGTGAGACTTCTAGGCTGGCTGGGGTGATAGGGAAGGCTAATGATACCCCACATGTAATAGGTGAGAGATTTTTGCTTAGGGTTTTACTGGTCCCTTGTCTTATTTCTTTCAGGCATCAGAAAGGGCAAACAAAGATAGGGTATTCTTAGCAAACAAGGACCCAAAGTTACTGTCTTTCTCACGTTTGGTGCTGTTTTCTCATGTGTTTCTACAGAACATACTCCATTGTTGTCAGGAACAGTGTGCTCTCATTTATCTAATAAATGTTATTGTTTTGTCTCTGAACAATTTTTCACACAAGTTGACACACTTCACAATGCAGGAAATATTCATTTCCAGAACTGAAGCCTTTGCTCTTGATGTGCACAGAATAGAGGCTTACATCCTTCTAACACCCAAATCAGATGTCACCTGAACAGTTCTTGATAACTCTACAGGGCGTTGTCAGCAGGGGACATTTAGTCATGGCTTACTGGACAGGTTTGTCTGCTTGAAATTATCACCAAATAGTTTAGATTGCTTAAATATTTATGCATATTTTGACAAAGGAAAATTAAAGACCCCTTTTATTTGGTTTCATAAAGGCAGAGTGAAAATGGAGGTGCAGACAGAGTGGTAGAGAGCCTTCATTTATGATTCCAAGGAAAATTATAAAACCAATCTCTTGTGTAGTAAAATTCATGATGTCTCTTTTCAGAGGTCTGAATCACAGGTCAGATGTGTCCTTTGCCCCAGTACTGCTCTTCCTGTTGATGACCATTTTCCTGTTGATTGTGTCTATCACTTAGGGCTCAGAGAATGATTCACCTCATTCTGTGTCACCGAGACACAGAGTGATGGAAGTTCTTCTATACTTCCTACCTATGCTCCTCATAACATGTATGTTATGCCAAGGTAGTTATTGGCTACATTTGTTTAAGGTTGAAGAATTTGTATATTGGTATTTAATGCAGAAAACACAATATAGACACATTTAAATATTATAGGAAAATTGAGTCTAGAGTATTAATTCAGCCAGATAGATCATATGTGATAAGCTTCACTATGGACACTTTCTTTGAGAAAACAGGGCAGGAGCTTTATGTTGTCAGCTTCTGTTCAATGATACCACTCTTCTGTTGTGAATGTCTTTAAGGGTGTGAGTGTTCCAATAGAATTATTCTTGAGTAACTATGATCACATTGTTGTGAAAAATTAGTTCTAGACTAAGAAATGATAGACTGCCAGCTGCAACTCTCTCACCAATTTCTTCAAATACCTTACTCTGGGTCCTCAGTGCTGTTAAAGTTAGTTTAACCTTGGAAGGGCTTAGAGATAGAGACCAGGTATACAAACATATAACCCATATTTACAGGTTCTTGACAGCATGTGACAAGGAATTACAGAAGGAGAGTAATTCATCTTTGCAAGGAATATCTAATTCATTTATGTCTCAAGGTGTAGATTGGAATATAAGGAGCTATCTTCTTTAATACCAACTCAGCTTGTTGAGTGCTGATACCACATCTAAAAAAAATGGATGGTTTTAAGCTATACTCTAATCTTTCATATTTTGATCTCTTCCTCTTTCCTGATTAGATCTTATATCAGAACTACCACAGGTGAACTATTAAGTCTTCTATTAAATATTTTTCTTTTGTTTTTAAATTAATTAATTCAACTTACATTTTTGGATATAGGGCCCTCCCTGCTCTTTTTCAAGTCCTACCCTCGCCTCTGAATCCCACCTCTCATACCCAGACACCCCAGCTCATCTATTCAAATGAGGAGTGAATTATTCTTCCTCCCCTGTGGCCTTGTAGGGGAAAGTGATGAAAAAGCAGGCAACATAGTCCATGTCAGAGATATCATCTACTCTTCTATCTAGTGGGCCCACACGAAACCCAAGATGTCCAACAGCTACTTATAAATAGAGGACATACATGCAGATCATACATTTTCCTTGGTTTGTGCTTCAGACTCCATAGTCAACACAGGGATCTGCTTGATTTCTTCTGACGGACTTGTGGAGCTATGGTCACCTATAGGTCTATTTATCCTCCCTTCCTCTTTTCAGTACACTCCCTATTCTTTGTCCAGTGTTTAGCCATGAAACTCAGTACCTGTTTCAAACCATTGCTGGATGGAGCCTCTAAGAGACCAACTCTAGTAGATTTTTGTCTACATGTATATCAGAGTATCACTCATAGTGATCGGGGTTGTCTTTCTTCCATGGGCTGTGTTTTAGGTTTGTGCCCAGCATTGTTTGGACATTCCCTCAGTCTCTGTTCTATCTGTTCTATCTTTGTCCCTGAAGATCTTGTAGGTAGCATAAATTTTAGACTGAGTTTTGTGTGGGTGGATTGATGATCTCCAGTCTCTAATAGGAGTATTGTCTACATAAAAGGTGTCCCCTTTAGTCTCTTGGCCACTGCTACTTTGAGTAGTAGAAAGAGCTCCTCTCAAATGCTCTCAGACACCTATTCTGATTTAATGTCATAAAGATGACCCCACCTACTCATACACTTCTCTGTAGGCCTTCTGCCCTCCTGCTTCTACTCTTCCCAAGTCTGATCACTACCCTTATTTCTCTCTGATTTTTCTATGCCTCCTTAATTCTGCTCTTCACCTACTACCTCTGTCTATATTATTTCTCTTCTGAGTGAGATTTACACATCCTCCCTTGTATTCTTCTTGGTACTTATCTTTTTGGAGTCTGTACGTTGTAGTATATTTATCCTGTACTGTATGACTAACATCTGCTTATAACAGAGTACATACCAGGTGTTTCTTTCTGGGTCCATGGAACCTCACCCTAGATGACCTTTTTTAGTTCTGTCCATTTGCATGTAAATTTCATGATTTCCTTGTTTTTAATGGCTGAGTAGTATTCCATTGCATACATGTTCCACATTCAGTTTATCCATTCTCTGGCTGAGGGACATATAGATTTTTTTCCAGTTTCTAGCTATTATAAATAAATCTGCTAAGAACATGATTGAGCAAATGTTTTTGTTATATGGTGGAGCATCTTTTGGTGTATGCCCAGGAGTGGTATAACTGGATCTTAAGGTATGGCTATTGGCAGTTTTATGAGAAAGTACCGAATGATTTCCAACTTGGTTGTACAAGTTTGCACTTCCACCAGTTATAGAAGAGTGTTCCCCTTTTTCATATTCATGTGTTGTCACTTGAGTTTTTGATCTTAGCAATTCTGACAGGTGTAAGATGGAATCTCAGGGAGGTTTTGATTTGCATTTCTCTGATGACTAAGGATATTGACATTTTCTTTAAGTGTTTCTTCAGCATTCATGATTCCTTGGGTGAGAATTTTCTAGTTAGCTCTTTATCCCGTTTTTAAAATGGATTATTTGTTTTGTAGGTTTTTAATTTCTTGAGTTCTGTATGCATTCTGGATATGTCAGATGTAGGACTGGTGAAGATATTTTTTCCAATCTGTAGACTGCTGTTTCATTCTATTGATAGTGTCCTTTACCTTATAGAAGCTTTTCAGTTTCAAGAGATCCCATTTATTAGTTGTAGAGCTCAGAGCCTGAGCTGTTGTTGTGCTGTTCAAGAAGTTCTCTTACAAACCAAGAAATGTAAGGTTCTTACCTACTTTCTCATCTATCAGATTTATTGTGTATGGTTTTATGTTGAGGGTTTTGATTCTCTTGTACTTAAGATTTGTGCATGGTGATAAATATAGATTTATTTGCATTTTTCTACAATTAGACAACCAGTTACACTAGTACCATTTGTTGAAGATGCTGTCTTTTTTTCCATTGTATTATTTTGGCTTCTTTTTTAAAAAGCAGGTGTCCATGGCTGTGCGGGTGTATACATATTGTTTAAATTTGCTTTTGTCATGGAATATCTTGTTTTCTTCCTCTCTGGTGATTTAAAATTTTGCTGGGTATAGTAGTGTGGTCTGGCGTCTGAGGTCTCTTAATGTCTGCATAATCTCTGCCCAGACCCTTCTGGCTTTCACAATCTCTGTTGAGAAGTCAGGTGTGATTCTGATAAGCCTAACTTTAATGTTATTTGGCATTTTCCCTTTGCTTCTTTTAATATTTTTCTTTGCTCTGTAGATTTAATGTTTTGATTATTTATTGTGGCAGGAATTTCTTTTCTGGTCTTGTCTATTTGGTAAGGCTCTTGTATGTTTAAAGGCATCTCTGGCTTTAGGTTGGGATAATTTTTTCCTTTATTTTTATTTTTATTATTAGTTACATTTTTTAAACTCTGTATCCCAGCTGTATCCCACTCCCTCATTCCCTCCCAATCCCACCTTCCCTCCCTCATCTCCTCCTTGCCCCTTTCCAAGTCCACTGATAGGGGAGGACCACCTCCCCTTTCATCTGACCCTGTTTTATCAGGTATCTTCTGGACTGGCTGCAAAGCCCTCCTCTGTGGCTTAACAGGACTGCTCCTCCCTTGGGTGGTGGGGAGGTCAAAGAGCCTGCCATTGAGTTCCTGTCAGAAATAGTCCTTGTTCCCCTTACTATGGGAAACCAATAGTTTACTGAGCTACCCTGGGCTTCATCTGAGGAAAGGTTCTGGGTTATATCCATATATGGTCCTTGGTTTAGTGTCAGTCTCAGAAAAGACCCCTGTGCCCAGACCTATTTGGTCCTTGTGGAGCTCCTATCCTTCCCACTAACTCCCCCTTCTTTCATATAATTCCCTGCACTCTGCCGAAGGTTTGGTTATGAGTCTTAGTATCTGCTTTGATACACTGCTAAGTAGAGTCTTTCAGGGGCCCTCTATGGTAGGCTCCTGTCCTGTCACTTGTTTTCTCCTATGTCCAATGCACATTCCATTTGTTTTTCTAAGTGAGGATTGATCATCTTATCCCGTGTCCACTTTCTTGATTATCTTCTTTAGGTGTATAGATTTCATTACATTTATCATATCTTGTAGGTCTATATAAGCAAGTGTATACCATGTTTGTCTTTCTCCTTCTGGGATACTTCACTCAGAATGATCTATTCTAGAGGTTGGGATAATTTTCTTCTGTGATTTTTTTTTTTTTGAAAATATTTTCTGGTCCTTGGACTCTAGATTCTTTTTTTTTTTTGTCCTGTTCTTATTATTCTTAGGTTTCATCTTTTCATGGTTTCCTTAATTTATTGATTTTTTTGTGACAGGAATTTTTCTGTTTTAATATCTTTGAGAGATGTATTGGTTTTTTTAAATCCCATCTTCAATGCTTGAGATTCTCTTTTCCATCTCTTGTAGTCTGTTGTTGATTCTTACCTCTGTAGTTCCTGATCTCTAAGTTTTCCATCTCCAGATTTTCTTGGTTTCTCTTTTCTTATTGATTCTAATTTGTTTTCAGGTTTTGAACAGTTTTTCTCATTTTCTTCATTTGTTTCATAGTGGTTTCCTGCCTGTCCTTGATGACCTGTACTTTTTTATTTGCATTTTCCTGTATTTACTTGAAGGATTTATTAATTTCCTCTTTATATGCCTATAATAACTGCATAATCATAGATTTGCCTGTGTTTCCACTGCATTAGCGTGTCCATTGTTGGTGGGGATTCGTTCTTGTGGAACCATGATGTCTTTTTTCATTTTTCACTTATTTTTTAATTGCTTTCTTCCTCTGGCCTTTAGTGATCTGGTTGTCTGTAGTCTTAGCTGTTTGTTCCTGGAACCTACCGGGTTTCTCAGGTCTTTATGAACAGGGGGTGACTGCTGATTTCCTCAACCCGAAGAGCTGCTCAGAAGACTGGAACTGATCATCTCTGAAGTCTGGTGTCGTCTTCAGGATGGAGAGACAGGTCGAGGGAAACACAAATGGATGCTGGAATTTTGGATGCAGGCATGCTGGGGTCTGTGTTTCAGAAGACAGGGGTGCAGATGCTGGTGCCTCAAAGGGCAGGGTTGAAGACTTGGGTGTCTTTAGCCAAGGGGCACAGGCTCAGGAGCCTGGAAGGGTAGGTGTGTGGTGACTGGCATGAGCGTAGGTGCCTCAAAGGGTAGGCAGGCAGACAGACAGAGAAGAGTGTGAAGAGGTACTGGAGTCTCAGAAGGCCAGTATGGGTCACTAGCATCTCAGAAGTATCCATGAGGGGCGTGGGGGCAAAGAGCCATCTCTGATGGCAGCTGCAGGGTCTTGGGCTCCTCAGCTGACAGTCAAGGGAGGGTAGGCCATTCAGACAGCAGCTGCAGGAATGTAGGAATGGGCGAAGGGGCATGGATCTCACAGATATCAGCCACAGTGCCCAGGTGCTTCAGATATCTACTGATATGGTATACACTGATTGCCTCCAGCTTGGAATCTTGAAAGCCTTACTCTCTACTTGTTTTTATTATGCAACTGAAGTTTTCTCATTTTCTTTATGATTGCCTGTTGCTGTGGGACTTTGGTGTGGTTTCTTGTGCCTGAACTAAGAGAACCACTGGGGTCCATCACATGGAGCTTTCATCTCCAGCATCACTATTTCTACATCTATATTCAGAAAAGCTACGGAGACTTATTGTATATGATGTCTAGAATTATTGAGGAGGGAAGACTTTGTGGGGTTCAGACGTAGAAAACGTGGAAGGGTCCAAAAGAAGTGACATGACACACTTAAACTTTTCTTAGTGTAGTGAAAAAAAATTAAGACAGATAAAAGAAATTGAAGAAGATATAAAAGATCAATAGAATTCACATAGGCAAGAGTGGACCATCCAACTTTATGAAACTTCAGTTCTGGGATTGGGTTACATATAATAGAGCTGTTGGGTAAAAAGCCTCTCCATAGTCATTTCCAGGGATCACAGGATGATTCCAAGGCTATTGATTGCTCTCCACAGACTGATGGTTAGACCTTATTGCTGCACACAACATTTACACAACTTATTGTGCATGCAGATGTTGAACTAAGACTACCTAGAGCCTTCACTCCTCCTGACTAGTATTCATGATAGTAAACACTAGTACCAAAGGAAATATGTAAACCCTAATTGACCTACAAACCTTAGATCTTCAATAATTACCTTCCTGCAAGATGCTTCAATGCAATAGTGGCACACAAATTGTGAGAGTAGCCAACCAACATTTGATTTGATTTAAGGCCTACTTCACGAGATGGAACCCATGGCCAAGTGTTCCACAGTATCTAAGAACCTGAGGTTTGGTGGTCCAGGGACCAAACAGAAAATTAAATACCACTGAACAGTAAAAGTATTCATTAAAGAAACATAGCAATAAAATAGTTGCTTATGAAATTCTGCTCTACTCCTAAATCAACATCTTATCTAGCTATCATGAGAAAAGCTTCCTGCTGCAGTAGATGGAATAAATACAGAGACACACCGATGAACAATGTTCAGAGAGCTTAACACTCTCTCCTAATGAGGATGTTCCCATCAAATCCATCTCTTCAAGGTTCAGGGAACTCCGTGGTCAAAGAGATGGAAAGATTTGTAAGAGTCAGAGGAGATGGAGGACACTAAGGAAAGAACACCTCCTGAACACAGCAGGACTGATGCAAACATGAATTCACAGAGACTGTGGCTGCTTGTTCAGGGAATGCACTGCTTGGGTACAAATGAAGTCCCATTGCTCAGAGGAGACATGGACAGAACCCCATCCATAAACCAGACATTATCTCCAATTGGTAACTGCTCCAAATGAAAGATTAGTTTTCTCCAGTGGATTCTCAGTAGGTATCCAAAGCACTCATAATTCAAGGCACCATGCCGAGTTATAGATGGCCAATATAAAATGAAACCAAAGGTATTTGGGAGGGTCTTTGTCTCATAATGCTTTGGCAGTGCTTGTTTATTTGTTTTATTTTTCATTTGCCTATATATTATGTTTTCCAATTTTGTGTTTTTATGGAATTTTTTGTGGTAATGTGTGTCTCTCTGAATCTATATGTGTTTCATGAGATTTTTCTTTTCCTCTCTTTCTCTTGTTTTATTTTTATTTTTCTGTGGTCCTAGTATGATATTTTATTTTAGCTAATTTTATTTTATTATTGTTATTATTATTATAACTGTTTAGATTCCGATTTTTAGAATGAAGGGGAGTGGTTTGGATATGTGTGGGAGTGGGAAGGGTCTGGTTATAGTTGAGGAAGGAGAAGCCCTAATCACAAATTATTGTCTTAAAAATAGGTTTTCTTTAAAAAGATTAAATCAAAGATAAAAAAGGAAGAGGGATTGGTGGTGGGACTCTTTGGAAATGAATGAGTGAGCTACAACTGGGATGATAGGTAAATAAATTATAAATAATAATAATAAATGGGATACAGAAAAAAAAAACAGAGAATTCTAAGAGAGGAATATCAAATGGCTGAGAAATACTTAAACAAATGCTCAATGTACTTAGTCATCAGGGAAAAGCAAATCAAATGACTCTGAGATTCC
The DNA here is from genome assembly GCF_030254825.1 of Meriones unguiculatus. Lineage (NCBI taxonomy): Eukaryota > Metazoa > Chordata > Mammalia > Rodentia > Muridae > Meriones > Meriones unguiculatus. The sequence goes on along the minus strand of NC_083351.1, from coordinate 130,183,091 downwards.
CTCTTACACCTATCAGGATGGTTAAGATCAAAAACTCAAGTAACAGCACATGCTGGAGTTGTTACGGAAAAAGGAATACTATTCAGCTATTAGATACAGGGACATCATGAAATTTTCAGTCAAATGGATGGAACTGGAAAAGATCATCTGTAGTGAAGTAACCCAGTCACAGAAAGTCACACATGGTGCATATTCACTTATAATCAGTTATTAGTCATAAAATACAGTATAACTGTACTACCATCCACAGATGTAAAGAAGCTAAGTAACAATGTGGACCCTCAGAAGGATGCTTAATTCTCATTTAAAGGGCAAGTAGAATAGACACAAAAGTGGTTGAAGAGAGGGAACAGGACTGGAGTCTACCATAGATGTATTCTGAAAGATTCCACCCAGCAGAGGACTGAAGCAGATGCTGAGAATTCACAGCCAAACTTTGGGCAGAAATCAGGGTGTCTTATAGAAGAGTGGGAGTATAGAAGGAACTGTATGAGGCAGTAGCTCCACAAGAAAATGAACAGAGCTAATAAATCTGGGCCTGGGTGTGTGGATGCTGCATGAACCAAGGTTCATGTGTGGAAAAGAGCTAGGCCCACTGCTAAGATATAGTCGATGGTCAGCTCAGTTTCCAAGTGAGTCACCTAGTGAGGGAAGCAGCGGCTTCCCTCACTAAGACATGGACTCTGTTGCCTGCTCCTCAGTCACTTCACCCTGCTGGATAGCCTGGTCAGGCCACAGAGGAAGAAGATGCAGGTAGTCATGACAAGACTTGATAGGCTGGGGACAGTTAGTAGAAGAAGTCTTTCCCCATTCTGAGGACTGGGGAAAAAGGATAGGAGAAAAATGTGGGTAGGGTGGAACTGGAGGAGATAAGGGAGGGATCTAAGATGGGGATGTAAAGTTAATAAATTTTTAAAAATAAGTAAATTAAATAAATAAATAAGACATACCTACATACATAAACAAAATGTCATCTATCAGTGAGAGATCCTCAGTCATCAATTCTGACTTCCAGAAATTTCAATATTTTTCTGCTCAGGAGAGCCTTCTATCTATGATACAAAGGGCAAACAAATAAGAGTTTCATCTATTTCCCCACCATGAAGGGATGTTCCCTGAAAGGAAAGTACCTAGAGGAAAGACTGGCATGACAGTGGTCTACATACATCTTCTTTCTCCTGTGAGAATTAGAGGAATCAAAAGGCCCTGGGGTTTCTATAACATTAACATAGATCAAAATACAATATTATATGAGCACCTTAACCGGGTATGTGAATTAGCCTGGAAAAATAGGATGTTGCACTAGAAAAGAGCCTAAACCTTTGAAATAGAAGGGCAGTATTAGCTACAGAGACAAAACAAAGAAATACTTAGGACAAAGGAGAGAGGGCAGGTAACATCTCAACGAGGATGAATTCATCCACATTGAGATCAAGAATAGAGATCAAAAAAGACTAGTGAAAATGTCTGAGTAGTATTTTTTTTTTAACTGAACCATGCATGCTTAAATTCAAACTGCATTCTCATCATTTATAATCTAGAGCAGGAAAAGTTAAATGTCAAGGAAATGAATGGGTATAATGAGAGACAGCTTGACAAAGGCTGTCCTTCTGAGAACACAATGTAAGTCAAGGATATGATTCATCTCTGGAAGGACACATTTAAAGGCAGTGTCTAGAGAAGCTGAGGCTACCTCCATAGATCCCTCCCAAACTGCAAGGAAACACTTGGAAGAATTGATACTCCTATAAACAGTCTTTTCCTTATGACTATCTTCCCTACAAAGACTGGATCCATGTCTTCCTTTACTGGATTCTTTCATTTGCATTCAATATAAAGAAGTCATGGTTAATTTCCAGTGTTGACCATAATAAGATCAAACTCACAACTTCAAGGAGACAGTTGTTTTGGACCAGATTCTTTTCATCTTTACTGTAGTATAAAAGGTTTAAAACAATATGGCCATGTCAGGCCAATGACTAAGGTGTGATTTTATCAGCTTCATGTCTACCTATTGGGAAACCCCATTTCTTTCACTATGCATGGTAGTTCTTCACAGTATACACTCTATTGTGGAAAGACTTGAGGACTACTCTGCTTCCTGGCCAGTATCTTTTTTCTAATACCCAACTGTTCTGCAGCAATATCTGCCACGAGAATCTCCAAGATAAACCACAGGAATGAGAATTTATTTATTTATTTATTTTTATTTTTTTAAATTAATTACACTTTATTCACTTTGTATCCCCCCTGTAGCTCCCTCCCTCCTCCCCTCCCAATCCTTCCCTTCCTTCTCCTTCTCCACACATGCCCCTCCTCAAGTCCACTGATAGTTGAGGTCTTCTTTTTTATTTTATTATTATTATTATTAATTACACTTTATTCATTTTGCATCCCCCCATAAGCCCCTCGCTCCTCCCCTCCCGATCCCACCCTACCTCCCGTTTCTGCATGCATGCTCCTCCCCACGTCCATTGATAGGGGAGGTCCTCCTCTCCTTCCTTCTGATCTTAGTCTATCAGATCACATCAGGAATGGTCTTCTTCTGTGGCCTGGTAAGGCTGCTCCCCCCTCAGGGGGAGGTGATCAAAGAACAGGCCAATCAGTTTATGTCAGAGGCAGTCAGTTGAGGTCTTCTTTTCCTTCCTTCTGATTCTAGTCAATTAGGTCGCATCAGGAGTGGCTGCATTGTCTTCCTCTGTGGCCTGGTAAGGCTGCTCCCCCCTCAGGGGGAGGTGATCAAAGAGCAGGCCAATCATTTCTTGTCAGAGATAGTCCCTGTTCCCATTACTATGGAACCCACTTGGATGTTGAACTGCCATTGGCTATATCCGTGCAGGGGTTCTAGGTTATCTCCGTGCATGGTACTTGGTTGAAGTATCAGTCTCAGGAAAGACCCCTGTGCTCAGATTTTTTGGTTCTGTTGCTCTCCTTGTGGAGCTCCTGTCTTCTCCAGATCTTACTATTTCCCACTTCTTTCATAAGAAGGAATGAGAATTTAAAAGAACAACAATAAACTTCATCAACAAATCAAAGATCTTAAAGAAGACACAAAGAGTATATATCATATGTGTCTTTCTGCTTCTGGGTTATGTCACTCAGGATGATCTTTTCTAGTTCCAACCACTTGCATGCTAATTAATTTTATGATTTCCTTGTTTTTAATTGCTGAGTAGTATTCCATTGTGTAAATGTACCACACTTTCTGTATCCATTCTACAGCTGAAGGACATCTAGGGTGTTTCCAGATTCTGGCTATTATAAATAAAGGTTCTATGAACATAGTTGAGCAAATGTCCTTATTAAATGGTGGGGCATCTTTTGGGTATATGCCTAGGAGTGGTATAGCTGGATATTGTGGTAGCATTATTCCTAATTTTCTGAGAAAGCACCAAATTGATTTCCAAAGTGGTTGTACAAGGTTACATTCCCACCAGCAATTGAGAGGGGTTCTCCTTTCTCCACATCCTTTCCAGCATGTGTTCTCACTTGAGTTTTTGAACTTAGCCACACTGATGTGTGTAAGATGGAATCTTTGGGTTGGTTTGATTTGCCTTTCCACGGTGACATCATCATAAGGATGTTAAGCATTTCTTTAAGTATGTCTTGGGCATTCAATATTTCTCTGTTGAGAATTCTCTGTTTAGTTCTGCACCCCATCTTTTTTCATTTTTTAAAATTTATTTTTATATTAAATTACAGTTTATTCACTTTTTATACCAGCTGTAGTCCCCTCCCCCATTCTCTCTCAATCTCACCTTCCCTCCCTCATCTCCTTCCAAGCCCCTCTCCAAGTCCACTGATAGGGGAGGTCCTCCTCCCCTTCCATCTGATCCTTGTCAGTCTCATCAGGACTGGCTGCATTGCCCTCCTCCATGGCATGGCAAGGCTGCTCCCCCCTCAGGGGGAGGTGGTCAAAGAGCCAGCCACTGAGTTCATGTCAGAGACAGTCCCTGTTACCATTACTAGGAAACTCACTTGGATAAAGAGATGCTATGGGCTACATCTGAGCAAAGGTTCTAAGTTTGTTGGTGTTTAACTTCTTCTATAGTCCTAAAGAAGCTAAACAATAAGGAGGACCCTAGGGAATATGCTTAATCCTCATACAGAATGGTAAACAGGATAGACATCAGAAGCAGGAGAAAACAAGGAACAGGACAGGAGCCCTCTGCAGAGGACCTCTGGAAGATTCCACCCACCATGGTATTGAAGCAGATACTGAGACTCATAGCCGAACGTTGGGCAGAGTACTGGAATCCTTATGGAAGAAGAGGGACAAAAAGACATGGATGGGACATTTACTCTCCAAGGAGAGCAACAGAGCCAAACTACCTGGGCTCAGGGGGGCCTGCAGAGACCAATACTCCAACCAAGAACCATGCATGGAGTGTACCTAGACCCCTGATCAAAGGAAGCCCATTGGCTGCTCAGTTTCCAATTGGGTTCCCTAATAAAGGGTACAGGGGCTGGTCTCTGATATGAACTCAGTGGAAGGCTCTTTTATCATCTCCCCATTGGGGGAGAAGCCTTGGCAGGCCACGCAGCCAGCCTTGATGATACCTGATAAGCTAAGATCATATAGAAGGGAAGGAGGACCGCCCTTATCAGGGGACTAGGGAAAAGGCTTAGGGGAAGAGGAAGGGGAGTGGGTAGGACTGAGAGGAAAAGAGGGATGGGACTTCAGTAGGGATATAAAGTGTAATAAATAGTAATAAGTATGTAAATAAAATTAAATTTAAAAAGAAAAAAAAAAACCTAATGGCGAACAAGAAGGACTTCTACAATAAAAAAAAATCTATCTCTGTAGAAAGTGATAGAGTGGAACACCAGAAAATGGAAAAACATCCTATGATCTTTTGATAGAATTAGCTTTGTGAATAGAATAGACTAGCATAAAATACACTACACTACACTGCAGTACAGTAGAGTACAGTGCAATACAATACAAAAGAACAAAAAAAAGAATAGGGAATAGTTTTTATCCAAACCCATTTACAGATAATGCAATCATAATTAAAATCTAATATTATTCTTCTTGAAAAAGGAAGATTATCAATGTAATCACAATCAAAATGCCAGTAGGATTCTTCATAGAAAGAGAAAAACTATCCTAAAATTCATATGGAATGGTAGAAGACCCTGAATAGACAAAACCATCTGAGTAAAAAGAACAATGCAGGCAGGATTACCATTTCAAATCTCAAAATATATTAGAGCCATAGTAAGAAAAACAACCTGGTATTGGTACAAAAGCACACATGTCAACCAGTGAAATAAAATGGAAGACCAAGGTATGAATATGTGAGTTCTGACTCCACAGTGGAGTCATATGTGGGTTTCATCCTGTGGTTGGTAATTAAAATGTTACTTCTGCCACTATTGCACCAGCATGTTGTCTTTCCAGTATAAGCTTTACTGGAAGTCATAAAATTCTGGAGGACTATTTTTCTCCTTCAGCAGTGTGCATAACACATTCCAGCAGTGTGAAAGCTAGTCAGAGAGAAGAAGGTGTCTGGTTAGTACTAGTTTGATATCTCATTGCTCTGGTACCCAACGTGTCTTCAGCAATAGGATCTTAATATCTAGTTCTTGAGAGAAACCAATAGCATTGGCAATAACTTATAATGCTTATGGTTCTATCAGAAGTCATTGGCCAAGAACAATAGAAGAGCTTTCCCATTCATGCCATTTAGCTTCCTATTAACAATCCTGATACGTCTAGCAGGAGTATTGTTGCTTCATTGTTGAGTTACTATTGTAATTATATAAATATTTAATTATAACTGTGTATAGTATTAGTTAGGGTTTCTATTATTGAGAAAAACACAACACTATGACTAAAGAGCAAGTTGAAGAAGAAAGGATTTTTTTTATGGCTTACACTTCCATACTGCCGTTCATCATCAAAGGAAGTCAAGATAAGAACTCAAACATGGCAGGCACCTGGAGGCAGGAGCCAAGGCATAGCTTAGGAAGGGGTTCTTCTCCCTGGCTTGCTCCTCCTGACTTGCTGAGTCAGTTTTCTTATAGACTCCAGGTCTACACCCCAGGGATGAAATTATTAACAATGGGCCAGGCTCTCCCTTAGTTGTCATTAATAAAAAAGTTCCTACAGATAGATAATATTCAGGCATTTTGTTAACTATGGTTCCCTTCATCCAGATAAGTCTAGCTTGTTTCAAGTGGACATGAAACTATCTAGCAAAATGTGTATGTGTCTGTGTGTGTGTGTGTTATTGCACGTATGTATGTACATATGTGTGTGTGTGAATGTGTGCACATGCCTGTGAGACTGTGTGGGTAAGTGTGTAAGTATGTATGTGTGTATATGTGTTTATATGTATCTGTGTATATGTTTGTATGTATGTGTGTGTATGTTTGTATATATGAGTGTATGTTTATATATGTGTTGATGTGGGTATATTTGTGCATATGTATGTGTGTATGTATAAGTATATGTCTGAGTGTGTGTATGTATGTGAGTGTATTTGTGTAAATGTGTTTCTATGTCTGTGTATATGTTTATGTCCATGTATATGTCTGTGTGTCTATATGTGTATGTGTATTACATGTGTATGTATGTGTGTGTTTATGTATGTGTATTAAGCATATATATGTGTGTGTGTGTGTGTGTGTATGTATTGACATAATGACTCCTCTACCTATATATACATATTTACATTAAGAGGCTTCTACAGAAATAGTCAGATTTCCGTATCACTTTTTGAATGGTATTTAGTGCTATTTATTTCTATCACCATTTCCTGTCTTATCTTAACCTCCCATCCCACATGAAATTAACTCTTCCAGTTTTATTACTTCTGTTACACATTTCATAGTACTGTATTCTATCTCCTTCCTTTAAAGGCACAACCTACCCAGAACCCGAACTGCCTGTTACTGATCTTCTGAGATCTCTGTGTGGGGAATAATGTCAACATGTCAGGATGGAACTGTGGAACTACACTAGGGTGTGCAAAAATTGCTATAAAAGTAGTAATACATACAAAACACACCTCATTTCCCACACCATATACAATATATTTGTGAGAAATAAGAGGGAAAGAAATTAGTCAAAAGCATAAAAATAAAGGCACAGTACTATAGAGCACGGTACCATAGAGCAACAACACTAAAAATTGCATGATACTGGCATAGAAACCGACTGGTGGATTAATGGAATAGAATAGATGACCCTGAAATAAATCCACACACTTATGGACACCTGATTTTTGACAAAGATTCAAAACCATACAATGGAAAAAAGACAGCATCTTCAACAAATGGTGCTGGTCTAACTGGATGTCTACATGTAGAAAATTGCAAATAGATCCATACTTATCACCCTGCACAAAACTAAAGTCCAAGTGGATCAAAGACTTCAATATAAACAAGACACACTAAACCAGTCAGAAGAAAAAGTGAAGAAAAGCCTTGAACTCATCGACACATGAGACAACTTCCTGAACAGAACAACGACAGCACAGGCTCTAAGAGCAACAATCAATAAAGTGGACCTCATGAAACTGAAAATCTTCTGTAAAGCAAAGGACACTATTGTCAGAACAAAAAGACTGCCTACAGATTGGGAAAGGATCTTCACCAACCCAATATCTGAAAGAGGGCTAATATCCAGAATATATAAAGAACTCAAGAAGTTAAAAAACAACAAATCAGAAAATCCAAGACTCCTACTCCAACCAAGTACCATGCATGGAGATAACCTAGAACCCCTGCACAGATGTAACCCATGGAAGTTCAGTGTCCAAGTGGGTTCCATAGTAATGGGAACAGGGACTGTCTCTGACAGGAACTGATTGGCCTGCTCTTTGATCACCTACCCCTGAGGGGGAAGCAGCCTTACCAGGCCACAGAGGAAGACAATGCAGCCACTCCTGATGAGACATAACAGACTAGGATCAGAAGGAAGAAAAGAAACCCTGCTTGGGGAAGGGGGAAGAAGGGAAGGATTGGGAGGGAAGGAGGTAGGGAACTAGAGGGGGAATACAAAGTAAATAAAGTGTAATTAAAAATAAAATAAAAAAGTGCAGAATAAAATGGGGTACGGAGCTAAACAGAGAATTCTCAATAGAGGAATATTGAATGGCTGAAAAACACTTAAAGAAATGCTCAAAGTCGTTACTCATCAGGGAAATGCAAATCAAAAAGACCCTTAGATTTCACCTTATACCCATCAGAATGGCTAAAATAAAAAATTCAAGTGACAATACATGCTGGAGAGGATGTGGAGAAAGGGGAACCCTACTTCACTGCTGGTGGGAATGTAAACTTTTACAACCACTTGGGAAATCAATCTGGTGCTTTCGAAGACAATTAAGAATAGCACTACCTCAAGATCCAGCTATACCACTCCTAGGCATATATCCAAAAGATGCTCAAGTATATAACAAGTACATTTGCTCAACCATGTTTGTAGCATCTTAATTTGTAATAGAATCTGGAAAAATCCCAGATGTCCCTCAGCAGAGGAATGGATACAGAAATTCTGGTACATCTACAAAATGGAATATTACTCAGAAATAAAAACACAAGGAAATCATGAAATTTGCAGGAAAATGGTGAGAACTAGAAAAGATCATCCTAAGTGTTGTATTCCAGAAGCAGAAAGACAGGGTATATACTCACTCATAAGTGGATAGTAGATATATAACATAGGAAAAACATACTGAAATCTGTACACCTAAAGAAACTAATCAAGAAGGAGGATTCTGGCTAAGTTGTTCAATCAAAGGGGCAAAGAGAATGAACATCAGAAGAGGGAGAAAACAGGGAACAGGACAGGAGCCTACCTCTTAAAAGCTCTACCCTTCAGGGTATCAGGGCAGATGCTGAGACTTATAGCCAAACTTTAGGCCGAGTGCAGGGAATGTTATGAAAAAAGAGAGAGATAGTAAGACCTGGAGATGACAGGAGCTCCACAAGGAGAGCAACAGAACCAAAAAATCTGGGTCCAAGGGTCTTTTCTGAGACTGATACTCAACCAAGGACCATTCATTAAGATTACCTAGAACCCCTGCACATATGTAGTCCATGGCAGTTCAGTGACCAAGTGGGTTTCACAGTAATGGGAACAGGGACTGTCTCTGACATGAACTGATTGGCCTGCTCTTTGATCACCTCCCCCTGAGGAGGGAGCAGCCTTACCAGGCCACAGAGGAAGACAATGCAGCCATTCCTGATGAGACCTGATAGACTAGGATCAGATAGAAGGGGAGAAGGACCTCCCCTATCAGTGGACTTGTAGAGGGACATGGGTGGAGAAGGGGGAGGGAGGTAGGACTGGGAGAACAGGAGGGAGGGAATTACAAGGGGGATACAAAGTGAATAAACTGTAATCAATAAAAATAAAAGAATAAGAAAAAATAAAAGCTATCAATTGAATGTTCTAGTCCATGTAACACCCCATCCTCGGTATTAGTGAATGCCACAACAAATGGATGTGAGTCTAGTTTCTTTAGTTATAGATGCAGTGGTCCATCTCCAAGCACATCATAATTATTATACCACATGAATTTCATTTGGACAGTTAGGTTTCATTGCTCAGGTTTAGATTTTGATGACAACTTCTTTTGCAACCAGTTCAGGGCTGCATAGGTCACCTAATCTCTGTGCCTGCAAACCTTTTGAGATTCCTCTCCACAGTATAGCCTAGCTCACTCCCATGACTTGAAGGAGTGGACTACCCTGATCTATCAAATATTTTAACATCTTCTCATGTAGATGATTGAAGAGGATATTTGTTGAGGAAAAGATTAATTTCTTTCTCTGCACATGCTCCTCGCCACCTGCATCAGTAAGGAGATCTGGGCCTGGGGTCATGAGAAGGGGAGAGATGGCCCTTTCCCTTACTGGCTATACCACTTGGGAAAATGGCCCTGCATCTCACCTGGGCAGCACAGAAGAACTGGCACTGGTGTCAGGGTAAATTTAGAGCTAGCTCAGAGGGCATGAGCACAGAAGAGCTTGCCTGCTGTGAGGTGGCATGTACAAAGGGGAGATGCCCTGTGATCCTGTGAGAGAGCTGTCCCTGCCCTCTCTGGCTGCAGCATTTGGGAGAGCAGAGCATGCAGCTCACTTAGGCAATACACAGTTGAGCTGGAAGCCAATCCAACGAGAGTGTGAGCATAGGAGAGCTGTCCTAACCCCTCACCTGGGTGTAGCATTGGGTAAGGTATCTGGGGCAGTGCTGAAAGCTTTCCCTGGTGGTATGGTTGCTAGAAAGTTAGGGACAGGATGCTGACCAACTGAGCTACCACCCAAGTCCAGATCCAGGGCTTTAGTTGACCCACCCCACCATGTAACACATCTATGAACTTCTGGAACATGTGAAAGGGCTAGTTCTGCTGATCCAACACAGCTGAATTTTTATGACACAGAGTAACAACAGGATATCTGAGAGGAGTCCCAGTGAGGTTCTGGTGTTTAAGGTGCAACAGAAACCAGAGGCCACAAACCTGACCAATGAGTATTTGCAATGAAACAACTAAATCTTTTTTTTTCTTCTCAATGCCGTTTATTCAGGAACCTTGAACAATCTTCTGACCCTGGGGAAAGCCAGCCCACAGCTTAAAATAGCCGCTGGGTAGCCAACCCCAGTGCCACGTGGGCATTACAGATAGGTCCACATACAGGGAAGCAAGCCAGATCCTCAGCCTTAGCCAAATATGGAGTTGTTTGTGACAGAGAGCACTCACCATCGGGAAGGTAGAAGGCAGAAACCAGCTCCATCTTTAAGGCGTGGCATTACGCAACTCTCTACAGTTCCCCCTTTTTGTTTTAGATGCATCAGGCAAGAGTAGAGGTCTGATCTCTGATATTAGAAATAAATTGGGACTTTGTACCAATGTTCATTTAAGTGTCATCCACCTAAAGAGCATCAGACCCGTCTAATACCTTTTTCTCAGAGGCAGGACCTGGGGCATCAACCCACATGCAATCAGACATGCTCTTCTCTGGGTCGAAAGCTGCTGACCCTGAGTGCAGTGCTTAGCCTCACATCCTGAGCATAACATTTTAGCTTTTTATGGTAGCCAACCATGCTTGGGGAGACTGTCCTGCTTCAATGGCTGTAAAGGCCTGAATGGTCATGGCTGCATTACGCTGTTGTGAGACTCTAATCTTGCATATACACCACAGGCAAACCAAGGAGACCAACACCAGAAGGCCTGCTAACGCTCCCATGCCCGCCCATTCCTTCAGATGATTCATGGCTGCAGCAATCCATGATGATAATCCTGTGGCTAATCCTGCGTCCACTCTGGTAGAATTTGCCGTAACAATGGCCATTCTCAGCTGCTCCATTGTAGTATCGAATTCTTCAGTCCAATTACCTAAAATATAGCTAGACAATTGTTTAGACAGATTTGCAGCATAGGAAAAATTCTCATATTGTATGCTAGTGACACAAAGTCCAGCATACTTCCATTGACAGCCAAGGTGAGCGATTTGCCATAGGGTATCAATTTGCTCCTGCACGAGGTCAATCCTCTGATTGAACACCATCAAGTCTCCTTTTAGTTGAGCATTAATTCCTTTTTTTTTTAATTATTAAACCAAGCTTTATTAATAATTTAGGTCAAATCCTTTGAGCTAGTATTATTAAGACATGGGGGGGGGGGATAAAAACATTTTCCAACAGGCTTTCAGGTGTTCGTAAATCCCCAGACAGGTATACAGCCAGAGGTCACAAGGTACTCAGTGAAGAAAGGAGCCCCTATGAGGTGCTCACAGTCATAGATGAGTCCAAAAAGATGAACAGCTGCGGAACCTTAATTCCTGTCTTACCGGTACAGCAGTTTGCTCTATCAGCACTGTAAGGAGACTTTTTTTTTTCAATGCAGTTTATTCAGGAACCTTGAACAATCCTCGGACCCTGGGGAAAGCCAGCCCACAGCTTAAATAGCCTCTGGGTAGCCAACCCAGGCGTGCCACGTGGGCAATGCAGATAGGTCCACATACATGGAAGCAAGCCAGATCCTCAGCCTGAGCCAAATGTGGAATTGTTCGTGACAGAGAACACTCACCATCGGGAAGGTGGAAGGCGGAAACCAGCTCCATCTTTAAGGCATAGCATTCCGCAGCTCTCTACAGTTCCCCCTTTTTGTTTTAGATGCATCAGGCAAGAGTAGAGGTCTGATCTCTGATATTAGAAATAAATTGGGACTTTGTACCGATGTTCATTTAGGTGTCATCCACCCAAAGAGCATCAGACCCGTCTGATACCTTTTTCTCAGAGGCGGGACCTGGGGCATCAACCCGCATGCAATCAGACATGCTCTTCTCTGGGTCCAAAGTGGCTGACCCTGAGTGCAGTGCTTAGCCTCGCATCCTGAGCGTATCATTTTAGCTTTTTATGGTATCCAACCATGCTTGGGGAGAATGTCCTGCTTCAATGGCTGTAAAGGCCTGAATGATCATGGCAGCATCACCCTGTTGTGAGACTCTAATCTTGCATATATACCACAGGCATTAATTCCTTTTTGTACATCTAAAGCATGAGCTACATTGGTTAAAAAATTATTTAGGGTCTGAGCAGTCTGCATAGTATGACTCATGGCTAATGCCCCGGTGGTAGCTCCAACAGCTGCCAATGAGATGGCAATAAAAATGGCGGCTGTAGTTCCAAGAGAGTCATAGCGTGAGGGGCATCAACGGGCACAGGCACCCAGCAAGGCATGCGAGTAACCAAGGCATACCTAAATTCACTAGCATTCCGGCATTGGGCAAAAAAGCAAGTATTACCACAATTACTTGGTTCTATCTGGCTAACAATGAATAAAAATAAAAATGGGATTATAAACAAACAGGTGTGGGTTATAGGAAATATTATGAGAAGCCTTATCACCCTCATTGGAACATCCTGCATCAGTTCTAGAACTAGCAGTGGTGGTGTCCGAGGTCTGAGTAGGTTCAGGAGACCATTGCCCCCAGGGGTGAGATGTGCTCCATGTAAATTGACTAACTCCATGTTTTCCTCCACTTTTGAAAGTCATTTAAGGTTATTAAATTATCTTTTCTTTTCTTTTTTCTTTTTTTTTAATTTTTCATCAATTACACTTTATTCATTCTGCATCCACCCATAAGCCCCTCCCTCCTCCCGTCCCAATCCCACCCTCCCTCTCCTTTCTGCATGCATGCCACTCCCCAAGTCCACTGATATGGGAGGTTCTCCTCTCCTTTCTGATCTTAGTCCATCAGTTCACATCAAAAGTGGCTGCATTGTCCTCTACTATGGCCTGGTAAGGCTGCTCCCCCCCAGGGGGAGGTGATCAAAGAGTAGTCCAGTCAGATTATATTAGAGGCAGTCCCTCTTCACATTACTATGTAACCCACTTGGAGACTGAGCTGCCATGGGCTACATCTGTGCAGGGGTTCTAGGTTATCTCCATGAATAGTCCTTGGTTGGAGTATGAGTCTCTGAGAAGTTCCCTGTGTTCAAATTTTCTTGTTCTGTTGCTCTCTTTGTGGAGGCCCTGTCCTCTCCAGCTCTTACTATTTCCCAGTTCTTACATAAAATTTCATTCACTCTGCCCAATAGTTGCCCATCAGGCTCAGCATCTGCTTTGATAGTCTGTAGGGCAGAAGCTTTCAGAGGCCCTCTGTGGCAGGTTCCGAAGTTGTTTCCTGTTTTCTTCTTCTTCTGATGTCCATCCTCTTTGCCTTTCAGGATGCGGATTGACCGTTTTAGGTAGGGTCCTCTCTCTTGCTTAGTTTCTTTAGATGCACAGATTTTAGTGGGTTTGTCCTATGTTGTATGTCTTTATGAGTGAGTATATACCGTCTGTGTCTTTTTGCTTCTGGGACAACTCATTCAGGATGATTCTTTCTAGGTCCCACCATTTACTTGCAAATTTCATGATTTCCTTTTTTTCATTGCTGAGTAATATTCCATTGTATAGATGTACCACAATTTCTGCATCTATTCTTCAGTTGAGGAGCATCTGGGTTGTTTCCACCTTCTGGCTATTACAAATAAAGCTGCTACAAACGTGGTTGAGCAAATGTCCTTTTTGTGTACTTGAGCCTCTTTTGGATATATGCCTAGGAGTGGTATGGCTGGATCTTGAGGAAGCACTATTCCTAGTTGTCTGAGAAAGCGCCAGATTGATTTCCAGAGTGGTTGTACAAGTTTACATTCCCACCAGCAGTGGAGAAGGGTTCCCCTTTCTCCACAACCTCTCCAGCATGTGTTGTCACTTGAGTTTTTCATCTTGGCCATTCTGATGGGTGTAAGGTGAAATCTCAGGGTTGTTTTGATTTACATTTCTCTAATGGCTAATGAGGTTGAGCATTTCTTTAAGTGCTTCTCTGCCATTCGATATTCCTCTGTTGAAAATTCTCTGTTTAGCTCTGTTCCCCATTTTTTTAATTGGATTACTTGGTTTGCTGCTTTTCAGCTTCTTTAGTTCTTTATATATACTGGCTATGAGTCCTCTGTCAGATAAAGGGTTGGTGAAGATTCTTTCTCAATCTGTAGGCAGTCGCTTTGTTTTGATGACGGTGTCCTTTGCTTTGCAGAAGCTTTTCAGTTTCATGAGGTCCCATTTATTGATTGCTGCTCTTAGAGCCTGTGCTGTTGGTGTTCTGTTCAGGAAGTTTTCTCCTGTACCAAGGTTCTAGGGTATTCCCCACTTTTTTTTCAAGCTGATTTAATGTGTATGGTTTTATGTTGAGGTCTTTGATCCACTTGGACTTCAATTTTGTGCAGGGTGATAAGTATGGATCTATTTTCATTTTTCTACATGTAGACCTCCAGTTGGACCAGCACCATTTGTTGAAGATGCTATCTTTTCTCCATTGTATGGTTTTGGCATCTTTGTCAAAGATCAGGTGTCCATAAGTGTGTAGGTTTATTTCTGGGTCCTCTGTTCGGTTCCATTGATCCACCATTCTGTTTCTATGCCAGTACCATGCAGTTTTTAAAACTGTTGCTCTATAGTACAACTTAAGATCAGGGATGGAGATACCTCCAGAAGATCTTTTATTGTAGAGGATTGTTTTAGCAATTCTGGATTTCTTGTCATTCCATATGAAGTTGAGACTTTTTCTTTCCAGGTCTGTAAAGAATTGTGTTGGTAATTTGATGGGAATTGCATTAAATCTGTAGATTGCTTTTGGTAAGATGGCCATTTTTACTATGTTCAGGCCAATCTCCCTTATGAACATTGATGCAAAAATACTCAACAAAATACTCGCAAACTGAATACAAGAACACATCAAAGATATCATCCACCATGACCAAGTAGGCTTCATCCCAGGTATGCAGGGGTGGTTCAATATACGGAAATCCATCAATGTGATCCACCATATTAACAAACTGAAAGAAAAAAACCACATGATAATCTCCCTAGATGCTGAAAAAGCATTTGACAAAATCAAACATCCATTCATGTTTAAAGTATTGGAGAGATCAGGGATACAAGGCACATATCTAAACATAGTAAAGGCAATATACAGCAAGCCTATAGCCAACATCCAAACTGAACAGAGAGAAACTTAAAGCAATCACACTGAAATCAGGGACAGGACAAGGCTGCCCACTCTCCATATCTCTTCAACATAGTTCTGGAAGTCCTTGCTAGAGCAATAAGACAGTTGAAGGAGATCAAGGGGATACAAATTGGAAAGGAAGAATTGGAAAGATAATAGTCAAATTATCACTATTTGCAGATGATATGATAGTATACGTGAGTGACCCCCAAAACTCTACCAGGGAACTCCTACAGCTGATAAACACCTTCAGCAAAGTGGCTGGATACAAAATTAACTCAAAAAAATCAGTAGCCCTCCTGTATTCAAAAGACAAAAGGGCTGAGAAAGAAATTAGGGAAACAACCCCCTTCACAATAGCCACAAATGACATAAGGTACCTCGGAGTAACCCTAATCAAGGAAGTCAAAGACTTGTATGAAAAAAAATTTCAAATCTCTGAAACAACTAAATCTATGAAGAGAAACTGGTATAATGTGGGACACACTAAGATGAACTACAGCTTCAAGGACAAAGTGGTTTTTATGTTTGTTTTGTTCTGTGTTTTGTTTTTATTTTATGTCTGGAACGATGGTTCAAGTGCAGAGGGCAGATATGAAAGAATGGGGAAATGAGTGAGATTGGGGTTCTTGAGGTGTAACTCACAAAGAAACTATATAACATTAAAAAATACTGTCTGGATCTTGAGGTAGTGCTATTGCCAATTTTCTGAGAAAACACCAGATTGATTTCCAAAGTGGCTGTACAATTTGCACATCCACCAGCAATGGAGGAGGGTGCCCTTTCTTTACTTTCTCTCCGGAATGTTTTGTCCTTCAGTTTTTGATCTTAGCAATTCTGATAGGTAAAAGATGGAATCTCAGAGTTGATTTGTATTTCTCTGACGACTAAGGATGCTGAGCATTTCTTTAAATGTTTCACTGCCATTCTATAATCTTCTGTGGAGATTTATCTGCTTAGCTCTGTACCACATTTTTTAAATATGTGGGCATTACCCAAAAGATGCCCCATCATTCAATAAAGACATTTGCTCGACTATGTTCACAAAAGCTTTATTTGTAATAGCCAGAATCTGGAACCAACCTAGATGTCCCTCAACAGAGGAATGGATTAAGAAATTGTGGTATATCTACACAATGGAATACTACTCAGTTATTAAAAACAAAGAAATCATGAAATTTGCAGGCAAATGGATGGAACTAGAAGAGAACATCCTGAGTGAGGTAACTCAGAAACAGAAAAACAGGCTTGGTATACACTTATCTATAAGTGGGTATTAGCTGTGTCATTTAGAATAGCCATCTACAGACAAAAAGAAGATGAACACTAAGGAGGACCCTAGGGAAGGACACTTAAATCTCATTCAGAATGGCAAATAGGGGAGACACGAGAAGCAGTGGAATAGAGGAAACAGGATGGGAGCCTAATATAGAGGGTCCTCTGAAAGTATTCACTCAACAGGGTTTGAAGCAGATGCTGAGACTCAGGGTCAAACTCTGAGCAGAGTTCAGGGAGTCTTATGGAGGAAGAGAGGGGTGGGATTAGAGCAACATGGAAGGGACAGGAGCCCCACAAGGAAACCAACAAAACTAGAATATCTGAGGCCAGGGGACCTGCAGAGACTGATGCACCAATGGAGGACCATGCATGAAGAGGACCTAGAACACTTGCTCAGATGTGGCCGATTAGCAGCCCAGTCTCCATGTGGCTATCTGAGTGAGGGGAGCAGGGGCTGCCTTTATCATGAACTCAGTTGACCACTCTATGTTCACTAGTCCCTGGTGATGTGGCCTTGCCAGGGATGCTGAAGCAGAGAAGATATTCTCATTTCTGGGTCTCTGCCTGATTCTCCATGGTGTTTCTCAAGGCTCTCTTCCAGGGTCACTTCCCAATCTGCCTTAGCAGAGTCAGGGTCTCACCTGTGGTGATCACTGCTGGCTTGCTGCACTCCACAGCTACTTAGGGGTTGCTGAGGTGTCAGGATCTGGCCCAGCAACACCTCATTCAGAATTTAAATCCCAAGTCAGCATTTCCCATCAACCTCTCCTTTCTTCTGATTGGCTATGAGTGTGCCTGGATTGGACCTCCAGGCTCTATTGAGATATGATCTTACCTGTCCTGGATGGTTGGGTGTTCAACTCTTGAACTTGAGGACCTTTACAGAGAAAATGAGGGAACCAGCCTTTAGTCTGTGGATCATATAATAGCCTGCCATTTTATCTCAATAGTAATTTAAAGTGGTTAGGATGTTTCCTCACAACTCAGCATAGGCTTTTTGCCTAGCAGTTATTTTAGAATAACAGGTGGGTTTCCATCATGAAGTGGGCTGAGTCAACATCTTCAACACTTGTGTATCATCTTTAATCCATAGTTGCATTGGGATTCTATGAGAACACAGACCTTGATATGCATTCTTTCCAGTGTCACAGAGGAACACAACTAGTACTCATAAGAAGCCTGAAGTTGCAAAGTGACTCCAAGTGAAAGTGTTGTTCAAGGCCAAAGTCACAGAGGGAAATTAAGGTCCCAGTACACATGTTCTCATTAAAATATCTGACAGTTTTCTAATTGAGGTTGAGTGCCCAAGCCTAAGCACCGTCAGATCTGTCAATATTTCATTCAGTAATACATATATATATAATGAAATTTCTAATTGTATTATTTTAGATATAAATTTTAGAGGTCTTTGAGATATAATCATTGTTGTACAAACATCAAGTATATTTCAGGAAAGATTTCATCTGCTTTCAGAAGACTGTAGATTCACTAAACAGTAATTCTCTAATCCCTATCCTCAACTTCAACACCAGTCACTTTTTGGAATTTGTTTGCTAACAGTGGTGGAAAGATCTTCCTTAACATAGCCATGTTGGAGGCAATTTCCACTGTATCTGTATTGAAAGCGCAACTGCTAGAAATACATTAATCATCAGTACCTACTGTCAAAATATTCCTCTTTAATTTAGGTATGTACTTTTCTGTTACAGGGATACACCATATTGTTTCTGTATTCACTGTGTCATTTTGTTTCTTCCTTTGAAAATGAGATGAAATATATGATATTTATCTACCCTTAACCCTATACCCAACTTGCATAAAAACCTAAATTTAGCTAATACATATTTAAACATGAGATAAACAGTGAAGATATTTATGTTATAGAGAGAAATGCAGTAGTTTGGCCATAAGTCTCTGAAATGCCTAATTATTCATTACATAACTGAAAAATATTGGGACTGCCCCATTCAGAGCTCTGAGTTTCTGCACCCTATGTCTATTGCTGTCCATGTCTTATCTTATTTCCATCAAGAATCCAGATAAGTCAATTCACGTACAAATCATTACTGCCTTCTGATCTCCTTTCAAATCTGACCAGGGATCTCTTCCTCCACCATGACCCAGGGAATATCTACTCATCTTTGCCTGTCTGCAACAAGGATCCTGAATATATACCTAGGCAAATAGCTCCTCAAATCTGGTTCTCTTTTGCTGCAATAGTGTTCCATTTTCAGATCCCCACCTTTCTCTTTGGCTATAAACAATGTTATGTGGACATATGTTGAGTGGATCAACTTCCCCACTGTGTCATCCTTATACACATTTCCAAGGTCCTTCATAAAGTGTTCCTGCTAATAACAGAGTGAATGTCATGTTATAAGTTCTTCTCAGATAGCACTTTTTCTTTCTTTATCCATTATTGCACCAGGTGAACAGGCACCTTTGTCAAATCATGACTGTTCTCTTGTACAAACCTAGAGATCTTCTCTGATTGCCTCAAGAATCAATTGTGGTCAAGGAATAAGTTTCTAAGCTCACAAGCTCTCTCTAACCTGCTCTAACATAACCTGGCTTGATGTTATTGCCCACACTAGAAAGGTTGCTAGGACCACCCTTCATCTGCATCCTTCACTATAGTGAAGACTTTCATGAGTAAGATGTAGCCCATGGCACATCAGTCTCCAAGTGGGTTTCCTAGTAAGGGGGACAGGGACATGAACTCCGAGGCTGGCTCTTTGATCACCTCCCCCTGAGGTGGGAGTAACCTTACCAGGCCACAGAGGAAGGCAATGTAGTCAGCCTTGATGAGACCTGATAGGCTACGGTCAGAGGGAAGGGGAAGAGGACCTCCCCCCCATTTTAGTGGAACTGTGGGCAATCATGGGAGGAGATGAGGTAAGGAGGGTGGGAATGGGAGGAGATAGAGGGAGCTATAGCTGAGATACTGGCTACTTTATCTTGTGCTGGGTCTGTTTGTTTGGAAAACATTTTCCAGCCCTTTATTCTGAGGATCTCTCACTGAATGGTGACATCTTATAAGAAGAAGATGCCCCTTGTATTCTGTGGCTTTCCTTCTTAGAACCTTACCCATGTCAGAGTACTCAAAAACAAAAATATGAGAATCCATTCTTCAGTTTTTAATTGCTTTTTGGTTGGTTCATAGGTCAGAGAAGACATGAACTTATTTCCAGTATTTTTGAGGGCTTTGCTTTGTGTTACAGAGTATATCTAATTCAATGATGACTATGTTTAAGACTGCCATCTGTTGACCATTTTAAAAATAATTTTTTATTTATTACAGTTTATTCACTTTGTATCCCAGCTGTAGCCCCACCCACATTCCCTCCCAACCCCACCCTTTCTCCCTCCCTGACCTCCTCCCATGCCCCTTCCTTAGTCCACTGATAGTGGAGGACCTCTTTCCCTTCCATCTGATCCTAGCCTATCAGGTCACATTAGGATTGTCTTTCATAGTCTTCCTCTGTGGCCTGATCAGGCATCTCCCTTCTCAGGTGTATGTGATCAAAGAGCCAGCCACTGAGTTCATGTCAGAGACAGCCCCTGCTCCCCTTATTAGGGAGCAAATTTGGAGACTGAGCTGCCATGGGCTACCTCTGGCAAGGGAGTCCAGGTTATAACCATGAATGATCCTTGGTTGGAGTATCAGTCTCAGAAAAGACCCCTGGGCCCAGATTTTTTTTGTTCTGTTGCTCTCCTTGTAGAGCTCCAAACCCTTCCAGGTCTTTCTATCTCCCCCTTCTTTCATAAGAAGAGGGGCACTCTGCCCAAAGTTTGACTATGAGTCTCAGCAACTGCTTTAATACCCTGCTGGGTAGAGTCTTTCAGAG
This sequence comes from Meriones unguiculatus, assembly GCF_030254825.1. Lineage (NCBI taxonomy): Eukaryota > Metazoa > Chordata > Mammalia > Rodentia > Muridae > Meriones > Meriones unguiculatus. The sequence continues at coordinate 130,162,455 of NC_083351.1, read as the reverse complement.
GCCTTCTGTGGTCAGCTCCTGTCTTGTTCCTTATTTTCACCTTCTTCCAATGTCTATCCCATTTGCTTTTCTGAATGAAGATTTATCATCTTACACAGGATGTTCCTTCTTGCTTAGCTCCTTCAGGTGTACAAAGTTTAGCATGATCATCCTATATTATAAGTCTAGTATCCACTTATAAATGAGTATATACTGTTTATGTCTTTCTGCTTCTGGGATATCTCACACAGGATGACATTTTCCAGTTCCCACCATTTGCCTGCAAATTTCATGATTTCCTTGTTTTTAATTGCTGAGTAGTATTCCATTGTGTAAATGTGCCACAATTTCTGTATCCATTCCTCAATTGAGGGACATCTGAGTGGCTATTACTGTTGACCATTTTTTACTTAGATGATATTCAGACCAGACACAGGTTTTAAAAATATCAAGTAATGTTCTCTAAGAACACCAAAGTCTCTGTCACTGCTGGCTTGCTTCTCTTAGTCACATGTGCAGAAAGTCTGCACTGACAAATATAGTTGGGTGTCTATGAGTGATATCCAGCTTTATATCCTTGGGATGAATTTCCAAGATGGATAAGGTTTGAGATACATGCTTTCTCAAGAGTGTTGTCCTGGATCTTGCTGTTTTTCCTGCTGTTTTAGATGTGTATAGTGCCTTTATTCTAGAAAGTAAATCAATTCCTTACTGACTTTTTATGTAGAAAGTTGTGTAAAAGTAATGCTAGCTTGCTATGAGAGAGAGAGAGAGAGAGAGAGAGAGAGAGAGAGAGAGAGAGAGAGAGAGAAAGTTTCTCTGTTGAGAGGCTTAGGGCCTTTTTTATTTGTCTAAAGAAAACTATGGTATCTTCCGTCACATGCACAGTGAAATTGTACCCCAATCTATATAAAATAATTGGTTGATCAAGTTATTAAATAATAAAAAGTACCAGACAAGTGAATTAACACAATCTGTGAGACTTCTTGGATACCTGGGGGCATAAGGAAGGCCCATGATACTCCAAGTGAAATATGTGAGAGAATATTTGCTTAGGGTTTTGCTGGTTCCTTTTCCTATTTTTTTTTCAGGCATCAAAAAAGACAGGCAAAGATGGGCTATATTTGGCAAACAAGGCACCAAAGTTACTGTCTGTCTTAGATTCCGTGGTGTTTTCTCATTTGTCTCTACAGAACATAATCCCTTGCTGTCATGGACAGTGCACTCTCACTTCTCTAAAAAATATTATTGTTTTGTCCCAGAACAATTTGATGCACAAGTTGACACACTTCAAATTGTAGGAAATATTCATTTTCTGCCTTCAAGCCTTTGCCCTTGATCTGCATGGAATGGAGGCCTCCCTTTGTCTAGCACCGAAATCAGGTGTTACCTGAACAGTTCTAGATTACATTATGGTGCAATACAGGGCGTTGTCAGCAGGGGCTGCTTAGCCTCTGATCACTGGACAGGTTTACCTGCTTAATATTATCACCTTTGCTTTATGCAGCAAGCTGAACATTTGGAAAGTGAATCATAAATCAATTTTAGGAATCATGTGACTTCTTCCTTTTCATACTACTAATTCATGTTGTATATGCTAGTTAAAATCTGTGTTGTTCTTTTGCATAATTGTGAGTTGGAATGAGTGTGACTACTCTCAGACATTAGTGCAGAAGCTTTCCTCCTCACAGTCTACCTGTTGTCTGTTACTACTCCTCTACTGCCTCTACTATGCAAATCTCTATGGAAGACTGTTCTCCTAAGACTGTACAGCTGAATGTAGACAGGGGTTTGAAGCTGATAGTACCTGACTGAGCTGGCTAGTATTATGCCAACTTGATACAAGTTAGAGTTATCTGAAAGAATATAACCACAATTAAGAAAATAATGTCATAAGATCTGGCTGTAAACATCTTTCTTAATTCATTATTAAAATAGAAGTGCACAACCCATTGTGGATGGTGCCATACCCGGGATGGTGCTCCTAAGCAGGTTGTATAAGCCATGATGAGCAAGCCATTACATGGCACCACTTCATAGCCTCTTGATCAGATCCTGCCTCCAGGTTCCTGCTCTATATGAGTTCCTATGTTAACTTCCTTCTGTGACCTGGAAGCATAAGTGAAATAAGACCTTTTCTTCTGTACTGACTGGTTTTATGTCAATTTCACAAAACTAGATTCATCAGAGAGTAAAGCACCTCATTTGAAAACATGCCTCCATAAGATCCAGTTGTAAATTATCTTGATTAGTGATCAGTGGGCAAAGGTCCAGACATTGTGAGTGATGGCATTGCTGGGTTGGTGGTCCTGGATTCTATAAGCAACCAGGCTGAGTAAGCCATGTGAAGCAAGCCAGTAAACAACACTCTTCCCTAACATCTGCATCAACTCTAACCTCAAGATTTCTGTCCTCCTTGAGTTCTTGTCCACACTTTTTTTGGTGATGAACAGCAATGTGGAATTGAAAGCTGAATAAGACCTTTCCTCTCCAACTTGCTTTTTGATCATGGTGTTTGTAGCAATAGAAACCCTAAAACACATTCCCAACTTAATTTTGGTCATGGTATTTGATCACATCCATAGAAACTAAATAAGAAACTAAGTAAGCTAAGTATGACACTGACTAACCCATGCATACAAAAGAATTCTAATTTACTGTATTTACAAAATTTACCTAAATTTATGCAAAACAGAAACCTACCACTCCAACAAAAAAACAAGCTAAAATGCCAAAGATCTTTCACTCTTATTATACGGACTTGAAGACAAGGCCAGAAGGCCAAAGAGCTATGAGACAACCAATATTTTGGCTCACATCTTCCAAAGTCATCTAGTATTCAGAGAAGGATAAGACTCATAACACTTTATGGTGTCATAAAACTCTTAAAATTGCATGTTAAAATGTCAAGAACACTGTACAGAGACAGAAGTGTCCAGATTCTTCTCAATTAACCACACTGTAAGTAGGAGGGTGTTGTTTAACAGCAAAACACCCTGAACACTTCCAAGTAAAGCAATGCACATCAAAGATGTAAGCCATGGTTTCAGATGGAGCACCTGGAAATGAAAGCATGGCCAAGTGAGGCAACAAAATCATCAGAGGGCCCCTAAATAATCTCTGAGAAATCTCAGTGAACATAATCAGGAACAAAAGGGTAAAAAGTAAATTTTATTTACCTATATTGTTTTTCACTCTTAACAGTGTGCATCAATGGGTATTCCACATTGTTTTCAAAGGGTTCACTGTTGATGTACAGTGAAGACCTAGGCAAACGGTGAATGCTTCCTCTGTAAGAACAAAGGAAATAAAGTATCTCTATTTCCTCACAAAAATGAATTGAGTTCACCATTTCCTTGGAACTAGGACTGAATCTTCACTCATAGAAAAGATGAACTAAAACTACTCTATGTCCTGAGATTTTTTTTATAACCTACATAAGAGTAGGATACAATGTTTGGAACTTAACCCAGTTCTTTTGAACATGTGTGTGTGTGTTTAGCTCAGAGTCTTTTATTTCTGCAGGATTTTTAAAATTGTTTTAATTTATATATATATATATATATATATATTTACTTTACATCTGGAGTGTAGCCCCATCCTTTGTCCGCTCCCAGTCCCATCCTCCCTCCCTTTTCCCATCTATCCTCTCCCCTAGTTCACTGAAAGGAGGATCCTATTTACCTACCATCTTACCTTTGCTTATCAAGTCTTATTAGGACTGCCTGGATCCTCTTTCTCTGTGGCCTGGCAAGGCTGCCCTGAAAGGGGAAGTGTTCAAAAAGCAAGCATATATACAATAAATGCTAGACTATACAAAAAGGACATTTGCTCAACTATGTTCATAAGAGCTTTATTCATAAGAGCCAGAATTTGGAAACAACCTAGACGCCCCTCAACAGAAGAATGCATACAGAAATTGTGGTAGATTTACACAATGGAATACTACTCAGCTATTAAAAACAAGAAAATCATGAACTTTGCAGGCAAATGGATGGAACTAGAAATGACCATAGTGAGTAAGGTAATCCAGAACTAGAAAGACATGCATGCTATATATTCACTTATAAGCAGATACTAGCCATTTAATACTGAATAACCATACTAAAATCCACAAACCTAAAGAAGCTAAAGAACAAGGAGTATGTTAGGGCAGATGCTAAATTCCCATTCAGAATGGCAAACAGGATCGACACCAGAAGTGGTAAAGAGAAATAACAGTAAGGGAGCCTACTGTAGAGGGTGCTCTGAAAGGCTCCACCCAAAAGTGGATTGAAGCAAATGCTGGGACTCACAGCCAACCTTTGGCCAGCTCACATGGAAGAAGTGGCTGTGGGATAGAAGTACATGGAAAGGACACTAGCCCCACACAGAGACCAACAAAGCTAAAACCCTGAGCCCAGGGGCTCCTGCGGAGACTAGTGTACCAACCAAAAACTATGTGTGGAGAGGACCTAGACCCCCTGCTCAGTTGTAGCAGATTGGCATCTCAGTCTCCTTGTCAGTTCCTTAATAAGGGGAGCAGGGGCTGCCTCTGTCATGAAATCAATTGCCTGCCCTTTGATCACTTGCCTCTGGAGATGTGGCCTTGCCAGGCCACAGAGGAAAAGCATCCATGCAGTCCTTATGAGACTTGATAAGCTATGGGCAGATGGCAGAGGAGGTGATCTTCAATGGATAAGGGGAAGTAGATAGTGGGAAAGAGGGAGAGATGGTTGGACTGGGAGAAGTTGAGGCAGGGGGCTTCAGTCGTGTTATATAATGAATAAATTGTAAAAAAATTTAAAAAAATCAAATTTATCTGTTTTTTTGTGATGATTGTTTTTATGACTATCAGATAATTTTTCTTCTTACATAGAGAACATTGCCTTAGAAAGTATATAGAAAGTAAAGAGAGAAAATTAAAGGTTGTTGGAACAGTTGGAGCTTTGCTCTATTCACAAAAGTTGTGTATGTGTATATATGCATATATGTAAAAATGGCTGGAGCTTGGTCCTTGCAGCTTTGCTCCAAGCATGTTTGTTTGTATTGTGTATGTAGGTAGGTAGGTAGGTAAGTACATTTGAAAGTTGTTGAAGCTTGTTGGAATTTACATGTTGGAGTTGCTTTACTTATCCACTAAGTGTGTTTGTGTGAGAGAGAATGTCATTCTTTTCTCTCTTTCTCTTTTCTTTCTCATCAGCCCCCAAAGAGTTGAAGGAGGTGAGAGTTTCTCACCAGTTACAAGCAGTACTGGCCTCTTTCACTTTTAATCCTCTGTTCTCATCATCAGAGCCTCCAAGTTGTCAGTTACAAAGTACTGGCTCCCATTGTCCAGGAGCAATGTTATGACCCTCTCTCTGACTCTGTGTTCACAATTTCAGCCGCCTGTGACCTGTCTAAACTGGCTTTCAGCAGAGGATACTCCTTGTGACTCATCAATGAATCATAATATTCTGGAAAAGACTCACATGGTTGATTTTTCATAGTTTGATTTTGCAGGTGATTTTATTTCACTAAACTTATGTGTGAATATCATCACTAGGGAGGTTATACAGCAGAAGGGAAGTTGGATATTGACTTTCCCACCATCTGGACTGTGTGTGAGCACATTTGCAAGGGTCTGAATCAGCAAAGGTCAGGTGTGTCCTTTGCCCCAGTACTGTTCTTCCTGTCGATGACCATTTTCCTGTTGATTGTGTCTATGACTTAGGACTCAGAGAATGGTTCACCTCATGAGTCACTGAGTCACAGAGTGATGGAAGTTCTTATATACTTCCTGTCTATGCTCCCCATAGCATATATATTTTACTTAGGTGGTTATTGGCTGCATTTGTTTGAGGTTGAAGAATTTGAGTATTGGTCTTGAATAAAGAAAAACACAGTACGGACACTTTTCTATATTATAGAGAGAATTGAGACTGGGTATGAATTCAGATAGATAAATGGCATAGCTTCACTATCCACATTTTCTTTGAGCAAACAGGGCAGGAGCTTACATTGCTAGCTTCCTGCTCGGTGATCCCACTCTTCTGTTGGGAATGTCGTTAAGATGTGAGTGTCCTAATAGAATTATTCTGGAGTACCTAGGATCACAGTGTTGTGAAAAATTGATTCTAGACTCAGAAATAATAGACTGTAAGCTGCAAATCTCTCACCATTTTTTTTTTTTTTTACAAATACCTAACTCTGGGTCTTCAGTGGTGTTAAAGTTAGTTAACCCTTGAAAGGTCTTAGAGATAGAGACCAGGTAAAAACATCCTTATGCTCTATATTTCCATGCTCTTGACAGCATGTGACAAGGAATTACAGAAGGAGAGTAATTCATATTTGCAAGGGATATCTAATTCACTTATGCCTCAAGTTATAGAATTAAATGTAAGGAGCCATCTTCTTTAATACCAGCTCAGCTTGATGAGTGCTGATCCCATCTAGACAGTGTATGGTTTTAGGTAATAATCTAATTTTTTCACATTGTGACTCATTCCTCTTTTCTGGTTAGATCTTACATTGGAACTAGCACTAGTGAACTATTAGGTCTTCTATTAAATATTTTTATGTTTTGTTTTTAAGTTAATTCAATTTACATTTTGGTCATAGGGCCCTCTCTGCTCTCCTTTCAGCCCCATCCTTGCTCCTGAATCCCCTGCCTCCTACCCAGACACCCTAGCTCATCCATTCAAATGAGGATTGAGTTTTTCTTTCTCCCATGTGGCCTGGTAGGTCAATCCCATTAGGGGGAAATGATCATAAAGTAGGCAACATAGTCGATGTCAGAGATATCCCCTACTCCTCCATCTAGTGGGCCCACATGAAACCCAAGATGTCCAGCAGCTACTTATAAGTAGAAAGCATACATGCAGATCATACATTGTCCTTGATTTGTGCTTCAGACTCCATAGTCAACACAGGGATCTGCTTGATTTGTTCTGGTGGTCTTCTTGTGGAACTATGGTCACCTATAAGTCTATTTATCCTCCCTTCCTCTTTTTCAGTAGACTCCCTATTATTTGTCCAGTTTTTAGCCATGAACCCAGTACCTCTTTCAAACCATTGATGTGTGGAGCCTCTAAGAGTGCAACTCTGGTGGATTTTTGTCTACATGCATATCAGAGTATCACTTGTAGTGATCAGGGTTGTCTTTCTTTCATGGGTTGTGTTTTAGGTTTGTACCCAGCATTGTTTGGACATTCCCTCAGTCTCTGTTCTATCTGTTCTATCTTTGTCCCTGCAGACCTTGTAGGTAGGATAAGTTTTGGGTTGAGGTTTGTGTGGGTGATTTGGTGCTCTCCTCTCCCTACCAAGAGTATTGTCTACATAAAAGGTGTCCACTTTAGTTTCCATGGCCCCACTACTAGGAGCCATAGATAAGAGATCTATGCTCTCAGAGACCTATTTTGACTTAGGTCTGTAGCTTGTCAGAGAGATGCCCCCACCCACTGATACACTTCTCTGTAGGCCTTCTGCCCTCATGCCTCTATTCTTCCCAGGTCTGATCACTACCCTTATTTCTCTCTGATTTTTCTATGCCTCCTTAATTCTGCTCTTCACCTACTACCTCTGTCTATTTTATTTCTCTTCTGAGTGAGATTTACACATCCTCCCTGTATTCTCCTTGGTACTTATCTTCTTTGGGTCTGTACATTGTAGTATATTTATCCTGTACTGTATGATTAACATCTGCTTATAACAGAGTACATACCATGTGTTTCTTTCTGGGTCTGTGGTACCTCACCCTAGATGACCTTTTTTAGTTCCATCCATTTGCATGCAAATTTCATGATTTCCTTGTTTCTAATGGCTGAGTAGTATTCCATTGCATGAGTGTACCACAGTTTCTTTATTCTTTGGTTGAGGGACATACAGATTTTTTGAGTTTCTCGTTATTACAAATAAAGCTGCTAAGAACATGATTGAACAAATGTTTTTGTTGTATGGTGGAACAACTTTAGGTGTATGCCCAGGAGTGGTATAACTGGGTCTTAAGGTATGGATATTGGCAGTTTTATGAGAAAGTACCGGATTTATTGCCGACTTAACAAAATGTAGCTAATGAGAAAAATAAGAAAAAAAATGTCTCTTTCCCCTCACAAAAATAAAAACACCAGGAAGTGTAAAAAAAAATGTTGATGTTTTCTTTAAGGGTTTTTTCACCATTCATAATTTCTTGGCTGAGAATTTTCTGGCTAGTGCTTTATTCCATTTTTAAAATGGATAATTTGTTTTGTTGGTGTTTAATTTCTTTAGTTTTGTATGTATTTTGGATATTAGCCCTTTGTCAGATGTAGGATTGGTAAAGACATTTTTTCCAATCTGTAGAGTGCTGTTTCACTCTGTTGATAGTGTCCTTTATTTTACAGAAGCTTTTCAGCCTCAAGAGGTCCCATTTATTAATTGTAATTCTTAGATCCTGAGCTGTTGGTGTTCTGTTCAAGAAGTTGTCTCCTATACCAATCATTGTAAGGTTCTTACCCCCTTTCTCATCTAACATATTTATTGCATCTGGTTTTTTTTTGTTTTGTTTTTTTGTTTTTGTTTTTTTTACTTTTCAAAAATTTATTTATATTTTTATAAATTACAATTTATTCACATTGTATTCCGGCTGTAGCCCCTTTCCTCCTCCCCTCCCATTCCACTTTTTCCAAGTCCACTGATAGGGGAGGCCCTCCTCCCCTTCCATTTGACCCTAGCCAATCAGCTCTCATCAGGACTGGCTGCATTATCTTCCTCTGTGGCCTGGTAAGGCCTGGTGATCAAAGAGTGATCCACTGAGTGTATATCAGAGTAGTTCCTGTTCCCATTACTAGGGAACCCACTTGGAGACTGGGCTGCCATAGACTACATCTGTGCAGCAGTTCTAGGGGTTCTAGGTTATCTCCATGTATGGTCCATGGTTGGAGTATCAGTCTCAGAAAAGACCCCTATGCCCAGAATTTTTTGATCTGTTGCTCTCCTTGTGGAGCTCCTGTCCCTTCCAGGTCTGCATATTTCCACCTTCTTTCATAAGATTTCATATACTTTGCCCAAAGTTCGGCTAAAAGTCTCCGCATCGCCTTTAATACCTTGCTTGGTAAAGTGTTTCAACTGCCCTCTGTGGTGGGCTCCTGTCCTGTTGCCTGTTTTCTTCCTCTTCCAATGTCCATCCCCTTTGCCTTTCTGCATGAGGATTGATCATCTTACCCAGAGTCCTCCTCCTTGCTTAGCTTCTTTAGGTGTACTGGTTTTAGTATGTTTTTCCTATATTATACATCTAATATCTTCTTATAAGTGAGTATATATCATGTGTGTCTCTCTGCTTCTGGGATGATCTTTTCTAGATCCCACCATTTGCCTGAAAATTTCATGATTTCCTTGTTTTTAATTGCTGAGTAGTATTCCATTGTGTAAATGTACCATAGTTTATGTATCCATTCCTCATTTGAGGGACATCTGGGTTGTTTCCATATTCTGGCTATAACTAATAAGCTGATACGAACATGGTTGAACAAATATCTTTGCTGTATACTTGAGCATATTTTTGAAATATGTCTAGAAGTGGTATAGCTTGATCTTGAGGAAACACGATTCCTAATTGTCAGAGAAAGCACCAGATTGATTTCCAAAGTGGTTGGACAAGTTTACATTTCCACCAGTAATTGAGGAGGGTTCCCCTTTCTCCACATCCTCTCCAGCATGTGTTGTCACTTGAGTTTTTGATCTTAGCCATTCTGATGGGTATAAGGTGAAATCTCAGGGTCATTTTGGTTTGCATTTCCATGATGAATAGGGATGTTGAGCATTTAAGTGTTTTTCTGCTTTCTGATATTCCTCTATTGAGAATTCTCTATTTACCTCTGTATAACATTTTTAAATTGGATTACTTGATTTTTTGCTGTTTAACTTCTTTCTTTTTTTTTAAGATTTATTCATTTATTATGTATACACAAGATCTTATTATGCACCAGATCTCCTTATAGGTTGCTGTGAGCCACCATGGGGTTTCTGGGAATTGAACTCAGGACCTTCGGAAGAACAGCCTGTGTTCATAACCTCTGAGCCATCTCTCCAGCCCAGGCTGTTTAACTTCTTGAGTTCTTTATATATTCTGGATATTAGCCCTTTGTCAGATATAGGGTTGTTTAACTCATGTCTACATGTAGAAAAGTACAAATACATGCATATTTATCACCCTGAACAAAACTAAAGTCCAAGTGGATCAAAGACCTCAACATAAAACCAGACATACTAAACCTCTTAGAAGAAAAAGTGGGAAAGAGCCTTGAACTCATTTGCGCAGGAGACAACTTCTTGAACAGAATACCAACAGCAAAAGCTCTAAGATCAACAATCAATAAATGGGACCTCACGAAACTGAGTAGCTTCTGTAAAGCAGTGTCGTCAGAACAAAATGAGAGCCTAAAGACTGGGAAAGGATCTTCACCAATCTTATAACTGACAGAAGGCTAAATATCCAGTATCTGATTTTATGCTGAGGTTTTTGATCCACTTGCGTTTGAGTTTTGTGCAGGGCAATGAATATGGATCTATTTGCATTTTTCTAAAAGTAGACATCCAGTTAGACTAGTACCATTTGTTGAAGATGCTACCTCTTATCCACTGTATCATTTTGGCTTGTTTTTCAAAAATCAAGTATCCATAGGTGTATGGGTGCATACACATTGTTTAAATTTGGTTTTGTCATGAAATATGTTTTTTTTTCTCCCTCTCTGGTGATTTAAAGTTTTGCTGTGCATAGTAGTCTTGGTTGGCATCTTAGTGTCTGCAAGACCTTTTCCTAGACCCTTCTGGCTTTCATAATCTCTGTGGAGAAGTCAGGTGTGATTCTGGGAGGTCTAACTTCATATGCTATTTGGCATTTTTCCTTTGCTTCTTTTAATATTTTTCTTTGTTCTGTAGAGTTAGTGTTCTGATTATAATATTGCAGGTGGGATTTCTTTTTTTTTTTTTCAATGCAGTTTATTCAGGAACCTTGAACAATCATCTGACCCTGGAGAAAGCCAGCCCACAGCTTAAATAGCCTCTGGGTAGCCAACCCAGGCGTGCCACGTGGGCAATGCAGATAGGTCCACATACATGGAAGCAAGCCAGATCCTCAGCCTCAGCCAAATGTGGAATTGTTCGTGACAGAGAGCACTCACCATCCGGAAGGTGGAAGGCAGAAACCAGCTCCATCTTTAAGGCACAGCATTCCGCAGCTCTCTACAGTTCCCCCTTTTTGTTTTAGACGCATCAGGGAAGAGTAGAGGTCTGATCTCTGATATTAGAAATAAATTGGGACTTTGTACCGATGTTCATTTAGGTGTCATCCACCCAAAGAGCATCAGACCCGTCCGATACCTTTTTCTCAGAGACGGGATTTCTTTTCTGGTCTAGTTTATTTGGTGTTCTGTAAGGCCCTTGTATGTTTAAAGGCATTTCTGGCTTTCGGATGGTGTAATTTTCTTCTATGATTGTCTTGAAAATATTTTCTGGTCCTTAGATTCTGGAATTTTTTTTCTATTCCTAATTTTCTTAGGTTTCATCTTTTCATGGTGTCCTGATTTTGGATGTTTTGTGTCAGGAATTTTTCTGTTTTCATATTTTCTTAGAGAGATGTATCGATTTCTTCAATTTCATCTTCAATGCCTAAAATTCTCTTTTCCATCTCTTGTAGTCTGGTGATGATTTTTACCTCTGTATTTCCTGATCTGTAAGTTTTCCATCATCAGGTTTTCCTGATTTTTCTTTTCTTTATTCTAATTCATTTTCAGGTCTTGAACAGTTTTCCTCATTTACTTCATCTGTTTTATGATGGTTTCCTGTTTGTGCTTGATAGCCTCTCTTTGTTTGGTACTATCTTCCTGTATTTCTTTGAGGTATTTTATTCATTTTCTGTTTATATGCTTCTAATAACAGCATAATTATAGATTTAAAGTCATCTACCTGTGTGGTTTCTTCTGTCCTAACTAAGAGAAACACCAGGGTCCATCATAGGGAGACTGAGTCTACAGCATCACTGTCTTTTCCACATTTATATTCAGAAAAGCCAGAGAGACCTACTGCATATGATGTCTAGGATTATTGAGCAGGGAAGAATTTGTGGGGTTCAGACATAGAAAACGTGCAGGGGTCCAAAGAGAAGCAACACACTTAAACTTGTCTTAGTATAATGAAAAAAAATTAAGATACTGATAAAATAAATTGAAGAAAACATAAAAAAGGCAGAAAGATCAGTAGGATTAACATAGCAAGAGTGGGCCATCCTACCATATGAAATTTCAGTTTGGGGAATGGCTTACATATAACAGAGCTTTTGAGTAAAGTGCCTTTCCATATTCACTTCCAGGGATCACAGGATGATTCCAAGGTTACTGGTTGCTTTCCACAGACTGGTGATTAGACTGTATTGCTGCAGACAACACTTACACAACTTAATGTGCATGGAGATGTCAAGCTTAGCCTATCTAGAGCCTTCACCCCTCCTGAGTAGTGTTCATGGTACTAAACACTAGTACTCTGCATGTTAACAAAGGAGAAATGTAAACCCTAATTCAGCTATGAAGCCCTAGATCTACAATCCTGATCTTCCTGCAAGTTGCATCATAGCAATAGTGGCACAAAAACTGTGAAAGTAACCAAAAATCATTTAATTTGATTTAAGGCCCACTTCACAAAATGGAACTGATGGCCAAGAATTCCAGAGTATCTAAGAATCTGTGGTTTGATAGTCCAGGAATCAAACTGAAAACTAAATACCACTGAGCAGTATAAGTATTCATTAAAGGAACATAGCAATAATATAGTTTCTTATGAAATTCTGCTACACTCCTACATCAGCATCTCGTCCAGCTATCATGAGAGAAGCTTCCTGCTGCTGAACAATGTGCAAAGAGAAACCATAACATTCAATCCTAATTGTCTTCAGGGTTTATGGAATTCTGTGGACAAGGAGGCAGGAAGATTTGTAAGAGTCAGAGGAGATGGAGGACAGTAAGGAAAGAACACCTTCTGAACACAGCAGGACTGATGCAAACATGAATTCACAAAGACTGTGGCTGCTTGCTCAGGGCATGCACTGCTCGGGTAGAGGTGAAGTTTCATTGCTCAGAGGAGACATGGACAGAGCCCCATCCATAACCCAGAAATTATCTCCAATTGATAACTGCTTCCAAATGAAAGATAGTTTTAGTCAATGGAGTTTCAGTAGGTATCCAAAGCACACATAATTCAAGGCACCATGCTGAGCTGTAGATGCCAATATAAAATGAAACCAAAGGTATTTTGGAGGGGCTTTGTCTCATGCTTTGGCAGTGCTTTTGTTTTGTTTTACATTTGTCTATACATTATATTTTCCAATTTTGTGTTTTTATGGAATTTTTGTGTGGTAATATGTGTCTCTCTGAATTTCTATGTGTTTCCTGAAATTTTTCTTTCACTCCTTTTCTCTTGTCTTTAATTTTTTTATTTTTGTGGTCCTAGTATGGTGTTTCATTTCAGATAATAATAATAATAATAATAATAATTATTATTATTATTATTATTACTTTTCAGATGCCTATTCTTATCCTAATGAGTGATAGAATGAAGGGGAGTGATTTGGATGTGTGTGGAGTGTCTGGGCATAGTTGAGAATAGTGAGGCCGTAATCGAAATGTATTGTCTTAAAATGTTTTCAATAAAAACATTAACTAAAAAATAAAGAGAAAGAAGTCTGAGATGTCCGTAAACTCTGACTCAAGTAGAAACCTGGAGTGTGGTTAATAATAATATCTACATCTTAGAGCACACACCGTGTTTTGTCCAAAGTCACTATGTTGTGCACTTTCGTATACATCAGTTTATTTTCAGAAATTCCTGTAAGGAGGATTATTTCCTTTCCCTAATTAAGAAGACTAAGAACAAAAATAGATCCATATTTATCACCCTGCACAAAACTAAAGTCCAGGTGGATCAAAGACCTCAACATACACTAAATCGATGAGAAGAAAAAGTGTGGAAGAGCCTAGAACTCATTGGCACAGGAAACAACTTCCTGAATAAAACAGTACATGCTCTAAGAGCAACATTCAATAAATGGGACATCATGAAACAGAAAAGCTTCTGTAAAGCAAAGGACAGTGTCATCAGAACAAAACGACAGCCTACAGACTGGGAAAGGATTTTCACCAACCCTATATCTGACAGAGGGCTGATATCCATAGTATATATAGAACTAAATAAGTTAAAAAGCAATAAGTCAAGCAATCCAATTAAAAAATGGGTTATGGAGCTAAGCAGAGAATTCTTTGTAGAAGAATATAGAATGGCAGAGAAACACTTAAAGAGATGCTCAACGCATGTCTGGTTGCATGCGGGTTGATGCCCCAGGTCCCGCCTCTGAGAAAAAGGTATCGGACGGGTCTGATGCTCTTTGGGTGGATGACACCTAAATGAACATCGGTACAAAGTCCCAATTTATTTCTAATATCAGAGATCAGACCTCTACTCTTGCCTGATGCATCTAAAACAAAAAGGGGGAACTGTAGAGAGCTGCGGAATGCTGTGCCTTAAAGATGGAGCTGGTTTCTGCCTTCCACCTTCCCGATGGTGAGTGCTCTCTGTCACGAACAATTCCACATTTGGCTAAGGCTGAGGATCTGGCTTGCTTCCATGTATGTGGACCTATCTGCATTGCCCACGTGGCACGCCTGGGTTGGCTACCCAGAGGCTATTTAAGCTGTGGGCTGGCTTTCCCCAGGGTCCGAGGATTGTTCAAGGTTCCTGAATAAACTGCATTGAAAAAAAAAAAAAGAGATGCTCAACGTCCTTAGCTATCAGAGAGATGCAAATCAAAACGACCCTGAGATTTCACCTTACACCCATCAGAATGGCTAAACTCAAATGACAACACGTGCTGGAGAGGTTGTGGAGATAGGAGAGTCCTGCTCCATTGCTGGTGGGAATGTAAACTTGTACAACCACTTTGGAAATCAATCTGGTGCTTTCTCAGAAAATTAGGAATAGTGCTTCCTCAGGATCAAGCTATATACCACTCCTAGGCATATATCCAAAAGATGCTCAAGTACACAACATGGACATTTGCTCAACCATGTTTGTAGCAGCTTTATTCATAATAGCCAAACCCGGGAAACCACCCAAATGTCCATCAATGAAGGAATTGATACAGAAATTGTGGTATTTTTTACACAATGGAATACTACTCAGCAATTAAAAACAAGGAAATCATGAACTTTGCAGGCAAATGGTGAGATCTAGAAAAGATCATTCTGAGTGAGCTATCCCAGGAGCAGAAAGATTCACGTGGTATGTACTCACTGATAAGTGGGTACTAGACCTATAAGATAGAATAAACATACTAAAATCTGTACACCTAAAGAAGATAAATAAGAATGAGGACCTGGACTAAGATGATCAATCCTCACTTAGAAAGACAAATGGGATGGCCATTGGAAGTAGGAGAAAACAAGTAACAGGACAGGAGCCTATGACAGAGGGCCTCTGAAAGACTCTACCTAGCACTGTATCAAAGCAGATGCTGAGACTCATAAGCAAACCTTCGGCAGAGTGCAAGGAATCATATGAAAGAGAGGGGAGTTAGTATGACCTGGAGAGAACAGGAGCTCCACAAGGACCAAAAATATTTGGGCACACGGGTCTTATATGAGACTGTTTCTCTAACCAAGGACCATGTATGGATATAACCTAGAACCCCTGCTTGGATGTAGCCCATGGTAGCTCAGTATCCAAGTTGGTGCCCTACTAAGGGGAACAGGTACTATTTCTGACATGAACTCAATGGCTGGCTCTTTGACTTCCCCTTCCCCCCCCCCAGGGAGGAGCAGCCTTGCTAGGCCACATAGGAGGACAGTGCAGCCAGTCCTGAAGATACCTTATAAGCTAGGGTCAGACGGAAGGGGAGGAGAACCTCCCCTATCAGTGGACTTGGAAAGGGGCAGGGAGGAGAGAAGGGAGAAAGGGAGGGTTTGGGAGGGAATGAGAGAGCTGGTTATGGCTGGCATACATCTTATAGCTGAGTTATAGAATATGGAAAACGAATCTAGTATTGACCTGGAGGTGTCATTTCTATTGGATGGCTTTCAATGCTGTAGAAAAGTAGCCATCAATTTTACTCAGCACTGAACTCTGTTTAATAGTGATTTGCTGGCACTACATGCCCACTGGTGCAATAGTGGCATGAACTACATGGATCTCCCCAGTAACTCTCTGATTGGACTTATGTCTTGATTCACAAGATGAAATCAATAATTGGTACCATTATTCAGTTAAAAACTTATGACCAGACAGATCATAATCTACAGGAACAAATAGACTTCTATACTGCTACAAAACAGCGAAGAAATAAAATGAACTTCTAATGAATTATTATTATTATATGCCCAAAACAATGCATCTCTCAATCCATTTCTGGAAGCTTCTACTTGAAGTAGGTGGTGATTAATACAAAGGCATATAACTGGTCAAGAATACTGAGCTTTCAAAGTGCTCAGCTGGAAATGAAACAGATACATAACTACCCCTCCTCCATGGTTCAGATAACACTGTGGAAGTGTGGAAAGATACAGTGTGAGAGCCAGAGACAGTTGATGACTACAAGGAAGCAGTGTCTTCTGGACACAGAAGGCAGCTGTGCAGATGATCTCTCAGGTAGTGTGTAAGCACACAGTAGACCTGTGTAAGATAAGCAAAAGAAATCCTAACATGGGCAAAGCAGCCACATATGAAATCCCATTCCTAGAAAGTTTTAGCAGTTGGAAGAGGCAGAATCATTGTTCTCTAAGACTGCTTGTAACCTCTAGTAAACCAATCACACCAGCAAGATTCCACAGACCCACAAATATCATGGAGCAACAATTACTCTTGATGTTTAAAAAAAATTGTCACAGAAAGGTTTGTACTTTAGGATGTTAAGATCTGGGAAGGAAAGGCTGAGTGGATTGAGTAACCTAATAACTCCCATAAAACACTAGTGAACTAATTAGTGAAAAGAACATAGTTCCAGGGGTCATTTCTGTAGTGCCTTATTTTCTGACTTCCTCTCTAGTTTTGGACTGGAGAGGGAGAAATACGGGAAGTGGGATACTGGAAGTTGATATAGGGGCACCCTTGGATCTAGGGTAAATACACTGAAATTTTAAAAAAGAATTACGTTTTCTAATATTTGGATGAGTATCTATGCATCTGCTCCCATCACCTGCCACTAGAAGCCTCTGATGTGACTGGGCTAGGCACTGATCTTTGAGTACAACAAAATATTTCTAGGAATCACTTCATGGGCTCAATTGAATTGTTTTGTTTTGGTCAGTCCTATTTGTTTCTATGCTAGGTCTCTTAGGCATCCAGCTTCTGGTTCCAGGCCATCCAGGCCGTTTGGGGCCTGGGCTCCCTCTTGTGGCTTAGATTTCAAGTTAGATGAATCATTGGTTGGCCATTCTCACAGGCTCTGAACCACTATTGCCCCAGCATAACTTGCAGGCAGGACAGATTTGGGTGAAAGGGTTAGTGGCTTGGTTGATGTCTTGGTCCCACCATTGGGAGCCTTAGCTGGTTACAGAAGATGGATGATTGAGACTTGACATTCTTCTTTATAAGAAATCCTCACTAGTGTCACTCTTATAGTTTCAAGAAGGTTTCCATACCATCCACAAAATTGCCACCATATTCCTGTCATTTCTCCTTGTACTCTCTCCTTCTCCCACCTTCTTGTTCCCACCCTTCTTCTTGTCCCCAGTCCAATGGCAGAATCTAATCTATTACCCCTTCTCAGGGTGAATGGTCCATGCATTCTGCCTTGTGCAGTCCTTGTTACTTAGCCTCTCTGTGTCTTTGGATTATAACATGATTAGCCTTTATTAACATCTTAAAATTTACTTATAAGTATGTACAAGTATCATGCTTGTCCTTCTGGATCTCTGTTGCCTTGCTAAGAATATTTTTTTTTCAGTTTCCATTCACTTGCATAAAAATTTCATGAGGTTGTCTTTTTTTTTTCCCTAAAAACTAGGTAATAATCCATTTGTAAATGCACCATGTTTTCTTTATCCTTTCTTCTGTTGAGGGACATGTCCATTGTTCCCAGTTTCTGGTTATTATGAATAAAATTGCTATGAACACAGTTGATTAATGTCCTTGTTGTAAGATATAGCAAAGCATTAGGCTGGACTCACTATACTCCAGCAAAGGGGTGGGGGGAGTTTTGTACGATCCAGAGGGGCTGAAGATACCAGGAGAAAAAGGTCCATAATATCAACTAATAAGAACCTATCAGGGCTCACAGAGACTGGAGCAGCAATCATTGAGCGTGCATGATTCTATGTTAGGTCCTCCAGATACATGAAGTTGTTGTTTAGCTTGGAGTATGTGAGACTCCTAACAGTGGGAGTAGGGGTGTCTTCTGACATGTTCTTCTACTCCTAAGACCATTTTAATCTTCCCAGGTTGCCTCATCCAGCCCTTGTATGAGGGTTTGTGTCTAGTCTAATTTAACTTGTTGTGCTGTGTTCAGTTTATATCTCTGGGAGGCTTGCTCTTTTCTGAAAGGAAATAGAGTAGCAGTACTTCTGGGGAACATGGAGACCAGTGGAGGGTGATGGGAAGAAGTGCAGGGAGGGGAGACTATAATCAGGATTATGGTATGAGTGAAGAATAACAAACAGAAAACTTATGATCTCCTAGTGAGACTTCAAGGACACAACTGCCACTGATCTTGACCTACATGAAAGAACCCAAACATAGTTGATGACTTACCTAATATGACCAAACTTACCCGTGAAAGTCTACACTGTGGTGAAGAATACAGATGAATGATGGTCCTATCTACCTTTCTAGTGTGCGGCAATAACATCAAGTCAGCTCATGTTAGAGTAGCTTAGAAAGACCAGGTGAACTTGGATTCTTCAACCTTATTCCTTGATCACACTTGATTTCTGAGGCCAACTGAGAAGATCCCGAAATTTGTGGAAGAGAATAGTGCCTTTTCACCTGGTGCAATAATGAATGAAGAAAGATAAACTGAGAAGAACTTATCCCATAACACTAACTAGGTTATAACTAGGAACACTTCATTAAGGACCCTGGAAATATGAGAAAGGATGAAAATATGGGGAAAGTTGGTCCATTCAACATATGTTCATATAAAAGAGTTTACAATAAAGTGAAGGGTGGGGATCTGAAAACACAAAGGTATTACAGCAAAAGAGTTGAGGAGCTATTTGGCTGGTTAGATATTCAAGATCCTCGATACAGACACGCAAGGATGAGTTGACATTACCTGCGTCATGGTGGAGGAAGAGATCCCTGGTCAGATTTGAAGGGGAATCAGATAGCAGTAATGATTTGTAAGTGACTTGACTTACTGGGATTCTTGACGGAAATGAGATAAGACAAGGACTAGAACAGACATTGTTTGCAGAAACTCAGAGCTCTGAATGGAGCCATCCCAATATTTTCCAGTAGGTAATGAATAATTAGGCATTTCAAAGACTTATAGCTATAATACTGCAGTTCTCCATAAAACATAAATACTCTACAATGATTATCTCATATTTAAATATGTATTGGTTAAATTTAGGTTTTATACAAGTTGGATATAGGGTGTAGTGGAAAGAGGTCAAAGAAGTAAAAAAAAGTTAATCCTTTAACCTCCTTGATTAAAGGATAATATTTTGAGAGTAGCTACTGATGACTAATATATTTTCTAACAGTTGCCCCTTCAGCACTGGTACAGTGGAAATTGCCTCCAACATGGCTATGTTAAGGAAGATCTTTCCACCGGTGGTGGAGAGGAAAATTCCTAAGTGAAAAATTAAAGTGAGTGGAACTGAGGTTGAGGACAGTAATTAGAGAATTACTGATAGTGAATCCAAAGTCTTCTGAAAGTAGATGAAATCAATCCTGAGAAATAGTTGATGTTTGTACAACAATGATCATATCCCAAAGGTCACTGAAATTTATATCTAAAATGAGAGTATTAGGAATTTCAGGTGATATATGTGTTACTGAATGAAACATTGACAGATCTGATGGTGCTTAGGCTTGGGCTCTCAACTTAACCTCAATTAGAAAACTGTCAGATAGTTTTATGAGACCACATGTACTAGGACCTTCATTTCCCTACATGGCTTTGACCTTGAACAACACTTTCACTTGGAGTCACTTTGCAACTTCAGGCTTCTTATGAGTACTAGTTGTGTTCCTCTGTGACACTGGAAAGAATGCATATCAAGGTCTGTGTTCTCATAGGATCCCAATGCAGCTGTGGATTAAACATGATACACAAGTGTAGAAGATGCTGACTCAGACCACTCCATGATGGAAACTCACCTGTTATTTTAAAGTAAATGCTAGGCAGAAAGCCTATACTGAGTTGTGAGGAAGCATCCTAACCACTTTGAATTACTATTGAGATAAAATGGCAGGCTATTATATGATCCACAGCGTAAAGGTTGGTTCCCTCATTTTCTCTGTGAAGGTCCTCAAGTTCAACTCTTCACTGTCAACCACAGGCAGCCCACACCCAGCCCTCCAGGATAGCTAAGATCATATCTCAATAGAGCCTGGAGGTCCACTCTAGGCACACTCATAGCCAATCAGAAGAAAGGAGAGATTGATAGGGAGTGCTGACTTCGGATTTAAATTCTGAATGAGGTGTTGCTGGGCCAGATCCTGACACCTCAGCAACCCCTAAGGAGCTGTGGAGTGCACCAAGCCAGCAGTGATCACCACAGGTGAGACCCTGACTCTGCTAAGGCAGATTGGGAAGTGACCCTGGAAGAGAGCCTTGAGAAACACCATGGAGAATCAGGCAGAGACCCAGAAATGAGAATATCTTCTCAGCTTCAGCAGCCCTGCTGTGTGGATTTGCAGGAGGGTTGGGAATCCAAGGAGAAGTCCAGGCCCCAACTTGATCCAGGTTTGAATATATTCCAATTCAGTGCGTGTCTGGTTCTGTCCAGAGAGAGTGACAGCTGGTACCATGCACAGTAGAGACATGTTCATCTCATCCTGAGACTACAGAGACAATTTTTTTTGAACATCACCACAATGCAAAGACTTGGTTTCATTATTGTGATATACAGAAATAGTAGGTGGCTTGTTTCTAGTCAATAATTATAGAAGGCATGGCTTGTGAGATTCAGCTTGGCTTGATTCTGAAATCCTAAAAAGTCATTACCTAGTACCCCAACATCACTGGTGGTTATGGTTTCCCATGGCTTTTCCATGTGAGCCTTTTCTCACAGAGGCAAAGAATGTGTAGCAAATTTCCTAGGTGCAAAAGAGTACTGGTAACTTTGATCTTCCAAATATTTCTAAGGAAGACAGCTTAGGAGGCTCTCTTTAAATAAAAAAGGTTTCAAACAATCCCATCTCTTCCTGTATATTAGAAATAGATGTGATGCAATCTTAGTCCCAAGTCCTGAAAAAAAATTTATTTGTGATCACATTCCACAAAAGAAAACTTTTGTATCATTATAAATCAGTCCACTATCAAGTCATCAGTTATATCCTTTGACTTGTATGTCCATGGTCAACTTCCTGATCATGTTAATCTGCAGTACATGGCAGTTTTCATTTCTAGAATTTAACCCACATGTTGTGTCATCTTATGTAAAAACTGAATGTCATCTATTCCATCTCTAGTCCAAGAAAATATTTAGCCATTTCCAAAATCTTTGAGTAAATATTTGAGGGTATAGTTAGAATATATTTATTCAGCATGAGTGGCTTCACTTCTCAAGATTGTTGATGTAGTCTAAGATTCATTTTTCTTTGCTTTCTAGGTGCTTGAGACATGATTTCTGCTGGCTTCCTGGCCATCCTGTGCTTGGGAGTGGCCTCTGCTGCTCCATCACATGATTACACTTTAGATGCTGAGTGGGAGCAGTGGAAGAGGAGCTATGAAAAAATCTACAGCCCAGTAGGTCACATGGACACACAAAGAGGGTCCTTGTAGAGCATGCTCATTACTGTTGGGGGTTCTCTGATATAATAGTGTCCATAGAGGCTACCCCTACCTGAGGTATTAATGTAACAAAAGGTGAGCACAAGGTGGCCACATCTCTGTTCATTATGGTGTTGAGAGTCATGTACTTTGCTGTCCTGATTTCTATGCATCTGTAGCAGCAAGTCCACTTGGTCAGCTAGAACAGAGATATAATGGGAAGTAAATGCCATCTATTATGTTTATTTCCAGGAAGAGGAAAAACAGAGGAGAGCAGTATGGGAAGAAAATATGAAAATGTTCAAACTGCACAGTGGGGTGAATGGTCTGTGGATAAACAACGTCACTATAGAGATGAATGAATTTGGTGACAGGGTGAGTGTGAATGAAATTGTTTTACTTGCTTCTGCTTTTTCTCTTGTTGTTTCAATGGAGTCTCAATGTGCTTTTCTTTGAAGACTGGTGAAGAAATGAGGAAAATGATGAATAACAGTTCAGTTCTGACTCTAAGAAATGGGAAACACATCCAGAAACGTGGGAATGTTCCAATCCCCACAACTTTGGATTGGAGAAAGGAAGGCTATGTGACTCCTGTGAGAAGTCAGGTATGACAACATCACATGGCTGTATTCCTCAACTACTGGGGATGCAACACGTTATTGTCATGTCTGTGTTATTTGACTGTGGTATGACATGCTATTTGCTATTCACTAAACACATTTCTATAACTTGTATGCATAGGTACTGTTTCTAGCATTCTGTTGGAAGAACAAATGATTCTTGGTTGTCTTGAGGTCTGAGGAAGTCCTAATGTATGACTTATCAATTATAGGGACACACATATTCAGTGTCATTTTCATGCATTGTTTACTCTTAAACTTCTACTTAATAGTTCCACTGCATTTCCTTAGACAGTTAATTTCTTCTGTTAATGACATTTATCGCACTGGTGTCCTGTAGGTCATGGCTTTAGGAGAATGTATTTTTGTCTGTGTGGCTACCCACTGGAGCATGAAACATCTCCCCATTGATATGACCCTTCTTACCTAGGCATTTATCAGATGCTAATAGTTCCTTTTTTTTGATAAAGAACTCAACTTCTTGAGATATTGTTGCAGTTAGTATTTCTTGTTAACGACAACCTCTTTTTTCCATCTCAGGGACCATGTGGTGTATGTTGGGCTTTTGCTGTGGTTGGTTCTTTAGAAGGACAGCTGTTCAGGAAAACAGGCAAACTGATCCCACTGAGTGTACAGAACCTAGTGGACTGCTCTCGATCTTTTGGCACTAATGGCTGTATTGATGGCAAACCTTATGGTGCCTTCCAATATGTGAAGAACAATGGAGGTCTGGAAGCTGAGGCCACATATCCATATGAAGCCAAGGTAAGTGGGCTGCCTGTGTTGTCATTTCAGTTCAGCCAGAGCAAGGGAAAATGACAGAAATGATTCATTGTCGTAAGCTCACATTGAATGTAGACTCACTGCACACCATCAGTTCTGCCATTATAGTACCCACTACTGCATAGTTGTCTGAGTCCTTTGTTCCTGTTCTATGCACATACAGAATGTGCAAATCATTCTACATTTAATACATTTCTGTAACATGTAAATTTCTTATGGATAGGAAGACTTATGAGATACTTTGAAGACATTAAATTGATTTTCAGTTCCGTATCTCCCAGTATCCATTTCTAGGGATGATTTACAATGGCCCAGATGTGGGTTTTCCATTGAAAAGTGAAGAATGTTGTGGTTTTGATTCATTATTCAGAGGATAGATTAGAGTAACCAAGTATCTTGTCTTTTTACCTTGTAAAGGAAGGACTCTGCAGGTACCGTCCTGAACGTTCTGTTGTTACGGTCTCCCGTGTTTTGGGTGTCCCAAGGACTGAAGCAGCCCTAATGAATGCTCTAATAACTCATGGGCCTATCATTGTTTCAATAGATGCTGCACATGAATCTTTTGATAAATATACAGGAGGTAAGCATGTGCTCTTCTAAGTGTTAATTAAGAATGCTTTGACACCTGTTTTTGACATGCCAGGTTGATGTCCTGATGTATAAAATTTGCTGTAAATATTAGGCTTTGTAAATTTTATCCTTGTCACTAATCATGTGTGTTATTTTTATGTGACATGACATTCCAGTGCATGTGAGGACTTCATTACTGTTCATTTTTGTTTAGCTTTTTTTTATTCCACTTTTCTCTGTTATTTCTTAAGATGTGGAGTTGCTGTCTTTCTAAAACGTAATTCTAAAGAGCCCCTTGAATTAAGTAATTTATTCTTAGTTATGATTTCCTGGAATGGGGATTATTAGTGAAAAACACAAGATATCAGGAAGTCATCTTATAAGACCGTGGAGAATTGCTTTCTGTCATTTTAGTCAAATTAGAAAATGCTTCACTTATTGTTTTTGACTGTGGTTATTTACTATCAGGTTCCTGGAGCATTTCATTCCCCTGATCTTATTTTTCAGGTATATATCATGAACCAAAATGCAGAAGTAAAACACTTAACCATAGTATGTTGCTAGTTGGCTTTGGCTATGAAGGCAAAGAGTCAGAAAACAGGAAATACTGGCTGGTAAAGAACAGGTATAAAATGCAAAGTATTTTATTTTAAGATTCAAATAGACTGTCTCTTTCTAGTTATATTTTAGATAAAATTCACAGAAGGCATTGTTACCATTAAGTTGAAAAACAGAATTTTTTTCCTTTTCTTTTTTTGGTCAAGTGTATGTGTGTGTGTGTGTGTGTGTGTGTGTGTGTGTGTGTGTGTGTGTGTATGTGCAGGTGTGATGTTAATAGCTTTTGTCATCCTCAGTGCTTTTCCACCTTATGTATTGAGGCTGGGAGTTTCTCTGATCTTGGGGTTTTCTATTTTGAGATTGTGCTTATCCAGGCTATTTCAGTTACATCCAGCCTTCTGCCAGGTTGTCTTTGAAGACATCTTAGCTTTATGAAATATGATTTTCATATATTTGTAATTTGTCTATTTCTACAAACGATTTTTGAGCATGGGCAGAGGCTCCTCCAAACCAGAAGACATCCCTTTCTCTAGAGCTCCAGTTACAGAGGATTGTGAGCTCACTGATATGGGTAATAGGTAGGAACTTTTGTCCTGAGAAAGAACTCCAAGTGGTGTCCCAAGTGGTCCTAAGCACTGACCCACATCCTCAGTCTCATCCTAGCTTTGAGTGAAATTTGGGATGAAATTTCAGGCCTTATACTCATGTTCTTGCTTTACTCTCTGATCTCTCTCTTTGGCTGGAGCAACTAACATATAATACATGGCCACAGAGTTTAGATTTTGTCACTGGTTTCCTTGGGGAGCATTATCATATTGGTGCCATTGGTTTCCTGTTTCTAATTTGTTACTTCTTAACAACCTGTTGGTGGAAAGGCATCCTAATTTTCCCTGCTGTTATTTTACCATCCTCTGCGACATAACTCTTGGTACTCTACAGCTCACCCACCACCTTTTCTGATGCCATCTATTAAGCTGGCCAGGTGTTCATTGCTCAAACACAGATTTATTGTAACAACTCCCTCTGCTGTGTCTTTTCTTGTAAATGGAATGCCTGGTTTCTTTCAGCTATGGCAAAAGATGGGGAGAAAATGGTTACATGAAGATTCCCAGAGACCAGAACAACTACTGTGGAATTGCTTCCTGTGCTATGTACCCTGTACTGTGAGATGCCTGGTGGAATAAAAAAAGAAAAGATATTTTGCGTCACATAGACAAGAACCTTATCCTCTTCAAAGTGGCCAGCCTCTATTGTGTAGAAGACACTTGAGTCTCAGAAAAACATGGAAAGTTGTGAAATCTCTGGTATGCTTGTTGTAGTTAGATATAGCTGTTGCTATAACTAATTCTCATACTGATTTACATAAATTATTCTTCTAATGATTTTATTTTAACTTTTCATTCTACCAAATGATGTTATAAAAATAAAAGTTAAATTCAAATGCAATGTCTATCTTTTCTATGTTTGTGAAGTAGCTTTTTGCGTTGAAATACAAGATAGAACTAAATGTGCTGCT
Organism: Meriones unguiculatus; assembly: GCF_030254825.1. NCBI lineage: Eukaryota > Metazoa > Chordata > Mammalia > Rodentia > Muridae > Meriones > Meriones unguiculatus. Next base: position 130,136,513 of record NC_083351.1, on the reverse strand, counting down.
AATGTTCTAGGAGGAAGAATAGGTGGCACCTATATGATGGATTCCATCATTGGTTGTGGTTAGCCAACAGGGTTCTATATAGCAGCAACTCTGATTTCAAATACTATATGAAAACATCTGAATTTGTCATTTATGGCTGACATGTTTTCATCCAGTTTCAGTTCTTGGGCTTTCTCTGCAGTGTGAGGGTAACTTGTACTGCTCCACTGTATTGTGCTGGGTGGTAACTCTCCCTTGTCCAGCACCCCGGTCTTTTACTTGCTTCCCTGTGACTGTGGCAGAGACATCAAAGTGACCATATCTTCAGTTACTAGACTATACTTTCAGAAGGTTCAGTTGCTTAACACTCTGAGTGCTGATGGAGCCATTTGAATACAACTTTTGCAGTCACAGTCCTATTCTATTGTTGTTTACAGTTTTTAGCTTGAACATATAATTTCATGCATTTTACTTTGCCATATGTAAAGAAAAATAGCAATACATGTTTCTAAATACTTATTCCTTTCGTATATTCTCTTTATCACTATAAAGAGTGGGCTAAATCATTTATGGAAGGCATTACAATAGATCCCCAATTCACAATAAGTCATTAGCATAGTCAGCTCTCATTTCAGTTCCCTAGTTAGTGCTTGCCTTCACAGATTGCTTTTGTGTCCAGATAACTTTACCCACATGGGCATCATGGATGGATAAGTCGAGGGCATGTTCTTTTGTCAACATCTAGGTTGACAAGTAGGTCTGCTTAGTTAGAATCCTCTTCACCCCATGCTTCTTAACAACCCATTATGTGCTGAGCTTCAGTCTGCGCCTTGCTGTAAGATTTACCTATCTATCCACACAGGAAATGAAATACCCTGTTCTATCGTGTTATAGTATTCCATATAAAGAACCTATGTAGCTATATTCTACTCAGTCTTCTAAGCAAAGTTTAAATAAGGATCACAGTTTCTAATAAATAGTAGTTTCCTGCCTTTCCTTTTTCTGTGATGCTAATGAAGTACACAGTCTAATCAGATGTTCTTGGTTAGTCTTAATTCTCAATTCCTACAACTGCAGGAGCTATAGTATATTTCTTCTGATACTGCATGATCTCAGAATTGAATTAGAAACACAAATAACGAATGCTAGATGGAAGGTGGAGTTAATAAAACTCAGATTCTGTTTGTGAGGGTAGATGTTCCAATGTGGTGTGCTTTTTCAATGGAAAGAGAATAAGGATCTACGCTACTAGATGTGACATGAATAACATCTTCTTTTCATTCAGTTTGTCCATTGACCAGAATATCAGGTCCTATTCCTCTGAGGACTTGCCTTGTGTTACATGCTGGAAATACTAAATGCCTGTGGATGAATCCAAGAAGTAACTCAATGCTTTTTGGATATTTACTCCTTAATTATTAGTCTCAGAGATTTCATCAGGGACTTTTACATCTGGAAAAATTAATATATTGCTCTCAGTATCATTGTCTTGTTCAGGGGAATCCATTAGGAAATTTTCTCTCTTAGGAGTGTCATGACCTGTGTTCGGTTAAGTGAGGAGTAAAAAAATCAGAGCTTTGAGACATCCTATGAAGATTTATAGTGGGATATGCCCTTGTGAATATACCTTCTCCAGTGGAACCCAAATGTGGGAGATTATAAGGTGAAGCTTACCTGACAGGGATGGTAGCCATCAAACTAATCACAGTAGATGGTCTCTTCTGGTTTGGATTTCCATAATCAATCTAGGGGTTTAGGGAAAATAATTTTGGAATCATTGAGCAAATCCACCACTGACCTTGCATGTGCACAGCCTATTGTGTTTGAGAAGTTTTGTCATGTTGTCTATGATGTTGACAGGGGTTGAATAGAGTGACATCAAGATGGTACTTGGTGTTATAGTTTTCCTTCATTCTTTGAAGGTCCAGGGTACTCTTATTTCATTCATTGCACTATCACATATATAATTATCCTAATATTGAGAGTGTGCACATATGTTTCTTTTACATTATTGGGAATTAAATAATAAATCTGTTCTTTCCCTTTATTGGATAGGGTTTTGGGGACCACTGAATCCAGCTTAAAGGATGGATCATATTGGGTTAACTGCTAACTAACTGTGGTGATGGTACCAGAGCTCATTTCTGAGTCCCTGACATCCTGACACACAGGCTCAGTTACTCCTGTAGAACCAGAGATTCAGAATTGTGAGGAGTTCTAACCCTCTGGACTCATCTTCTGACTTAAGTGTTTTGGGGATTTGGGTAGATCAATGTAGATCTGACATGCTCTGTTCCCAAGGCTCTGGTTCTTTACTAAAATGAAGGGCAGAGGTAACTTTGGTTTCCATAGTTGGGCTTTATGTTATAACACCTTGTAACATCAATGAGATAGTAAGGATTGAAAAAAACACTTTATGAATTCTTTTCAAGTTTCACATCATGTACTCCAATCTCACTCATTTTCCAAACTCTTTGTATCTGCCCTCTGCCCATGCAATCTCCCCCCAGGTATAAAATAAAAAAAATAAAGAATTAATAAAACCAAACAAAGCATAAAACCCATCTCAACCTGGAAGCTGTAGTGTGTCTTTCTGTGTCCTATAATATACCCTTTTGTTCTCACAGATGTACTTGTTTCAATGATTCATTGGTCTGTTTTGAAGCCTCTGGCTTCTGCTTCACCATCAACCCTGGCTTCTCACTGGGACTCCTGTCAGATATCCTGTTGTTGCCCTGTGTCATGAAGATCCAGCAGTGCTGGATCTGTAGGACCAGCCTTTTAATGTTACATGTTTCCATCTCCCCCTTCTTTCATAAGATTCCCTGCTCTTTGCCCAATGTTTGGCTATGAGTCTCAACATCTGCTTTGATACCCTGCAGGGTAGAGTCTTTCAGAGGCCCTCTGTGGTAGGCTTCTGTCCTGCTCCTTGTTTCTCCCTCTTCTGATGTCCATACCTGGAGGGGACAGTAGCTTCATAAGGAGAGCAACAGAAACAAAAAAATTGGACACAGGGTTGTTTTCTGGGACTGATGCTACAACAAAGGACCAGGCATGGAGATAACCTAGAACCCTTGCACACATGTATCTCATGGCAGCTCAGTGTCCAAGTGGGATCCCTAGTCATGGGAACAGGGACTGTCTCTGACATAAACTGAATGCCCCGCTCTTTGATCACCTCCCCTTCAGGGGAGTGCAGCTTTACCAGGCCATAGAGGAAAACAATACAGCCAGTCCTAATGAGACATGATAGACTAGGATCAGATGGAAGGGGAGGAGGACCTCCCCAACACTGGACTAGGGGAGGGGCATAGGTAGTGATTAAACTTTAATTAATAAAAATAAACATAAAAAATGTTACATTTTGGGGTGGGCCAACTCAAAGACCTGGACCTGGGTCTTGGTGGTGGCTTAGTTGGTCAGCTCTCCAGCTCTCTCTAGCTACCACACCATCAGGAAAACTGTTCAGCACTGCCCCAGCTATCTTACCAAATGCTATACCCAGGTGAAGTGTTAGGTCAGCTCTCCCATTCTCACCCCCTCTTTGAGTTGGCTCCAGCTCTGCTGTGTTGATTACTTGAAGTGCAGGGCTTATTTTTCCGAGTGCTGCATCAAGTGAGGTAGTGGGCCATTTCTCCCCTCTCATGGCCCCAGGGCCAGCCCTCCTTACTGATGTGTGTGGTGAGGGGCATGTGAAGAGGAAGAGGCAAAACTTCTCTTCAGGAAATATCCTCTTCAATAGTCCACACGAGAAGTTAATCTATTTGATGGATCAGGGTAGTCCACACTTTGAAGTCATGGGAATAAGCAAAACCAAATTGTGAGGAGAGGATCCTAAGAGCTTTGCAGATGTTGAAATTAGATGACTTATGCAGCTGTGAACTGGTTGTAAAAGAACCAGTCATCAAAATCTAAACCTGAGCAATGGACTCTAACTCTTCAAATGAGAGTCATGAAGCATAATAATTAAAAAATACTAGGTGGTTATGGACCACTGCTGCTATAACTAAAGAACCTAGACTAACCTCCATTTGTTGTGGCCTTCTTTAACACTGAGGATGGGGTGTTTCATGGACTAGGACATTCAATTGATATTTTTTATTTCTTATGCTTTTGACTCTTTCATTTTCCCCTTTTTTTTCACAAAGATATTGTATTTGATATGGGAAATGAGGAATCCTTTACATGAATTACTACATTAATGGGAATTTTGGCACACCCTAGGTTAGTTCCATATGTTTTATCTGACATGATGACATTATTCTCAACCCATAGATGTCAGAAACATTAATAAGAGGCAGTTGGGTATTGGGTGGTTGTTGCCTTTTAAGGAAGGGAGGGAGGATATAGTACTATGAAGTATTTAAGGGGAATAACAAAACTGGAAGAGTTAATTTGATGTAGGATGGGAGGTCAATATAGGAACAGAAATGATGAAAAAAAAAATAACACTAAATACCATTCCAAAAAGTGATATGAAAATCTACCTATTACTAGAAGAAATCTACCTTCTACCTAGAAGCTTCCTAATGTAAATATGTACATATGGGTAAAGGAGTCATCATATATATATATATATATATATTTATATCACATATATGTATATTGTATATACATAAACACTAATACACATATACACATATGCACATATAATACACATACTCACATACAAACATATATACCCATATACATACAGACAGTATATATATGTATATATAAATAAACATATATATATATACATATATATAGGCACATATACACATATACATAAACACACTGTCACATACACAGAAACCCTTGCTCACATACATATATGCATACACACACACCCTTACACACATACATGTAAACATATACATATATATACACATGCAAATACACATACCTACACACATAGATACACATTTACACACATTCACATACACACATACACAATGCTCTCACATACATACATACACATACACACACACACACACACATACACACACAGACAGACACACACACATTCACGCAGACACACACACAAATACATTTTGCTGGATAGTTTTATGTCCACTTGACAAAAGCTAACCTTATTGAGGTAAATGGAATCATAGCTGACAAAATGTCTGCATGTGATCCGGCTGTAGGAAATTTTCTTTATTAGTGACTGATAGGCGAGGGTCCACCCCATTGTGAATAATGGCACACCTGGGCTGATAGACCAGGTTTCTATCAGAAAGCACACAGTAAACCACAAGGAGAAAGCCAGTAAGCAGTACACTGTCCTAGGCTCTGCATTGGCTCCTACCTCCCAGTCCTGCCATGTTTAGTTTTTTTTTTTTTTTTGTCCTGACTTCAGTCAATGATGAACCACAATATAGAAATACAAGCCAAATAAACCCCTAACTCTTCAACTTCCTCTTTGGACACACTGTTGTGTTCTGTCTCAGTGATAGAAACCCTAACTAATACTATATATAGTTGTGTATATATGTAATTGTACATATATAATTTTAAAAAATGAGGCAACAATACTCCTCCTAGACATATCAGGATCGCGAATAGGAAGCTAAACGGAATGAATGAGAAAGCTCTTTGATTGTTGTTGGCCAATCAGTTCTGATAGAACCATAAATTTTATAAGTTGTAGCCAGTTCAATTGGTTATTCTGAAGAACTAGAAATTAAGATCCTATTTCTGACGACATCTGGGGTACCAGAAGAATGAGATATTAAACCAATACTAGCTTGAGACCTTCATCCCTCTGGCTTGTTTTCACAGTGCTAAAATATGTTATGCACACTGCTGAAGATGAAAAGTAGTCACCACCTTTCCAAAATCCTATGGCTTCCAGTAAAGCTTATGCTGGGGAGACAACCCACTTATGCAATAGTGACAGAAGTGACATTTTAGTTACCAACCATCTTTTAAATGGGTTAAGTCTTTCCTAACAGGACGAAACCCACACATGATTCCACTGTTGGGTCAGTACCCATATATTCATGCTTTTGTATTTGATTTTGGCCATTGGTTGACAAGTGTCCTTTTGTACCAGTACCATGTTTTTTCTTACTATGGCTCTAATATATCTGGAAACTTGAAATGATAATCCTACTTCCATTGTTCTTTTTTTTTTTTTTTTTTTTTTTTTTCAATGCAGTTTATTCAGGAACATTGAACAATCCTTGGACCCCGGGGAAAGCCAGCCCACAGCTTAAATAGCCTCTGGGTAGCCAACCCAGGCGTGCCACGGGGGCAATGCAGATAGGTCCACATACATGGAAGCAAGCCAGATCCTCGGCCTTAGCCAAATGTGGAGTTGTTCGTGACAGAGAGCACTCACCAACGGGAAGGTGGAAGGCGGAAACCAGCTCCATTTTTAAGGCATAGCATTCCACAGCTCTCTACAGTTCCCCCTTTTTGTTTTAGACGCATCAGGCAAGAGTAGAGGTCTGATCTCTGATATTAGAAATAAATTGGGACTTTGTACAGATGTTCATTTAGGTGTCATCCACCCAAAGAGCATCAGAGCCGTCCGATACCTTTTTCTCAGAGGCGGGACCTGGGGCAACAACCCGCATGCAATCAGACATGCTCTTCTCTGGGTCCAAAGCGGCTGACCCTGAGTGCAGTGCTTAGCCTCGCATCCTGAGCGTATCATTTTAGCTTTTTATGGTATCCAACCATGCTTGGGGAGAATGTCCTGCTTCAATGGCTGTAAAGGCCTGAATGATCATGGCTGCATCACACTGTTGTGAGACTCTAATCTTGCATATATACCACAGGCAAACCAAGGAGACCAACACCAGAAGGCCTGCTAACACTCCCATGCCCACCCATTCCTTCAGATGATTCATGGCTGCAGCAATCCATGTTGATAATCCTGTGGCTAGTCCTGCGTCCACTCCGGTAGAATTTACTGTGACAATGGCCACTCTCAGCTGCTCCATCGTAGTATCGAATTCTCCAGTCCAATTACCTAAAATATAGCTCAACAATTGTTTAGACAGATTTGTAGAGCAGGAAAAATTCTCATGTTGTATGCTAGTGACACAAAGTCCATCATACTTTCATTGACAGCCAGGTTGAGCGATTTGCCATAGGGTATCAATTTGCTCCTGCAAGAGGTCAATCCTCTGATTGAACACCATCAAGCTTCCTTTTAGTTGAGCATTAATTCCTTTATGTACAACTAAGGCATGAGCTACATTGGCTAAATGATTATTCAGGGTCTGAGCAGTCTGCCCAGTATGACTCATGGCTAATGCCCTGGTGGTAGCTCCAACAGCCGTCAATGAGATGGTAGTAACAATGGTGGCTGTAGTTCCAAGATCCCTTTTCTGTCTGAAGAGAGTCATAGCATGAGGGGCATCAATGGGCATAGGCACCCAGTGAGGCATGCGAGTAACCAGGGCATACCTAACTTTACTAGCATTCCAGCATTGGGCAAAAAAGCAAGTATCATTACCACAATTACTTGGCTCTATCTGGCTAATAATGAATAAAAATGGGGGATATAGACAAACAGGTGTGGGCTTATAGGAAATATTATGAGAAGCCTTAACCCCTCGTTGGAACATCCTGCGTCAGTTCTAGAACTAGCAGTGGTGGTGTCCGAGGTCTGAGTAGGTTCAGGAGACCATTGCCCCCAGGGGCGAGACGTGCTCCATGCCAATTGACTAACTCCATGTTTTCCTCCAATTTTGAAAGTCATTTAAGGTTCTTAAATTATTTTTTCCCTTTTTTCTTAAATTTTTCATCAATTACACTTTATTCATTCTGCATCCCCCCATAAGCCCCTCCCTCCTCCCATCCCAATCCCACCCTCCCTCCTCCCTCTGCTTGCATGCCACTCCCCAAGTCCACTAATAGGGGAGGTTCTCCTCTCCTTTCTGATCTTAGTCTGTCAGTTCACATCAAAAGTGGCTGTATTGTCCTCTACTGTGGCCTGGTAAGGCTGCTCCCCCTCCCAGAGGGAGGTGATCAAAGAGCAGGCCAATCAGAGTATGTCAGAGGCAGTCCCTCTTCACATTACTATGTAACCCAATTGGACTCTGAACTGCCCTGGGCTACATCTGTGCAGGGGTTCTAGGTTATCTCCATGAATAGTCCTTGGTTGGAGTATGAGACTCTGGAAAGTTCCCTATGTTCAAATTTTCTTGTTCTGTTGCTCTCCTTGTGGAGACCCTGTCCTCTCCAGCTCTTACTATTTCCCAGTTCTTACCTAAAATTCCGTTCACTCTGCCCAACAGTTGCCCATCAGGCTCAGCATCTGCTTTGATAGTCTGAAGGGCAGAGGCTTTCAGAGGCCCTCTGTGGTAGGTTCCTAGGTTGTTTCCTGTTTTCTTCTTCTTCTGATGTCCATCCTCTTTGCCTTTCTGGATGGGGATTGGACGTTTTAGTTAGGGTCCTCTCTCTTGCTTAGTTTCTTTAGATGCACAGGTTTTAGTGGGTTTGTCCTATGTTGTATGTCTATATGAGTGAGTATATACCATGTGTGTCTTTTTGCTTCTGAGACAACTCACTCAGGATGATCCTTTCCAGATCCCACCATTTACCTGCAAATTTCATGATTTCCTTATTTTTCATTGCTGAGTAATATTCCATTGTGTAGATGTACCACAATTTCTGCATCCATTCTTCAATTGAGGGGCATCTGGGTTGTTTCCAGCTTCTGGCTATTACAAATAAAGCTGCTACAAACATGGTTGAGCAAATGTCCTTTTTGTGTACTTGAGCCTCTTTTGGATATATGCCCAGTAGTGGTATGGCTGGATCTTGAGGAAGCGCTATTCCTAGTTGTCTGAGAAAGCGCCAGATTGATTTCCAGAGTGGTTGTACAAGTTTACATTCCCACCTGCAGTGGAGAAGGGTTCCCCTTTCTCCACAACCTCTCCAGCATGTGTTGTCACTTGAGTTTTTGATCTTGGCCATTCTCATGGGTGTAAGGTGAAATCTCAGGGTTGTTTTGATTTGCATTTCCCTAATGGCTAATGAGGTTGAGCATTTCTTTAAGTGCTTCTCTGCCATTTGGTATTCCTCTACAGAGAATTCTCTGTTTAGCTCTGTTCCCCATTTTTTAAGTGGATTACTTGGTTTGCTGCTTTTCAGCTTCTTTAGTTCTTTATATATACTGGATATGAGTCCTCTGTCAGATAAAGGGTTGGTGAAGATTCTTTCCCAATCTGTAGGTGGTCGCTTTGTTTTGATGACGGTGTCCTTTGCTTTACAGAAGCTTTTCAGTTTCATGAGGTCCCATTTATTGGTTGTTGCTCTTAGAGCCTGGGCTGTTGGTGTTCTGTTCAGGAAGTTTCCCCCTGTACCAATGAGTTCTAGGGTATTTCCCACTTTTTTTTCAAGCCGATTTAATGTGTCTGGTTTTATGTTGAGGTCTTTGATCCACTTGGACTTCAGTTTTGTGCAGGGTGACAAGTATGGATCTATTTTCATTTTTCTACATGTAGACATCCAGTTAGACCAGCACCATTTGTTGAAGATGCTATCTTTTTTCCATTGTATGGTTTTGGCGTCTTTGTCAAAGATCAGGTGTCCATAAGTGTGTGGGTTTATTTCTGGGTCCTCTGTTCGGTTCCATTGATCCACCATTCTGTTTCTATGCCAGTATCATGCAGTTTTTAAAACTGTTGCTCTATAGTACAACTTAAGATCAGGGATGGAGATACCTCCAGAAGATCTTTTATTGTAGAGGATTGTTTTAGCAATTCTGGGTTTCTTGTTATTCCATATGAAGTTGAGAATTTTCCTTTCCAGGTCTGTAAAGAATTGTGTTGGTAATTTGATGGGCATTGCATTGAATCTGTAGATTGCTTTTGGTAAGATGGCCATTTTTACTATGTTAATCCTACCAAGCCATGAGCATGGGAGATCTTTCCATCTTCTCATATCTTCTTCTAATTCTTTCTTCAGAGATTTGAAATTTTTTTCATACAAGTCTTTGACTTCCTTGGTTAGGGTTACTCCGAGGTACCTTATGTCATTTGTGGCTATTGTGAAGGGTGTTGTTTCCTTAATTTCTTTCTCAGCCCTTTTGTCTTTTGTGTACAGGAGGGCTACTGATTTTTTTGAGTTAATTTTGTATCCTGCCACTTTGCTGAAGGTGTTTATCAGCTGTAGGAGTTCCCTGGTAGAGTTTTTGGGGTCACTCATGTATACTATCATATCATCTGCAAATAGTGATAATTTGAAAAATATGGAACGCTTCACGAATTTGCGTGTCATCCTTGCGCAGGGGCCATGCTAATCTTCTCTGTATCGTTCCAATTTTAGAATATGTGCTGCCGAAGTGAGCACTCCATTGTTCTTTTTAATCAGGATTGTTATGGCTTCCAGGGTCTTTTGCCATTCCCTATGAGTATAGGATAGTTGTTTTTTTTTTGTTTGTTTGTTTTTGTTTTTCTTTTTTTTGTTTTTTTTTTGTAGAATTGTGCTGGGATTTTAATTGTAATGAATTGAATCTATAAATACGTTTTGGTAAAAAGTATTCTTATTCTTACTCTATTCTGTTCTGTTCTATTTTATTCTATTCCATTCCATTCTATTCTACTCACAAAGTTAATTCTATGAAAAGAACATAGGGTGTCTTTTCATTTTCTAGTGTTTTTGTCTATCTCTTCAGAAACTGAATTTTATTTTGGAAGTCCTTCACTTTCCTGGTTAGGTTGATTCCTAGGTATTTTGTTTTCTTTGCAGGTATTGAGAAAGGGAATGGGTCCACAATCCCTTTATCTGTATGGTTGTTGGTGTATAGTAAGCTACTGTTTTGTGAAAGTTGATTGTATTTTATCACATCGGTGAATTTAATTATCATTTCTTGAAGTGTTCTTGTAGACTTTTTTAGATCACTCATGTATAATACCATGTCATTGGCATGATTTCTTTTCCAATTTATACCTTAAATTTACATCTCTTACAGCTCTAGCTTAAGTATATAATAGAGGTTTTGTTGTTGTGATGAAACACCATTGCCAACGACAACTTGGGAAAGAAAGGAATTATTTTGCTTATAAGTCTTCATCACTATTCATCATAAAGGAAGTCAGGATAGAAACTCAAATATTAAAGAAACTTGGAGACAGGTGTCCCTGTGGTGATGGATTTTCTTTTGATGAGTATATAGTGCTTTTCCTTATCTTTTCTGATTAATTTAAGAAATGTATTCTGTCAGATACACCAGCTTTTCCCTTTAGTCTGTTTGTTTGGAATATCTTTTCCAACACTACTCTGAGCTGATGTCTATTTGTGATGTTAAGGTGTGTTTCTTGCATGTATCAGAGGGATGAATCCTCTTTTCATATGCATTCTGTTAGCTTGTGTCTTTTTATTGGGAAAATGAGTCCACTGAGGTTGAGAGACATCAATGAATGGCAATGGAATGATCCAATAAGGGAAGCCCTGAATCCAGTCTTTGTGAGGAAGATAGTCATGAGGAAAAACCTGGTTGTAGGAGCATCAATTCTTCCAACAGTTTCCTTGCAGTTTGGGCAGGATCTAAGGAGATGGCATCTGCTTCTCAGGACACTTCCTTTGAAAGTATCCTTCCCACCAGAGATAAATCATATCCTTGTCTTACATTGTGTTCTCAGGGGGACAGCCTTTATTGAGTTGTCTCTCATTATCCCCATTCATTTCCTTGACATTAAACTATTCTTACTCTAGATTTTGAATGATGAAGAATATATAGCCTGAATATATAGCATGCAGAGTTTTGCCTCATCCAATCATCAGATTTTCATATTTTCTATGAATGTCTGAGTCAGACAGTTAAATTTTGTTTTTTAAGAAGTCATCTTTTCCAGCATGTGTTGTCACTTGAGTTTTTGATCTTGGCCATTCTGATGGGTGTAAGGTGAAATCTCAGGGTTGTTTTGATTTGCATTTCTCTAATGACTAATGAGGTTGAGCATTTCTTTAAGTGCTTCTCTGCCATTCGATATTCCTCTGTCGAGAATTCTCTGTTTAGCTCTGTTCCCCATTTTTTTTTTCAATGCAGTTTATTCAGGAACATTGAACAATCCTCGGACCCCGGGGAAAGCCAGCCCACAGCTTAAATAGCCTCTGGGTAGCCAACCCAGGCGTGCCACGGGGGCAATGCAGATAGGTCCACATACATAGAAGCAAGCCAGATCCTCGGCCTTAGCCAAATGTGGAGTTGTTCGTGACAGAGAGCACTCACCATCGGGAAGGTAGAAGGCAGAAACCAGCTCCATCTTTAAGGCATAGCATTCCGCAGCTCTCTACAGTTCCCCCTTTTTGTTTTAGATGCATCAGGCAAGAGTAGAGGTCTGATCTCTGATATTAGAAATAAATTGGGACTTTGTACAGATGTTCATTTAGGTGTCATCGACCCAAAGAGCATCAGACCCGTCCAATACCTTTTTCTCAGAGGCGATGTTCCCCATTTTTTAAGTGGATAACTTGGTTTGGTGCTTTTCAGCTTCTTTAGTTCTTTATATATACTGGATATGAGTCCTCTGTCAGATAAATGGTTGGTGAAGATTCTTTCCCAATCTGTAGGCAGTCGCTTTGTTTTGATGACGGTGACCTTTGCTTTGCAGAAGCTTTTCAGTTTCATGAGGTCCCATTTATTGATTGTTGCTCTTAGAGCCTGTGCTGTTGGTGTTCTGTTCAGGAAGTTTTCTCCTGTACCAATGAGTTCTAAGGTATTCCCCACTTTTTTTTTCAAGCTGATTTAATGTGTCTGGTTTTATGTTGAGGTCTTTGATCCACTTGGACTTCAGTTTTGTGCAGGGTGATAAGTATGAATCTATTTTCATTTTTTTAAATGTAGACCTCCAGTTGGACCAGCACCATTTGTTGAAGATGCTATCTTTTTTCCATTGTATGGTTTTGGCATCTTTGTCAAAGATCAGGTGTCCATAGGTGTGTGGGTTTATTTCTGGGTACTCTGTTTGGTTCCATTGATCCACCATTCTGTTTCTATGCCAGTATCATGCAGTTTTTAAAACTGTTGCTCTATAGTACAACTTAAGATCAGGGATGGAGATACCTCCAGAAGATCTTTTATTGTAGAGGATTGTTTTAGCAATTCTGGGTTTCTTGTTATTCCATATGAAGTTGAGAATTTTTCTTTCAAGTTCTGTAAAGAATTGTGTTGGTAATTTGATGGGGATTGCATTGAATCTGTAGATTGCTTTTGGTAAAATGGCCATTTTTACTATGTTAATCCTGCCAAGCCATGAGCATGGGAGATCTTTCCATCTTCTCATATCTTCTTCTAATTCTTTCTTCAGAGATTTGAAATTTTTTTCATACAAGTCTTTGACTTTCTTGGTTAGGGTTACTCCGAGGTACCTAAAATGTTACGCTCAGGATGTGAGGCTAAGCACTGTACTCAGGGTCAGCCGCTTTCAACCCAGAGAAGAGCATGTCTGATTGCATGCGGGTTGATGCCCCAGGTCCCGCCTCTGAGAAAAAGGTATCGGACGGGTCTGATGCTCTTTGGGTGGATGACACCTAAATGAACATTAGTACAAAGTCCCAATTTATTTCTAATATCAGAGACCAGACCTCTACTCTTGCCTGATGCATCTAAAACAAAAAGGGGAAACTGTAGAGAGCTGGTTTCCGCCTTCCACCTTCCAGATGGTGAGTGCTCTCTGTCACAAACAACTCCATATTTGGCTAAGGCTGAGGATCTGGCTTGCTTCCTTGTATGTGGACCTATCTGCATTGCCCACGAGGCATGCTGGGGTTGGCTACCCAGAGGCTATTTTAAGCTGTGGGTTGGCTTTCCCCAGGGTTAGAAGATTGTTCAAGGTTCCTGAATAAACTGCATTGAGAAGAACAAAAACAAACAAACAAACAAACAAAAAAAAAGAGATGACAAGTGCAAGTACTGATTTCAACTTCAAATTCCACATAAAAAAAACAGGCTTGTTTTACACACACACACACAGCAACAATTAAAGAAAAAAGAGACTGAATTTAAAAGAGACATTGGGGGAGGGGTGGTATGTCAGAATAGAAAGATGAAAGGTGAAGAGAAATAATGTAATCAATTATATTATGATGTCAAAAATAAAAAAATAATTAAAAATTTATAAAAAAGAAAAAGAAGTCATCTTTTTTTCTCTCTCTTTTTTTAAATAAATTCTTTATTAATTACACTTTATTCACTTTTTATCCCCCCTGTGGTTTCCTCCCTCCTCCCGTCCCAACCCCTCCCTTCCTCCACCCTCTGTATGCATGCCCCTCCCCAAGTCCACTGATAGGGGAAGTCTTCTTTTCCTTCCTTCTGATCCTAGTCTGTTAGGTCTCATCAGGAGTGGCTGCATTGTTCTTCTGTGGCCTGGCAATGCTGCTTCCCCCTCAGGGGGAGGTAATTAAAGAGCAGGCCAATCAGTTCATGTCAAAGACAGTCCCTGTTCCTATTACAATGGAACCCACTTGGATACTAAACTGCCATGGGCTATATCTGTGCAGGGGTCTTAGGTTATTTCCATGAATGGTCCTTGGTTGGAGTATCGGTCTCAGGAAAGACCCCTGTGCTCAGATTTTTTGGTTTTGTTGCTCAACTTGTGGAGTTCCTGTCCTCTCCAGATCTTACTGTTTCCCACTTCTTTCATAAGATTCCCTGAACTCTGCCCAAAGGTTGCCCATAAGTCTCAGCATCTGCATTGATAGTCTGCAGGGCAGAGCCTTTCAGAAGTCCTCTGTGTCAGGCTCCTGACTTGTTTCCTCTTTTCTCCTTCTTCTGATGTCCATCCTCTTTGCCTTTCTGGATAGGGATTGAGCATTTTAGCAAGAGTCCTCCCTCTTGATTAGTTTCTTTAGGTATACAGATTTTAGTGGGTTTATCCTATAAACATAGGATATCCTATGTTTATAGGATAAACCTATAGGTTTATCCATATAGACATATTATATGTCTATATGAGTGAATATATACCATGTATGTCTTTTTGTTTCTGGGATAGCTCATTCATCTTTTTCCTGTATCATATCTCTATGTTGGTGCACAATCTCACAGCTTCCCATAATCTAATGTAGAACATCTGTGAATAATAGAAGAGTTTCATTGTAAAAATTTTAAGACTTTTGGTTCAGTAAATAAATTACTACTCAGACATTGTCACTAGCCTTGTTTGATCTTTATTTTAGATTTGAAAATGGATAGCTTCATCTTGGTTTGGATATTACCTGCCCTCTCTCCTTTGTGCTAAGCAGTGAGGTATTTATTCCTTTTTGCCATTTAACTAGGTTCTTTTCTATTGCAAGATCACATCGGCCTAGGGTAATTTATATACCTGTTTAGGTGATCAGATAACATGGCATTTTGATCTGGGTTATTGGCATCAAATCTCCAAGTCATTTTGACTTTTTTACTTATTCCAGTGGAAAGGAGATGGATATAGACAACTTTCATGCCAGTATTTTCTGTACGTTCTTTTCGGTCAGGGAACATCCCTTCAGGTGGGGATGTAGATTGATGTCTTACTAGTTTGTCCTTTGAATAATAGATATAGGGCTCTCCTGAGCAAGAAAAAATTTGAAATTTCTGGAAGTCAGCATTGATATCGGAGGCTTGCTCAATGAGTAATGACATTTTTTTCAATAGTTAGATTTTACTGAAAGAGATATTTTAGCACACAAATTAATATTATCTACATCCTGTACATAAATGTTGGGTTTATAAATTGGGTCATGTCTGCAGAGTAATATGCAAATACATGTGTATCTGAAAATGAAACTTCTTTATAGACAGTGACATTGTCAAATGTATCCAAAGGAATTTCCAGAGAAAAATAAACTCACATATGTGTTTAGAGAATGCTTCTTATTTATTTAGATGACAATACTCAACAGATTTGTACAATGATAATATAAAAAATTAGTTTGTTAAGCATGGTTTAAACTCATAAGATAATATTTTATAACATTTTAAGTCCAGAGACTTAAAGTAGCATATTCATAATAGATTCCGTTAGAGCTTAACAAAATTGTTATAATAGAATGACCTACTGTTGAATTTGATTTGTACTCTGCAATTTCTAAAGAATAGCCTGCTGTGTTGCAAATCTCTCAGGCCCCACAATCATCTACATCAGCAAGCAGGATTGAGATAAGTGGGCAAGTTCCCTCCCTAGTAACCCCATACTTCTGCAGTTTCTTTTTTTTATTTTTATTTTTTTATATTAATTACAGTTTATTTACTTTGTATCCCTGCTGTAGCCACTCCCTCATTCTATTCCAATCCACCCTCCCTCCCTCAACTCCTCCCTGCCCTTCTCTAAGTTCACTAATAGGGGAGGACCTCCTCCCCTTCCATCTGACCATACTTTATCAGGTCTCATCAGGACTGGCTGCAATCTCCTCCTCTGTGGCCTAGCAGAGCTGCTCTTCACTCGGAGTTGTGGTGGGGGGCAGAGGTCAAAGAGCCAGCCACTGAGTTCATGTCAGAGACAGTCTCTGTTCCCCTTACTAGGGTACACACTTGGATGCTGAGCTGACATGGGCTACATCCAAGCAGGGGTTCTAGTTTATATCCATGCATGGTCCTTTGTTGGAGAATCAGTCTTATAAAAGACTCCTGTGCCCAGATATATTTGGTCCTTGTGGAGCTCTTGTTCTCTCCAGGTCTTACTAACTCCCCCTTCTTTCATATGATTCCCTGTACTCTGCCCAAAGATTGGTTATGAGCCTCGGCATCTGCTTTGATACAGTGCTAGGTAGAGTCTTTCAGAGGCCCTCTGTGATAGGCTCCTGTCCTGTTTCTTGTTTTTTACTACATCCAATGTCTATCCCATTTGCCTTTCTAAGTGAGGATTGATCATCTTTTACCCCGGGTCTTCCTTCTTGTTTATCTTCTTTAGGTGTACAGATTTTAGTATGTTTATCCTATCTTACAGGTCTAGTATTCACTTATAAATGAATATATACCATGTGTGTCTTTCTGTTTCTGGGATACCTCACTCAGGATGATCTTTTCTAGATCCCACCATTTGCCTACAAATTTCATGATTTCCTTGTTTTTAATTGCTGAGTAGTATTCCATTGTGTAAATATACCATAGTTTATGTATCCATTCCTCCGTTGATGGACATCTGGGTTGTTTCCAGGTTCTGGCTATTACGAATAAAGCTGCTACAAACATGGTTGAGCAAATGTCCTTGTATACTTGAGCAGATTTTGGATATATGCCTAGGAGTGGTATAGCTGAATCTTGAGGAAGAACTATTGTCTGAGAAAGCGCCAAATTGATTTCCAAAGTGGTTGTGTAAGTTTACATTCCTACCAGCAATGGAGGAGGGTTCCCCTTTCTCCACAACCTCTCCAGCATGTGTTGTCACTTGAGTTTTTGATCTTAGCCATTCTGATTGGTGTAGAGTGAAATCTTAGGGTCGTTTTGATTTGCATTTCCCTGATGACTAAGGACGTTGAACATTTCTTTAAGTGTATCACTGTCATTCTATATTCCTCTACAGAGAATTCTCTGTTTAGCTCTGTATCCCATTTTTTAATTGGATTCTTTGATTTGTTGCTTTTTAACTTCTTTAGTTCTTTATATATTCTGGATATTAGCCCTCTGTCAGATATAGGGTTGGTGAAGATCCTTTCCCACTCTGTAGGCTGTCGTTTTGTTCTGACAACAATGTGCTTTACAGAAGTTTTTCAGTTTTATGAGGTCCCACTTACTAATTGTTGATCTTAGAGCCTGTACTGTTCTATTCAGGAAGTTGTATCCTGTGCCATGAGTTCTAGGCTCTTACCCACTTTTTCTTCTAACCAATTTAGTATGTCTAGTTTTATATTGAGGTCTTTGATCCACTTGGACCTTAACTTTGTGCAGGGTAATAAATATGGGTCTATTTTTTCTACATGTAGACATGTAGTTAGACCGGAACCATTTTTTGAAGATGGAGTCTTTTTTTCCTTTAATTGTTTTTGGCTACTTTGTCAAAAATTAAGTTTCCATCACTGTGTGATCATATAAACAAACTGAAAGAAAAAAAAACATATGATCATCTCCTTACATGCCAGAAATATTTCAAAAAATTCAACACTAATTCATGTTTAAAATTTTGGAGAGATCAGGCACATACCTAAACATAGGTGTCATTGGGTATAGAGTTGTTTAGTTTCCATGTGTGTGTCGGCTTTTTATTATTTCTGTTATTTTTGAGGTCTGGTTTTAGACCATGGTGGTCTGATATGATCCAAGGGATTATTTCAGTCTTCTTGTATCTGTTGAGGCTTGCTGTATGCTGACGATATAGCCAATTTTGGAGAAGGTTCCACTAGGTGCTGAGAAGAAGGTATACACTTTTTTGAGTCTGGGTGAAACATCCTGTAGATATCTATTAGGTCCATTTGATTTAAAACCTCTGTAAGTGTCATTATTTCTCTCTTTAGCCTCTGTCTAGATGCTCTGTTCCTTGGTAAGAGTGGGATGTTGAAGTCTCCCACTACTAAGGTGTTGGGATTGATGTGTGATTTTAGCTTTAATAATGTTTATTTGACAAATGCAGGAGCCCTTGTTTGGTGCACAGATGTTCAGGATTGTGATGTCCTCTT
This sequence comes from Meriones unguiculatus, assembly GCF_030254825.1. Classification (NCBI taxonomy): domain Eukaryota; kingdom Metazoa; phylum Chordata; class Mammalia; order Rodentia; family Muridae; genus Meriones; species Meriones unguiculatus. Next base: position 130,117,997 of record NC_083351.1, on the reverse strand, counting down.
GTTGGATTTTTCTTTTAATGAGAATAAAGTCCCCCTTCTCATCTTTTTTGATTCATTTTTGTTGAAAGTCTATTTTATTAGACATTAGGATGCGTACTCCAGCTTACTTCTTGTGTCAGACTGCTTGGAAAACTTTTTTCCAGCCCTTTACTCTGAGGTAGTGGGTATATTTGTTGCAGAGGTGTGAAACTGGCTAAACTGCAGGAGTTGCCATCCTGGCTTTTATTATGTAAATAAGGCTGATCGGGAACTCAGAGATTTGCCTGTTTCTTTTTACTTTGCATTGGGAATAAAGGCATGTGCCTTCACCAACTTGTTCAAATATTTTTTTCTCAAATTAAGATCATTTTAACTCAAAGCCTTAAATGAAAATCGAGCAAAGAGACAAGAAAGTTTTAAGTTTTGGGTCAGTTTTGCCAATTTACACTGTAACAAGCAAAGCCCAGTTGGTTATTTTTAGTTGATGTTTCAGTGAATTGTAGGACCCTTACCAGAAAGAGCTGACAAGTATCTTGCAGTCAGAGAGCTTTGAATTTCAGATGTTATTAACCTACTTTTTAAGAATAGTGACCTTTTTCTTGTCTGTAACTTAGTATTCCAATCCTTGGCTTTTCCCCATTTTTCTCCTTGAACTTTCTTGGAGAAGAGCCATCACCATTAAACATATTGCAACCAGATCCATGACTATGACAGTTTATTCACTTTGTATCTCCCCATAAGGTCCTCCCTCCTCCCCTCCTGGTCCCATCCTCCCTCCCCCTTCTTTACGCATGCCCCTCCCAAGTCCACTGATAGGGGAGGTCCTCCTCTCCTTCTTTCTGATCTTAGTCTATTAGATCACATCAGGAATGACTGCATTGTCATCTTCTGTGGCCTGGTAAGACTGCTCTCCCCTCAGGGGGAGGTGATCAAAGAACAGGCCAATCAGATTATGTCAGAGGTAGTCCCTCTTCCCATTTTTTAATTTTAGATGCAGTTTTAGGTCAAACCCTGTCTAGAAGTTTGTCTGCCTCCAGTTCCTCTCTTTCCCGCAATGGCTGCTGAGCTGAGCCAAATTGAGCTGGCCGTAGTATAAAGAAGCCTTGACTGTAGCTGCAAGTGGTTTTGTCATGTTAAGTCTCAGGTCTGCCCTCAGTAGGCTGTCTTTTGCTCCTTGGCCGGTTTAAGAGTCTCTCTTAAAGAAACAGAAATTGACCTGGGAGTTTTTAGGTTTTAAGTTTGGGTTGTATTAAGTTTGGAAGCTAATTCCCCCCACCAAATATGATTTAAAGGGTGTGGATAATTAAATTAGTGGGGTGCCATTTATTGTATTTGGTTATTAATATTTATTATTGATATATCTTTTAGTAAAGCTGTGGTTAATCCTAAACAGCTGTATAACCAAATCAGGACACAGAGACTAGATTTATTTAAGTTTAACCTAGAACACATGCTGGGCAATAGTTACTCCATCCTAAACCTCCAAGCCCGCATAGTTCCTACCATTCAGATTCACTCATTATTCTTGTTTTTAGTGCTATCTTAGGTCCGGTTCATTTTTCCACCTAGTTCCAAGACCCCTCCTCCAGCTTCTTCTCCAGCTTCTGCTCCTCTTCTCCCTCCTACTCCTTCCTCTCATCCTGCTTCCTTTCTGTCTTCCCACTCTGAACCAGGATGTCTCACCCTATCCTCTCCATTACTCAATACTGTGGCTGGTTGTTTTGATTGACAAATTAGAGAACAAATGGTGGCATGTTTACACAAATTTGAGAAAGGTGATGCTTAGAATAAGTATCACAATGCAATGTCCAGATTGAAACAAGATAGTGTGGGAGAGAAATCAGCATTCAAATGAAGAAGGGTAAGGTGTTATACATTCCAAAAGAACTATGCAATCTGTTAGTCTGTGTCTTTTTATTGGAGAGTCGAGACCATTGATGTTAATCGATATTAGTGACCAATGAATGTTAGTTCCTTGTATTGTAGAGTTGGTTGGTGGTGGTTGTGTGTTTGTGTGCTTGTTTCCTTTTCTTTCTTGCTGTAATGTTGTCCTTATCCTGCATTTTCTTGGGTGTAGTTGATCTCATTGGGTTGAAGTTTTCCTTTGAGTGTCTTCTGTAAGGATGGATTACTGCATACATATTGTTTAAATTTAGTTATGTCATGGAATACTTTTTCTCCATCTATGCAATTTTACAGTTTTGCTGGATATAGTAGTCTGGGTTGGCCTCTGTGATCTCGAAGCTTCTGCATGATATCTGCCCAGGCCCTTCTGGCTTTCATAGTCTCTGTTGAGAAGTCTGGTGTGACTTTGATAGGTTTGCCTTTATATGTTACTTGGTCTTTTCCCTTTCTGCTTTTAATATTTTTCTTTGTTCTGTAGATTTAGTGTTTTGATTATTATGTGACACGAGGAGTTTCTTTCCTGGTCTAGTCTATTGGGTGTTCTGTAGGCCTTTTGCATGTTTATGGGCATCTTTTTCTTAAGGTTTGGGAATTTTCTTCTATGATTTTCTCAAAATTATTTTCTGGGTCTTGGAGCCTGGAATCTTTTCTTTCATCTATTCCTATTTTTCTTAGGTTTCATCTTTACATGAGATCCTTATTTCTTGGATGTTTTGTATTTGTAACTTTTCCAATTTTATTTTTTCTTTGAGAGATGTATCAGTTTCTGCAATTGTATCTTCTGCACCAGAGATCCTCTCTTCCATCTTTTGTATTCCCTTGGTGATGCTTACATTTGTAGTTCCTGATCTCTTCTCTAAGTTCTCCAACTCCAGTGTTTTCTTGTTTCATGTTTTCTGTATTGATTCTAATTCCGTCTTCACATCTTGAATTATTTTTTTTTTCATTTTCTTCATCTGTTTGAATATAGATTCCTGTCTTTCCTTGATGTCCTCTATTTTTTTTGTTCATTTTCTTAATATATGTCTTGAATAACTGAATAATAATGGTTTTAAGATCATTTTCCTTTTTTCAGTTGCAATAGAATATCCATTGATAATTGGAGATTCTGGTGAAGCCAGGATATCCTGGTTTTTGTTGCCTGTGGTCTTATGCTGGCTTCTAGCCATCTGGTTGTCTGTAGCCTTGACTGATTATTCTTGGAGCCTGTACTGCAGACTGATCCACTGTGTCTGGAGTCTATAGTAATCTCCCCTTAGTTCACTGTCTTTGCTGGTTCACTGTTTGTGACCCAGGTAGCTGGGGCATAGGTAGAAAGATCTCTGAGTCTATAGCTGTACCAGTGTCCCACAGTTGTATCAGGATTTCTGTTTATAGTGATTTCTATTTTTAATAGAACTTCTGTCATTTCAATTCAATTAGAAAATGTCTCACTTACTGTTGTTGACCATGGTCGTTATCAGGTTCCTGGAGCAGTTCATATCCTTGATCTTATTTTTCAAGGATGTACATGAGCCACACTGCCACACTGAAAACGTGATTCTCCTAAACATTCTGTGCTGTTTGTTGGCTTTGGTTATGAAGGTCAAGAATCAGAGGGGAGGAAATATTGACTGGTATGAAACAGGTATAAATTGCTAAAATTATTTGTATTTTAGGTTTCAAATGGACATTCTGTTTAGACTTGCAGTTTACATACAAGTCACAAAAAGAATTGTTGCAATTAAGTTGACAAATTATTTTTTCCTTTTTTTCTCAAATGTATGTGTTGTGTGTGTATTTGTGTTTGTGTGTGTGTGTGTCTGTACACATATTATGATATTAATCTCAGTTGTCTTCCAAACTGTTCTGCACCTTATGAATTGATTAGGCGAGTATCACTGTAGAGTTTTCTATTTTGGGTAGAATGATTATCTAGTGTCTTCCAGGTATGTCCTGGTTTCTAAAATTTCTGACTGTATGCAAAAATATCCTATATATAATATCCTACTTTCTTATTTGTAAGCATAGGTATCTGTAAGAGTGAATGATGTGTGTGGTCAGAACCCCATGCAGACCAGAAGGCATTACATTCTTTTTATTTCTAGTTACTGGGGATTGTGAGCTCACTGACATGAGTGCTGTGTAGGAACTATTTTCCTGGGGAAGAACTCCACATGCCATATCTTCAGCCTAATTTGGCTACAAGTGGAACTTGGACTCAAGCTCTAGACATTTCTCTTGTGTGATATTGTTTTACTCTTCAATATTTTTCTACGCCTGGAACAACCAGTATATAATATGTAGTCACTAAGTTTGGATTCTGTTATTTGGGGACAAATGTCATATTTGTGCCATTGATTTCCTGTTTGTAATTTGTTGTTTCTGAACAACCTGTGGGCAGAAGGATGTCATATTTTTTCCTGCTGCAGTTTTTACCATCCTCTGTTAGATAACTCTTGGTACTTTAGCATGGATTCTCTGTCTTTTTTCATGCCATCTATTAAGTTGGTCTCTGGCTCAATGCTCAAATGCAGATTTGTTGTAGCAATCCACCACTGTGCTGTGTCTTTTCTCCCAAATGGAAAACCTGATTTCTTTTAGCCATGGTAAAGAATGGGGTAAAAAGGGTACATGAAGATTCCCAGAGACCAGAACAACTACTGTGGAATTGTACCTATGCCATGTACCATGTGTTGTGAGCTGCATTGGGTAACAAAGTAGAAAAATGTAACATGTACAGATTAACCTCAACCTCTTTAATATGGTCATCCCTTGCTGTATGTAATGAGAAAGCCAGGGTAAGATGTGAATTCTTGGATATGATTATTCTAGCAAGATGTGGCTGCTGCTATAAATGATAGTTTTTTTATTAAAACTCTAGCAATTTTTTTGTTAAAACTCTAGTAATCGCTGGATTTTATGTTTTCACTGAATGAAATGATCCTTTAAAGATTGAAAGTTAAAATCAAATATGGTATCTAGCATCCTTTGTGTCAATTTATTTTTACATTTTATATTCATTTTACATACTTATTGTAGCCCCATCCCTCCTCCCATCCCAGTCCCATGCTCTCTTCTCCTCTCCCTTCCTTTTTCTCAGAAAAAAAGGCGCTTCCTTTCCTTTCTAGCCCAGCTCATCAAGTTGCATCAGGACTGAGCATGTCCTCTTCCCCTGTGGCCTAGCAAGGCAATCCCACCAGGGCAAAATGATAAAAAATCTGGCAAGAGACAACTGGATGCTTTTGAACATTGGTTAGTTAATTCCAGAGCTTTTATCAGGGACTTTTACATCAATGAAAAAGAATATATTGCTTTCAGTGTTATTGTGCTGTTCTTTTGTTCATTTCAAGAAAAACTATCAGGAGAATTACCCCCTTTAGAGTATAATGGTCTGGGTTCAGTTATGAGACAAGTAACAAATTCAGAATTTTGAGATGTTCTGTGAAGAGTTATAGCAAAATGGATTGACCTTTGTGGTGTAGTTGCAAATATGTCACCTACAGTGGCTCCTATATATGGGAGACTATAAGGTGAAGCTTATCTGACAAGGATGGTGGCCACCAAGCTACTCCCAGTAAAAAATATGGTTCATTTGAGAATTCTGTCATTAATCAGTGGGTACAGGAAATGAAAATTTGGAGGACATTGAGCCAATGTACAATGGACCTTTCATGTAGACAACCAATTGTGTTTAAGATCTTTTGTTTTATTGGGTGTGTACATGGCTCACATGAGATGCATATGAACAAATGAAATACTACTCAACTGAGAATTAAATTATCAAGAGATTCAAAGACCTCACCTGTCAAACTTTAAAGCAGAATCAAATCAAGAATTTATTATCTTCAGTGGCATTTAAAAATAATTTTTGCTTCTGTAAAGCAAAGGACATGGTTGTCAGAACAAAATGATAGGCTACAGACTGAGGAAAGGATCTCCACCAACCCTATATCTGACAGAGGGCTAATATCCAGAATATATAAAGAACTGAAGAAGTTAAACACCAACAAATTAAGTAATCCAATTTAAAAATGGTACAGAGCTAAACAGATTTCTCTATAGAGGAATATCAAATGGCAGAGAAACACTTAAAGAACTGTTCAACATTCTTAGCCATCAGGGAGATACAAATCAAAATGACCCTGAGATTTCACCTTACACCATCAGAATGGCTAAGAAAAAACACTCAACTGACAAAACATGCTGGAGAGGATGTGGATAAAGGGGAACCCTCCTTCATTTCTGGTGGTAGTGTAAACTTGTACAACCACCTTGGAAATCAATCTGGCACTTTCTCAGAAAATTAGGAATAGTGTTACCTCAAAATCCAGCTATACCAGTAACTCCTACGCAGAATGGATACAGAAATTGTGGTACATTTACACAATGGAATACTACTCAGCAATTAAAAACAAGGAAATCATGAAATTTGCAGGCACATGGTGGGAACCAGAAAACTCATCTTGAGTGAGATAACCCAGAAGCAGAAAGACACACATGGTATATACTCACTCAAAAGTGGACATTATCCACATAATATAGGATAAACATACTAAAATCTATACTTCTAAAGAAGCTAAGCAACAAGGAAGACCCTAGGGAAGATGCTCCATCCTCATTCAGAAGGACAAATGTGATAGACATCAGAAGCAGGAGAAGACAGGGAACAGGACAGATGGCCTGTGAAAGACTGCTGATCGAGGTATGGAAGCAGAGGCTGAGACTCATAACCAAATGTTAGACAAAGTGCAGGGAATCTTATGAAAGAAGTGGAGATAGAAATATCTGGAGGGGACAGGAATTCCAAAGGGAGCCAAAACAAACAAATAAACAAAAATAAAAGCTGAGCCTTGGGGGCCCTGAAAAGAATGATTTCCCACCAAGGACAATGCATGTAGAGGACCTAAAACCTGGGCTCAAATATAGCCCGTAGACTCAGTCTCCAAGTGGGGTCCCTAGTATGGGATGCAGGGGCTTTATATGGTATGAACTCAGTGGCAGGCTCTCTGATTACCTCCACCTGGGGGTGGGGGATGCAGCCTTGCCAGTCCACAGAGGAAGACAATGCAACCAGTATTGATGAGACCTGATAGGCTAGGGTCAGATAGAAGGGGAAAAGGAAGTCCCCTATCAGTGGTTTATGTGAGGGACATAGGTGGTAAAAAGGGAGGGAGGGTGGGATTGGGAGGAGACATGGGAGGGACCACAGCGGGAATACAAATTGAAATAAATGATGATAATAAAAATTTAAAAAATATAATTTTCTCCTTTATAATGTTTTATTATAGAGGCTACATGGGATTCTAGGGCTCAGAAAGATATTATTCTTTGTGGTATGTATTCTGGGTTTTGTCAGTGTGTGGCCCCAAAAGAAAAGTAAGTAGGGAAGATAGGAATGAGTCTGTTTAGGAAGAGAAATACAAGAATTTTCCCATGGAACAGACCACTTTATTCCATACACCAATTAGGTCATTGATGAATACAGGGCAACAAGGTGCCAGTAAAGCTTGGCCATGGTTTTAGAATGTAGAATATTGGAGGCAGCCTGAAGAAGGAAATGCCATGGTAAGTGAGCTTCCTAGAGAAAACCCACCATTTTACTCGGCTGCTATGGGTGTACAAGGCCCCAATGACTCCATCTTCAGACTGCTTCTTGCTGCTGCTGTGCCTTCCCATGGTTGTCATTGCTGTATTCCTCATAAATCTGGCATGTGTGACCGGGTGTGTGGAGCCCCTCAGTGCCTATAGTCTGGTGTGATTGCTTCCTGGGTATTAGCCCACGGCAAATTTCCTTCAGATCAACATGAAGACGTACTTTCATGAAACAATGCCATTTAGAAGAATTGATGATTTTATCATTCCTAATAGTGATTTTATAGAATTCTTGATTTGATTCAAGTTGTTTTAAGAGGTTAAGAAGTTAAGATCATTGATAGAAAGTTTAAAGTTAGAATCAGTAATAGAATGAGCTTCCTCCTTGTGAAGTATTGAAGACTGCAAAAGGAGTTCACTAATATTTCATGTGCTACATGCAGGAAAATTGGACTAGGAAGAAAAATAGGCTTGGGACATGGTAACAGTCAAGGAAAACATTCACTCTACCTTAAATCCAGGGATGAGTTCACAAGTCTTGGTATGCACCATAATAAGTAAAGCCATGAATAGGAGAGGGTTACTCTATTCGGAGTATAAAAAAGAATCAATAGGTAGCCAGTTTAACTTTACAAGACTTCATAAAAAGGACATACTTTATATGACCTGATTTTTGGTAAAAACCCTGTTAACCTATGACATAAAAAAATATTGCTTTGAACTTCTAATGACCTTGTGAAATAGCAGATAAATAAACTATTGCTTTGAAGTTATAATGACTTCTGGAATGGAAGGTACATTGATTTGAAAGATATGTAATGACTGTATAGTTACGTGCAAGTTTTACTAAGAAAGCATGTAATCAGCAATCCTGTTTTAACTCACTTTTTGTAACAAATTTGTTTTTGCAATGCTTGCTTTTATGGCTATGTGATGATTTTTCTTCTTAGGTAGAGAACTTTGCCTAAGAGGGTATAAAGAGAGGAAAGAGATAAAATTAAGGTTGTTGGAGCCATTGGACTTTTGATATAGCCAAAAATGTTATAACATATAACATTATATAAATATAACATGTATATATGTATATATATAAACTATAACTATATGTGTACATATAAAAACTATAATTATACCTATAACTATAACTACATACATACATACATATATATAAAAAACTAAATGCTTGGAGGTTTGCTCCATATATGTTTGTTAGTATGTATGTATGTATGTATATATGTATGTATGCATATATGTGTGAAGCTGTTGAAACTTACTGGAACTTGCTTGTTGGAGCTGCTTTGCTTTGTCTACCAACCATGTGTGAGTGTGTGTGTGGTGTGTGTGTGAGAGAGAGATTCTTTTCCCCCTTTCTCTTTCCTTTCTTACCAGTCCTGAAGAGCTAAAAAAGTTAAGAGACCTCAGAGTTTCTCACCAGTTACAAGCAGTACTGGCTCACTTCATTTTTAATTTCCTGCTCCTGTCAACAGAGGCCTCAAGTCTCCGTTAAAATGTACTTGCTCTCAGTTGCCCGGAGCAATCAGTTCTGACTCCCTCTCTGACTCTGTCCTCACGTTCTCAGCCCACCGTGACCTTTTGAAACTGGCCTTTCGCAAAGGATTTTTTTTTTTTTTTGTAACTCATCAATGAACAATTCTAGTATTCAGGGAAAGACTCCTGTGAATAATTTTTCATAGTTTGATTTTGCAGGTGAGTTCATTTCACTGAGGAAAAGCATAGGTGTAAATGTGAGCAGGGAGGTTGTACAGTAGAGGGGAATGGCATGTGGATGTCCCAACCATCTGGACTGTGTGTGAGAGCATCTGTAGAGCTCTGATTCAACAGGGCTTGTGTGTCCTTTGCCCCAGTGCTGCTCTTCCTGTTGATGAGCATTTTCCTGTTGATTGTGTTTATCACTTAAAAATCAGAGAAAAGCTTACCTTAGGCGCCAAATTCACAAGTCACTGGGAGACAAAAAGATGGAAGTTCTTATATACTTCCCACCTATTCTCCCCATAGCATATATGTTCTACTAAGGTTGCTTTTAGCTGCATTTGTTAGAGGTTGAATAATATGTGTATTGGTATTGAATAGTATAGACACCTTTCTATATTATAGAGGAAATTGAGCCTAGGGTATTAATTCAGCCAGATAGATGGTGTTTGAGCAGCTTCACTATGCACATTTTTTTTTTTTTTGCATTGAACAGGGAAGAAGTTTATGTTGTTAGCTCTTGCTCAGTGATCTGTTGTGAGTGTCTTTAAGGTGTGAGTGTTGTAATAGAATTATCCTGGAGTACATAGGATCACAGTGTTGTGAAAAATTGATTTAAGACTCAAAAATGATAGACTACCAGCTGCAAGTCTCTCACCGTTTTCTTACAAATACTTTACTCTGTATTTAGTGATGTTAAAGTTAGTTAAACCTTGGAAGGCCTAAGAAATAGAAATGATGCAAAAACATATTTTCACATGTTTTTCAGTATGCAACTGAAGTTTCCAAATTTTCTTTATGATTGTCAGTTGCTGTGGGAATTTGGTGTGGTTTCTTGTGCCTGAACTAAGAGATGCACTGGGGTCCATAATATGGAGCTTTAGTCTACAGCATCACTTATTTCCCCACATCTGTATTCAGAGAAGCCAGGTAGACTTACTGAAGATGATGCCTAGGACTAATGAGTAGAGAAGACATTATGGGGTTCACGCAGAGGACTTGGAGAGTTTCAAAGAGAAGCAACACACTTAAACTTGTCTTAATATAGTGAAAAAAAATTAAGCCAGATAAAAGAAATTGAAGATATAAAAGATCAGTAGGATTATTATAGCAAAGAGTGGGCCATCCAGCCTTATGAAACTTCAGTTCTGGGATTGGGTTACATATAATAGAGTTGTTGGCTAAAGGGCCTCTCCATAGTTATTTCCAGGGATCACAGGATGATTCCACAGACTGGTGGTTAGACGGTATTGCTGCAGACAACACTTATACAACTTATTGTGCATGGAGATGTCAAGCTTAGCCTATCTAGAACATTCACCCCTCCTGAGTAGTGTTCAGGGTACACTAGTACTCTGCATGTTGTCAAAGGAGAAATGTAAACTTTAATTCAGCTACAAAGCCCTAGATCTAAAATCATGACCTTCCTACAAGATGCAGTACTGCAATAGTGGCACAAAAACTGTGATAGTAACCAAAAATCATTTTATTTGATTTAAGGCCTGCTTCATGAAATGGAACCCATGGCCAAGAGTTCCAGAGTATCTAAGAGCTCTGGGGTTTGATAGTACAGGAACCAAACAGAAAACTAAACACCACTGAACAGTATAAGTATTCATTAAAGGAACATAGCAATAATCTGGTTTCTTATGAAATTCTGCTATACTCCTAAATCATCTCGTCCAGCTATCATGAGAGAAGCTTCCTCCTGGAGTAGATGGAATAAATATAGAGAGACACAGCTGAACAATGTCCAAGGAGAGACCATAACATTCAATCCTAATTGTTTTCACGGTTCATGGAACTCTGTGGACAAGGAGGCAGAAAAGACCCCCTGAGCCCAGATTTTTTTTTTTTTTTGCTTCTGTTGCTCTCCTTGTGGAGCTCCAGCCAACTCCAGAAGAAATAAGTTGTAACAGCTCCATAACTAAGGAGCAGATCAAAATCTGGATGGTGATTAATAATAGTATCTGAATTTTAGAGTACAGACTGTGCTGTGTCCAAGACACTATGCTGTACAATTTTTGTATATATGATTTTATTTTCATAACATTCCTGTAAGGAGGATTATTTCCATGTCATGTGTAAGAAGACAAAAAACCACAACAGAGACAGGAATTTACCTAAAGCTTTGCCGTTAATTAGGCCAGTACTCTGGTATTCTGATGGCTGAATTGTTTCAAAGGCTAAAGCAAAACTAGGAGACAGTAACTCTGAATGCTTTGTATCATATCTTGTCTTTCCTGTAGCCTATATTCTCTCTCCAAAAATGCCACAATGTGTTTTTCAGAGCAATTTGAAATGGATAGAAAGCAAATCTCTGCAATTACTTAAAGATAAATGAAGAGTGTCTGCGTTGATTATATATTCAGAAAGGGAAAAATGAGGAAAGTACCAATGAAACAGTTCTAAAAGAGCATCAGGGAGGCAACAATAACAACAACATAAGAACATATTTTGTTTGATGATAAACATCCCCTCATCAGCTTTGATTTTTGAACATTGGGTTCCATTTGGAGATGTTTCATAGGTGCAATTTTGATAGAGAAATTATGTTCCTGGGGCTGAGTTTTCTGATATATAGCCTCATTCTCCATTCAGCTTATTAGTTTTGCATTATACTTTCCTTTGCTAATTGTGGGCTTTTAGCTTTTTGTTCTTTCTTCTATGATTCCATTCCATGATGAACTTTTATCCCTCTGGAATAGTGAGCCAAAATAACAGTTTTATTTCTTTTTCTATCATCATCATCATCATCATCATCATCATCATTATTGTGACAATAGCAACCACCAGTATGGTTGGTGAAACAAAATCTCTTCAAAGACAAAACCATTTGTTTTGTCAATATGAATGGAACAAAATTTATAAGGCCCCTTAGATGAAGAGATATAGGCAATCAATTGCTTTGTTAAGGTGGATTGTTAAATGTGTTTAGCTAAATTATCTAACAACAAAATTATCTTCATGAATTGTAAATAATGAGCTCCAGAGAAACAAAGAGAAGGAGAGAAGAGAGAGGGAAAAGAGATAGATAGACTATCAATAGATAGAGACAGATGCAAACAAGGGCAGAGAAAGAAATGGGTTACTTCTTTTGGCTGTATTAGAATAAAGGGTTCACTAGACCCCCAAAAGTGTAGAGGCTAAAGACAATAGTATTAGTTGCTCACAAGAACTTATAGTAAGACCCAATTCTTTAAATCATCATATATCTGTGTCATAGAACATCGAAAAATAAGTATAATACTGAACTAGAATCTTCATTCCTACCGGATAGCTTTCAATACTGTAGAAATATAACCATCAATTTTACTCAGCTCTGAACCCTGGTTAGTACAATAGTGATTTGCTGGCACTACATGCCCACTGGTACAATAGTGGCATGAAATTCATGAATCTCACCAATCACTATCTGATTGGATTTAAGTCCTGCTTCACAAGGTGAAATAAATAACTGGCACCATTATTCAGCTAAAAACATTTGACTAGACAGATGACAGGTTCCAGGAGTGAACATTTCTCTAATGCTACTCAACAGCCATATTAAATGAACTCCTAATGAATTATTTTACACCCAAATTAAAGTACCTCTCAAGCCACTTACAGAAGCTTCAACTTGAAGAAGGTGGTGATTAACACATAGACATATAACTGGTCAAGAATACTAAGACTGCAAAGGGCTCAGCTGGAAATGAAAGAGATACACAACTACACTTCCTCCATGGTTCAGATATCACTGTGGAAGGGTGGAAAGCTAGAGTGTGAGAGCCAGAGGCAGTTGATGACTACAAGGAAACAGTGTCTTCTGGACACAGAGGCTCTGCAGCATGAATCAACTCACCATCAATGTGAAAGCACACAGTAGACGGGTGTACGACAAAACAAATCCCAGTGTAGGAAAAGCAGCTAGGCGTGAAATCCCATTCCTAGACATCGAGCTACTGTCAATTTTTAGCTGTTGGAAGAGGCAGAATCATTATTCTCTAATACTTTAGCCCCTGGCAAGCCAACCACACCAGTGAAACACCACACACTCACAAATATTTGTGGAGCAGCAATTAATCTTGATGTTTTAAAAAATGTCACAGAAAGGTTTGTAGTTAAGGATGTTAAGATCTGGGAAAGAAAGGTAGAGTGGGATGAGTGTGAGCTAATAACTCCCATGAAACTCTCAATGAACTAATTAAAGAAAACAACATAGTTCCAGGGATCATTTCTGTAGTGTCTTATTGTTCTAAGCTTCCCCTATAGTGGTGGAATGGGGAGGCAGGGTCTTCTAACCACCGGGCTAATATGAACATGTTATATATTGAGAAAGAAAGCTTGATGGTATCTTGTTAAAGCTGACTTTTGCTTGGTTCCAACAACTTCACTGTCTCCTTAAGGCAAATCAGGCTTGAATAATGCAATTTTTACATACTGTGCCACTAAATACCCTTGGTTGCATAAGTCAGCACCAAGGATGGGGCTCTTTGACACTGAAAACTTCCTCCAACATAATCTTGAGCAAAGCATAAAATAATGGAGGAAGACAGATAAAATAGAAGAAATAAAGAATGGAAGAAACAAAAGAATAGAGACTTTATGGAAAGAGAGAATTGTTATCAGACTGGTTCTAAATCTGAACTTATGCTTCTAGAATATAGACACAATAGCAATGGTGTAAACCAGTCTGATGTTCACAAGAAGGTGTCACATGAGCTACAATTATATATATATATACACAACACACACATACGTATATCCCCAGAATAAATAAAATTGCTTATGCAAACACAAAAACTATTGTGTTTTATTCAAACTCAGGTTTATGTGACTACAAGTACCAATACCAAGACCAGAAAAAATGGTAGCAAATGTCTTTCAATCGAAAAATACATGAATGAAATGTACATTAAATCCTTGCAATATTACACATAAAAAGTGAAATACTAAAATATTCTATAGCATAGCGATCTGAAAAGCATTACTCAAACTAACAAGCCAGACCTCAAGTATGCTATAATTTTATTTATATTTTGATTTAGAATATATGTCCATCAGATATAACATGGAGAATAGAAAGGGAAAAGTAGTCTTAGCTAGGGTACCCTCATAGATCTTGGAATTTTTCACTGTCATAGATTTCTACCTAATTCCAAAAGTGCACACCCTCTTTCCAAATGTTTTTTTTTCAGTACTCTCTCTGACCTCCTTGCACCTGCTCCCTCATATTCCCATCCCCACCTGTCCCTCATTCAGTCTCCTCCCTCTTCCCATTCCTTATGTCAAATTTACTTCTCCTTCTCTGTGAGATTCAAATGGGTCCTCTTTACTTAGCTTTTTTTGGAGTAAATGGATTTTAACAGCTATCCTGTATTTTCTTACCAATAGCCTTTTATAAGTGGCTACATATCATGTTTGTCTTTCTGGGTCTGAGTTACCTAACTCAGAATATTTTATTCCACCTCCATCCATTTGCCTGCAAATTTCAGATGTCATTGTAACCTGGCAAGACTCCAGTAGAGGGACTGGGACATCAAACTATCCACAAAATATAAGACTCACAATTTGTCCTGCCTAGAGGGGTAAAGGATGAAGCAGAAATTGAGAGAATGGCCAATCAGTGACCAGAACAGTTTGAGACCCATGCCATAAGAAGACACTCACTCCTGACACTGTTAATGATATTCTTCTATGCTTGCAGACAAGAGCCTAGCAGAACTGTCCTCAGAGAGTCTGCATCCAGCAACTGATGGAAACAAATGTAGAGACCCACAGGAACGTTAGGCAGAGCTTGGGGAATCCTATGGAACAGAGGGAGGCAGGATTGAAGCATCCATAGGGGTCAAGGACGACACACATACACACACACACACACACACACAAAACCCTACAGAATCAACTACCTTGGACCCACACGAGCTCCTAAAGTCTGAGAGCCAACCATAGAATACGTATGGGACTGACATAGGCCCTCTGCACATATAACAGTTGTGCAGCTGGGTCTTCATGTGGGACTCCTAAGAGCAAGAGCATGGGCTATCTCTGACACTGCTGCCTGCTTTTGGATCCTTTTGCCCTAACTGGGCTGCCTTATCTAGCCTTAATAGTAGAAGATGTTCCTAGTCTATTGCAACATTATATGACATGACTGACTAATATTCATGGAAGACCTCTCCATGAGGTCCTTTTGAGGATAAAGGTAGGACAGGGAAGTGAGATGGAAGGGACTAGGAGGAAAGGAGAGAAGGGAAGGTCTGATTAAGATGTAAACTAAATAGGTAAAGAAATTAATAATAATCATAAAGTAAAAACTCATGTTAGTGCTGAAATTCATTTTGATAAGATAAGATGGTGATAAGAAACATTAATTTGAACAATCATCTGACCCTGGGGAAAGCCAGCCCACAGCTTAAATAGCCTCTGGGTAGCCAACCCAGGCGTGCCACGTGGGCAATGCAGATAGGTCCACATACATGGAAGCTTCTGACCACCACACAATGCAGTGTCATGGGTGCACTCAAACACACACACACACACTTAAACACACACACTCAAACACACACAATAAATTCATTTATACATAGTTTTTTTTTAAAGAGAGGGGAACATGTTAAATTAATATCATGTAAAGGCCACTCATGCTTTTTTAATTGATGAAAATGTATTTTTAATGCTGTACTTGATCTCAGACTTACATTTTATACATTTTGAATTAGAAGGGAATAAACTGGTATTCTATAAAAAAAAAGAAACATTAATTTATGTAAAAATCAGCAACACACACAAACCACACACACACACACACTCCCTGGTGTGGTGGTGTATATATATATTTGTTATCCATCAGTGTGGAGGCAGAAGCAGTCAGATTTCTACAATTTGGAAAATCTGGTCTACATAGTGAGACATAATTTCTATGAATGAAATTAATAGAAATGAAAATAAATCAAGATGTCTTATGGTGATTAGAGAAAGAGACAATTAAAATATTTAAACTGAAAGATCCCTGTGTGTAGACACCTGCCATTGGCTTGTGGATAAAACGCCCTTTAGTGGTCTGAAAGTCAAGAGAATGAAGCATTGGTAGAAATGATTCCTCTGACCATGCCTCTCATGTTTAATATGGGACTTATGGAGACATAACAATGAGTTACCTGGTGTTGTGAGATGTTTACACATTGGTTTCCTATAACTCTTACAATCGCTATTCCCAGGGCTCACTGTTGGTCAGTACTAACATAGGGACTTGAGAGAACATATGGAGGTCTGGATGCAATGGAGGTCTTGGGTACATTTAAGAATTATGTTTTCACTTCCTCAAGATCCCTGGAGCTCTGCCCCATGCATGGCTGCAAATCCCAGCACCTGACTCTATCCACTGGTGGGTCAACTCTTCCAGAGGACAGTCAAGTTAGGGGATGAGGATATGCTCAGTCCTGATGTGGCTTAATGTGCTGAAGAGGGCTGATACAGAGGAGGGTAGCTCCCCTTTTCTGGGGGTGGGGAGAAGAAAAAAGGAAAAGAAGGAAGCATGTGAAGTGGGATATTGCGAGGAGAGGATGTAGGGGGAATCCTTGGGATGTAAGTAAATAAACTGAAATTTAAAAAAAGAATTATGCTTTTGTCTAATATTTTTGTGAGGATCTATACATCTGCTCCCATCAGCTGCCATTAGAAACCTCTCTAGGCACTGATTTTTGAGTATAACAAAACATTTTTGAGTATAACAAAACATCACTAGAAATCATTTCATTGGCTTCATAGAATTGTTTAGTTTAGTTTAGTTTTTTTTTGTTTTTGTTTGTTCATTTGTTTGTTTTTGGTCAGTCCTGTTTATTTCTACCCTAAGTTTCTGAGACAAGCAGCTTCTGGTGTGGGGCATGGGCATTTCTGAGATGAAAAATATAAATAACTTAGGAATTTAATTTTGCAGAATCTGAAAAAAGTTCTTTCTAGTAATTTACTTTGAGCAAAAGAAAAGTAAGAAGTAAGAAGCAGGTGGACTGTGAGGAGGAAAGCTTCAGTGTTGAACTCTGAGAAAGACTCATGCTTACATTTAGTCATAATCATGCAAACGCACAGTGCATATTTAAAAGTAAACATGCATAACTTGAGTTCACCAGTATAAGACTGAAGAAGTCACATGATTTTAATTATTGTCTTCGCACTTCTTTTGTTAGATTCACAACCAGCCTTCTGAAGCAAGAGTCAGGCACTAGAATGATGCTAGTTAATTGTGATTACTTTTTCAGGGAGTTTCTAGTGGGGCATATGTTCCATTTAATTTTCTCAGAAATCCCCAACACCAATATAATAGCTAGCCCAGTGACAACATGAACAGTCTCATGTGTAACTTCCAGAAGGGCTACTGGAGTCTATTTCAACACAGGAATAGGTTATGAAACTCCATGCCATCATACACTTCTGTGGCATTTTACTTCAGCCATGAGCTATGAGAAGATATTGGTTCCATAGTATTACCGAGAATGGTGTGGGAAGAGTGTCAATAAAATCTTCACAGAAAACACCACACTTTTAATTTGTAAACTTAATCATTATACCAACACACACCAACAATTATATTAAATTATTTATTGTGAATAGAGCCAGAAAACAAAGAGAAAGTACCTGTAACACAATTATATTGCACATGATAGCATTGCAAAATGTACTTCCCAATGACAAAGCATCTTTTTAATTCATTACAGCAATTACAGAAAATGGAAAGAGGGTGTTTAAATGTCCACCACAGTGAAGAGCTTAAAGCCTGACAAAAGGGAAGCCTGGCTGATAAACAACATTATCAAGTGATCTAACACAAAGAAGCTCACATACCACATCAAAGCAAAAATGAATTAAGAAAGAAATATTTTCCTAATATTGGAATTTTCTACTTAAATATTTGAGTTGTTCTCAAAGATTTTGAGCTTTGAGGCACTTGAGATTTCAAATTAAGAATGGTCATCCTCTGTGTTATGACAATGTGAGAATTAAGTCTTCATTGTAAATATTTTGTTGCTCAAAAGTTCATGTTTACTCTACGGTGAAAATGTTAAAACATTCAGGGAAGTGGTGAAATTATAACAACCTTCATATATGTGATTAGTAGCTCTTTTTCAGAAAACCATAGGCATCTTGCTGAGTCCTTTCTATATGAGGATAGCTTCAAGATAAGTGGAAAATGCTGGTGCTTTAGTGTCGTCTTCATAGTACCCAAAATCATTCCCAAAAAATTACTGTTTTTTAAATAATATTCCACACCCTAAGGTATTCTGTTATGACGTGCTGGATCACCTAACACAGTGGGATAACAGGTGCTTGATCCACCGTCTGACGCATAGTGCTCAAATAATAATTTTGGGGAGTCTACTATAAGGCTTAGCTTGTACAGGTGCCTGCTGTCAGGCCCAAGGACATAATTCAGTGCCCCAGGACACACATGGGGGAAATCAAAACCAACTCTGCAAGTTGTGCTTTGTCGTCCAGCAAACATCCTTCTACCACACGTGCACACAGAGAATTAATTAATTAAAATATTAAAAAATTAAAGACTTACAGTAACAGTTTTAAATATTTGTGACTTTGACCATAGGAGGCCATATAATTTTCTCTTGAGAAAGCATTACCCTCCCATTTATCACTAAATTCCTTCCTGTTTAGAATATTAGGTCTGCAGTTGCTAAGATTTTATCTATTTTACTTACTGAGAGTCACTAGGCATCTAAGTATAACCAGAATATATTTAAATTTTGATTACTTGATTCAGACTTCAGGAGGATACAATTTTATAAAACTTTCTTCTAGATCTGGGAAGAGTAAGGAATGTTTTCTAAACAAAATATTTCTCAGTGGCATTTATTGTATTTCTTGTACAAACCTATGGAAAACATTTAGATTTATCTTTTTATGATAGTGTGCATTCTATCTTGTACTCTCAAACTTCATGTTGAAACCTGAGAACATTATTAATTATTATTACTGTTAATTTGGAAATAGAGTAATTGTATATATAGATAGTTATCTCAAATAAAAACGTCCACAATTAGGTTATGCCCCCCCCCAAAAAAAAGAAAGAAATATTTAAATGACTTTTTAAAAGCTCTATGTAACGATCCTAGAGTATGTAGAGGTGTCTGTTGTGGAAAGTCTCGTGGCCTTTGTGTGTGATTCAAAGAATGAAAGTAGGTATGTCTCGGGGTTGAAAACTTCATCAATGATTTGGATATTTCCATTCTGCTAAAGTAGGCCATTTTTGTGCCTGAGTCTCCTTGTTGCCAAAGAACAGCTTGTATATCCTTACAAGTGACATGCCTCTTTGCAAACAGGGTGTCAGAGCAACAGTGATAAACTCAGCTTAGACGTACCAGGGCAGATGTGTAGCCTGCTCAACATCTTAGAAAGTGGAAGATGTTCCTTGTGACTTCTCAGTGAACAGTTTCAATATATTGGGTTATACATGTGATGATGCATTTTTCACTGTTTTCATTTGACAGGTGAAGACCATTTCAATGAGAAAGCAAATAGATATGAGAGTGCGTAGGGAAATTGTGTGAATAAGATTGAAACACACCAACACCATAAATAGAAGCTATAAATATGTAGGTCACAAACTCAACACAACTCTTCTATCCTGTGTCCCAGTACCTTTTCCCTGTTTACACGCATTTTCCTGTTGATTATGTTTACTTCTTAGAGCTCAGAGATGACCTCACTGCAGGAGCCAGACTCATGGATCACTGGAATTCAGTGATGGATATTTTCTGATATGCCCTGTGAGCTAGTGTTCTCTGTGTGTGCACAAGGCAATGTCATTCAAGTGTGTCTGCATCTATTCTGCAAATTCTTATCCACAGCTCATATCTTCTACAAAATGTAGGGTTGGGTGGTAATGTGTTTCAGATGGAAGAATGTGTATACAGATGAAGAAGGTAGCAACCAAAATAAAGATAAATGCCTATAGATATTATCAAGGGAAATGAGAATAGGGTGTGGATTCACTCTTATACATCGACCCACTTAGATGCTATGTGAGCATCTTTACAGCACTCATCTTTCCATAATGGGCAGGAGTTTGTATTACCCTAACTCTGTGATCCCACTTTCTCTTCCTCATGGAACCTAAGAGGTGAGTGTCCAATAGAATTTAACTGCCCTTTCTGTGATCACCATGCTGTGAGAAGCTGATTTTAGCCTCAAAAAGTCTCACCAACTCCTTGGGAAGTACTTTCTCTGGCTCCTCAATAATGTGGGAAGTGAAGACTATGGAGGTCTCAGACAAAGAGAGAGCAGTAAAGACATCCTTTTATCTAATGTTTTCAGGTTCTTGAGAGAATGTGAGAAAATTCAGAAAGAAGACTTGTGAAAAGTTTGGAGAATTTGTAACTCTATATCAAAGTTCCAGTTCAAGGGGTGAGTAGTTAGGCCCTCCTTAAGGAAGGGAAGATGCTATAGGTTGGGGTGGGCACAGAGTTTATATTAAATTTCAGGATTGTGCTAGAAGGAATCATGCTTATATTATATTTTGCATAATGTGACTTTGCAAAAAATAACTATTTTTTTAATGTGTGATGATATAGATTTGTAGGTGGGAAGACTTTATTTATATCAACACAACTTGGCTACTGCTGATTCCACACTTATGTATTGAATGGCATTTAGGCTGTAGGTTCATCGTTGACCACATTTTTTGGTTTATTGTTTTATAGTCTCCCTTTCTACCTTTTATTTTCTGGTCAGATTCTATGTCAGAATGAAGACAGAAAATTTCACAGCTAACTATTACATCTTCTGTCAAGTACTTTATGTTCTTTTATTGTCTAAGATTTTTTAATTATCTTTGTGTTTGGCTGTCAGCTTCAGTATGTCAGCATACAAGGTCACCGATTTCTAAAGATTTGTGTTCAGAGAAGCCATTTGGCTCTGTCCGGAAATAGTGAGTAATACTGATGAATCCTGCACTGAGGAGGAAAAAAAAATTCTGTTTAGGAAGGCCATATTGCATAACTGTTGCTCCTAGGTGCTATATGCTCTGGGGCCATCTGTCAATAACACTCTCATTGTCATTACTGATCAACATTATCATAGCACTATGGGGATACAATACCATACTTGCTTCACAGAATATGAGGAAGTTAAAGGACTACAGATAAGGTAACATTTTAAACTTCTTTGTGTGAATAAGAAACAGAACCAATATCTATGAGTTGTAGCCTCCACATACAGAGTTAGTAAAAAACAGTTCCCTAGTACTTACCATTAGTCTTGCAATGGTTGTTTGCTGTGAAATATAAGAGAAAACTCATGAAGTCCCTGTAAAATGGAAAGACAGGGCTCGGAGTCTCTTTAGCAAACTTCAATATAAATGTAGAAAGTCTGTTCTTGACCAATGAGATGAACTTTCCAAAGTCATTCATTGTCATGTCAGTGAGTGATTGCCAGGTCTCTAAACATGCAGTGAATCAACTAGCATCTAGAGAATAAGTCGTGGAGAATTTAGAGTGTTCCATAAAGTAATAGCTCTTTCATAATGCCCTTAGTAAGGATGATTATTTGATTGCTTTAGTAATAAATATTTTATGTTGTCACCAAAGCCAGAACAAGGCCATTTTCTTCAGTAGTCTTTACTTAACCTGTCTCTTTCTGCTTTATATACTTTATATGTTCTTCATGTACCAGATAAAGATGAATAGAGAATATATGACATACACATTTTTTTGTTGGAAGTTGTAATCATAGTGTCCCAGCAGCCTAATAAGCAATGTAGAACATTGTGTGAGGATTTTCAG
Organism: Meriones unguiculatus; assembly: GCF_030254825.1. Lineage (NCBI taxonomy): Eukaryota > Metazoa > Chordata > Mammalia > Rodentia > Muridae > Meriones > Meriones unguiculatus. The sequence goes on along the minus strand of NC_083351.1, from coordinate 130,096,056 downwards.
CCACTTATGTAAGTTTTGTATGAGGAGCACACTAAAATTGAAATATATCTCGTCTGTTTGGGAAATGTCAGGAACACAGACTCTCAGTTTAGTGGAAGGAGTTTTGTGATAATGATCAAGGTGCTAATAATCATGATGGCAGAAATAATAATTCTTTGAATTTATAAGGATGATAGTTTTCACAAAAAATTAAAACAATAGATAAGATCACAGTTTGTTTATGAAATGAATTACTTTGTCCTATTATGCCCGCCCCCTTCTTCTGCTTCTCCCACCCTGCCCCAGAGTTTTTCTGGGAGTCTCTTGGACTCACCTGATCAACAACTCAAATGAGCATTGTCCTCATGTGGCACTGAGGATCCTGTTAGATAATCTGTGACTCTTCTGGGGAGGCACCTTATGCAACATAACACCATTTAAAAACACACATAGACGCAGGCATGCAGGCATGCACACTCTCAAGCACACACAGCTCAGTGATCATCATAAAAGTGCAAATGAAGAGTGTGAGGCAGAGGCAATGTGTGACAACAAGGAAAACAGTGTCTTTGGAAGAGCAGTTGCCCATATCAACTCACAGATACTGTGACAGCATGAAAAAGGCTTGTGCATGACCACGCCATAGCCCCTCCCCTAGCTCCAGAGTGACTGGGAATTAACTGGCGAGAGAAGGAGAAATAGTTTTCCTTAAGACTCTGGTAAGTTAACAACTCTCTACTGGAAGGCAGAATATTTGGTTGGCACAAATTGGTCTTGATGGGTTTAAAGAAAAATAAAGGGCCATATCTGAGTGAATAAGAAAGTAGCACAGAGCTGATAAGTGTTTGAAGAGGGGATGAATATGATCAAAACACAATGTATGAGGGTGTTATCTTGTTGCTGCTGTAATCCATATAACCACAAAACTTAGGTATCGATTGAGGAAAAGGAGGGAGGGCAATCTCCCAAAGAAAGGGAAATAGGATACATTGTTATGGAAGACTAGAGCAGAAGGATTAAATGGAGAAAGGATGGAAAAGATGCCTAAAGGAGGAGCTATGAAGGATGGCCACCTCCACTCCAGGCCATTTGAGGGCACATATGGAAATGTGCTTCCTAAAATATATATGGACTAAAAATGTAGTCATCAAATAATGAGAGAGACAATGCCCCAACTACACATCATCCAACAAGTGAAAACTCGAGTGCTAGAAACGGGTTACATCTAATTGAGTGGTTGGCCAAAGTGGTCTCAAAGACACCCCCAAACAACTCAAGGTATTTTCAAGGTTATTAGTTACTCTCCACAAACAGATGATAGGGTCCTATTGCTGAAGACAACACTAATATATTTCCCTAAACACAGAGCAATTGAGCTGGTATCTAACTAAAGCCATCATCCCTACTGACTGGTGTTTATGGTACTGAAAGATACTCTGCATGAAAACAGAAGAGAAAAGTGACCAACAACCCATCTAAAAACCATGCAATCTACATTGCCTGAATTATGCAATAGTGGCACAAACATTGCTAGAATAACCAACCACTATGTCATTGTCTTAGAGACCCATTCCATGAGAAAGAACTCATGCCTGACACTACTCTAGTGCTGAAGAATTTGAGACTGGACAGGACATGGACCTAGGGGAAAACTAAGTACTATTCTTACTATTCTTCTGCTAAAGGAACATAACAAGTTACCAAGACTTTGCCTCAAAGTAAATAGTAATAGTAATAAAATAATATGGTAGTAATAGGTTGGCCTTGACTTGTTAGGTATGAACCACAAATGCTAACCCTGCTACCTAAGTCTCCTAAACAGCTAGTGTGACATATCTGTATCACCAACCCTGCTCTTATGTTTATATTAATTAATAAAAGTATCAAGTTTAGAATTAAAAAAAGAAACATAACAATAAAATGACTCCTCACAATGTTTTACTATACCCATAATCAATGTGTCACTCAGCCATCATCAGAGAAGCTTAATCCCGTTGGAGGTAAGGACTGATACAGAGAACCATAACTTGACAAGGTGCAGAGTGAGAGAGACCTTGGAAAACACAGTCCTAAATGGGATGTCTTCCTCAAAGCTGTCCCCTCAGGGGTCAGGTAGCTATATGGAAAAGGAAGTAAAAAGACTAAGAGCTAGAGGGGATGGATGACACAAAGGAAGCAGTGTCTTCCAGATACAACAGGACTGACACTCACATGAACTCACAGAGGTAGTGGTAGCACGTACAGGGCGTGCACAAGTTGAAGTCAGAAAGGGTTCTAACATGGGATCCCACTCCTGATTGAGAAGCCCTCTCCATTAGACAGCTAATCACAAAGAAAATATATAGTTCTTCACTTGAGCCTTATTAAGCATATAAATTACAATTAAGGGTGGGCCTCAGGCCCAGAAATGGATGGCCAACACAAAATTAAGTCACTGGTGCGTTGGGAAACTTTGTCTCATATAGCTTTTTGGGAAATTTTTTAAACTTATTGGTCTTTTGCTTAAACATTATGATTTCAGATTTTGTTTTTTTATGGTGTGTGTATGTTTCTTGTTCTCTTTCTTTGCTTTTGCTTTTTGTTTGTTTTTCTTATTTTCCTATTTGTTTTCTAAATAAAGAGAAAAAGACAGCCTGGAGTTTGGTAGGTGGAAAATTGAGAGGGATCCACAATGAGATGAGGGAGGGAAACAACAATCAGAATACATTAATAAAAACATGTTATCAATTAAAAACTCATCACATGAAATTCCCAAAGAACTAATTTAAAAAGAACTTAAATTCAGCAGTCATTTATATAGTTTTTCATATTCGAGATTTAATTATCTTCCTTAGAGTAGACCAAGGAAGGTCCCAAAAGCAATGTAATCATGTTATTCTCTGAGAAAGCCCTCCAAATCTGATGTTAGACCTAGGTTAGACTTGAAGTTTCAGAGTTCCATAAGCCATTGTATCCTATTCTTTAATATGAGAACTTAACCACTGAGATCAGCAGCTGTCTTGAGAGTGCAGACCTCTGTGGTAGAATATAAAGCAGGACACTTGTGGACAGTTAAGACTAGGTCCAAGCCTCTATATACAGAATCAAGTCCAGATGAGAAGTTCTGCTGGTATAGGTACAGCCTGAGCAATAAGCAACATTCACACCTCATGAATGATGGATGCATTAGGAGCTCTTGGCCAGAATGTCTTTTGAGATGATGAGTGACACAAGCTCTTTTTCTAAAAAATATGGAAAAGAGGGGTTGGCTCCATTACCTGTCCCTTCAGTGGGGACAGAGATTTGCTACATGGACATGTTACTGTTCAAGTCCCCTTAAAGTACAATTCTTGCCAGAACCTTAGAACAACGATGAAGAACAGATTCACACACGTCCTGTTCACAGGAAGGAGGTCTTAGCTTCTGTCTTCCACTTGACTATGAGACTACAACCTCAGAATGCAGCACAGTTGCTTCACTTTGATTCCTCAGCCCTGAGCCTGACACAGAAGAGACAAGAAGGGTGCCAGGAAACACCACTGTGAAATTGCAATTCCCCTTACCACCCACTCTGCCTCTTAGATCCTAAGTTCCGTGACTCTCCACTTCAGGACTTGTACCCTTCTTAGATAGAACAGTGGAGAATTATTGAACAGGAAGAACTGGTACCAATGTTTAGTCCCATCAATATATCCAAGGTCTGGGGGGAAGGCTAGAGCCTGCCTATTGTTTCACTATACAATCAGGTTTGTTCTTCCCTTAGCTAACATCTGGTGAATCAAGCCTACGTCATAAACCATCTTTTTCTTTCTTTAATTTATTTTTTTTATTAATTACTGTTTATCTACTTTGTATCCCAGCTGTAGCCCCCTCACTTGTGCAGTCCCAATCCCACCTTCCCTCCTTCATCTCCTATCATGCCCTCACAAATACACTGATAGGAGGTTCCTTCTCCCCCTTCTCTCTGACCCTAGCCTATCAGTTCTCATCAGGACTGGCTGCATTGCCTTCCTCTGTGGCCTGGTAAGGTTGCTCCCTCTTCAGGGGGATCAAAGAGCCAGGCATTGAGTTCATGTCAGAGACAGCCCCTGTTCCCATTACTAGGGAACCCACTTGGACACTGAGCAGCCATGGGCTACATCTGAGCAGTGGTTCTAGGTTATATCCATGAATTGTCCTTGGTATCAGTCTCAGAAAAGACCCCTGTGCCCAGATTTTTTGGTTCTGTTGCTCTCCTTGTGGAGCTCCTGTCCCCTCCACATCTTTGTCTTCTTCTTCTTTCATAAGATTCCCTGTACTCTGCCCAAAGTTTGGTTATGAGTCTCAGTATCTGCTTTGATACCCTGCTGGGTGGAGTTTTCAGAGCCTCTCTGAGGTAGGTTCTCTGTTTTCTCCCACTTCCAATGTCCATACTATTTGCCTTACTAAGTGAGGGTGAATAATCTTACCCAGGGTCGGACTTCTTGCTTAGCTTCTTTAGGTGTACAGATTTTAGTATGTTTATTCTATATTATATGTCTAATATGCACTTATAAGTGAGTATATACTGTGTGTGTCTTTCTGCTTCTGGAATACCTCACCCAGGATGATCTTTTCTAGATCTCACCATTTGCCTGTAAGTTACATGATTTTCTTGTTTTTAATTGCTGAGTAGTACTCCATTGTTTTCAGATTCTGGCTGTTAAAAATAAAGCTCCTAGGAACATGGTTGAGCAAATGTTCTTGTATATCTGTGCATGTTTTGGATATGTGCCTAAGGGTGGTATAACTGGATCCTGAGATAGCATTATTCCTAATTTTCTGAGAAAGCACCACATTGATTTCCAAAGTGGTTGGACAAGTTTACATTCGCACCAGCAATGGAGGAGGGTTCCCCTTTTTTCACATCTTCTCCAGCATGTGTTGTCACTTGAGTTTTTGATCTTAGCAATTCTGATGGGTGTAAGGTGAAATCTCAGGGTCGTTTTGATTTGCATTTCCCTGATGACTAAGGATGTTGAGCATTTCTTTCTTTCTTTTATTTTTTAATCTTATGATTTACTTATTTATTTTATAATTAATTCATTATATATCCCGATTGAAGCCTTCTCCCTCAACTCCTTCCAGTCCCACCCTCCCTCTCTGGCAGAATACTATGTACATAATAAATAAATCTTTTAAAAAAAACTTTTATTATTACACTTTATTTACTTTGTATCCCTCCATAAACCTCTCCTCTTAATCCTACCTTCCCTCCCCCTTCTTCATGCATGCCCCTCCCCAAGTCCACTGATAAGGGAGGTCCCCCATCCTTCCTTCTGATCTTAGTCTATCAGATCACATCAGGAGTGGCTGCATTGTCATCTTCTGTGACCTGGTAAGGATGCTCCCCCATCAGGAGGAGGTGATCAAAGAGCAGGCCAATCAGTTTATGTCAGAGGCAGTCCCTGTTCCCATTACTATGGAACCCACTTGGACACTGAACTGCCATGGGCTACATCTGGCAGGGGTTCTAGGTTATCTCCATGCATGGTACTTGGTTGGAGTATGAGTCTCTGGGAAGACCCCTGTGTTCAAATATTCTGGTTCTGTTGCTCTCCTTGTGGAGTTCCTGTCCTCTCCAGATCTTACTATTTCCCACTTCTTTCAAAAGATTCCATGCACTCTGCCCAACAGTTGGCCATAAGTCTCAACATCGGCTTTGATAGTCTGTAGGGCAGAGCCTTTCTGAGACCCTCTGTGAACATTTGTTTAAGTATTTCTCTGCCATTCAATATTTCTCTATTGAGTATTCTCTATTAAGCTCTGTACCCTGTACCTCTGTACTCTGCACTCTGTACTTTGTACTCTGTTACCTAATTTTTAACTTCTTGAGTTCTTTATATATTCTGGATATTAGCCCTCTGACAGATATAGGGTTGGTGAACATCTGTAGGCTGTCATTGTGCTCTAATGACAGTGTTGTTTGTTTTACAGAAGCTTTTCAGTTTCATGAGGTCTCATTTATTGAATCTTGCTCTGAGAGCCTGTACTGTTGGTGTTCTGTTCAGGAAGTTGTCTCCTGTGCCAATGAGTTCAAGGCTCTTCCCCACTTTTTCTTCTAACAAATTTAGTGTCTGGTTTTATATTGAGGTCTTTGATCCACTTGGACTTTAGTTTTGTGCAAGATGAAAAATATGGATCTATGCATTTTTTCTACATGTAGACATCCAGTTGGACCAGCACCATTTGTTGAAGATGCTGGCTGTTTTCCATAGTTTAGTTTTGGCTTGTCAAAAATCAAGTATCTGTAGGTGTGTGGGTTTATTTCTGGGTCTTCTATTTGATTCCATTGATTCACCATTCTGTTTCTTTGCCATTACCCTGCAATTTTTATTACTATTGCTCTGTAGTACAACTTGTGATCAGGGATGGAGATACTTCCAGACGATCTGTTGTTTTAGAGGATTGTTTTAGCATTTTTTTCATATAAAATTGAGAATTTTTCTTCCATGTTGTATAAAGATTTGTGTTGGTATTTTGATGGGAAATGCATTGAATATGTAGATTGCTATTGGCGGAATGGCCATTTTCACTATGTTAATCCTACTGATCTACAAGCATGGGAGATTTTTCCATTTTCTGATAGCTTCTTCAATTTCTTTCTTCAGAGACTTGAAATTCTTTTCAAACAGGGTTTTCACTTGCTTGGTTAGAGTCACACCAATGTACTTTATGTAATTTGTGGCTATTGTAAAGTGTTTAGTTTCTTAATTTTTTTTCTCAGCCCTTTTGTCTTTCATATACAGGGGGGCTAGTGATTTTTTTTTTGAGTTAATTTTGTATCCAGGCACTTTGCTGATGGTGTTTATCAGCTGAAGGAGGTCTCTGGTTGAATTTTTGGTGTCACCCATTTGTTCTATCATAAGATCTACAAATAGTGATACTTTGACTTCTTCATTTCTGATATGTATCTGCTTGATCTTTTTTAGTTGTCTTATTGTTGTATCCAGGACTTCAAGTACTATGTTGAAGAGATACAGAGATCATGTCAGAGACATTCCCTGTTCCCTTACTAGTTTCCTTACAAAGACCCAGTGGCTGGCTCTTTGATCTTTGATCTTTGATCTTCTGAGGGGGGAGCAGCCTTACCAGGCCACAGAGGAAGACAGTGCAGCCAGGCCTGATGAGACCTGATAGGCTAGGGTCAGAGGGAAGAGGAGGAGGACCTCCCTTATCAGTGGACTTGGAGCAGAGCATAAAAGGAGATTAGGGTGAGAATGTGGGAATGGGAGGGAATGAGAGAGGGGGCTACAGCTGGGATACAAAGTGAATAAACTGGAATTACTATAAAAAGAATAAAAATTAAAAAAGAGATATGGAGAGATTGAGCAGCTTTGTCTTATCCCCGATTTCAGTGGGATTGATTTGAGCTTCTCTCCATGTAGTTTGATGTTCGCTATAGGCTTGTTGTATATTGTCTTTATTATGTTTAGTTATGTTCCTTGTATACCTGATCCCTCCAAGACTTTAAACATGAATGGGTGCTGGATTTTGTCAAATGCTTTTTTGGCATCTTAGGAGATGATCACTTTCAAACTATCTTTTTCATATTGTCCACATTTCAGGGGATTTAAAAGAATATTTTATAGTTTATCACATGTCTTGAAGAACCACAACTTCATTCCCTACTCCTCACACCTTTTCTGAAGGGTGGGATCCTGGACAATAAAGCAAAAGGGAATTTCTTCTATTGGATGGATTCACCTGCTACATGTCATTGTTCTAGAGAGTATTTTCTGAATCCATGAATCAACTCAAGTCCATCATCCAGCATGATATACCAGAACTCCAGATCTATGAGAATGGCCAATGCTATAACCAAGATTCAGGTGCAGTTATCCAGAGTGTCCAGTGGCTAATATGATTTACCTAAGATAGAATGCCATTTATTAAGTATGGGTCTTTTTGTTTGTTTATTTATTTGCTTTGTTTCTTGAGATAGGGTTTTTCTGCATAGCCTTGGGTGCCCTGGACTCTCTTTGAGGCTCACCTTAAACTCACAAAGATCTGCATGCCTCTGTCTCCCAGGGTGCTAGGATTAAAAGCTTGCACCAGTTGGTAGAGGGGTTATTTCTTGATAGGACTTTCTGTATAAATAGTATTTCTCTCCTGGGCATGGAGGCATACACCTTAATCCTAGCACTTGGGGAGGCAGAGGCAGGTGGATTTTTGTGAGTTTGAAGCCAGCCTGAAGAGAGTCTAGGACAGCCAAGGTTACATAGAAAAACCCTGCCTCAAAAAGTATTTGGTTTTAATTTTTTAGTTGTGAGATTAGAAATGTAAGAAATAAATTGTATGTGGAATACTAATTTTTTCCCTTAATTGATTCCTCTAATTCTCATTTCCTAATTTTAAATATGCAGACTTACCAAAACAAAAAAAGGGCATAAATGGAATTTCTAGGACATTCTGAAAACCGATTCCCAAATCTTTCAATTTCCAGACACACAACCTCATTTATAACAACCACCATATTTTAATAAAGATAAAAACAAAAAATTAACAGATTAACATAATATTCTCAGATTGTTTCACACTAAAAGAAAGCCTACGATTTCAAATAAGAGTAAAGAGAAGGCTTGAAGAAAAGGGATCTTGGCAGGGAATAACAGCATATTGCTTGAAATCATCACCTACAATATGTTATTGACATTAGAATGAAAGTGTTATGCATTTCGGAATTTGTTATTAAATTTCAGGTGTCCATAAGTGTGCAGATTCTGTCTGGGTCTTTAGTTTGATTCCTTTGATGAAGGTATATGTTTTTATGCTAACATCATGCAGTTTTTATTTCTAAAACGCTGAAATAGAACTTGAAATAAGGGTTGACAGTACTTAAAGCTTTTCTTTTATTGGTAAGGATTGTCTTTTAGCTTTCCTGGCCTTTTGTTTTTATATATGAAGTTAAGAATTGTTCTTTCAAGGTCTGTAAGAAATTGTGTTGGAGTCTTGATGAGGATTCTGTTGAATCTGTGGATTGCTTTTGGTTAGGATGACCATTTCTTTTTTTTTATCTTAGACATTAATTAGTTTATTCACTTTTTTCTTTTTATTATTATTATTTTTTATTTTATTATTATTTTTTATCAGTTACATTTTATTAACTCTGTATCCCAGCCGTGTCCCGATCCCTCATTCTCTCCCAGTCCCTCCCTCCCTCCCTCATCTCCACCGTGCCCCTTTCCAAGTCCACTGATAGGGGGGACCTCCTCCCCATTCATCTGATCCTGTTTTATCAGGTATCTTCAGGACTGGCTGCAAAGCCCTCCTCTGTGGCCTAACAGGACTGCTCCTCCCTTCGGGGGTGGGGAGACCAAAGAGCCAGTCATTGAGTTCCTGTTAGAAATAATCCTTGTTCCCCTCACTTTGGGAAACCAATTGGTTACTGAGCTACCACAGGCTACATCTGAGTGGAGGTTCTAGGTTATATCCATACATGGTCCTTGGTTGAATGTCAGTCTCAGAAAAGACCCTGTGCCCAGATATATTTGGTCCTTGTGGAGCTCCTATCCTTTCCCCATCAGACTAACTCCCCTTCTTTCTTATGATTCCCTGTACTCTGCCAAAGGTTTGGTCATGAGTCTTTGCCTTGAAAACACTACTAGTTAGAGTCTTTCAGATGCGCTCAGTAGACTCCTGTCATACGTTCAATTCACATCCCATCTATCTTTATAAACGAGGATTGATCATCTTACCCTGTGTCCGCTCAATTGATTATGTTTTTTGGTGTATAGATTTCATTATGTTTATCATATCTTATAGGTCTATATAAGTGAGTATATCCCATGTTTGTCTTTCTCCTTCTGGGATATTTCACTCAGAATGATCTTTTCTAGATCCCACCATTTGCCTGCAAATTTCATGATTTCCTCCTTTTTGATTGCTGAGTAGTATTCCATTGTGTAAAAATACCACAATTTCTGTACCCATTCCTCCGTTGATGGACATCTGGGCTGTTTCCAGGTTCTGGCTATTACAAATAAAGCTGCTATAAACATGGTTGAGCAAGTATCCCTTTTTTGTACTTGAACGAACTTTGGGTATATACCTAGCAGTGGTATAGCTGGGTCTTGAGGAAGCACTATTCCTAATTGTCTTAGAAAGTGCCAGATAGCTTTCCAGAGTGGTTGTACCAGTTTACATTCCCACCAGCAGTGGAGAAGGGTTCCCCTTTCTCCACAACCTCTCCAGCATGTGTTATCGCTTGAGTTTTTCATCTTGGCCATTCTGATGGGTGTAAGGTGATATCTCAGGGTCATTTTGATTTGCATTTCCCTGATGGCTAATGAGGATGAGCATTTCTTTAAGTGTTTTTCTGCCATTCGATATTCCTCTGTCGAGAATTCTCTGTTTAGCTCTGTTCCCCATTTTTTAATTGGATTACTTGGTTTGCTGCTTTTCAGCTTCTTTAGTTCTTTGTATATACTGGATATTAGTCCTCTGTCAGATAAAGGGTTAGTGAAGATTCTTTCCCAATCTGTAGGCAGTCGTTTTGTTTTGATGATGGTATCCTTTGCTTTACAGAAACTTTTCAGTTTCATGAGGTCCCATTTATTGATTGTTGCTCTTAGAGCCTGTGCTGTTGGTGTTCTGTTCAGGAAGTTGTCTCCTGTGCCAATGAGTTCTAGGCTGTTCCCCACTTTTTTTTCCAATTGATTTAGGGTATCTGGTTTTATGTTGAGGTCCTTGATCCACTTGGACTTTAGTTTTGTGCAGGGTGATAAATATGGATCTGTTTTCATTTTTCTGCATGTAGACATCCAGTTGGTCCAGCACCATTTGTTGAAGATGCTTTCATTTTTCCATTGAATGGATTTGGCTTCTTTGTCAAATATCGAGTATTCATAGGTGTGTGGATTTATTTCTGGGTCTTCTATGCGGTTCCATTGATCCTCCTTTCTGTTTCTATGCCAATACCATGCAGTTTTTATTACTGTTGCCCTGCAGTACAGCTTGAGATCAGGGATGGAGATACCTCCAGATGATCTGTTGTTGTACAGGATCATTTTGGAGATTCTGGGTTTTTTGTTTCTCCATATGAAGCTGAGAATCTTTTTTTCAAGGTCTGTAAAGAATTGAGTTGGTATTTTGATGGGAATTGCATTGAATCTGTAGATTGCTTTTGGTAAAATGGCCATTTTCACAATGTTAATCCTACCAATCCATGAGCACGGGAGATCTTTCCATCTTCTGATATCTTCTTCGATTTCTTTCTTCAGAGACTTGAAGTTTTTCTCAAACAGGTCTTTCACTTGCTTGGTTAGAGTCACACCAAGGTACTTTATGTTATTAGTGGCTATTGTGAAGGGTGTTGTTTCCCTAATTTCTTTCTCAGCCTTTTTGTCTTTGGTATACAGGAGGGCTTCTGATTTTTTTTAGTTGATTTTGTATCCTGCCACTTTGCTGAAGGTGTTTATCAGCTGGAGGAGTTCTCTGGTTGAATTTTGGGCGTCATTCAGGTATACTATTGTATCATCTGTGAATAGTGACATTTTGACCTCTTCCTTTCCGATTTGTATCCCCTTGATCTCCTTTAGTTGTCTTATTGCTCTGGCTAGGACTTCAAGTACTATGTTGAAGAGATATGGGGACAATGGACAGCCTTGTCTTGTCCCTGATTTCAGTGGGATTGATTTAAGTTTCTCTCCATTGCGTTTGATGTTAGCTATAGACTTGCTGTATATTGCCTTTACTATCTTTAGGTATGTGCCTTGTATCCCTGATCTCTCCAATACTTTAAACATGAATGGGTGTTGGACTTTGTCAAATGCCTTTTCGGCATCTAAGGAGATGATCATGTGGTTTTTCTCCTTCAGTTTGTTTATGTAGTGGAATACATTGATGGATTTCCTTATGTTGAACCACCCTTGCATGCCTGGGATGAAGCCTACTTGGTCATGGTGGATGATATCTTTGATATGTTCTTGGATTCGGTTTGCAAGTATTTTATTGAGTATTTTTGCGAGGATGACCATTTCTACTGTTAATCTTTCTGATGTTCTTGGGAGATATTTTCATCTGCTTTCTTATCGACTTCTTTCTTCAAAGACTTAAAATTTTTTATTGTACAAGTTTTTCACTTGCTTGGTTAGAGTTACTCAAGATATTTCATCTTCTTTGAGGCTATAATCCAAAATATATAAATAACTCAACAAAATAATATTCAAAATATATAAAGAACTCAAGAAATTAGACACCAAGAAACCAAATAACTCAATTAAAAATGTGAGAGCTAAACAGAGAATTCTCAACAAAGGAATCTCTAATGGCAGAGAAACACTTAAAGAAATGTGCAACATTTTTAGTCATCAGGAAAATGCAAATCAAAACAAATCTGAAATTCCATCTTACAACTGTCAGAATGTCAAAAACTCAAGTGACAGCACATGCTGGAGAGGTTGTGGAGAAAAGGGAACACTCCTCCATTGCTGGTGGGAATGCAAACTGTAAAACTATTTTGGAAATCAGTCTGGCAGTTTCTTAGAAAATTGGGAATAGCTCTACTTCAGGACTCAGCTGTACCTTGGCATGTATCTAAACGATGTTCCACCATACCACAAGAACACTTGCTCATCTATATTCACAGCAATAGCCCTATTTGCAATAGCCAAGATGTCCCTGAAGCAAAGAATGGATAAAGAAACTATGTGTATATTTACACAATGTACTCAGGTGTTAAAAATAAGGGCATCACGAAATTTGCATGCAAATGGATGGAACTAGAAAATATTATCCTGAGTGAGGTAACCCTGACCTATATTGAAACACATGGTATGTACTCCCTTATAAGCAGATATTAGCCATAAGGTATAGGATAGTCATTCTACAATCCACAGAGCCGAAGAAGCTTAGTAACAAGGATGCTTGAATCTCACCCAGATTATGAAAATAAACATCTGAAGTAGATTAAGGTAGGGAAAGAGATGATTGAGGGGGTAGAAAGAGAAGCAGGGTTAAAGATCAGGTGTGGGAAAGGAAGGGAATGACCGGGAGAGAGATTGGAAATTGTTGGGGGGTGCATCTCTGGGATAGGAAAGGTTTTTGGGAGTCTATGATAGTGACCCTAGAAGAGACTCCTAGGATCAGAGGATATGGAAGTGCCCACCTCTTGTAGTGAAGATGGACTTCTTGTGGTGGGAGGGGGACAAAATCCCCACACAAAACCTTTGACCCAGTCAACCTTTGACTGGCCCAAATTGGATGAAATGCCATGAGAGACAACCCACAAATGACACTATTAATAATATTCTGCTATACTTGCAAACAGAAGACTACCTTAACTGTCATTTGAGTGGCTTTGCCCAGGAGCTGATGAAAACAGATGAACATCAGGCAGAGCACAGGTAGTGTTATAGAAGAAGGGGAAGAAAGACTGAAAGAGCCAGAGTGGTCAAGGATACCACAAGAAAAAAACTGCAAAATCAACTAACCTGGACCCATAGGTGTTCATAGTGACCATATTGGCAAGCAAGTGGCCCGCATGGTTCCATACCAGTTTCTCTGCACATGTTGTGGGTACTGGTTTGGTACTTTGTGAGACTCCTAACAGTAAGATCTGGTGTGCTTCTGACTATTTTATCTGCTTTTGAGACTCTTTTGCTCCTATTGGGATAACTTGTCCAGCTTTGATATGAAGGCTTTTGCATCAGACATAGACTCATTTGCCAGCCTTTCAATCACTTTCTCCTGGGGGACTGCCTTGCAAAGCCACAGGGAAAGTGGACAGGCTCGGTCCTGATGCAACTTGATGAGCTGGGCTGGATGGGAATAGGAGGGAGGATGAGACTGGGAGAGGAGGAGTGATGGGGCTATAACAAAGATGTAAAGTGAGTAAAAAAAGATCAAGCCTCCAAGAGACAACAACCAAACATGACAAAGCAAGATACAATAAGACAAGACAAAAGAAAAGTACTCAATCCACAGACATAGCCAAATTTCTATACAAAAAATGAAATGGATGCTGAGTTTGAGGGAGAGAGAATAGAGGATTACTGCTTAATGAGTACAGAGTTTCCCCTCATAAGAGAAAGCCCAATACTAGAGTTACATGGTAATAGCTACACAAAAAAGTGGCAAGTACCCAAGGCTGAGGAGGTATGTACACAAACTAATACATATGTAGTAAAATGAAAGGATTGACATTCAAGTTGTACTTGCTGATGCAATCTCAAATACAAAAACCATTAGAGGGTGTCATGATGAGATCCTTAGTGCTAGGTCATTCATTTTCCCTTTTCTGCCTTGGCCTTGAACATCACATTCCTGTTTTGGTGTCACACTCCACCTAAGCTTCTTTTGAAGCCAATTGTATTCCATTGATAAAGGGAAACCCATTCCAGGGTCTATATTCTCACAGGATCCTACTATAGTTCTGGATCAATCATGAAATAATAGACTAGAACATTCTCAGTCCATTCCATTAAGTTACCAAAACCCCTCACTCTAATTTAAAGAATTGTTTGTACTGGATAGTTTTATGTCAGCTTGATACAACATAGTCAGCAGAGAGAAAGGAGCTTCAGCTGACAAAATGTCTCTATAAGATTGGGTTGCAAGGCAAGCCTGTAGGGCATTTTCTTAATTAGTGATTTATTGGGAAGGGCCCAGCCATTTATTGATGGTGCCATCCCTGGGCTGGTGCTACTGGCTTTTATAAGAAAGCAGCTATTCTGGGTTTATAAGAAAGCAGCTGAGTACACCATAGTGAGCAAGCCACTAAGCAACAGTTCTCTATGGCTTCTGCATCAGGCCTTGCCTCCAGGTCGCTGCCCTGTTTGAGTTCCTGTCCAGACTTCATTTGATGATGATTTATGAGGTGGAAGAGTAATCTGAATAAACCCTTTCCTCCCCAAGTTTCTTTTGCCATGGTGTTTCATAACAGCAACATGACCTAAGACATTGTTAGACTAAAATTCCAGAGATTTTACTAGGAAAAAAAATGTTTCCCTTGAGCCACTTGTGAACAAAAAGCATCAAATATCATGTGATTCAAGGAGGAAAGGCTGGTTGTCTGCCTTCCTCTGATAAGATCTACAGCGTCAGCTCCACACAGTCTACTGAAGCAGCCCACCCCCAGCCCTTCAGGACAGGTGGGATCAGATCTGGGATCAGATCTCAGATCCCTGAGCCTGGAGGCCAAATCCAGTTACCAGCATATCCAATCAGAAGAAGGGCAAGACTGACTTATTGGTCAGAAACTGTATTTAAGCCTCAAGTGAAGTGCAGCAGGGTAAGATCCTCGGATCTCAGCCACATCTGAAGAACTGAGCTTGTTGAGTGCATAAAGGCATCAGAAGTCTTCCTGGTAAGGTCCTACTTCTTCTAAGACACAATGAGAAATGACACAGGGTAAATGAACCCTTCTGGAGAATCTGGCAGAATTTCAAGGAATGGGACTATCTTCTCAACATCTGCAGCCTTACTGTGTGGATGTAGAAGAAGGTGGAGAAACTAAAGGGAATAACAGGAGCTTCATGGGTATACTTGACATTGGTTCCCATAAAGTAAAAACCTAATTCTTTTTACAGAGAGTAATAGCTGGTCCCTTGTACTTCAGGTATCATCTTCATCCTCTTGCATATTGCTACTGGCAAAAAGACAATTATTCATTGACATGCGCAAAAGTATTAGCAGATGGCACAGCTCTCACAAAGTCTTATAGTGAGTGTTGTTTAAGAGGCACATTAAGTCACGATTTGAATCCTGGGAGTAGCTATCTCTTGTACCCCCACTGCTATCCAGTGACTTTTCCTTGTGACCATTTCATTACTGAAGTCGTGAGTATGGTTTGTAGTCACAAAGATGGAAACAAGGGAATAGTAGTGATCCTTTTCATATTTTCAGAGGACAACAGCTCAGAAATGTTTTACTTAAGAGGAGAGTTTCAAGACAAGTCCACATATCAACTGTAAAGTAGGGATATGAATATTATTTGGCCACAACTCTCAAAGTCACGTTGTGCTTAGGAGCAGATGCCACATGCTCCATACAAATCTATGTTCAAAGTCCCTGATTGCCGCACTTGTTATTTTGAGGTGCATGGACATACTTCTGATAATGTAAGTTTGCAATACACGGGCTGTTTTCACTCCTAGAATTCTGGGTAGATGCTCTGCATTTTGGTGGAACAACTAAATACCATCCATGCCATCTTTAAACCCAAATACATATTTATTCATTTCCAAAACATGTGGGTAAATATTTGAAAGAGTACTTCAAGTAATTTTAACCACCATGGAAGTCGTTATTTCTCAGGAAAGAGAAAGGGGAATTTTAGAAGAGCTGCAGTTGCCCCATCCTCATTCTCTACCTCACTCTAGGTGCTTGAGACATGACTCCTGCTGTCTGTCTGGCCATTCTGTGCTTGGGAGTGGCCTCAGCTACTCATTCACCTGATCCCAGCTTGAATTTTGAATGGCAGAATTGGAAGATAAAATATGAGAAAAACTACAGCCTGGTTAGTAATATGAAAATTGTTCAGAGAAACCCTCACAGAGAATGAGTGGGATGTATGAGTGCAGGGGTCATAGAGCCTACCTCCTCTTAAGGAATTGCCCAAAGCCATGCTCTGAATGCAGAGGTTGGTCGCCATCCCTGTTGCTAGGTATGTGGAGAATGGTTTTGCTGCAATGTCCTGAGACCTGTATCGTGATCTCTATTCACCTCTTGCAGTGAGTCCCCTTGATCAGCTTGTGCACTGGTTTAATTAGAAAGAAATGTCACCCATTATGTTTATTTCCAGGAGGAAGAAGGGCAGAAGAGAGCAGTATGGGAAGAAAATATGAAACTGATCAAACAGCATAATGTTGACTATGAGCAGGGAAAGAATGCCTTCACCATGGAAATGAATGCCTTTGGTGACATGGTTAGTGTAACATGATTGCTTCACATGTTTGTATGTATGTTTGTTTTTTCCCTTCAATTCTTTACGTGAAGTATTTTAGTTTTTAGTGATTTATATTTTTTTCCTTTAAGACTGGCGAAGAATTCAGGAAAATGATGATTGATATTCCAGTCCCAAATGTTAGGAGGAAAAAAAGTATCCAGCAACGCATTGTTGGTAATCTCCCCAAATTTGTGGACTGGAGAAGAAGAGGTTATGTGACTTCAGTGAAGACACAGGTATGACAGCACCACATGTCTGCCTTGTTCAATGACTGGGGAGAAAAATAGCATTGACATCTCTGTGTGTGTTGAGTGTAGAGTGATACACAATTTACCTTTAATAATATTTCTTATTTTTGAAGGCTTCATATGTTTGTACAATGTATATTGATCATATCCATCCATCATTATCTAACTCCACCTAGTGGCCTCCACCCTATCACTCTCCAAACTGCATGTCCTATATATTGTTGGTAATAGAGCCAGACAGCATTGTGTCCTTCCCTTATGTTCAGGAATATGCATATGCATGTCTGTGTCACCATTCACTGAGGTACAAGCAATCTACCAGTAGTCAAGTGCCCCAAAAGAATGAAACTTCCTCCTTCTCTAGTAATCACCTGCTAAAAGTTCATTCTTTGACATTATATTCAGCTATCTGACTTGGGTTTGCCTGTCTTTGTGAATGCCTGTTTTTTGTTTGTTTGTTTGTTTGTTTGTTTCTCTTTCTAGGGCAGATGTAATTCCTGTTGGGCTTTTTCTGTGGCTGGTGCCATAGAAGGACAAATGTTCCGAAAAACAGGCAGACTGGTCTCATTGAGTCCACAAAACCTAGTGGACTGCTCTAGACCTGAAGGCAATCATGGCTGCCATATGGGTAGCACATACTATGCTTTAGAGTATGTGTACAAAAATGGAGGTCTGGAGGCTGAGTCAACCTATCCATATGAAGAAAGGGTAAGTGGATCTTCTATAGTATAGTCATTTCAGCCAGCTTCAGGCAAGGGACGATTGCATAAAAAAAAAAAAATTCAGTTTTCAGAATTCACATTGAAAAGTAGAATCATTATAAACCACCAGTGTCTCATTATCAATCTTTAACAGCTTTATAATGCAATGATTCCATGTAGCTGTTTCTGCTTCTTTACACACAGAGACTATGCAAACCATTCCACATATAGTAGATAATTCTCCCTGTGGAAATTTCTTATGGACAGCAAGACCAGTGAGATGTTACCGAAGACATGAGATTCTATTTTCAGTTCTAAATGTCCAAGTTTTTTTCTCTTCCTGGGATGATCTATAACAGCTCAGACTTGGGGATACTCAGCTGCAAAATCATTGTTGTGGTCTGGACTCATGCTCCCCAGGAGGTGGATGGAAATAACTGACTCTCTTATCTTTTATCCTTTCAAAGGAAGGCCACTGCAGGTACCATCCTCTTCGTTCTGCTGCTAGAGTCAGGGGCTTTTCTATTGTCCCAAGGAGTGAAAAAGCCTTAATGCATGCAGTAGCAAAAATAGGGCCCATCTCTGTTGGAATTGATGCTGGACATGAATCTTTCAGGTTTTATAAGGGAGGTAAGCATGTGTTCTTTAGTGGTTCTCAGTCTGTAGGTTGTAACCCCTTTGAGGGTCAAGTGACATTTGCACACGTGTCTCAGATCAGGTACCCTGCATATCAAATATTTATATCATGATTTGTAACAGTAGCAGAATTCCAGTTACGAGGTAGCAATGAAAATAATTTCATGTTCGGAGTCACCACAACATGAGGAATTGTATTACAGGTCACTAGGAAGGTTGAGGCTCACATATTATTATTATTATCTGTCATATTTTTAATCTTCCAAATATTAAGAATGCTTGTGATGCCACTGCTAGGTTGAGGGGCCACTCTACTGTGTATAATTTTAATGTAAACAACTAGTACTAGCATGCTCCCATGCATATGAGCACTTTGAAGCTGAATATCCCCAAGTCTGGGCTGTTATAAATCATCCCAGAAAGTGAAATGAACTGGAAGACACGTAATTCCCATGCATGGGAGTACTTTATAGGATATAATCATTATTATGCTTAATTTACTCAACATTTCTCCTCTTGATATATCTTAAGATATGGAAAAATTGTCTTTCTAGAACTAAATTCCTAAAAGTGCCTTGAATTAAGTAATTTATATTCAGTTATACTTTCATGGAATGGGGTTCTAAACACAAGATGAGAAGGAGTCATATATATATGGGGAAGTGTTTATTAACAAAGTTATGCACATTTGTATTTCTTTGCATTTTGACAAGAACCTGTATGAGGATTCCTGTTAACAATGGGCCTTATTTTTATTGGAATTTTTCTTTTTATCCAGTTAGAAAATGTCTTACTTACTGTTAATGGTCGTGGTCACTATTAAGTTCCTGCAGCCTCTCACTCTTTTGGTTTTATTTTACAGGTATTTATTATGAGCCAAACTGCAGCAATAATAACATTAATCATTCTGTTCTGTTAGTCGGATATGGCTATGAGGGAAGAGAGTCAGATGGCAGGAAATACTGGCTGATAAAGAACAGGTATAAATTGAATATATTATTTATATTTAAGTTTTCAAATGTTTTTTTCTTCTTGGAGTCAGAATTTGGATAACAGTCCCCATAAATCTTCTCCAACATATATTTAAGAAAACTTTTTCTTTGTGACCAATTATAAGTGTGTATGCAGTATATATATTTGCATGTGTAAGTCCCATGTGAATACATGTGTGCATGTGTGTGTGTGCAGGCCTGTAGATCCAGTGTTGATATCAGTTGTTTTCTCTTATCTTTTATTTTTCATTAGTTACAGTTTATTCACTTTGTATTCCAGCTATAGCACCCTCCCCCATCCCCAATACTACCCTCCCTCCCTCTTCTTCTATGCCCCTCCTCCAGCCCAATGATAGGGGAGGTCCTCCTCCCCTTCCATCTAACCATAGTCTATCAGGTCTCATCAGGACTGGCTTCTTTGTCTTCCTTTGTGGACTAGAAAGGCTGCTTTCCCCTCAGGTGGAGATGATCAAAGAGCCAGCCCATGAGTTTATGTCAGAGATGGTCCCTGGTCCTATTATTGGGGAACCCTCTTGGATGCTGAGCTGCCTTGGATTACTTCTGTGCAGGGGTTCTAAGTTATCTCCGTGCATGGTCCTTATTTGGAGTAGCTGTCCAGCATTAAGGCCATTGATCTCAACAATCCTAGAGTTTCCTATCTTGTGGAGTTGCTTAGCCAGGTTGCTCCATATGTGTCCTCACCTCTGGGATTTCAGGCAAGCTGCAATGATGACCTGGCTTTTAAAACATTATTATTTTCACTCATATGAGGGTGTTTATGTGAGTTTATTCTACATGTGAGCAGTTGCCCCTACAGAACTGAAAAGGACATTAGAGTCTCTGAATATGTATTTACAGAAGGCTGTAAGCTGATTGACTTGGTGTTGGGAAAGAAACAAGGGTTTTGTGGAAAAGCCTCATGTTCTTCAGCACAGATCCATCTTCCAGCCCCTGTTCTGCTTTTAAGTGTGATTCTGGACTTGAACTACAATCCTTTCTCTTTTTGTATCTAACACTTGACCCTTTGAATTCTATGGCTGGAGGGGCAACCAATTTATAGTGTATGAATTGTTCAGATTCAGTCACTGCTTTCCTTGGGTGCTATTTTATTTACGTCATTGATTTTATAAAAGCTGGCATATGTTAGTTCTGTGCCATCTGTGGGTGGAAAATGTCCTGATTTCATTGTTGTGACTTTCAAAGTCTAATGTGAGATAACACTTGATTCTTAGAGGTAGGAATTTTGTATTTTCTGATCATTTGTTAACTATGCTTCTGGTTCAGTATTTACATGAGGAGTTTGTAATAAATCCACTGTTCCTTGTTCTTTCTACTAAATGAAAAACATGATTCCTTTCAGTCATGGTGAAAGATGGGGCATGAATGGCTACATGAAGATTGCCAGAGACAGGAACAACCACTGTGCAATTGCTACATATGCCATATACCCCATAGTGTAAGCTGCCTGATTGTAGCAAGGAATGGCTGGAGTGTGGAGAGTCTTAAAGAGGAGGCACTTCCCCTTTAACATGACCGGACTCTGCTGCATGGATAGAACACTTGAGTTACTGTACAACATGCTATGAAGACATGGCAGTTGCTGCAGCTGAAGCTCTGCACTTATTTGTAATAACCTGATTTTCTTTGTTTTAATTACTGTACAAAATAATGTATTTAAAAAGGTTTGAGTTCAAATGTAGTGTCTGTATTCTTTTTGTTTTGATAATACTTTTTAAATTTATGTATGTAATGCAAATTTCAATTTGTTTTTTAGTTAAAATATATTTATATTACTTTCCTTTGCCTCTCTCCAGCTCTTCATATATGCCCCTTCATTTTCTCTCAAATTGATTATTTCTTTTTCTTTGGTGATTATCATTATCTGTACATATCTGTTTATATGTATATATACATGAATATATAATAAAACCCGATGAATGCAGAATTCATTTTGTTCTTTCTCTGCACATGACTTCAGGACTGACCGCTTTGCATTGGGTAATTGATTAGGAGTTTGCCCCTGAGAGAGCTCATTCTCCTTCTCTTAGTATTCCTAATTCCTGCACTTAAGGTTCACTGTGGAAGAGAAAGCAAAAAGACTAAAAGCTAGAGGATCACGAAATCTGCAGTGAGATTGTATGTCCTAGAAATGGCTGCCCAAACAGTACACGAACAATAGCAATATCAACCAACATCCTAACTGGGAATGGGGAACTTCTCCAGAGGTCCCACCCTTAGGCAAACATCTACAGGTAATCAATCCAGTGACTTTCACAGTTAAACAAGTAACTCAATATGAAGATATACATTTATATAATATTGGTGTTCTTAGAAAAAGAATACCTAGCTTTTTTGTTATAGTCAATTTCCCATCTTTAGTTATAAGAGTGCATGTGTTTCATGAGGTTTTGTGTATCCAGTATTAAATTTTGCATTTTGAAATGTGTGTGGACATTTCTGCTTGCAAATTTAGCTAATCCAGTTTCAATTCTTATCCACTCCATGTAGTGAGATGGCACTGTGTGCCACATCACTACTCTGCTCTGGACTGTGGATTTCCTTACCTCAATCCTGTATACTCTCTTTCTTGTGACTGTATTGAAGACATCAGTATTATTGGATCAGAACTACACGATTTTTTTTCAAGTGATACTCTTCAGAAGTTTAGGTGTCTCAACACACAAGAGCACTGAACTTGTCTTTTAAATACAGTCTTCTCAGATGGCATGTGCATTGAATGTATGACAGGAGTCTACTGAGCGCATCTGAAAGACTCTAACTAGCAGTGTTTTCAAAGCAAAGACTCATGACCAAACCTTTGGCAGAGTACAGGGAATCATAAGAAAGAAGGGGAGTTAGTCTGTTGGGGAAAGGATAGGAGCTCCACAAGGACCAAATATATCTGGGCACAGGGTCTTTTCTGAGACTGACATTCAACCAAGGACCATGTATGGATATAACCTAGAACCTCCACTCAGATGTAGCCTGTGGTAGCTCAGTAACCAATTGGTTTCCCAAAGTGAGGGGAGCAAGGACTATTTCTAACAGGAACTCAATGACTGGCTCTTTGGTCTCCCCACCCCCGAAGGGAGGAGCAGTCCTGTTAGGCCACAGAGGAGGGCTTTGCAGCCAGTCCTGAAGATACCTGATAAAACAGGATCAGATGAATGGGGAGGAGGTCCCCCCTATCAGTGGACTTGGAAAGGGACATGGTGGAGATGAGGGAGGGAGGGAGGGACTGGGATGGAATGAGGGATCGGAACACGGCTGGGATACACAGTTAATAAAATGTAACTGATAAAAAAAATAATAATAAAATCAAAAAAATAAAAAAATAAATACAGTTTTCTGATGTCCATCCTCTTTGCCTTTTGGGATGAGAATTGAGCATTTTAGTCAGGGTCCTTTCTCTTGATTAGTTTCTTTAGATGAACAGATTTTAGTAGGTTTATCCTATAAGTCTATATGAGTGAGTATATGCCATGTACTTCTGGGATAGCTCACTCAGGATGATCCTTTCCAGGTCCCATCATTTACCTGCAAATTTCATGATTTCCTTATTTTTCATTGCAGAGTAATACTCCATTGTGTAGATGTACCACAATTTCTGCAAAGAGGATGGACATCAGAAGAAGAAGAAAGCAGGAAACAACCTAGGAACCTGCCACAGAGGGCCTCTGAAAGACTCTGCCCTGCAGACTATCAAAGCAGATGCTGAGACTTTATGGCCAACTGTTGGACAGAGTGCATGGAACCTTATGTATGAAGTGGGAAATAGTAGGTTATGGAGAGGACAGGAACCCCACAAGGAGAGAAACAGAACCAGAAGATTTGAACACAGGGGTCTTCCCAGAGACCCATACTGCAACCAAGTACCAGTCATGGAGATCACCTAGAACCCCTGCACAGATGTAATCCATGGCAGTTTAGTGTCTAAGTGGGTTACATAGTAATGGGAAGAGGGACTGCCTCCGACACAATCTGATTGGCCTGCTCTTTGATCACCTCCTCCTAAGGGGAGAGCAGTCTTACCAGGCCACAGAAGATGACAATGCAGCTACTCCTGATGTGATCTGATAGACTAAGATCAAAGGAAGGAGAGGAGGACCTCCCCTATCAGTGGACTTGGGGAGGGGAATACGTGAAGAAGAGGGAGGGAGGGTGGGATCGGGAGGGGAGGAGGGAGGGACTTATGGGGGGATACAAAGTGAATAACATGTAAAAAAATAAAGAAATAAATAAGTAAAAAGAAAAAAAATAGGTCCACATACAGAGAAGCAAGCCAGATCCTCAGCCTTAGCCAAATATGGAGTTGTTTGTGACAGAGAGCACTCACCATCGGAAAGGTGGAAGGCGGAAACCAGCTCCATCTTTAAGGCGTGGCATTACGCAGCTCTCTACACTTTCCCCTTTTTGTTTTAGACACATCAGGCAAGAGTAGAGGTCTGATCTCTGATATTAGAAATAAATTGGGACTTTGTACCGATGTTCATTTAGGTGTCATCCACCCAAAGAGCATCAGACCCTTCCTGATACCTTTTTCTCAGAGGCGGGACCTGGGGCATCAACCCGCATGCAATCAGACATGCTCTTCTCTGGGTTGAAAGCGGCTGACCCTGAGTGCAGTGCTTAACCTTACATCCTGAGCGTAACATTTCAGCCTTTTATGGTAGCCAACCACCTATCTGCATTGCCCACGAGGCACGCTGGGGTTGGCTACCCAGAGGCTATTTTAAGCTGTGGGCTGGCTTTCCCCAGGGTCAGAAGATTGTTCAAGGTTCCTGAATAAACTGCATTGAGAAGAACAAAAAAAAAAAAAAAAAAAAAAAAAAAAAAAAGATCAGAAAGAAGGAGAGGAGGACCTCCCCTATCAGTGGATTTGGGGAGAGGCATGCATGCAGAAAGGGGGGGAAGGTGGGACCAGGAGGGGAGGAGGGAGGGGCTTATGGGAGGATACAAAAGGAATAAAGTGTAATTAATAAAAGTTAAATAAAAATTTAAAAAAAAAAGAAAAAATAAATACAGTCTTCTGGAATCACTGTGCTATTGTATTATTGGTTTCTGTTGTTAATGTTTGAGTTTACCTATCTGATGCACTGAAATTTTCCATAGGCATATATGTATGGAAAAATAGTGAACCCATATTATATTGAGTGTGTACATTCCTATATCTTTATATCAATACACAAACACATATAGTTTAGTACCAACTTTATATACTGTAGTATATAGGGCAGTAGTATATACTGTAGTATATACTGTAGTATCTAGGGTCGGTGTTAGAATGTATCCTGAAATTCTATAATGTCCCCATGTAAGAAAAACAGAAATGGGAATTTCTACATGGTTAGTAAAAGAGCTTACTAAAATAATAACCCAGAGGCTGACATGATATCACTGAATAGTGGCAAGCCTCTTTAGACTGGGGACCATAAAAAATGGAAAAGACAGTTACTCATGTCCTAATGGCAATCATGCAACTAACCTCATAATCTTCTACAGTCAAAATTGCTCTTCTTTTTGTTGGGCATAGCAGGAAATAATATGGGCAGCTCTGACTAAAGGATGGTGTTCTAATTATAATCAAGTGTTGTAGCATTTTCATCACCCTCTGGTAGTAGTCAGATCAGGCACGGGTTGAAAATAAAGTAACTTGTTTTTAGGCACTGAAATTCTAGGTTGCTCCAAATTTCAAGAGGCAAGCCATTGTAGAACCTAGACGTAACTTGGTTTTCCACATGCAAAGTAAAAACATAGATGAGAGAGATATATGTAAACTTGCCTCTCCATTCTTTAATGTTCAGGCTATGTAACCACTGTTTAAGGGAATTTCCATTTAGATACTTAATAGTCCCTCTTACACTTTCTACCAAACCCTGATACCAATAAGTGTAGTTGGTCCAGTGGCTGCATGAACAGTCTCATGTATAACTTCCACAAGAGCTACTGAAGTCCATTTCAACACAGGAAGAGTGTGTCTTTCAGATGGGAAGCTCCATGCTCCATGCACATGTCGTGGTTTGAATGAATGTGCCTATAATTTTTGAGCATTTGAATATTTGGTTCCCAGCTGTTGGCTGTTCTGAATAATAGGGGATTGTGGCAATGATGGAGGAAGGCTGTTTCTGGTAATGTTGTAAGTTTTGAAAAGATTAAGTTTTAGGTGGGCTCTCTTTGATTCTGGTTCATGATTTGAGATATGAGCTGTCAGCTTCACCCCAGCACCTACTCCCTCTGCTCCACCACCACGAACTCTAACACTCTGGAATTGTAAGCCCAAGACAAACCCTTCCATTCTGTAAGTTTCCTTTGTCACAGCATATTTTTATTGTAATAAAAAACAACAAATGCCTCCTTCCTCCTCGGCACAGCGGCACAGCGGACTCATCTTTCTCAGCGCAGACCTAACTGCCTGGGGTATACAACCACTGAGACGGAGCCCCAACCACTTTAGCGGCAGACAAAAGCCAGCAGTACGTACCCCGGAGTCCCAGATTCGCGCAGCACCAGGGCGCGAATCTGCTAGACACCATACTAGCTCCGCAGGATCGCCATCACTGACGTACGACCCGCCCAATCCCACAGTGACAGAGAATACGCTATATACTCACCGAAACCAGGCAGAAACGTCATACAACCTGGACACACCAGGCACTGGGCCTCCCAAGCTTGGAGAGCACAACGAAGAGATCCCAGGACTTCCCAGAAAGCATTGGGACTAGCAAGCCAGTCTCCAGTTACAGCAGGACGTGGCAGCGGAGCAGTACTGAACTGGCGGGGCACCACAGCCCTCCAGTTTAAGACTAACCAGGGCCAAACCAGAGAACAGAGAGCCTGATTACCCCATCCCTGCTGAAGTGACCACCCTGAAATCTCCAGCTGCAGCAAGACCTCAGAACCTGGCAGTGACAGCAGCACAGAACTGGCGGAACACATCAAAGAAGCAGGGCCAAACCAGAGAGCAGAGAGCCCCGGATACCACGATCTCGGCCAAGAGACCTGCCTGTAAGTGAGTGCACCCTTGAGAATCTGCAGTTCCCCAGATCCTGGGTCCTTCTAAATCAGAAGCCAGGCATCGAACCCCCCTCCCACCCACATACCCACTTTGGGAAACAGAGGGGCACTAGGGACATTGAAGTTCCTGCCCTGTGGGCCTGATTGAGGAGCTAAGACAGTTAATACCAGAAATTGCGCTGCGATCATCATTAGCGCCTGCGACATATACAGTACAGAGCCCCTCCCACACACTCAAGGGTTCAACATTAGCCATCACTCTGTCCCTCGAGAAACTCATCCACGCACACTTACACACACAGACACACACGCGCGCGCGCACACACACACACACACACGCTTGCATTTGCCCCGTTTGCGCCTGCGTACTTTCCTCCCACAGGTACAGCTAGTCCTCAGCACACGCTGAGAGTGCTCAGCTTCCTGAAGAACTCTCCAGACACCAGAGAGAGACAGCACCAGTCTGATCTGCAGAATCCAAAAACAAACAGGGAAGGTTTCAGATAAGCCAATGGCCAGAGGTAGGCGAAAGAACACTTCCAACATAAATCAGGACATCATGACTTCACCAGCAAACCCCAAAATCGATGGATACACCAATTCAGCAGAAGCACAGGAAAATGATTTTAAAGCCATGCTTGCCCAATTATTTGAGGCTCATAAGGAGGAAATGAACAAGTCTTTCAAAGAGATGGCCAGTCAATTGGAGGCAAAGAAAGAAGAAATAGACAATATCCTTAAAGAAACACAGGCAAACATAGCCAAACAAATAGATACACAAGTAGAGGAAAAATTAGTGGCATATAAGAAGGAAATGAAAAAAGAAATAGAGGCCATCGTAGAGAGACAGGAATCCAAATTCAAACACATGAAAGAAATGGTGCAAGGCATGAAAACAGAATTAGAATCAATAAAGAAAACACAAAATGAGAAAACCCTTGAGCTGGAGAACTTGGAGAAAAGATCAGGAACCACAAAAGTAAGCATCACCAACAGAATACAAGAGATGGAAGAGAGAATCTCTGGAGCTGAAGACACACTTGCAGAAATGGATACTTCTCTCAAAGAAAAAGTAAAATCAGAAAAGTTCCAATCACAAAATATCCAAGAAATCAAGGATGCTATGAAAAGACAAAATCTAAGAATAATAGGAATTCACGAAAAAGAAGACTCCAGACTCCAAGGTCCAGAAAATATTTTCAAGAAAATCATAGAAGAAAATTTTCCCAACTTAAAGAAAGAGATGTCCATAAATATACAAGAGGCCTACAGAACTCCAAATAGACTAGACCAGAAAAGAAACACATCACGTCACATCATAGTCAAAACACTAAAGCTACAGAACAAAGAAAAGATATTAAAAGCAGCAAGGGAAAAAGGCCAAGTAACATATGAAGGCAGACCTATCAGAATCACGCCGGACTTCTCATCAGAAACTATGAAAGCCAGAAGGGCCTGGGCAAGTATCATGGAGACTCTAAGAGATCACAAATGTCAACCCAGACTACTATACCCTGCAAAGCTTTCAATCAACATAGATGGAGAAAACAAAATATTCCATGACAAAACTAAATTTATACAATATCTACACAGCAAACCATCCCTACAGAAGATACTAGAAGGAAAACTCCAATCCAATGAAAACAAATTCACCCAAGAAAACAGGGCATACAGATAATATCCCAACAAAAATGAAAAGAAAACAAGCAATGAATCAGGGTTAGATCATCGACTCCATTACAAAAGGAACTAACATGCATTGGTCACTATTATCTATCAATATCAATGGACTCAACTCACCAATAAAAAGACACAGGCTAACAGAATGGTTAAGGAAACAGGATCCAACATTCTGTTGCATCCAAGAAACACACCTATGCAACAAAGACAAACACTACCTCAGAGTAAAGGGCTGGAAAACTGTTTTTCAAGCAAACGGTTCCAGAAAACAAGCTGGAGTAGCCATCCTAATATCTAATAAAATAGACTTCCAACCCAAGTTAATCAAAAAAGATAAGGAGGGCCACTATATTCTCATCAAAGGAAAAATCCACCAAGAGGACATCACAATCTTGAATATCTATGCCCCAAATACAAGAGCACCGACATTCGTAAATGAAACATTATTAAAGCTTAAATCATACATTGATCCTAATACCTTAATAGTGGGAGACTTCAACACTCCACTCTCACCAAGGGACAGATCAACTAGACAGACACCAAATAGGGAAATAAAAGCACTCACAGAATCCCTAAATCAAATGGACCTAATAGACGTCTACAGATCATTTCACCCAAACTCAAAAGAGTACACCTTCTTTTCAGCACCCCATGGAACCTTTTTCAAAATAGACCATATAGTGGGCCACAAAGCAAGCCTCAACAGATACAAAAGGATTGAAATAATCCCTTGTATACTATCTGACCACCATGGACTAAAGCTCGACCTCAACAACAACAGAAACAACAAAAAGCCGACACGCACATGGAAACTAAACAACTTACTACTCAATGACAGCTGGGTTAAGGAAGAAATAAAGAAAGAAATTAAAGACTTCCTAGAATTCAATGAAAAGGAAGGCACAACATACCCAAATTTATGGGACACACTCAAAGCAGTGCTCAGAGGAAAATTTATAGCACTAAGTGCCTGCAAGAAGAAATTCGTAACATCACATACAAACAACTTAATGGCCCAACTGAAAACCCTAGAACAAAAAGAAGCAGATACACCCAAAAGGAGCAGACGGCTGGAAATAATCAAACTAAGGGCTGAAATCAATCAACTAGAAACAAATAAAACTATCCAAAGAATCAATGAAACAAAAAGCTGGTTCTTTGAGAAAATCAACAAGATAGACAAACCCTTAGCCAAACTAACTAAAAAGCAGAGAGAAACTATCCAGATCAGCAAAATCAGAAATGAAAATGGGGACATAACCACAGACATTGAGGAAATCCAAACAATTATTAGGTCATACTACAAAAGCCTATATGCCACAAAATTTGAGAATCTAAATGAAATGGATAATTTTCTTGAAAGATTCCATCTACCAAAACTAAGTCAAGATCAGGTAGAAAGACTGAATAGCCCTATATCTCCCAAGGAAATCGAAGCAGTCATTAACAGTCTCCCCTCCAAAAAAAGCCCTGGACCAGATGGCTTCAGCGCAGAATTCTACAAGACCTTCAAAGAAGTGCTAACTCCAATTCTCCTCAAGCTATTCCACAAAATAGAAACAGAAGGAACACTACCAAACTCATTCTATGAAGCCACAGTCACCTTAATACCTAAACCACACAAAGACCCAACAAAAAAAGAGAACTTTAGGCCTATCTCTCTTATGAACATTGACGCAAAAATACTCAATAAAATACTTGCAAACCGAATCCAAGAACACATCAAAGATATCATCCACCATGACCAAGTAGGCTTCATCCCAGGCATGCAAGGGTGGTTCAACATACGGAAATCCATCAATGTAATCCACTACATAAACAAACTGAAGGAGAAAAACCATATGATCATCTCCTTAGACGCCGAAAAAGCATTTGACAAAGTCCAACACCCATTCATGTTTAAAGTCTTGGAGAGATCAGGGATACAAGGCACATACCTAAACATAGTAAAGGCAATATATAGCAAGCCTATAGCTAACATCAAACTCAATGGAGAGAAACTTAAATCAATCCCACTGAAATCAGGGACAAGACAAGGCTGTCCATTGTCCCCATATCTCTTCAACATAGTACTTGAAGTCCTAGCCAGAGCAATAAGACAACTAAAGGAGATCAAGGGGATACAAATCGGAAAGGAAGAGGTCAAAGTGTCACTATTTGCAGATGATATGATAGTATACATGAGCGACCCCAAAAATTCAACCAGAGAACTCCTTCAGCTGATAAACACCTTCAGCAAAGTGGCAGGATACAAAATCAACTCAAAAAAATCAGAAGCCCTCCTATATACCAAAGACAAAAAGGCTGAGAAAGAAATTAGGGAAACAACACCCTTCACAATAGCCACTAATAACATAAAGTACCTTGGTGTGACCCTAACCAAGCAAGTGAAAGACCTGTTTGAGAAAAACTTCAAGTCTCTGAAGAAAGAAATCGAAGAAGATATCAGAAGATGGAAAGATCTCCCGTGCTCATGGATTGGTAGGATTAACATTGTGAAAATGGCCATACTGCCAAAAGCAATCTACAGATTCAATGCAATTCCCATCAAAATACCAACTCAATTCTTTACAGACCTTGAAAAAAAGATTCTCAGCTTCATATGGAGAAACAAAAAACCCAGAATCTCCAAAACGATCCTGTACAACAACAGATCATCTGGAGGTATCTCCATTCCTGATCTCAAGCTGTACTACAGGGCAACAGTAATAAAAACTGCATGGTACTGGCATAGAAACAGAAAGGAGGATCAATGGAACCGCATAGAAGACCCAGAACTAAATCCACACACCTATGAATACTCGATATTCGACAAAGAAGCCAATTCCATTCAATGGAAAAAAGACAGCATCTTCAACAAATGGTGCTGGACCAACTGGATGTCTACATGCAGAAAAATGAAAATAGATCCATATTTATCACCCTGCACAAAACTAAAGTCAAAGTGGATCAAGGACCTCAACATAAAACCAGATACCCTAAATCAATTGGAAAAAAAAGTGGGGAACAGCCTAGAACTCATTGGCACAGGAGACAACTTCCTGAACAGAACACCAACAGCACAGGCTCTAAGAGCAACAATCAATAAATGGGACCTCATGAAACTGAAAAGTTTCTGTAAAGCAAAGGATACCGTCATCAAAACAAAACGACTGCCTACAGATTGGGAAAGAATCTTCACTAACCCTTTATCTGACAGAGGACTAATATCCAGTATATACAAAGAACTAAAGAAGCTGAAAAGCAGCAATCCAAGTAAGCCAATTAAAAAATGGGGAACAGAGCTAAACAGAGAATTCTCGACAGAGGAATATCGAATGGCAGAAAAACACTTAAAGAAATGCTCATCCTCATTAGCCATCAGGGAAATGCAAATCAAAACGACCCTGAGATTTCACCTTACACCCATCAGAATGGCCAAGATGAAAAACTCAAGCGATAACACATGCTGGAGAGGTTGTGGAGAAAGGGGAACCCTCCTCCACTGCTGGTGGGAATGTAAACTGGTACAACCACTCTGGAAAACTATCTGGCGCTTTCTAAGACAAATAGGAATAGTGCTTCCTCCAGACCCAGCTATACCACTGCTAGGTATATACCCAAAGTTTGTTCAAGTACACAAAAAGGACACTTGCTCAACCATGTTTATAGCAGCTCTATTTGTAATAGCCAGAACCTGGAAACAACCCAGATGTCCATCAACGGTGGAATGGGTACAGAAATTGTGGTATTTTTATACAATGGAATACTACTCAGCAATCAAAAAGGAGGAAATCATGAAATTTGCAGGCAAATGGTGGGATCTAGAAAAGATCATTCTGAGTGAAATATCCCAGAAGGAGAAAGACAAACATGGGATATACTCACTTATATAGACCTATAAGATATGATAAACATAATGAAATCTATACACCTAAAAAAGATAATCAATTGAGCGGACATGGGGTAAGATGATCAATCCTCGTTTAGAAAGACAGATGGGATGTGCATTGAACGTATGACAGGAGTCTACTGAGCGCATCTGAAAGACTCTAACTAGCAGTGTTTTCAAAGCAAAGACTCATGACCAAACCTTTGGCAGAGTACAGGGAATCATAAGAAAGAAGGGGAGTTAGTCTGATGGGGAAAGGATAGGAGCTCCACAAGGACCAAATATATCTGGGCACAGGGTCTTTTCTGAGACTGACACTCAACCAAGGACCATGTATGGATATAACCTAGAACCTCCACTCAGATGTAGCCTGTGGTAGCTCAGTAACCAATTGGTTTCCCAAAGTGAGGGGAACAGGGACTATTTCTAACAGGAACTCGATGACTGGCTCTTTGGTCTCCCCACCCCCGAAGGGAGGAGCAGTCCTATTAGGCCACAGAGGAGGGCTTTGCAGCCAGTCCTGAAGATACCTGATAAAACAGGATCAGATGAATGGGGAGGAGGTCCCCCCCATCAGTGGACTTGGAAAGGGGCACGGTGGAGATGAGGGAGGGAGGGAGGGAGGGACTGGGAGGGAATGAGGGATCGGGACACGGCTGGGATACAGAGTTAATAAAATGTAACTGATAAAAAAAAAAAAATGCACCACCATAGACTGTGACGGCCTTACACCCCAGCCATAATTCAGACGAAGACCCTAGTCCCGAGAATTATTCAGATTGTGGAAAAGAAAGCACTGATTTCTTTTTTCTCTACAGACAAGTATTACTACAACCGTTACTGTAGCCATCAGATTTTTTAGCCTTTTCAAATGCACTCATCATGGCCAAAGTCAGAAAAGATAAACAATTTTACATACATACAATTTAATTTATATTAATATAAATATTATGACCACAGACTGACAAGGAAGAGAAAACACAGGCAATATAGTTGCATTTTAGTAGAGTGTACTGCAGTGTTTGCTATTCAATAATAAACCATATTAGAAACTAAACATAGGGAGATTATTTGAAATAAGAATCTAAAGAGGGTATTTACAGATCTACACACAAGCACTCTTTTTTTAATTTTTTTTATTAATTACACTTCATTCACTTTGAATCCCCCCCCCATGGTTATCTCCCTCCTCCTGTCCCAATCCCTCCTTCCTCCATCCTCTGCATGCATGCCCCTACCCAAGTCCACTGATAGGGGAGGTCTTCTTTTTCTTCCTTCTGATCCTAGTCACTTAGGTCTCATCAGAAGTGGCTGCATTGTCTTCTTCTGTGGCCTGGGTAATGCTGCTTCCCCCTCAGGGGGAGGTAATAAAAGAGCAGGTCAATCAGTTCGTGTCAGAGACAGTCCCTGTTCCTATTACTATTGAACCCATTTGGATACTGAACTGCCATGGGCTACATCTGTGCAGGGATCTTAGGTTATCTCCATGCATAGTCCTTGGTTAGAATATCAGTCTCAGGAAAGACCCCTGCGCTCAGATTTTTTGGTTCAGTTGCTCTCCTTGTGATGTTCCTGTCCTCCCCAGATCTTACTGTTTCCCACTTCTTTCCTAAGATTCCCTGCACTCTGCCCAAAAGTTGCCCATAAGTCTCAGCATCTACATTGATAGTCTGCAGGGCAGAGCTTTTCCGAGGTCCTCTGTGTCAGGCTCCTGACTTGTTCCCTCTTTTCTCCTTCTTCTGATGTCCATCCTCTTTGCCTTTCTGTATAGGAATTGAGCATTTTAGCAAGAGTCCTCCCTCTTGATTAGTTTCTTTAGGTGTACAGATTTTAGTAGGTTTATCCTACATTATATGTCTATATGAGTGAGTATATACCGTGTGCATATTTCTGCTTCTGGGCTAGCTCACTCAGGATGATATTTTCCAGATCCCACCATTTACCTGCAAATTTCATGATTTCCTTGTTTTTTTTTAATTGCTGAGTAATATTCCATTGTGTAGATGTACCACAATTTCTGCATCCATTCTTCAGTTGAGGGGCATCTGGGTTGTTTCCAGCTTCTGGCTATTACAAATAAGGCTGCTACAAACATGGCTGAGCAAATGTCCTTATTGTGCACTTGAGCCTCTTTTGGATATATGCTTAGGAGTGGTATAGCTGGATCTTGAGGAAGTGCTATTCCTAGTTGTCTGAGAAAGTGCCAGATTGATTTCCAGAGTGGTTGTACAAGTTTACATTCCCACCAGCAGTGGAGGAAGGTTCTGCTTTCTCCACAATTAACACCTTCAGCAAAGAACTCTTGTACCCTGACATATGGTATGCTTATACTCCACTGAAAAATCAAATTATTCAAAATATCTAATATAGCAGAGCTCATATGGTATACTCAAATGCAAAATTAGACTAAGAAAATTTTTATGACTCTCGAAAAATAATTTTCCTTTTTACACTAGTATATTGTACAGATCAAGGAAGAGTCCTGAGGTAAGAAGATATATCATTCATTATGATAAATCTCATAGATCTGTGTGTTGTCAAGGAATGATGGGAGGGAGAAAATTAACCATGTGTTAAAAAAAGAAATTCTCATAGGTTTGGACATTTCTATTTCATAAGGTGGGACATTGGGATGACTGAGCTTTTTGGTATCAAGAAATAGCTTATTTGCTCTTACAGATGACATGCCTCTTCACAGCCAGGGCTTCAGTTATAAGTGATGCAACCTCGGCACTGAGGCACTGAGATGCGCATGTAGCCTTGGCTAGGCTAGTAGATGTTTGAGGATGTTCATTGTGACTTCTCAGTGATGAACAGGTACTATACTTTGGACAATACTTTTGATGATTGATATGTCACTGCCATTTCAGTGAATAAGGTTATAGAAATTAATATGTGAAAGGAGATTGTTCAGCAGAATGAGATTGTTCAGCATTCAAATCTTATGACCCCCCTGGACCGCATCTGGATTACTCTGACGCAGCAGACCTGGAGTGTCCCCTGTCCAAGTGAATCTTTTCCTGTTGAGTAACACTTTTTGTTGATTGTGTCTAGCTCTCAAGGCCCAATGATTAATTATCTCACCCTAGAGGCCTGGTTTATGGGTCATTGAGACTCTGAGAGATGGAATTCTTCTATAGATTTTTCCAAGGCAGCGTTCTCTGTGTGTGCCAGAGGGAATGTTTCTCAAGTGTGGCTTCCTCTATTCTATCAATCCTGTGCTCACAGCTTATATATTCTTTAAAGGGGGGTTTGGGACACATATATTTGAGGATGAGTAATGTATTTATAGTTGGAGAAGGTAAAAACAAGCAAGCAAACAACAAAATCCAGATGGCTTTAGACATTTAAAAGTGAAATGAGACCAGAGTGTGAATTCACTCCTATGTGTACCCAGATTGATAGTGTGTGAGAATCTTTACTGTGAAAGTTTTCTCTTGGTGGGGTGAGGGCAGGAGTTTGTGTTACTCCTGCTTTTTCACTGCACTTTCTCTTTGACAATGTCTAAAATAGGAATAGAGTGTCTTACAAAATTTAAATATCTTTTTTGTTGTCACAGTACTGTAAGAAATTGATTCTAGCCTCAGGGGGAAAATGGATTTGCACTAACAACTCTCTCACCAATTCCTCATAAACTCCTTGTCCTGACTCCTCAATGGTGCTGCTGGAAATGAAGACTGGAGAAGCATCAGGCAAAAAGAGATCAGTAGTGGCATTCTTCTATCTTGCTTTACCAGACTCCCTAGAGCATAGCAGGGCCCCAGATGTTATTTGGCCCCGAGAGCTTAGCACAACTGACTACATGTGGAAGTATCAGTCAGGCTGCAAAACTTAAAAACTCAACTTAAAGACAGCACCACCTGCCAAAACTAAAACAAAGTCCTAATCCATTAAAGTCCATAGTTCTTGGAAAGTCTCTAACTGTACCAACCCTGATTTTGGCTCCTGTAGTTCTGTTTCTGTTTAACTGTTCTTGTTAACTGAAGTGTGTAATCTCAGGACATTGTGTGTGAGTGTGTGTGTGTGCGCGCTTAAAATCTCATCCTGAGAAAAGCTTGGAGGTACATTGGGATTCTGAATACTTGGTTTAGTGGGTGGCTGGCTAATGACTTTCTATTGGCTCAAATACCTGTTGGAGCAGTCTCCTCTGGTGACTGCCCCACAACAAGAGAACGTGAGAAAGAAGACCTTACAGCCATTTCAGAGGGATAGGGGTTATATTTTGTGTAATGTTATTTTGGCAAGAGTATTTCTTTGATGTATGAAGTTGCAATGAAAGAATGAAGAAAACCATTTTCTTTTAACAGCAGCTCTGCTTGATGACTGCTTTTCCAGTATCTAGGGAGTACGTGGTACTTAGACTTATAAGTACACATTTCACCTGCCTTCTTGATTTATTGTTTTACAGTCTTCCTTTTCACCTCTTCTTATTTTCTGGCTATATCTATTCAAGAAACATCACCAGAGAGCTGTTAAATTTTCTATCACTTATTGTATTTGTTTTTATTTCCTGATAAAAGTTATGTTTGATAATAAACTGCTATGAGATTTTGGTGTGGAATAATGATAGAAGGAACATGAAACTGAGACAGGCTATGATTATATTTTAAATTTATTTATTATTAATTATAGTTTATTCACTTTGTATTTCAGCTATAGCCCCTTCATCCCTACCCTCCCTTATTTTCTCCCATGTCCCTCCCCGGGTCCACTGATAGGGAAGGTCCTCCTCCCCATCCTTCTGACCCTAGCCTATCAGGTCTCATCAGTATGGCTGTATTGTCTTCCTCTGTAGCCTGGTAAGGTTTCTTCCCATTCAGGGGAAGGTGATCAAAAAGCCAGCCACTGAGTTCATGTCAGAGACAGTCCCTGTTTCCATTACTAGGGAACCCACTTGGACACTGAGCTGCCTTGGGCTACATATATGCAGAGGTTCCAGGTTAACTCCATGCATGGTCCTTGGTTAGAGTATCAGTCTCAGAAAAGACCCCTGTGCCCAGATATTTTGGTTCCGTTGTTCTCCTTATGGAGCTCCTGTCTCCTCCACATCTTTCTATCTCCCCCTTCTTTCATAAGATTCCCTGCACTCTGCCCAAATATTCGGTTATGAGTCTAAGGATATACTTTGATACCCTGTTGGGTAGAGTCTTTCAGAGGCCCTCTGTGGAAGGCTCCTGTTGTCCTGTTCCCTATTTTATCCTTCTTCTAATGTCCATCTCATTTGCCTTTCTGAGTGAGGATTGATTATCTTACCCAGGATCCTTCTCCTTGTGTACCTTCTTTAGGTGTAGGGATTTTATTGTGTTTATTCTATATTATATTTCTAATATCCACTTATAAGTGAGTATATACTGTTTGTGTCTTTCTGCTTCTGGGATACCTCACTTAGGATGATCTTTTCTAGAAACCACCATTTGCCTGCAAATTTCATGATTTCCTTGTTTTTAATTGCTGAGTATTATTCCATTGTGTAAATGTAACACAATTTCTGTATCCATTCCTCAGCTGTGGTACATCTGGGTTGTATCCAGATTCTGGCTATTGCAAATAAAGCTGCTAAAAACATGGTTGAGCAAATATCCTTGTTGTATACTTACTTATATTTTGGATATATATGCCTAGGAGTGGTATAGCTGGATCTTGAGGTAGCGCTACTCTTAATTTTTTGAGAAAGTACCAGAATCTATTGTTTTGATAATTCTACTTTCATGTATTAAATTGTTTTAATTATTTCATTGAACTGTCTGTGTTTTCATGATATTCATTAAAGCATTTATTGATATTTTCTTTAAGGTCCCTGAACCAATTTATGATTGCTGTTCTAAAGTCATTCTCTTGTGCTTCTTGTTTTTTTTTGTTTGTTTGTTTGTTTTGTTTTTTAGGGCCTATTGGAAGAGTGTTTCTGGCTTTTAGAGGAGGCATGCGGTATTACTATTTATGTTTGTGGTTTTTGTTTATTTGTTTGCTGGGATCTAGGCATTTGTAATTATAATGTCTGAAGTGTTTCTTGGTGTAACTATCTTGTTGTCTTTGTTGGATGGGTATTATATTCTTTCTTTGATATTGTTCACTCTGTATCCTAGCCAAGCTTGGCTCTGACTGTCAGCCTACTCTGGTCACTGGGACTTCCTGGTAGACAATGGTGTGGTGATAAAGTAAGGAATATCAGAAATGAGTGGAGGTGATTAGAAAGAAAGACCATTTTCTCAGATGTGGGTCACTGTCTTGCTGGCTCTGCTCATGTTCTATAGGCCACAGTCATTTGTGTGACATGTCCAGGAGTAATTGGCCAACACAAAGTAAACTGAATTATCTTTATGAAGATGTTGTCTCATATTGCTTTGTTTTGGCATTTTTAACCTTACTGGTCTTTTGGTTGTATATTATGGCTTCTGACTTTATGTTTTTATGTGGTGTGTGTGTGTGTGTGTGTGTGTGTGTGTGTGTGTGTGCATCTATCTCTCTGTCTGTCTCTTTCTGTCTCTCTGTCTCTATCTCTGTCGGTCTGCCTCCCTCTCTCTGGCTGCGTGTGTGTGTGTAAAATGCTTAGCTATGGATCTCTTCATCTGTTCCTATCTTCTTGAAGGAGGATGCTTCTCTGATGATGACTGAATAAACCACTAATATATGAATATAGCAGAATATCATTAGGAGTCATTTTATTGGTAATTGTTTTTAGACCACTAGCATTTAGTTTTGCCAGAGGTCTCTGGGCTCTCTATTATCTGGTTCTTGTTGACCCAGCAGTGACAAGTATGGGTTCTTCCTCATGTGAAGTTAGACTTAAATCAAATTAACATTGGTTGGCTACTCACACATGCTCTGTGCCATCAATGTCTAGTATATTCAGCAGGCTGGACAGATTGTATGACTAATGTTTTGAGGCTGTGTTGGTGTTTACATTTCTCTTTTTGTAGTACGTATAGTAACTTCCAGTACTAAAGATACTAGAATGTAGGGATGCAGGCTTTATGTAGGTACCAGCTCTACTTCTATATGTTCAATGAGTCGTGTTCTTATTGTGGTCAACAAAGGGATCACATTGTCAGTTTACAAAGAGCAACCCATTTTCTTAGCCAGAGTCTGGATTGTTTGATTTCTGTGGAAACCCCTTGACTAAAAACTCAATAAAATGCAGCCCAGTTCCAGTACTAGAAGCTTCATTTGGTTATAAGAAATGATTAGTTGGATTTCCATGTCTCTCGTTATTAGGAGATACCTTTAGGTTTACCTTCACATATTTTTCAAAAATTTCCAACACACTAGGCTTCTATAGCATATCTCAAATGCACCTCAACTCCAGCTGTCTCTCCCCATATTCACTCCCTCAACCATTTCTATCTTCCTCTTCCCCACCTGATCTTCCCATTTCTATCCCCACCAACTCAGTCCACCCAAAAAAAATTATTCTATTTCCCCCTCCCAAGGAGATCCATATGGTCCTCCTAGTCCTTTTCTCTATAACTAACCTCTCTGGGTCTATGGACTGTAGGTTGGTTATCATTTATTTAATGGCTAATATTCACAAATAAATGAATAAATACAAGATTTATATTTTGGGTCTGAGTTTCCTCACTCAGGAAGATTTTTTTCTCATTCCATCTATTTACGTGAAAATTCATCATCTCATTTTTTTCTCTATACAAGTAGTACTAAATTGTGTAAATGTACAACATTTTCTTCATCTATTCTTCTGTTGAGGAACATCTATGTTGTTTTCATTTTCTGGATATTATATATAGAGCAGCAATGAACATTGTAGAGCAATGTCCTCCTGGTAGGATGAAGTACCCTTTGGTCAATCTATTCTCTACTTCCGTATTTATTTCTGTACAAGTTTTCACTCCCGCCAGTAATGGATGAATGTTCCCCTTATTTTGCATTCCTACTAGCATGAGCTGTCACTTGTATTACTGATCTTAGCTATTCTGATATGTGTAAGATGGAATATCAAAGTACTTTTGATTTGCATTTCCCTGGTGGCTAAGGATGTTGAACATTTCCTTAAATATTTGTCAAGTATGTGATAGTCCTCCAATGAGAATTCTCTGTTTCTATCTGTACCCCATTTTAATTGGATAGTTTGGTTTTTAACAGCTAGTTTAATGGGTTTTTAAAATCTATTTTGAATATTTGACTATTATCAGATATGGAGTTGATAAAAATCTTTTCCCATTCTGGAGGTTTCAGTTTTGTCCAATTCACAGAGTCCTTTGCCTTACAGAAGTTTTGTAACTTCATGAGGTCCCATTTATTAAATATTGATCGTAGTCCTTATGCTAAGGATGTTCTATTTAGGAAGCTGTCTACCGTGCCACTGTGTTCGAGGCTTCTCCCCACTATCTCCTCTATC
This sequence comes from Meriones unguiculatus, assembly GCF_030254825.1. NCBI lineage: Eukaryota > Metazoa > Chordata > Mammalia > Rodentia > Muridae > Meriones > Meriones unguiculatus. Next base: position 130,055,697 of record NC_083351.1, on the reverse strand, counting down.
AGGTTCAGTGTATCTGGTCTTATTGAGGTCTTTGATCCATTTGGACTTGAGTATTGTGCAGGGTAGTAACTATTTATATTTATATTTTTCTATATTCAGCTGTCCAGTTTGACAAACACCATTTATTAAAACCATTGAGGTTTTTTTTTCAGCTTGTATTTCTGGCTTATCAAACATAAGGTGTCAGTATGTGTGTGGATTTGTGTTTGTGTCCTTAATTTGATCGATCTACTTGTCTGTTTTTATGCCAATATCATGTGGATTTAATTGTTATAGCACTGTAGTATACCTTGGAATCAGAAATTGGTGAGAGCAAAGCTGGTGCTCTTGTTTGTTTTTCTTAGTTGCCTGTTTGTTTTTCTAAAGAGAGAAACAGAGCTTGGATTAGGATGATGTGGTAGTTTGAATGGGAATGGCCCCCAATGGGACTCATAACTTCAATGCTTAGTCACCAGAGTGGCAATATTAGGAGATGTGACCTTGTTGAAATAGGTATAGCATTATTTTAAGTTAAAAAAATGGAATTCATAAAATTCTCAAAGAACTTATTAAAAAAGAACATGGTTCCAGGGGTCATTTCTATACCTTGTTGATATTCTAGATTTAAGCATCTTCCTTAAAGTAGTGTCCCATAGACACTATGTAACACATGGGCTAATATAATCATGTTATTTTCTTAGAAAGGCCTTTAAAGTCTAGTGTGTGAGTTAGACATGAGGATGTGGAGTTCCAACTGCTTCACCATCTCCTGTTCTCACAGATGAGCTGTTGATCCTAGAGATTAATAGCTGTTCTCAGATTGCAGGATTCTGTTGAAGACCGCTGTCAGAGAATTTGATAAAAATTAGAGCCAGATCCAGGTAACTATAGAAGGATTTGGGACAGTCAAGTAGAGGTGAAAAGATCTGCTGATTCAGGCATAATTTCTGAGTAACAAGGAAAATTTACTCTTCCTGTGTGATGGAGAGCACCAGGAGCCTTTGGCCAGAGTTTTCTCTAAGACAATGACTGATAACCTGGACTCTGTTTGGTTGCACTAAAGTTTCTCTTTTCTTATGAAATATGGAGAAGAAAGATTAGCTTGATCTCAGGTTCTTTCCACAAGGGACATGGATTTATGGCATGGGCATGTCATGTTCATGTGTTCCTCAGAGTAAAATACTTGCCAGATTTAGAGAATGAGGAGTAAAAATAGATTCTCGCACTACTTGTTCATAGAAAGGGTTTCTTTGCTGTCCATCTTCAATTTCACTATGAGATGGCAAGACTCAGAATGCAGCACAGTTGTTTGATGTTGATTCCCAAGCAGAGAATCTGACATTAAAGAGACTCAAGAAGGACATGAGGAAACACTATCATTTCTTGCGTTGTATTCCAACTCAAATGTACCACAATTTCTGTATCCATTCCTCAGTTGAGGGACATCTGGGTTGTTTCCAGATTCTGGTTATTACAAATAAAGCTGCTATGAGCATGGTTGAGCAAATGTCCTTGTTGTATACTTGAGTATATTTTGGATATATGCCTAGGAGTAGTATAGCTAGGTCTCAAGGTAACACTATTTTTAATTGTCTGAGAAAGCGCCAGATTGATTTCCAAAATGGTTGTACAAGTTTACATTCCCACCAGCAATGGAGGAGGATTCCCCTGTCTCCACATCCTCTCCAGCATGTATTGTCACTTGAGTTTTGATCTTAGCCATTCTGATGGGTGTGAGGTGAAATCTCAGGGTTGTTTTGATTTGTATCTCTCTGAAAGCTAAGGATATTGAGCATCTCTTTAAGTGTTTCTCTGCCATTCGATATTCCTCCATTGAGAATTCTCTGTACAGGTCTGTACCCCATTTTCAAATTGGATTGCTTGATTTGTTGCTTTTTGACTTCTTGAGTTCTTTATATATTCCATATATTAGCCCTCTGTCAGATATAGGGTTGGTGAAGATCCTTTCCTAGTCTGTAGCTTGTCGTTTTGTTTTGATGACAGTGCCCTTTGCTTTACAGAAGCTTTTCAGTTTCAGGAGGCACAATGAAATATTACTCAGTAATTAAAAACAAAGAAATCATAAAATCTGCAGGCAAATTTCATGGTGGGAACTAGAAAGGTTAATCCTGAGTGAGGTATCCTAGAAGCAGAAAAACACACGTTATATACTCACTTATAAGTGGATATTAGTGATATAATATAGGACAAAAACATACTAAAATCTGTACATTTAAATAAACTAAGCAAGAAGGAGTACCCTGGATAAGATTATCAATCCTTACTCAGAAAGGCAAATGGGAAGGACATAGGAAGAGGGAGAAAACAGGGAACAGGAACAGGTCAGGAGCCTACCACAGAGGGCCTCTGAAAGACTCTACTCAGCAGGGTATCAAAGTAGATGCTGAGACTCATAGCCAAACTTTAGGTAGAGTGCTGGGAATCTGATGACAGAAGGGGGAGATAAAAAACCTGGAGGGGGAGTGGCATGCATGCAGAGGGAGGAGGGAGGGGGGATTGGGAGGGGAGGAGGGAGGGGCTTATGGGGGGATGCAGAATGAATAAAGTGTAATTGATGAAAAATTAAAAATAAATAAATAAATAAATAAATAAATAAATAAGAAATTAAAAAAAAAAAAAGAAAGAGGGGGCCATAGAAGAACCTAGAGGGGACATGAACTCCACAAGGAGACCAACAAATCCAAAAAAATTTGGACCCAGGGGGACCTGCAGAGACTGCTGTACCAACCAAGGACCATGCATACAGAAAACATAGACCCCCTTGCTCAGGTGTAGCCCATAGGCATCTCAGTCTTCACGTGGGTTTCCTAGTAAGAACAGCAGGGAGTGTCTCTGACATGGACTATAATGCCATCTCTTTGATCACTTCCCTGGGCCAGGTGGCCTGGCCTGGCCACAGAGGAAGAGGATGCAAGCAGTCCTAATGAGAGTTATAGGCTGGGATCAGATAGTAAAGGAGGAGGGCTCCCCCTCTCTGAGGACTACGGGAGAGGGATATGGAGGGAAGGTGGGACTGTGAAAAGACAATGGAGTGGTTACAGTCTGGATGTAAAGTGAATGAATTATAAAAAATAAAATGTAAAAATTATTCCCCCCCCCCAAAAAAAAACCTGGAGGGGACAGGAGCTTCACAAGAAGAACAACAGAATCAAAATGTCTGGACAAAGGAGTCTTTTCTGAGACTCATACTCCAACCAAGGACCATGCATGGAGATAATCTAGCACCCCTGCACAGATGTTGCCCATGGCAGTTCAGTGTCCAAGTGGGTTCTCTAGTAATGGGAACAGAGACTGTCTCTGACTTGAACTCAGTGGCTGATTCTTTGATCACTTTCCCCTGAGGGGGAAGCAGCGTTACCAGGCCATAGAGGAAGACAATGAAGCCAGTACTGATAAGACCTGATATGCTAAGGTCAGAGGGAAAGGGAAGAGATCCTCCCTTACCAGTGGACTTGGGGAGGGGCATGGGAGGAGATGAGAGAGGGAGGGTGGCATTGGGAGGGAATGAGAGAGGGGGCTATAGCTGGGATACAAAGTGAATAAACTGTAATCAATAAAAAAGAAATTAATTTTAAAATAGAAAGATAATCTAAAAACAACAACAACAAAAATAAAAACACCTGTCATTTTACCAGCACTCTGCCTCTGAATTTCTAAACTCTATGATTTTCCAGTTTAGAATTTTTTTCAGCTTTTTTAAATTTTTTTATTTGACTTTTAATAATTACACTTTATTCATTTTGTATCCCCCCCATAAGCCCCTTCCTCCTCCCCTCCCGATCCTACCCTCTCTCCCCTTTCTGCATGCATGCCCCTCCCCAAGTCCACTGATAGGGGAGGTCCTCCTCTCCTTCTTTCTGATCTTAGTATATCAGTTCTCATCAGAAGTGGCTGCATTGTCAGAGTTCTAGGTTATCTCCATGAGTAGTCCTTGGTTGGAGTATGAGTCTCTGGGAAGTTCCCTGTGTTCAAATTTTCTTGTTCTGTTGCTCTCCTTGTGGAGTTCCTGTCCTCTCCAGCTCTTACTATTTCCCACTTCTTACATAATATAAACATACAATATAGAATAAACCCACTAAAATCTGTACATCTAAACATAATAAGCAAAAGAGAGGACCCTAACTAAAATATTCAATCTCCATCCTGAAAGGCAAAGAGGATGGACATCAGAAGAAAAAGGAAACAGGAAACAACCTAGGAACCTGCTACAGAGGGCCTCTGAAAGCCAGAAGAAGAAAACAGGAAACAACCTCGGAACCTGCCACAGAGGGCCTCTGAAAGCCTCTGCCATGCAGACTGTGAAAGCAGATGCTGAGCCTGATGGCCAACTGACGGGCCAGTTTAGAATTGTATGTCACCTTTTTATATATAACAGAGTGGAGAATCTATAGTGATTGAGGGACCACAAATGTGTTTATATTTCCTCACAACCTCTCTGGAAGGTGAGATTCCTGGACAAAAAATAAAAAATGAAAAGGGAAGAAAGCTTGTAGAGTCCTTTTTGCGGGGGTGGGTTGGGTGTTGGATTCAGTGTCATATCTCAGAATGATAAAAGGGTTTTTCTTGAGTTTATGAATCAATACAAGTTCAACTTCCTCTAAATAGTTAGAGTAAGAGTCCACTTATGTCAAATCATAACTGACTAGTTGTGCAGATCTTCAGAGTTACTAGTTGGTAACATGGTTTGCCTCTGGGTAAAATGGTATTTATTAGGATGGGTCAGTATCACTACTTGAGTACTCCTCATATCCTCCCAGGAGCTTACTCTGTTGTACGTCTACAGCTTGTCACAGACTCAGTTTCTCTTTTCTCTACAAGTTCAGGGAAAAAAAGCAGATAGAGCAGAGTTTGACTGAATGCCTATCCAATGCCTGGCCAACCAAAGAGTCACCCTATCAGAGTACCAACCCCTGTCACTATGAATGATACTATACTAAGCTTACAAACAGGAGCCTGTCGGGGTTGTCCTCTGACAGGTGCTACCCAACAGCACCTCAAAACAGATGCTGAGACTCACAACCAATCACTGGGAGATGCATAGGGAGTCTAATGGAAAAATAGGTGGAAAGAGAAAAGGACCTGGAAGAAACAGGAGCTCCACAAGAAGACCAGCAAACCCAACTAACCAGGGCCCAGAGGGACTTGCTGAGATTGAAGCATCAACCGAGAACCACACACAAACTGGACCTCGACCCTCCCAAAAGATGTAGCAGATGAGCAGCTTAGGTCTCATGTGGGTCCTCTAGTAAGGGAAGACTGCATTGGACACAGACTCACTTGCTAGCTTTTAGATCATGTTTCCCTGGCAAGGTTGCCTTGTCAGGCCACAGGGAAGAAGACAAGCTCAATCCTGATGCAACGTGATGAGGTAGAGTGGATGGTAAATGGAGCTACCCTTTTCTGAGGGGGGTGGGGCTGGGAGGGGAGGAGGGATGGGCTACAACAAAAATGTAAAGTGAATGAAAATAATAAATAGGGTTTTTTTTGGTTTTTTTTTGTTTTTGTTTTTGTTTTTGTTTGTTTTGTTTTTAATAGGATGGTTTGGCCATATGGTAGTGGTACTCACCTTTATTCCCAGCACTCAAGGAGACAGAGTCACATAGATTTCTCTGAATCTGAGGGTGGTCTGGCCTACAGAGTGAGTTCCAGGATAGCCAAAGCTACACAGAGAAACTCTGTCTTTAAAACAAAACAAAGCAAAATGAAAAAAAAAAAAAAGATGAGTCATTTTGCAAGTGGAGGGTTCATCTTGTTCTGTTTTGTTTTTAATTCACTTTACATCCTTTTAGTCCCATCCCTCCTCACCTTTCAGTCCCATCTTCCCTCCTTCCTCCTCCCCTATTTCTCAGAAAATGGGAGCCCTCTTTCCCATCTACCCCAGCTCATCAAGAAGCATCAGGACTGAGCCTGTTCTCTTCCCCTGTAACCTGGCAAGGGAGACCTGCCAGAGCAATGTGATCAAAAAGTTGTCAAGAGAGTCAATGTCAGAAGGAGTCCTTCATTTTCCTACTAGAGGATCCACATGAAGCCTAAGTGGCATCTTTGTAGAGGGCCTAGGTCCTGGCCATGTATGGTCCTTGGTTGATGCTTCAGTCTCAGAAAGCCCCTCTGGGCCCTGGTTAGTTGGCTCTGTTGGTCTTCTTGTGGCACTCCTGTCCCCTCCAGGTCCTTTTTTTCTCTTCACATATTTCCACAAGATTCCCTACACATCACCCAATGTTTGGCTATGAGTCTCAGCATCTGTTTTGAAGCATTGCTGGGACCACTCTGACAGGCTCCTGTATGCAAGCTTTGGAGAGTATTATTCATAGTATCAGGAGTTGTCAGTCACCCATAGGGTGGGTTGAGCTAGGCATTGTCCTCAATATAATAGTAGATACATTAAATCTACTAGACAGAAAATGGTGAAGAGTCTCAAACTCATTGGCACAAGAGACAACTTCCTGAACAGAACATCAACAACTCAGGTTCTCTAAGATCATCAATTAAGAAACGGTACCTTTTGAAACTAAAAAGCTTCTGTAAGATACTATCAATAGAACAAAATGACAGTCTAAGTTTGGAAAAGATCTTCACCAATCCTACAGGTGACAAAGGGCTAATATCCAAAATATATACTCAACTCGAGAAAACAAACACTATAAACAAAATTCCCCAATTAAAAAATGGAGCACAGCACTAAACAGAGAATTCTCAACGAGGAATCATGAATGTCAGAGGAGCAATTAAAGCCATGCTCAACACCCTTAGTCATCAGGGAAATGCAACCAAAAATGACTCTGCGATTCTATCTCACACTGATCGGAATGGCTAAGATCAAAATCTCAAGTGATAGCACATGCTGAGGAGGGTGTGGTGAGTGGAGAACACTCCTTTATTGGTGATGGATGTGTAAATCTTGTGCTGCTACTTTGGAAATCAATCTGGTGCTTTTTCAGAAAACTGGGGTTAGCTTTATCTCAAGACCCAACTACACCTGTCCTGGGTATATACCCCAAAGACACTCTACCATACAAGAAGGACACTTGCTCAACTATGCTCATAGCAACTTTATTCACAATAGCCAGAATCTGGAAACAAACCAGATGTCCCTCAACTGACAAGTGGATAAAGAAACACTGACACTTTTACACTCAGCTATTAAAAACAAAGAAATCAAGGAATTTGAAAGCAAATGGATGGAACTAGAAAAGATCATCCAGAAAGACACACATGGTATGTACTCGCATATAAGTGAAATTTAGCCATGTAGTATTAGATAAGCATACTATGAGACACAAACTCAAAAAAGATAAGTAACACAGAAGATCCAAATGAAGATGTATAAATCTCACTGGAAAAGGGACACAGAATAGACAGAGATAGTGGCTGAAGAGAGGAAACCAGGTAGGAGAGGGAATTCAGTGAGATGAGACGATAGAGGACAGACCTGGGGAGAACAAGAGTGAGAGGACTGTAGAGAAAAGAGAAACTGAGGGTGGGGGTATCTCTGTGTGACAAGCTGGAGGCCTAAATCAAGGAAAGCTCTTGGAAGGATATAAGAGGCACTCAAACAGAGATTCCTTGTAGCAGAAGGAATAGAGACTGAAGAGGACACTTTCTAACTAGTCTAGTCTCCTAACAGAGGGAGGAGAACACTAATACATCCATGAAAACTTCAACCCAAAATTTACCTTGCCTAAAAGATGTGCAAAAATAAAGATAGAGCAGAGATTAAGGAAAAGCCCAACCAATGCCTTGGCCAACCAAAGACCCACACTATGGGAGAGTACCAACCCATGACACTATGAATGAAGCTCTGCTAAACTTTCAGACAAGAGCCTGATAGAGTTTATTTATTTATAATCTTCTTTACTTCTTCACATACAATAACCCTTAAGAAATAGAATTGATAGATTAACAGAATATTTTATTTATGTCTCACACTGGAGGAAAGCTAAGATGATATGAATGAAATTTATAATGCTTCTTAGAGACAACAAATATATTGTACCTTCTCACAGATTCTCTGGAATGTGAGTTCTCTCGACAATAAAATGAAAATTAAAGAATGCTTGCAGAGTTCTTTTATAGAGCAGGCTGAATTCAGTGCTATACCTCAATGTGATAGAGGGGCTTTTCCTTGATTTTACACAATTTCAATAACCTCCAAACAGTTACAGTAAGATTTGGAGAAATTTGATACAGAAGAGTTTGAAGAGGAGAGGTCTCAGCATGTCTTTCCCAGAAGCTGCTTGGAATGCATATTCAGCACTGTGCATGGGGTTCTTTTATAATTAATGCATCCTTTAATGTATTGGTAAGATAAAATATAAGAGAAGAGGGAAGAAAGGAAGGATTGCCTCAATGGAAGAAGAAAGAAAAAATGGGAAAGAAAAATATAAAATATAAAAGAAAATGTTGTGGTGCAGTTTTCTGTATTTGCTGCCCCTGCTGTGTGTGTGTATGTGTGTGTGTTTGTGTGTGTGTGTAGGCACATACATTACAGAAAGAGAGAGAGAGTAAGAAAGAGAGATGAGGGAGTCAGACCTCACCTTCATTTTCTCTTATTTTGTAAGAATGGTGATTACAGTGGCAGTGATAGGAAATTGTCTGGTATTATGTATATACCCAAGAGAAACTAAATTTTCACAAGTGTTGTAATATACATAACATTCCTGCCAGAATGGTGTGCAAATGTACTTAATTTGAAGAATATATAAATGAAATGTGTATTGATACGTTGAAATATTTTAGCTATACAATAATGTATTGATAAATTATGCGTGAATGATTTTAAAAATATACATCAAGTTAACAAAACAAACATAAAAGTAAATCCTTTATAGATTTATTTTCTAATATTTTTGGAATACTGAAATCAATAAGCTAGAACATAGGTAATGAAATATATTAAAAAGAATTACAGATACTACACACTGGTGTTTATTTTGAATTGATGGAAAGTTCTATAATTAGATGTCATTAATGGAAGCATAACATGGTGATTAAAATATCAAGCACTGAAATATTAAGTTTTAGATAAATATATTGTTCTGTGAATACCCCAGCTTAAAGTACATATATAAAATTGTGTCTTGGTGGCACATGTATTTAATCGTACTCAGGAGGCAGAAACAGGAAGATCTCTATGACAGGTGGAAGACACATCTCAAAAATTAAGAAAATACTTACTGAGAAAATGAATCCAGTATCATACTGTAATCAGACAGTGAAGGTTTATAAACTGAGAGATCTAGGTGCATATACACATTACATGGTGTTGATCCTGGGGAAACGCATCCCCATGTGTGAGCACCTGTCAGTCATGTAAACCAAAACATTGCTAGAAAAGGCTGCTGCTCTGTGGCATATTTTCAAGATGGGATTCATAGCTATCTAACACTGAGGGGCAGGGAATTGTTCTGAGAAGTTTACAATGCTCTGCCTATCATTTTGTGTGTGTGTGTGTGTGTGTGTGTGTGTGTGTGTGTGTGTGTGTGTGTCTTGATACAGCTTCCTGAGGGTCTGACTCAGAAGGTCTGGGCAGATATAGAAATATTTGTTTCTAGCCAGTCCCCAAGGATGACATTGCTACTGAGTGTGATGTTACATTAATGGAAGATTATGTAGTTGATGTGAAGCCTTATGCTCACATATTGTTCCCTGTCATCTGTTGTTAATGAGAGGCTTTCAGCTTACATTGTGATGCTTGGTAGTTACTTCAGTACATGTTACGCCACAAGCAGGGCTTAGAGATGACAGGTGAGCTTTAGATTGCTCAACCTCATCCCCTCACCCTGTCCCTTGGTTTACTTCTCAAACTCAATGTTGAGAGCTCAATGACGCCCAAGAGAGTTGTAAAATGATTCTTGAGGTCATCTGTCATTAGACTCAAAGTCTCATGAACATCATATTTTTGATGAAGAGATGAAGATGCCTGTTCACTTTGCATTATATATATATATATATAGGGGAATTATATACATATATGGGAATTATTTTTAAACCAATTTTATCACAACAAGGAAGGGTTTATTAAGAACAATATATAAAGATGACATGAGGGGATCTGGCCCTCAGGTAGGAGGTCTTAGTACAGCCTATACCTTTGGACAAGATTTTATGTTCAAAAAGCACAGTGAGACATTTTATATGCAGAACTATTATAGAGAATCAGAAATATCAGAGGCAAGGAGAACTCTCTCTAGGCAGATGTTCAGGATCCTTGGTGCAGACAGGTGAGAATGAGAAACTTCACCTGGTATGGAGCAGAGGAAGATACTTCTGATAAGCTATGAAGGTGATAAGACAGTGATAATGACTGTGCTGATGTGAATTACCAGGATCTTACTGGAAACAGGGTGACACAGGAAGTGCACAGACACAGTTACCAGAAGCTCAGAGCTCTGAATGGATTGTGTCCTACTATTATTGAACAGATATTGAATAAGTAGGTATTTTGACGACTAATGGCCCTAATATTGTATTACTCTTCTAAATTAAAAATCCTTCATTGTTTCTCCCACTTTTAGCATTTCTTGGCTAATTTTAGGTTTTGTGCACATGGACAGTGTAGTATGTAGGTTTTTCAGTATTAGGCTTTGGCCTTGAATCTTGCTGTCTTGATTGGGAATCTCTCTTCTAAAGATTTATGCGAAAAACAGTGTGTTCCATCCTGACACTGTGAAGGAATGCATTCAAAGCTCTATATTCTCACAGGGTCCCACTGTACCTGTGGATTAAACATGAAATGCTAGTCTAAAACATATTCATCCCATTATACATGGATGGTAGCCAAGTGTTGTGTTGAAATGCTAAAAAATAAGATAAGTGTTGTGTTGAAATGCTATGCAGCTTTACCAAGAAAATATTTCTTCCACTCATCAAGCAAAATGTCAGATATCATGTGATCTGGCTTCCTCTGAGAAGGTTTAGCTTATCACAGTCTACTGAGGCAGGCCACACTTAAGCCTCCAGGACAGGCAGGGTCAGCTCTTAGTAACAGCCTGCAGTTTCACAGCCTAAAGGTCCAATCCATTTACAGCCAATCAGGAGGGTAAGGTTGAGGAGTGGGATTGACTATCTAGATATTTGGGATTTAAGGCCTGAGTAGAGTGTTGCTGGACAAGATCCTGAGTTCTCAGCAACTTCTGAAGAGTTGAGTCTGTGGAGTGTACTGAAGAAGCAGCTAAAGTCACCATAGGTAAGGCCCTGCCTCTGCTAAGGCAGAACAGGAAATGACCCTGGAGTAGAGTCATGAGAGACTTTTTTGAGAATCAGACAGAGACCCATGAATCAGAATATCTCTCAGTCGTGGTAGCTCTGCCGTGTGGAGGTAGAGGGTGGGGAAGCCAGAGAGGAAGTTGGGCTCCTGCTGGGACCAGGTTTATATAGGTTCCCATTAAGTACAAGTTTAGTTCTGTTCACAGAGAATGAGAGCTACCTACCATCTTCCTTGTCCACATCTTTTTATGCCAATGGAACATCCTCTTGCATATACCTATTGGGTACCATCCTCTGTTCTTGATTGGCATGTGCAAAAATAGCAGCTGGCATGTCATCACATGTCCTATGGAGAGTGCTGCTTAATAGATCCAGCAGCTCCTGACTTCAATCCTGAGAGTGCCTTTCTCTTCACTCAACTAGTGTCTCCGGTTTCCACTGTCTCTTCCATGTGACTCAGTCTTCATGAGGTAGTGAGTTGGGGCACACAGTCACAAGGGTGGGGAAAGGAAATGGTAGCTGTTATTTTTCACATATTTTCTAAGGGGACAGTCCACAAAATTATAATTCAAGATGTGAAGTTTCAAGACAAAATCATCTCCTGCTGTATTTCAACCAGAAATATGAAGACATCCAGCCCCAAGTGATGAAGTCACATTATATTTAGAATCAGGTGACAGATGAGGGAAGTTTTACTTCATATCAATCCTGGTTCAAATGTGCCTGGAGACCTTAGCTGCATATGTTTTGAACTTTTAGGAGCATGATCATCTTCTGATAATGTAGGTTTGTAGCACAGGAGCTGCTTACATTTCTAGAATTCTGAACATGTATTTTACATTTTGATGGAGCAACTAAATAACATTCATGGAGCTTTTTAAAAATTGTTGTTTGTTTCTTTGTTTGTTGATCTAAATATATATATTCAGCCATTTTCAAAAATCTGTGGATTAAATATTGGAAGAAGAGTTCAAATAATTTTATCCACCATGGAATCTTAAATGTTCAAGGAGTAAGAAGGCATTTTAGCAGTGTTGGTGGGAAAGCCAGAAAGGAACCTAGGCCCTTCCTAGGTGCAAGTTTGTATAGGTTCCTATTAAGTACATGTTTATCTCTGTTCTTTTCTTCACTATCTAGGTGGTTGAGACATGACTTTTGCTGTCTTCCTGGCTTTCTTATGCTTGGGAGTGGCCTCAGCCATTCCTTCACTGGATTCTAGCTTGGATTCTGAATGGCAGGAGTGGAAGAGGAAACATGAAAAAATCTACAGCCCGGTTTGTAACATGGGAACTGTCCGTAGTGTCCCAGAGAGAATGGTCTTTACTATATGGAGATTATGGTAAAACCAAAGCTATGGGGCCCTCCCCTCACCAAGGAATTACATATACAGACCTTGAACATAAGGAGTCAGCATCTCTGTTGCTCATTGTGTGGAGAATGAGCAGTCCAAAGATTTCTGACTAAGGCTCCTCTTCTTTCTTGACACAAGCCTCATTATTCAGAATATGTGGGGGCTTAAGTAGAAAATAAATCTCCATTACATTCATTCTAGGATGAAGAAGGAGGGAAGAGAATGGTATGGGAGAAGAATATGAAAATTATCAAAATGCACAATGCAGAGTACGACCAGGGAAAGCACAGCTTCTCCATGGGAATGAACTCCTTTGGTGACTTGGTGAGTGTGACATGGATTGTCTCACACAAGGTTTGTTGTCTCCAGTTGTATATGTGGAGCTTTTTGCTCTTTAACTATTTATTTACTTTTACTTGAAGACTGATGAAGAATTTAAGGAAATGATAGCCCGTCCTCGAATCCCATATCCCAGGAAGGGGAAGAGAATTCAGAAACGTATGGTTGGTGGTGTTCCCAAATCTGTGGATTGGAGAAAGGAAGGTTATGTGACTCCTGTGCAACATCAGGTATGACAGAATCACATGCTCATTGTCCTCAATCATTAGGAAGAAGAGAAGGAAATGACATCTCTGTGTGAGATGAGAACAGGATGACATGTAATTTATTTCTAAAGAATATTTTTTTAATTTTTTGATAGTTCTATATATTATACAGTACATATTAATCATATCTGTCAACTATTGCTTCACTGTATCTCCACGTAGAGGCTTTGCCACATTTCTATTCAGAATTCATGTCTTTCTTTTTAATTTATCATTAAAAACCACCAGACAGCGCAAGTCCTGACTATATGCCTATATATGTACAAAAAGGAATCCATCAACCTGTCATGCCTTGGGGCATAAGCAAATGACCAGTAGCTAAGTTCCAAAGGATGCCTTTCCTTTCCTTTCTACTGATCCAATAGCTACCACCATTCATCTTTTGATTGAAAAAGGAAAAAAAAAACTATTCATCCATATGATTTAGAATTGCAACTTGTTTGTAAATGATTCTCTTTTCTTCTCTGCTTAGGGCAGGTGTAATTCTTGTTGGGCTTTTTCTGTGGCTGGTGCCATAGAAGGACAGATGTTCCGGAAAACAGGAAAACTGGTTCCTCTGAGTGTACAGAACCTAGTGGACTGTGTTAAACCTCAAGGCTGTTCTTCAGGCTCAACAAACTATGCCTTACAATATGTGAAGGACAACGGAGGCCTGGAGGCTGAAAAAACCTACCAATATGAAGCAAAGGTAAGTGGACTGTCTAAGTTATCATTTCAGCCACCTTTAGGCAAAGAGACAACCTCAGCAATAACCCACTGTCTTCAGACTCCAATTGGACAACAGTCTCTCCTGTACACCATCAGAGCTGTCCTCACAATGGAGGCCTTTGCATGGTTGTTCGAATCAATTGTTTTCATGTAGCTGTCCCTCTTTCTGTGCACACAAAGAATATGTAAAACATTCTACATATACTCTAAGTTTCTCTTCTGTTTAAATTTCCTGTGAACAGGAAGACTTATGGGATGTTATTGAAGATATGAGAGGTAATTTTCAGTTCCAAGTCTCCCAGTTCACTTTACTTCCTGGGATTATTTAGTATAGCCCAAATGTGGGATGCTCAGCTGCAAAGTGCAGAGTGATGTGGTTATGACTCATTCTCCCCAGGAGGTGGATGTAGGTAACAGAGTCTTTTACCTTTTTACCTTTTCAAGGAAGGGCCCTGCAGGTACCACCCTGCGCGTTCTGCTGCTAGAATCACAGACTATGTGATTCTCCCAAGGAATGAAGAAGCCCTAATGAATGCTGTGGCAACTATAGGGCCCATTTCTGCTGACATTGATGCTGCACATCTTTCATTCAGGTTCTATAGAGAAGGTGAGAACATGCTTTCTATATACTAATGAAGAAATTTTGTAGTGCCCTCATGGCATGACAGGTTGATGGATTCCTTTTTGTACACAGTATAATGTGAGTGTTTGTGTTCATGGATTTTTGTACCTCTCCATGCTGTATTCCTATACATTTTTACTTGACATGACTTACCTTATGCATATGAGCACTTTCGAAATCATAAAATTTATTATACTGCTTTATTCACTCCTCTCCATTTAGTTAATCTCCAAGATCTTTGGGATACTGTAACTCTTATAAAGTGTCTTGTACTAAGGAGTTTATCTCCAGTGGTGCTTCCTTGGAATGAGAAACCATTAATGAAAGCACTAGATGTCAGAGTTATAAGCATATAAGCAAGTGTTTATCAACAAAGTTATGCTTATATAGATTCTTTTGGATTATTATGAGAACCTCTATCAGTATTAATCTCACCAATTGATCTTATTTCTACTAAAGTTTCTGAAAATTTAGTGAAATCAGAAATACCTCACCTATTTTTTGTTATTAGGGTCATTACAAGGTTCCTGAAGCCTCTCACACTTTTCTTGATTTTATTTTTCAGGAGTTTACTATGAGCCAACCTGCAGCACTGTCCGTGTGAATCATTCAGTTCTGGTGGTTGGCTATGGTGTTGAAGCAGATGGCACCAAGTACTGGCTACTCAAGAACAGGTATCAATTGCTAAAATTATTATTAAAAATGGCGAAAAGACTTTCTTTGTAGTGAGAATTTGGAAGCAAGTCTCCCCAAAAGCTGTTCCACTTAAAATAAATAGCAGAATCACTTTTTTTATTTCACCCACATCCATGTATGTGGGGTGTGAGTGTGTGTGTGTGTGTATGTGTGTGTGTGTGTGTGTATGTGCGTGTGCGTGTGCGCGCGCACTCATGTGAAGACCTGATGTGGACATCAGTTTTCTTCCTTAACTCTTCTTAACTTATGTACTGAGTCTTGGACTTTTACTTTTGCTATTTTGCCTAGCGTCCTTAGTAGTTTCATTAAGGTAAGTCCTGGCCTCTATGATTACAGGCAAGCTGCAAAGATAACCTGCTTTTTCTTCAAGATGTATTATTTGCCTTTATATGTTAGTGAGGGTGTCTCTGTGAATGCATGTTAGCTGTGGGCATGTGCCAGGACATAGAGGAAGAGGATATTTGATTTATTGGAGCTGCAGTTTCATATATCTGTGAGCTGATTGGCATGGGGGCTGGAAAGAAACATAAGTTCTATGGAAGGGCCTTAAGTTATTTTAGGCTCTGAGCAGACTCCATCTTGATGTGTCATGGGATCCTGGACTTGAACTACAGTCCTTCCCCTGGCATGGACAGCACTTGTCCCCCTAAGCAGTTTCTACAGCTATAACAATAACTCTAGTGTGTGATCACAATTCTGAGATTCTGTCACTGTGGTTTTACTGTTCTGTTCTGTGGTTTTACTGTAATATTCGTGACATTGCTTTTCTAAACTCTGGTACATTTGTTAGCTGTGAATCACACACAGGTGAAGACACAGTCATTCTCTCTCTGCTGTGATTTTCACAGCCCATGAAAGGTAACTATTGGTACTCAGGCATTGCCCCTTTGTTGTTTCTAATTTTTTTTTGTTGTGTTGAAAAGTTGTAGCTTTAATAAAGTTGCTATTCTGTATCCTACTAAATAGAAAAACATGCTTTGTTTCAGCCATGGTACAAATTGGGGCCTGAATGGATACATGAAACTGATCAAAGACCGTAAAAACCATTGTGGAATTGCTTCATTTGCTATGTATCCCACTGTGTGAGAGACCTTTTCATGACAAGAGTGGACTGGATTTGAAACAACATGTACAGAGAAGTATTCCTTTTCACAGTGAGCACCCTCTGATGTGTTCATACAATACCTGAGTTATTGAACAACCATATTGTGATGTGAATTCTGTGACATGTTCACTCTATTTAGACATGATGTCTCCTGCAACTAATGTTATTCACTGATGTGTATTAATAATTCTTATAACAACTTAAGACTTTAATGACTATAGCAAATAATGACTTTTACAAAAAAAACCCAATAAATTAAAATGGAGTATCTAGCCCCCTTCTGTTTGGTGATGGTAACTTTTTTATGTGTTCAAAACATGAGTCAGCAACAAGTCATAACCGAATGTGGAGCTGACGTACACACAGAAAAAAAATAGGCAGCTATTCTTTCAATAAGCCAGTATTCCGTGCATGGTTGTGGTTTGTCTGCAGGGTCTTATGATTTCGCCTGCAAACCTCATCTTAAAGTCCTTATGAAAATAGGCTAGTTTTGAAAATTTGAATTCACATGAATTTAGCTGGTTAAACTTAAGGGCCATTCTGTATAGTGAGATGGCACCACATGCTGATATAGTGCATTGGCCCTGGGATGTGAAACACCTTCATCTAGTACCTCAAACCTATGTTCTAGTTTCTCTGTGACTGTGTCAGAGACAACAAGGTGATCTGGTCCTAACGACCTTAAACAACAAGGAAGACCCTACAGAAGAGGCTTAATCCTCATTCAGAAGGGCAAATAGGATAAACATCAGAGTAGGAGAAAACAAGGAACAGGACAGGAGCCTTCCACAGGGCATCTCTGAAAGACTCAACCCATCATATTATCAAAGCAGAGGCTGAGACTCATAGCTAACCTTTGGGCAGAATGCAGGGCATCTTATGGAAGAAGGGGGAAATAGAAAGTCCTGGAGGGGACAGGAGCTCCACAAGAAGACCAACAGAGCCTAAAATTCTTGGCTCAGGTGGTCCTTCAGAGACTTATGTGTCAAACAAAGGACCGTGCATGGAGAGGACCTAGACCCTCTGCTCAGTTGTAGCCCATGGTCAACTCAGTCTCCATGTGGGTTCCCTAGTAAGGGAAGCAGGGTCTGTCTCTGACATGGACTCAGTGGCTGGCTCTTAGGTAAACTCTTCCTGATGAGGTGGCCTAATTTGGCCACCAAGAAAAAGTATCCAGACTATCTCGACACCTGATAGGCTAGAGTCAGATAGTAGGGGAAGAGGACCTTCTCTACCAATGGACTAGGAGAGGGATATTGGAGAGGAAGAGGGAGAGAGGATAAGACCAGGAAGAGATGAGAAAAAAAGCGACAGCCAGGATACAAAGTAAATAAATTGCAATAAATAATAATAACAATTAATTAATTTTTAAAAGTTGGCAGAGCATTGCCCATGAGGAAGGCACTGTACTTGTTGCTTGACAATATACAAGGAAGTCATAGACCTCCACAGATAAAATTCTCTTTTAATTCCTTCATATGAATAAGAAACATAAAAGGAATACTTATGGGTCTAAGCCTATTCAAGTTACATTTACTAGAATAAACTTATTGAAATTCTAGAGAGTGGATGAAGTCCTGATTGAGTGTGTGCTGTTGGCATGAGCATGGACATGTCAAGGACTCCAGTGCCTCAGCCCCATGGGAACAGAACAAACTACCCTCGGTGAAGAAAAGAGGGATGGCAATGCATTACTCTGTTCTAAGTCAGAATGCTGATTAACGACTGACCGTCTAAAACCAGGGTAGGCAGAAACTACCAACCACACCTGCCTCCTTTCTGCCATTTACTGCCTGTGTTGAGTTTGCTTCACTACAGAGACCTCCACCCAAAATTAGTTGTTTCTTCTACATTCTGTGTATAATAAAGGTGCTGAGTTTCTGCACTGAAATAATAGGTACATTCTATCAGAGTGAGCACTGTCCACCCTGTTTCTGATTTTCTGTATGTATGTTTATTATTTCCCTACTTTTAAAATTTTCTTTATTCCCTATCCAATCAGTCATGTTTTCAGGTCTCAGCTGTGTTAGAGTACACAATACATACCATTACATGAGCAATGGTTACTTGTTATGAAACAAAAACATAAACTCCTGGTCTTCCTATTACAAATGACAAGAAATCCTCATTGTTTTATGGAAGCCAATATAGATCAGAAAAGACTTTTTGACAAAAATACTAAACTCCCAAGAGTATTTTCCATTGTTCTTTTCATACCAGTGAATACCAGATTTCTAAAATTTGAGAAATTTGTTAACTCCAGTTTGAGTTCCATGGGAATAAGTCATGGAAACTTCAGGGTTCCATAAAGAAACAACACATTTGAAATGGGAGATTACTGGGAAAGTCAAATGAAATGAAGGGAGAGCATCTCTGTGTCTAGAAACCTAGGAATATCCAATAGGAATGTAAACTCTGGCCAGAATGGGAGTAATCTATGCATGACATTTTAGCATGGTTCTTGGCCTGCTGGATCACCACAGTTGGTGCAGTTTATTAAAATTAAAAGACCCTTTAACACGGTATTGTTCAATAGGGAAAGAATGGAGGGAAAGACTGAAAAATGGGAAGAAAGTGAGGAAGAAATGAATGAATAAAGGAATTAAAGTAAGAAAGGAAGAGAGCGAGGGAGACAGGATGGAGAGGGAGGAAGTATATGTCACAAAAGGTAATTTGAGAGAACAAGAGAGATAGATGATAGATATATTGATATGCAAATAGCTAATAGCTTATAGATAGATACTAGATATATTAGAGAGAAAGAAAGAGAGAGAGAGGATAACACCAGATCTATTCTGAATGAATTTTCAGTCAATCTATGGAAATGCAGACTCCAACAGCAATGGAAGAAACCAGCATGGTTGCTCCTCAAAGAATTGTTTATGTGGCCTACACTGCTGTGTAGACACCTCAGACAAATGACTATGTTTATGAAAGAAAATTCAAGTGCAAAAGTATTCTGGAACTATTACTCATAGTAGCCTAAAATTTATGACAAATTTATCAACATTAGTTAAAGAATATATACGTGAAATACATGTTTCTGTATTAAAAATATAGTTAGAAAATATTGCTATATGCAACAGTGTGAATGATTTTAAATTATTACGAACAATGGAAGATTAAGACAAAATGAGGTACTTTATATTTTATTTTTTGTTTACATAGCATTACACTGTCTTCCTGAGATCTTTATAAGGTAATCATTTCCGTCTCAAAGTAAATATTTCAATGTTTTATGCCACATTTGCAAGATTATATATACTTCCTTCAGTATTAACTTTTAGCACAATATCTCAGTTAAAAATACTGCATGTTCCTCACGATAGCCAAAACAATTCTGTACAATAAAAGAACTTCTGGTGGTACTAACATCCCTGATCTCAAGCTATACTACAGAGAGATAGTAATAAAAACTACATAAAAACAGACAGGTTGATCAATGAAACCAAACTGAAGATGCAGAAATAAACCCACACTCCTACAGGCACTTGATTTTTAACAAAGAAGCCAAAACCATACAATGGAGGGAAAAAGTTTCTGCAACAAATTGTGCTGGTCTAACTAAATGTGTATATGTAGAAAATTGCAAATAGACCTGTACTTATCATCCTGAACAAAACCCAAGTTCAAGTGGATTAAGACCTTGAAAAATACTAAACCTATTAGAAGAAAAAGTGGAGAAAAGTCTGGAACTCATTGGCATAAGAGACAACTTCCTGAATAGCACAGGCTCTGAGATCAACAATTAATAAATGGGATATCATGAAACTGAGACACTTCTGTAAATCAAAGGACACTGTCAATAGAAAAAAGGGCATCAAACAGATTGGGAAATATCTTCACCAACCGTACATCAGACAGAGGGCTGATAACTAAAAAAACATACAAAGAAGTTAAGAAATTAAACACCAACAAAACAAAACAAATAATCCAATTAAAAATGGGATCCAGAGCTAAACTGAGAATTCACAACAGAAGAATATTGAATGGCTGAGAAGCACTTAAAGAAATGCTCAATGTCCTTGGCCATCAGAGAAATGCAAATAAAATGACTCTAAGATTCCATATTACACCAGTCAGAATGGCTCAGATAAAAACTCAAGTGACAACACATGGTGGAGAGGATGTGGAGAAAGGGGAATCCTCTTCCATTGCTGGTGGAAGTTCAAATTTGTACAACCTCTCTGGAAATCAATCTGCACTTTCTCAAAGAAAGAAGGAAAGAAAGAAAGAAAGAAAGAAAGAGAGAGAGAGAGAGAGAGAGAGAGGGAGGGAGGGAGGGAGGGAGGGAGGGAGGGAGGGAGGGAGGGAGGGAGGAAGGAAGGAAGGAAGGAATGGTTCTATCTCAAATACCCAGAAACTGGAAACAACCTAGATTCCCTCAACTGAAAAAATAGATGAAGAAATTGTGGTACATTTACACATTTACACAATGGAATACTACTCAGCTATTAAAAACTAAAAAGTCATGAAATTTACAAGCTGAGGGATGGAACTAGAAAAGATCATCCTAAATGAAGTAACCCAGACCCAGAAAGAGTTACATGGTATGTATTCACTTATAAGTGGATATTAGACCTATAATACAGGATAATCATAGTACAATCCACAGACGCAAAGTAGATAACGTAACAAGGATATCCCAAGATTGAGTACCTGAATGTCACTCAGAAGGGAAAATAGAATAGAAGTGTCTGAAGAGAGGGAACTGGGCAAAAGATGGAATGAGGAGGGGAACAAGGGTGGTGATCAGTTGTGGGGAGAATGGGGCTGTGAAGTGAGAGGGCTGGGAACAAGGGAAACTGGAGAGGGCATCTCTTTGTCAAGTTGGAGTCCTGCAATTGCCTAGGTTCCTGGGATAATATGAGTGTGACTCTAGCTGAGACTCCTAACAGGGGATGGGGAGGATATGAAGACTGAAATGACTCCCTTCTAGCCAGGCAGGACTAGTGGAAGGAAGGGAACAACAACACACTGAGAAAACCTATGATCCAAAAATTACTCTACCTACAAGAACTGCGGGGATAACGAGGGAACAAAGATTGAGGGAAAGTCCAAACAATAATTGGTCCAACATGAGACCCATCCCATGGTAGAGAGCCATCCCCTGACGCTAATAATGATACTCTGCTATGTTTTCAGACAAAAGCCTAACTTGAATGTAGTCTTAGAGGCTTCAGCCAGCAGCAGATGGAGACAGATGCCAAGACTTGCAGCTAAGCATGGGGCAGAACTCTGGGGGTTCTGTGGAAGTGTTGAGGGAAAGATGGAAGGATCTAGAGGGGCAAGAATGTCATAAGAAGACCAACAGAGAAAACTAACCCAGTCTCATGTTGGCTTTCAGAGACTAACACATTAACTAAAGAGCATGCATGATCTGGACCTACCCCCCTACACATATGTGCCCAATGGGTGGCTTGATCTACATGTGGCTTACCTGGCAAGTGAAGCTTGGAAAACTGTTTCTTTCTAACATGGACTCTATTGCCTGCTTTTGGATCACTTCCCACTGGCAGGGCTGCCTTGCCCTCAGAGAATGAAGATATGCTCAGTCTTGACGCGACTTGATGTGTTGGGAAGGTTAATATGGAGAGAGAGGGATCCCCTTTTCTGAGAAAAAGGGAGAAGGGAAGGAGAAAGTAGAAGAAGTGGGGGGACTGGGAGGAAGGGAAGGGGTACTCTCAAAGTGTAAATGAATATGTAATAGGAAATGTTAAAAAGAAAATAAACAAAAACAAAACAAAAAGATACTGCACATTATTCTCCACAAATTCTTTTCTCTGTTTTCACAGTTTTATATCTTACTGTACAGAGTTCTAAAAACAATGTTGAGAGAAAATCAATCTTGGAGTCTAATGATCAGTGGAAGTATATTTGTAATGAAGTTGCAGGTGCAAATGCACCATTGTTGGGTTGCTCAGGAAAAGGCAATACCTGATTATGAAGACTTGGCAGTCATGGACATCATAGCATTGATACTCTTCTTGTCATTTTACAATTCCTTGACAGTGGTTCCTAAATTTCAGTGGAGGTAAAAACCATGCTAGAGTCTTTAGCAACTTGCAGTGTATGACTACAATTCTCCAGCAGTCTGTTTCAGTAGGTACAGATACACGTTAGCAATGTGTTTTCCTATCATATCTGAAGGGTGATGTTGCTACTGACCATGTTATCATACAAAGAATCAGGTCAGATGGAAGGGAAGGAGAACCTCCCTATCAGTGGACTTAGAAAGGGGCAGAGAGAAGATGAGGGAGGGAGGGAGGATGGGATTGGGAGGGAATGAGGGAGGGGGCTACAGCTGGGATACAAAGTAAATAAATTGTAATTAATATAAAAATTAAAATTTAAAAAAATATCCAGCTATAGCACTCCTAGGCATATATCCACAGACTGGGAGATCAATGGAATCAAATATAAGACCCTGAAATAAATCCACTCACTATGGACACCTGATTTTTAGCAAAGTTGCCAATATCATTCAATGGAAAAAAAGATAGCATCTTCAACAAATGGCGCTGGTCTAACTGGATGTCTACATGTAGAAAAATGCAAATACTTATCACCCTGCATAAAACTTAAGTCCAAGTGGATCAAAGACCTCAATATAAAACCAGATACACTAAACCTCTTCAAAGAAACAGTGGGGAAGAGCCTTTGACCTCATTGGCATAGGAAACAACTTCCTGAACAGAACACCAACAGCACAAGCTCTAAGGTCTACAATCAATAAATGGGACCTCATGAAACTGAAAAGCTTCTGTAAAGCAAAGGACACTGTTGTCAGAGCAAAACAACTGCCTACAGATTTGGAAAGGAGCGTCACCAACTCTATATCTGACAGAGGGCTAATATCCAGAATATATAAAGAACTCAAGAAGCTAAACAGCAACAAAGCAAGTAACCCAATTAAAAATGAAACTAAACAGAGAATTCTGTGTAGAAGAATATAGAATGGCAGAGAAACACTTGAAGAAACGCTCAACGTCCTTAGCCATCAGGGAGATGCAAATCAAAATGACCCTGAGATTTCACCTTACACCCATCAGAATGGCTAAGATAAAAAACTCAAGTGACAACACATGCTGGAGTTTGTGGAGAAAGGGGAATCCTCCTCCATCGCTGGTGGGAACGTAAACTTGCATAATAACTTGGGAAATCAATCTGGTGCTTTCTCAGACAATTAGGAATAGTGCTACCTCAAAATCCAACTATACTACTCCTAGGCATATATCCAAAAGATGTTCCAGTTGGACATTTCTTCAACCATTTTCTATAGCAGCTTTATTTGTAATAGCCAGAACTTGAAAACAACCCAGATGTCCCTCAATGGAGGAATGGTTACAGAAATTGTGGTACATTTACACAATGGAATACTATTCAACAATTAAAAACAAGGAAATCATGAAATTTGCAAGCAAATGGTGAGATCTAGAAAAGATCATCCTGAGTGAGGTATCCCAGAAGCAGAAAGACACACATGGTATATAGCCACTTATAGTAGATACTAGACCTGTAAGATAGGATAAACATACTAAAATCTCTACCCTTAAAAAAGCTGAACAAGAAGGAGGTCCCAGGATAAGATGATCAACCCTCACTTAGAAAGACAAACGGGATCGATATTGGAGGTAGAAGAAAACAAGAAACAGGACACGAGCCTACCATAGAAGGCCTCTGAAATACTCTACCTAGCAGTGTATCAAAGTACATGCTGAGACTCATAACCAAAACTTGGGTAGAGTGCCGAGATTCATATGAAAGAAGTGGGAGTTAGTAAGATCTGGAGAGGACAGGAGCTCCACGAGGACCAAATCTGGACACAGGGGTCTTTTCTGAGACTGATTCTCCAACGAAGGACCTGCATGGATATAACTTAGAACCTCTGCTCAGATGTAGCCTATGGCAGCTTAGTATCCAAGTGGGTACCATAGTAAGGGGAACAGGGACTGTTTCTGACATAACTCAGTGGCTGGCTCTTTGACCTCCCCAACCCCTGAGGGAGGAGCAGCCTTGCTAGGCCACAGAGGAGGACATAGCAACCAGTCATGATGAGACCTGATAAGCTAGGGTCACATCGAAGGGGAGGAGGACCTCCCTTTTCAGTGGACTTAGACAGGGGCAGGAAAGAAATGAGGGAGGGAAGGTGTAAGTGGGAGGGAATGAGGGAGGGGGCTACAGCTAGGATACAAAGTAAATAAACTGCAATTAATATAAAAAATAAGCTACTTAAAAAACAAGTAAAGAATGGAAAAAAGACAGCATCTTCAACAAATGGTGCTGGACCAACTGGATGTCTACATGCAGAAAAATGAAAATAGATCCATATATATCACCCTGCACAAAACTAAAGTCAAAGTGGATCAAGGACCTCAACATAAAACCAGATACCCTAAATCAATTGGAAAAAAGTGGGGAACAGCCTAGAACTCATTGGCACAGGAGACAACTTCCTGAACAGAACACCAACAGCACAGGCTCTAAGAGCAACAATCAATAAATGGGACCTCATGAAACTGAAAAGTTTCTGTAAAGCAAAGGACACCGTAATCAAAACAAAACGACTGCCTACAGATTGGGAAAGAATCTTCACTAACCCTTTATCTGACAGAGGACTAATATCCAGTATATACAAAGAACTAAAGAAGCTGAAAAGCAGCAATCCAAGTAATCCAATTAAAAAATGGGGAACAGAGCTAAACAGAGAATTCTCGACAGAGGAATATCGAATGGCAGAAAAACACTTAAAGAAATGCTCATCCTCATTAGCCATCAGGGAAATGCAAATCAAAACGACCCTGAGATTTCACCTTACACCCATGAGAATGGCCAAGTTGAAAAACTCAAGCGACAACACATGCTGGAGAGGTTGTGGAGAAAGGGGAACCCTCCTCCACTGCTGGTGGGAATGTAAACTGGTACAACCACTCTGGAAAGCTATCTGGTGCTTTCTAAGACAATTAGGAATAGTGCTTCCTCAAGACCCAGCTATACCACTGCTAGGTATATACCCAAAGTTCGTTCAAGTACACAAAAGGGATACTTGCTCAACCATGTTTATAGCAGCTTTATTTGTAATAGCCAGAACCTGGAAACAACCCAGATGTCCATCAAAGGAGGAATGGGTACAGAAATTGTGGTATTTTTACACAATGGAATACTACTCAGCAATCAAAAAGGAGGAAATCATGAAATTTGCAGGCGAATGGTGGGATCTCGAAAAGATCATTCTGAGTGAAATATCCCAGAAGGAGAAAGACAAACATGGGATATACTCACTTGTATAGACCTATAAGATATGATAAACATAATGAAATCTATACACCTAAAAACGATAATCAATTGAGCGGACATGGGGTAAGATGATCAATCCTCGTTTAGAAAGACAGATGGGATATGCACTGAACGTATGACAGGAGTCTACTGAGCACATCTGAAAGACTCTAACTAGCAGTGTTTTCAAAGCAAAGACTCATGACCAAACCTTTGGCAGAGTACAGGGAATCATAAGAAAGAAAGGGAGTTAGTCTGATGGGAAAGGATAGGAGCTCCACAAGGAACAAATATATCTGGGCACAGGGTCTTTTCTGAGACTGACATTCAACCAAGGACCATGTATGGATATAACCTAGAACCTCCACTCAGATGTAGCCTGTGGTAGCTCAGTAACCAATTGGTTTCCCAAAGTGAGGGGAACAAGGACTATTTCTAACAGGAACTCAATGACTGGCTCTTTGGTCTCCCCACCCCTGAAGGGAGGAGCAGTCCTGTTAGGCCAAAGAGGAGGGCTTTGCAGCCAGTCCTGAAGATACCTGATAAAACAGGATCAGATGAATGGGGAGGAGGTCCCCCCTATCAGTGGACTTGGAAAGGGGCGTGGTAGAGATGAGGGAGGGAGAGAGGGACTGGGAGGGAATGAGGGATCGGGACATGGCTGGGATACAGAGTTAATAGAATGTAACTGATAAAAATAATAATAATAAAATAAAAAAACAAGTAAAGATGAAAATGTACAAGGATGATGAAATGAATGTAGTCACCTTATTAATTATATTATACAAGTTCAAAATAAGTATGTTATTGAAATTTAAGTTTGTATATATTTTCAATTTAAAAAAATAGTGGTTTTTATTATGATCTGTGGAAAATAGAATGAGTGTATTTGTAATGAGACATGCAGGTGCATCATACACTATCATGTAACTGCTTCAAGGGGAGGCCGTCACTTGTTTTTGAGAAGCTTTCAGTCATGGAAATCAAAGCATTGATGAAAATTATTCATGCTCTGTTGTTTTCCCCTTGGGGGAAATATAGATGAGTAACAGTGAGTTGCCAAGTTTGTTCTAGGAATTTTACCAATGCTCCTCTTGGACTTTAAAGTCTGTAACAGTGGTTCTAGGATTCCAGTGCATATCAGAAACATTTTAGGATCTTGAGAAAACTCCAATATCTAGATAAAATTGCTTTATGGTATGGTAGGTGTGGGATATGCTTCAGAAATGTGTTTTTCTATCCATTTTGAGAAATGATATTGCTACTGTCTATGACATCATAAGAATGAATCATTGTATAGATAATAAATGGCCTTATGTATTAAAAGGGCTGGACCCACCCCTCAATCATGCCTTCCTTTTGATTGGCTGTGTTGGTGATTGCATTAGGCCTCCAGGAACTTGGACTTCAGCCTCTTTACGAGATATGATCTGTCTGTCCCTGTTGGGTGGGTGGGGAATACTTTATGAAAACTTGGGAGCTGTTTTGATACTTGAGATTTAAAGCTTAAATGAGGTACTGCTGGCCCAGATCCTGGGACCTCAGCAACCTCTGAGGACCATAAGTCACCAAAGGTGAAGCCCTGCCAGTGCCATGTAAATGGGAAGTGACTCTGGAGGAGAGCCTTGAATGACTCTATGGCCAATCAGGCTGACCTCAAAGGAGGAAAATATACTCTAAGCATCTGCGGCCCTGCTGTGTGTAGGAGCTTTACCATTAACTCATACTTGAATCAGGACATACTTAAAAACCCATATGCTACCAAATTAGAAAATCTAAAGGAAGTGGATAATTTTCTTTATACATTTTACTTATCAAATCTAAATCAGAGTGAGGAGCCAAGATGGCGGCGCCGGTAGAGCACCGCGTTTGAGAAGCAGGACAGCACTCGCCGTGCAAAGACCAGGAGACTGAACTCTGGGCCCTGAAACTACATCAATCGTGTTTCCCAGGTGAGGGGAGGTTCCCACGGTGTGGGAATCGGTCGGGTCCACTCACGGCTACCCAGCCAGAACCCGGAAGAAATCCCGGGTAATGCGGGCTTTGTGTCTCTGGGCTGGAGCCGCAAGCATCCTTGTCCCAATCACTTTCCCAAGCTGATCCATGAGCACAAGGGTGCCTGAGGCTGGGAGTCCCACTCGCGGGGGGAGCCCACTGGGAAGCAAAGTTGCCAGACTGATCACGGGTCACCCAGTCTTTCCCCGGAACGTCTCTAGGACGGCGGGTACCCGCCGCCAACACAACTGAGCTCCTGCCGTGCAGAGAGCTATGTGCTCAGCTCAGCGTTATAGACAAGCTGCGCGCCCCAGTACAAGAGGGACTGGGAACCTCTGTCCAGAGAGGACCCCACAGGGAAGGGAGAAACCTTGCTGCTGGGGTCACCTAGGGAAAGTCTAGCAGCCTGCAGATCGCAGACAGGTGAGTACGCCCAGCCATCACAGATCTGGGCCCAAACAGGGAGCACAGAGTGATCGGAAACTCAGCTCCCGCAGACTAGCAGGCGGGCGCACGCTCCACCAGCCCAGAGACCTGCATTGTACCAAATACACCTTACAGGCAGAACTGTGCACCCCAAGACACCAGAGCAGTACTCACCCGCCACAGATTACCTCTTGGGTTCTGGGGCACAGAGCCCCAAACTCAGACCTACAAAAGACCAGGAACCCTGAGATCAACCCCCCAGATACTGCTCCAAGGGGCAACCAGTTATCCCTAACAAAACCGACCAAACCACGGGACACACAGGTTACAGCAGTTGATCACTAAATTTACAGCAAGAAACCCAGAAGGAGGGCAGCTATCTCCAGGACTTCTCCCAGTTAGAGGAGAGCCCTCTCGACTAATCAGGACCACAGTTACTACCCAGGTCTCTATGCCTGAGGTGAGCTGTAGCAACTCCTGAAAAACACCGGACATCCAGTGACTATACCCAAAAAGCTGGAAAGGCTTCCTTCAGGAAAAACCATCTTCCTGCCAAAGGGATTCTCTCCACTACAAGAGTCCAGGAACAACCAGAAACTAAATTCAAACAACTAAGATAGCCCAATGGGTAGAGGACAGCGTAAAAGTTCAACCAACAAAAGCCAGAGCAATATGGCATCTCCAGAACCCAGTTATCCAGGGGCAAATATCCCTAGACACCCCAGCATAAATGAAATTCAAGGAGATGACCTAACATCTATGCTCATGAAGAAGATAACAGAGGAAACAAATAAAATACAAAAAGAATTAGAGGAAGATAAAAACAAAGAGATCATGGCTATCCGTAAAGAAATGGAAGAAATTAAAGACAAGGAGATTATGGCCATCCGTGAAGAAATACGGGAAGCTGCAGCCAAACAGTCTATGGCCTTTAGAAAGGAAATGCTTAAATCACTGAATGAAATAAAAGAAACAGTGGATTGTGCAAACAAACAGCTGAAGGAATTGACGGAAAAACATGAAAATACAATCAGACAGGGGAAGGAAACAAAATAGCTCAAGACCTGAAGATAGAATTGGAAAAATTAAAAAAAACACAAATGGAAGAAATTGTGGAGAGAAAGAACTTAGGGAAGAAAGCAGGAACTACAGAGGTTAGCATAACCAATAGGCTACAAGAAATGGAAGAAAGAATCTCAGGTGTGGAAGATACAATGGAAGAAATAGATGTATCTGTCAAAGAAAATGTTAAATCTAAAAAATTCCTGGCACAGACCGTCCAAGAAATTCAAGACAACATAAAAAGACAAAACCTAAGAATAATAGGAATAGAGGAAAAAGATTCCGTGCACCAAGGCCCAGAAAATATTTTCAACAAAATCATTGAAGAAAAATTCCCCAACTTAAAGGAGAGACCAATAAGAATACAAGAGGCCTCTAGAACACCCAATAAATTAGACCAGAAAAGAAAATCCTCCCGCCACATAATAATCAAAACAGTAAGTATACAGAAGAAAGAAAAAATACTAAAAGCTGCAAGAGAAAAAGGCCAAGTAACATATAATGGCAAACCCATTAGAATCACACCTGACTTTTCAACAGAGACTATGAAAGCCAGAAGGGCCTGGACGGATATCATGCAGACCCTAAGAGAACACAGATGTCAGCCCAGGCTACTATACCCAGCAAAACTCTCAGTCCTCATAGACAGAGAAAACAAGATATTCAATGACAAAAACAAATTTCAACAATACCTACAAACAAATCCAGCATTACAGAAGACACTGGAAGGGAATATACAACCCAAGAAAGCTAGCTACATTCAAGAAAACACAGGAAATAAATAACCTCACTTCAGTAAAACAAAAAGCAACCAAGCACACAACTGTATGACCACAGACAACATGAAATTCAAAGGATCTAACAGCCACTGGTCATTAATCTCTCTCAATATCAATGGACTTAATTCTCCAATAAAAAGACACAGACTAGCAAAATGGATGCATAAACAAAACCCAGCAATCTGTTGTATACAAGAAACACACCTAAGTCACAAAGATAGTCATTACCTGAGGGTAAAGGGATGTAAGACAGCTTTTCAAGCAAATGGACGCAAGAAGCAAGCAGGAGTAGCCATTCTAATATCTGATAAAATAGTCTTTCAACCAAAATTAATCAAAAGAGATGTGGAAGGACACTTCATACTCATCAAGGGAAAATTCCACCAAGAAGACATCACAATCCTGAACATCTATGCCCCAAATAAAAGGGCACCCACATTTGTGAAAGAAACATTGATAAAAATTAAACCACACATAGATCCCCACACACTAATAGTGGGAGACTTCAACACCCCACTCTCAACAAAGGACAGGTAAACTAAACAGAAATTAAACAAAGAAACAATATCTCTAACAAAGGTCATGAATCAAATGGACCTAACAGACATTTACAGAACCTTACACCCAAACACAAAAGAATTTAATTTCTTCTCAGCACCTCATGGAACCTTCTCCAAAATAGACCACATAGTTGGTCACAAATCAAGCCTCAACAAATACAGGAAGACTGAAATGATCCCTTGTATCCTGTCTGATCACCATGGAATAAAGCTGGACTTCAGTAACAACAGAAATAGCAAAAAGCCTACACATACATGGAAACTAAACAACTTGCTACTAAAAGACAGCTGGGTAAGGGAAGAAATAAAGAAAGAAATTAAAATCTTCCTAGAACTCAATGAAAATGAAGACACAACATACCCAAACTTGTGGAACACAATGAAAGCAGTGCTAAGAGGAAAGTTCATAGCACTAAGTGCCTTCAAGAAGAAATTTGAGACAGCGCATTCAAGAAACTTAATGGCTCACTTAAAAACCCTAGAAAAAGAAGAAGCAGACACACCAAGAAGGAGCAGACGGCTGGAAATAATCAAACTCAGGGCTGAAATCAATCAATTAGAAACAAATAAAACAATTCAAAGAATCAATGAAACCAAGAGCTGGTTGTTTGAGAAAATCAACAAGA
Organism: Meriones unguiculatus; assembly: GCF_030254825.1. NCBI lineage: Eukaryota > Metazoa > Chordata > Mammalia > Rodentia > Muridae > Meriones > Meriones unguiculatus. The sequence goes on along the minus strand of NC_083351.1, from coordinate 130,024,681 downwards.
TCGACAAACCCTTAGCCAAGCTAACTAAAAGGCAGCGAGACACCATCCAAATCAACAAAATCAGAAATGAAAAGGGGGACATAACTACAAACATTGAGGAAATCCAAGCAATCATTAGGACTTACTTCAAAAATCTATATGCAACAAAATTTGAAAATTTAAATGAAATGGACAATTTTCTTGATCGATTCCACTTACCAAAGCTAAATCAGGACCAGGTAAATCAATTAAGTAGTCCTATATCCCCCAAGGAAATAGAGGCAGTCATCGAAAGTCTCCCATCCAAAAAAAGCCCAGGACCTGATGGTTTCAGCGCAGAATTCTACCAGACATTCAAAAAAGAGCTAACTCCAATTCTCCTCAAACTATTCCACAAAATCGAAACAGAAGGAACATTACCAAACTCATTCTATGAAGCCACAGTCACCTTGGTACCTAAACCTCACAAAGACCCAACCAAAAAAGAGAACTTCAGGCCAATCTCCCTTATGAACATTGATGCAAAAATACTCAACAAAATACTCGCAAACCGAATACAAGAACACATCAAAGATATCATCCACTATGACCAAGTAGGCTTCATCCCAGGTATGCAGGGCTGGTTCAATATACGGAAATCCATCAATGTGATCCACCATATTAACAAACTGAAAGAAAAAAAACACATGATAATCTCCCTAGATGCTGAAAAAGCATTTGACAAAATCCAACATCCATTCATGTTTAAAGTATTGGAGAGATCACGGATACAAGGCACATATCTAAACATAGTAAAGGCAATATACAGCAAGCCTATAGCCAACATCAAACTGAAGGGAGAGAAACTTAAAGCAATCCCACTGAAATCAGGGACAAGACAAGGCTGCCCACTCTCTCCATATCTCTTCAACATAGTTCTGGAAGTCCTTGCTAGAGCAATAAGACAGTTGAAGGAGATCAAGGGGATACAAATTGGAAAGGAAGAAGTCAAATTATCACTATTTGCAGATGATATGATAGTATACGTGAGTGACCCCAAAAACTCTACCAGGGAACTCCTACAGCTGATAAACACCTTCAGCAAAGTGGCCAGATACAAAATTAACTCAAAAAAATCAGTAGCCCTCCTGTATACAACAGACAAAAGGGCTGAGAAAGAAATTAGGGAAACAACACCCTTCACAATAGCCACAAATGACATAAGGTACCTCAGAGTAACCCTAACCAAGGAAGTCAAAGACTTGTATGAAAAAAATTTCAAGTCTCTGAAGAAAGAATTAAAAGAAGATATGAGAAGATGGAACGATCTCCCATGTTCATGGCTTGGCAGGATTAACATAGTAAAAATGGCCATTTTACCAAAAGCAATCTACATATTCAATGCAATTCCCATCAAATTACCAACCCAATTCTTTACAGACCTGGAAAGAAAATTTCTCAACTTCATATGGAATAACAAGAAACCCAGAAGTGCTAAAACAATCCTCTACAATAAAAGATCTTCTGGAGGTATCTCCATCCCTGATTTAAAATTGTACTATAGAGCAACAGTTTTAAAAACTGCATGGTACTGGCATAATAACAGAATAGTGGATCAATGGAACCGAACAGAGGACCCAGAAATAAACCCACACACTTATGGACACCTGATCTTTGACAAAGGCACCAAAACCATACAATGGAAAAAAGATAGCATCTTCAACAAATGGTGCTGGTCCAACTGAATGTCTAAGTGTAGAAAAATGAAAATAGATCCATACTTCTCACCCTGCACAAAACTGAAGTCCAAGTGGATCAAAGACCTCAACATAAAACCTGACACATTAAATCGGCTTGAAAAAAAAGTGGGGAATACCCTAGAACTCATTGGTACAGGAGAAAACTTCCTGAACAGAACACCAACAGCACAGGCTCTAAGAGCAACAATCAATAAATGGGACCTCATGAAACTGAAGAGCTTCTGCAAAGCAAAGGAGACCATCACCAAAACAAAGCAACTACCTACAGATTGGGAAAGAATCTTCACCAACCCTTTATCTGACAGAGGACTCATATCCAGTATATATAAAGAACTAAAGAAGCTGAAAAGCAGCAAACCAAGTAATCCACTTAAAAAATGGGGAACAGAGCTAAACAGAGAATTCTCTGTAGAGGAATACCGAATGGCAGAGAAGCACTTAAAGAAATGCTCAACCTCACTAGCCATTAGGGAAATGCAAATCAAAACAACCCTGAGATTTCACCTTACACCCATGAGAATGGCCAAGATCAAAAACTCAAGTGACAACACATGCTGGAGAGGTTGTGGAGAAAAGGGAACCCTTCTCCACTGCAGGTGGGAATGTAAACTTGTACAACCACTCTGGAAATCAATCTGGTGCTTTCTTAGACAACTAGGAATAGTGCTTCCCCATGAACCAGCCATACCACTCCTAGGCATATATCCAAAAGAGGCTCAAGTACACAAAAAGGACATTTGCTCCACCATGTTTGTAGCAGCTTTATTTGTAATAGCCAGAAGCTGGAAACAACCCAGATGCCCCTCAAATGAAGAATGGATGCAGAAATTGTGGTACATCTACACAATGGAATATTACACAGCAATGAAAAATAAGGAAATCATGAAATTTGCAGGTAAATGGTGGGATCTGGAAAGGATCATCCTGAATGAGTTGTCCCAGAAGCAAAAAGACACACATGGTATATACTCACTCATATAGACATACAACATAGGACAAACCCACTATAACCTGTACATCTAAAGAAACTAAGCAAGAGAGAGGACCCTAACTAAAATGTCCAATCCCCACCTGGAAAGGCAAAGAGGATGGACATCCGAAGAAGAAGAAAACAGGAAACAACCTAGGAACCTACCACAGAGGGCCTCTGAAACCCTCTGCCCTACAGACTATCAAAGCAGATGCTGCGCCTGATGGGCAACTGTTGGGCAGAGTGAATGGAATTTTATGTAAGAACTGGGAAATAGTGAGAGCTGGAGAGGACAGGGTCTCCACAAGAAGAGCAACAGAACAAGAAAATTTGAACACAGGGAACCTACCAGAGACTCATACTCCAACCAAGGTCTATTCTTGGAGATAACCCAGAACCCCTGCACAGATGTAGCCCAGGGCAGTTCAGAGTCCAATTGGGTTACATAGTAATGTGAAGAGGGACTGCCTCTGACATAATCTGGTTGGCCTGCTCTTTGATCACCTCCCCCTGGGGGGGAGCAGCCTTACCAGGCCATAGTAGAGGAAAATGCAGCCACTTTTGATGTGAACTGATGGACTAAGTTCAGAAAGGAGAGGAGAACCTCCCCTATCAGTGGACTTGGGGAGTGTCATGCATGCAGAGGGAGGAGGGAGGGTGGGATTGGGAGAAGAGGAGGGAGGGGCTTATACGGGGATACAGAATGAATGAAGTGTAATTGAGGAAAAATTTAAAAAAAAGGGAAAAAATAATTTAAGAACCTTAAATGACTTTCAAAAGTGGAGGAAAACATGGAGTTAGTCAATTGGCATGGAGCACGTCTCGCCCCTGGGGGCAATGGTCTCCTGAACATACTCAGACCTCAGACACCACCACTGCTATTTCTAGAACTGATGCAGGATGTTCCAATGAGGGGGTTAAGGCTTTTCATAATATTTCCTATAAGCCTACACCTGTTTGTTTATATCCCCCATTTTTATTCATTATTAGCCAGATAGAGCCAAGTAATTGTGGTGATGATAGTTGCTTTTTTGCCCAATGCTGGAATGCTAGTGAATTTAGGTATGCCCTGGTTACTCGCATGCCTCACTGGGTGCCTGTGCCCATTGATGCCCCTCACGCTATGACTCTCTTCAGACAGAAAAGGGATCTTAGAACTACAGCCACCACTGTTACTGCCATCTCATTGGCGGCTGTTGGAGCTACCACTGTGGCATTAGCCATGAGTCATACTATGCAGACTGCTCAGACCCTGAATAATCTTTTAGCCAATGTAGCTCATGCCTTAGATGTACAAAAAGGAATTAATGCTCAACTAAAAGGAGGCTTGATGGTGTTCAATCAGAGGATTGACCTCGTGCAGGAGCAAATTGATACCCTATGGCAAATGGCTCAACCGGGCTGTCAATGAAAGTATGCTGGACTTTGTGTCACTAGCATACAACATGAGAATTTTTCCTGTGCTGCAAATCTGTCTAAACAATTGTCTAGCTATATTTTAGGTAACTGGACTGAAGAATTCGATACTATGATGGAGCAGCTGAGAGTGGCCATTATCACAGTAAATTCTACCAGAGTGGACGCAGGACTAGCCACAGGATTATCACCATGGATTGCTTCAGGCATGAATCATCTGAAGGAATGGGTGGGCATGGGAGCATTAGCAGGCCTTCTGGTGTTGGTCTCCTTGGTTTGCCTGTGGTATATATGCAAGATTAGAGTCTCACAACAGCGTAATGCAGCCATGACCATTCAGGCCTTTACAGCCATTGAAACAGGACAGTCTCCCCAAGCATGGTTGGCTACCATAAAAAGCTAAAATGTTACACTCAGGATGCGAGGCTAAGCACTGCACTCAGGGTCAGCTGCTTTCGACCCAGAGAAGAGCATGTCTGATTGCATGTGGGTTGATGCCCCCGGTCCCGCCTCTGAGAAAAAGGTATCAGATGGGTCTGATGCTCTTTGGGTGGATGACACCTAAATGAACATTGGTACAAAGTCCCAATTTATTTCTAATATCAGAGATCAGACCTCTACTCTTGCCTGATGCGTCTAAAACAAAAAGGGGAAACTGTAGAGAGCTGCGTAATGCCGTGCCTTAAAGATGGAGCTGGTTTCCCGCCTTCCATCTTCCCGATGGTGAGTGCTCTCTGTCACGAACAACTCCACATTTGGCTAAGGCCAAGGATCTGGCTTGCTTCCATGTATGTGGACCTATCTGCATTGCCCACGTGGCATGCTGGGGTTGGCTACCCAGAGGCTATATAAGCTGTGGGCTGGCTTTCACCAGGGTCCGATGATTGTTCAAGGTTCCTGAATAAACTGCATTGAAAAAATAAATAAATAAAATTAAATGTGAAGCAGTAAACACAAAAACAAATACAATAAAATACAATCTACATAAAAAAAATCTAAATCAAGGCCAGGTAAATAATTTAAACAGACCTAGAAGCCCTAATGAAGTGGACACAGTACATAAAAATTTTCTGAGCAACAAAAGCCTTGGACCAGATGATATTAACACAGAAATTTAAACAGATTTTCAAACAAGAGTTAATGGTAATGCTCCTCAAATTATTACACAAAATGGTAACAGAAAAAAAAAAACAATTTTAATGAGGTCAGAGTTATCATGATACCTAAATTGTATAAAGACTTAGCAATGAAAAAGAATAACAGCCTGATTTTCTTTATGGACAGAGATGTAAAAATTCTCAGTAAAACATTTGCAGGCGGGAGACATGGCTCAGAGGTTAAGAGCACTGGTGGTTCTTCCAGAGGTCTTGAGTTCAATTCCCATCAACCACATGGTGGTTTATAACCACGTTTAATGAAATCTGGTGCCCTCTTCAGACATGAAGGCATACATGCAGACAGAGCACTATATACATAATAAATAAATCAATCTTAAAAACTAAACTAAAATAAAATAAAACATATGCAAACAAAATCCACAAGCACATCAAAAATATCATCCATTATGATCAAGTAACCTTCATCTCAGAGTTGTAGAGATGGTACAGCATATTTAAATTGATAATTGTAATCTTCCATCTGAACAAACTCAAATGACAAAAATCACACGATCATCTCATCGGATGCAGAAAAGGCCATTGACAAAAATCCAACAATGCTTCGTGATAAAATTCCTAAGGAGATCAGTGAACCCAAGATTATGTCTCAACAGAACAGAGGCAGTTTACATCAAGTCCACTGCCAATATCAGCTTAAATTGAGAGAGATTCAAAACAATTCCACTAAATTAGAATCAAGACAAGGTTTTCCACTTTTTACATACCTTTTCAATATAGTATTTGAAGTCTTAACTAGAGTTAAATAATTTCTGCCACAGATTATGGAGTACAAATTAGAAGGGAAGAAATCAAAGCATCTTCATTTGCAGATGATATGATTGTATACATAAGTGACCCTAAAAATTCCACCAGAAAACTACTACAGCTGATAAACACTTCATCAAGGTAACAAGATACAAAATTAACTCACAAAAATCTGCAGCTCTACTATGTACAACTGACAAATTATGTGAGAAAGAAATCAAGAAAATAACACCCCTCACAATAGCTTCAAAGATATAAAATATGATGAGTTAATTCTAATCAAGTGAGCTCCAAGTCTTCTATTGAAAAAAAAAAAAAAACCTTTAAGACATTGAAAAAAGAAACTGAAAAAAATATGGAAAATCTCTTCCAGTCTGATTGGAAAGAGTCAATAGTAAAAACTGTCATCTTACTAAAAAGCAATTTACAGATACAATGCAATTCCTATCAAAATTCTAAAAAACAGTTGTTTGCAGAACTTGAAAGAAAAATTTTCAGCTTTATGTGAAACAGAAAAAAAAAAAACCTCAAGATCACTGAAACATTCCTGAATAGTGAAAGAACTGCTGGAAGTATCATCATCTTGATCTGAAACTGTTCTACAGAACTATAATGATAAAAAGAATGGTATTGATTCAAAAAGAGACAGATTGGTCAATGGACTGGGAATGAAGACCAAGACAGAAGACAACATTTCTATGAAAAACTTATTTTTGATACAGTAGCCAGAAATACACAGAGAAATGAAGGACAATGTCTTGAGTAAATGGTGCAGGTCAAATTGGAAGGTTGCATGTCGAAGAATGCAAATAGATTCATACTCATAACCCCCTACAAAATTCAATTATAAATGGACCAATGACTTCAACATAAAGTCATATGCAGTGAACCTAACAGAAGACAAAGTAGGGAATAGCCTTGAACTCTAAGGCACATGCCTAAACATAGTAAAAGACAATATACAGCAAGCCTACAGCCAACATTAAACTAAACAGAGAGAAAATTAATCAATCCCACTGAAATCAGGGACAAGGCAAGGCTTCCCACTCTCTTCGTATCTCTTCAACATAGTACTTGATGTCCTAGCTAGAGCAATGAGACAACTAAAGGAGATCAAGAGAATACAAATAGGAAAGGAAGAAGTCAAAGTATCCCTATTTGCAGATGATATGATAGCTTACATGAGCGACCCCAAAATTCTACCAGAGAACTCCTTCAGCTGATAAACACCTTCAACAAAATGCCTGGATACAAAATTAACTCAAAAAAAAAAAATCAGTAGCCCTCCTGTATATCAAAGACAAAAGGGTTGAGAAATTAGGGAAACTACACTATTCACAATAGCCACTCATACCATAGAGTACCTTGGTATGACTCTAACCAAGCAAGTGAAAGCCTGTTTGAAATAAACTTCAAGTCTCTGAAGAAAGGAATTGAAGATAACAGAAAATGGAAAGATATCCCATGCTCATGGATTGGTAGGATTAACATACTAAAAATGGCCATAAACTGCCTGCTCTTTGATCATCTCCCCCTGAGGGGGGAGCAGCCTTACCAGGCCACAGAAGAAGACAATGCAGCCATTCCTGATGTGATCTGATAGACTAAGATCAGAAGGAAGGAGAGGAGGACCTCCACTATAAGTGGACTTGGGGAGGAGCATGCATGCAGAAATGGGAGGAAGGGTGGGATTGGGAGGGGAGGAGGGAGGGGCTTATGGGGGGATACAAAATGAATAAAGTGTAATTAATAATAATAATAAAAGCTGAAAAAAATGGCCATCTTGCCAAAAGCAATCTACAGATTCAATGCAATTCCCATCAAAAAAACAATACAATTTTTTACAGACCTTAAGAGAACAATTATCAATTTCAAATGAAAAAACAAAGAACCCAGAATTGCTAAAACAAACTTGTACAAAAACAGATAATCTGGAGGTATCTCCATTCCTGATCTCAAGCGGTAATACAGATCAATAGATATAAAACATGCATTGTACTGGCATGACAGATAGAATGGTGGATCAATGGAATTTAATAGATGAACCTGAAATAAACCTACACACCTATAGATACTTGATTATTTTTATTTTTTTAATTTTTTTAAAAATTTTATTTAACTTTTATTAATTACACTTTATTCCTTTTGTATCCCCCCATAAGCCCCTCCCTCCTCCCCTCCTGGTCCCACCCTCCCCCTCTTTCTGCATGCATGCCTCTCCCCAAGTCCACTGATAGGGGAGGACCTTCTCTCCTTCTTTCTAATCTTTTTTTTTTTTTGTTCTTCTCAATGCAGTTTATTCAGGAACCTTGAACAATCTTCTGACCCTGGGGAAAGGCAGCCCACAGCTTAAATAGCCTCTGGGTAGCCAACCCCAGCATGCCTCCTGGGCAATGCAGATAGGTCCACATACACGGACGCAAGCCAGATCCTCAGCCTTAGCCAAATATGGAGTTGTTTGTGACAGAGAGCACTCACCATCGGGAAGGTGGAAGGCGGGAAACCAGCTCCATCTTTAAGGCACGGCATTACGCAGCTCTCTACAGTTTCCCCTTTTTGTTTTAGACGCATCAGGCAAGAGTAGAGGTCTGATCTCTGATATTAGAAATAAATTGGGACTTTGTACCAATGTTCATTTAGGTGTCTTCCACCCAAAGAGCATCAGACCTGTCCAATACCTTTTTCTCAGAGGCGGGACCTGGGGCATCAACCCACATGCAATCAGACATGCTCTTCTCTGGGTCGAAAGCGGCTGACCCTGAGTGCAGTGCTTAGCCTCGCATCCTGAGTGTAACATTTTAGCTTTTTATGGTAGCCAACCATGCTTGGGGAGACTGTCCTGTTTCAATGGCTGTAAAGGCCTGAATGGTCATGGCTGCATTACGCTGTTGTGAGACTCTAATCTTGCATATACACCAAAGGCAAACCAAGGAGACCAACACCAGAAGGCCTGCTAATGCTCCCATGCCCACCCATTCCTTCAGATGATTCATGGCTGCAGCAATCAATGATGATAATCCTGTGGCTAGTTCTGCGTCCACTCTGGTAGAATTTGCCGTAACAATGGCCACTCTCAGCTGCTCCATCATAGTATCGAATTCTTCAGTCCAATTACCTAAAATATAGCTAGACACTTGTTTAGACAGATTTGCAGCACGGGAAAAATTCTCATATTGTATGCTAGTGACATAAAGTCCAGCATACTTCCATTAACAGCCAAGTTGAGCGATTTGCCATAGGGTATCAATTTGCTCCTGCACGAGGTCAATCCTCTGATTGAACACCATCAAGTCTCCTTTTAGTTGAGCATTAATTCCTTTTTGTACCTCTAAAGCATGAGCTACATTGGCTAAAAGATTATTTAGGGTCTGAGCAGTCTGCCCAGTATGACTCATGGCTAATGCCACAGTGGTAGCTCCAACAGCCGCCAATGAGATGGCAGTAACAATGGTGGCTGTAATTCCAAGATCCCTTTTCTGTCTGAAGAGAGTCATAGTGTGAGGGGCATCAATGGGCACAGGCACCCAGCGAGGCATGCGAGTAACCAGGGCATACCTAAATTCACTAGCATTCCAGCATTGGGCAAAAAAGCAACTATCATTACCACAATTACTTGGCTCTATCTGGCTAACAATGAATAAAAATGGGGGATATAAACAAACAGGTGTGGACTTATAGGAAATATTATAAGAAGCCTTAACCCCCTTGTTGGAACGTCCTGCATCAGTTCTAGAACTAGCAGTGGTGGTGTCCGAGGTCTGAGTAGGTTCAGGAGACCATTGCCCCCAAGGGCGAAACGTGCTCCATGTAAATTGACTAACTCCATGTTTTCCTCCACTTTTGAAAGTCATTTAAGGTTCTTAAATTATCTTTTCTTTTTTTTTTTTCCTTTTTTAAATTTTTCATCAATTACACTTTATTCATTCTGCATCCTCCCATAAGCCCCTCCCTCCTCCCCTCCCGATCCTACCCTCCCTCTCCTTTCTGATACTTGATTTTTTACAAAGAAGCCAAAACCATATAATTGTTTTGTTGTTGTTGTTGAAAAAGAAAATATGTTTTATTTTATTATTATTGTTGTTTATTATTATTAGTTACATTTTATTAACTTTGTATCCAAGCTGTATCCCACTCCCTATTCCCTCCCAATCCCACCCTCCCTCCCTCAGCTTCTCCCTGCCCCTTTCCAAGTCCATGGATTGGGGAGAACCTCCTCCCCTTTCGTCTGTACAGGAACTCAATGGCAGGCTTTTTTACCTCCCCACCCCCCAAAGGAGGAGCAGTTCTGCTAGGCCACAGAGGACTTTGCAGCCAGTCCTGAAGATACCTGATAAAACCATACAATTGAATAAAACATAGCATCTTCAACAAATGGTGCTGGTCTAACTAGATGTCTACATCCAGAAAAATGCAAATAGATACATATTTGTCACCCTGCACAAAACTGAAGACCAAGTAGATCAAAGACCTCAACATAAAACCAGACACACTAAACCTCTTCAAAGAAAAAGTGGGGAAGAGCTTTTGACCTCATTGGCACAGGAGACAACTTCCTGAACAGAACACCAACAGCACATACTTTAAGAGCAACAATCAATAAATAAGTGGGACCTCATGTAACTGAAAATCTTCTGTAAAGCAAAGTACACTGTCATCAGAATAAAATGACAACCTGTATACTGGGAAAGGATCTTCATCAACCCTATATCTGACAGAGGGCTAACATCCAAAATATATAACAAACTCAAGAAGTTAAACAACAAATCAAGTAATCCAATTAAAAAGAGGTACTGAGCTAAACAGAGAACTCTTGATAGAGTAATATCAAATAGCAGAGAAACACTTTAAGAAATGATCAACGCACATCCTTAGTCATTAGGGAAATGCAAATTAAAACAACCCGGAGATTTCACTTTACACCCATCAGACATCAAAAACTCAAGTGACAACACATGCTGGAGAGGATGTGGAGAAAGGGCAACCCTCCTTCATTGTTGATGGAAATGTTAACCGGTACAATCACTTTGGGAATCAATTTGACGCTTTCTCAGACAATTAGCAATAGTGCTACCTCACTATCCAACTATACCACTCCTAGGCATATACCCAAAAGATGCTCAAGTATACAATAAGTACATTTTCTCAACTATGTTCATAGTAGCTTTATTAGTAATAGCCAGAATCTGGAAATAGCCCAGATGTCTCTCAGCTGAGGAATGGATACAGAAATCATGGTACATTTACACAATGGAATACTACTGAGCAAATAAGAACAAGAAAATCATGAAATCTGCAGGCAAATGGTGGTAACTAGAAAAGATCACCCCAAGTGAGCTGTCCCAGAAGTAGAAAGACACACATGGTATATATTCACTTACAGGTGGAAATTAGACATATAATACCAGATAAACATATTAAAATCTGCACACCTAAAGAAGCTAAGCAAGAAGGAGGTCCCTGGGCAAGCTGAGCAATCCTCATTCAGAAATGCAAACAGGATGGATATAGAAAGAGGGAGAGAGAACAGGGAACAAAACAGGAGCCTACCACAGAGGGCTCTGAAAGACTCTACCCAGCAGGGTATTGAAGCAGAAGCTGCAACTCATAGCCAAACTTGGGGCAGAGTACAGGGAATCTTTTGAAAGAAGGAAGAGATGAAAGGCATTGAGGGGATAGGAGTTCCACAAGGAGAGTGGGCCGAGGGGTCTTTCTGAGACTGATACTCCAACCAAGGGCCATGCTTGGAGATAACCTAAGACCCGTGCACAGATGTAGCCCATGGCAGCTCAGTCTCCATGTGAGTTTCCCAGTAATGGGAACAGGGACTGTGTCTGACATGAACTCCTTGGCTGGCTTTTTAATCACCTCCCTTTGATGGGGGAACAGTCTTACCAGGCCACAGAGGAAGACAATGCAGCCAGTCTTTTGTGACCTGATAGGCTAGGGTCAGATGGAAGGGGAGGAGGACCCCCCTTCAGTGGACTTGGGGAGGTGCATGGGAGGAAATCAGGGACCTTGGTATTGGGAGGCCAGGGTGGAGGCTACAGCTGTAATATAAAGTGAATAAACTGCAATTAATAAAAGATAAATTTAAAAAATAATTGAGTGAACCTTCTGAGTTTTCAGCTTTTTCCCAACCTTTTTTCAAGATAGTATGTATGAAGATGACAAAGTAAAACTAGAACACCTAGTCAGGTAGCAAGACAGGAGAGTAGCCAGTGGCAAAAGCCACTATTTTGCCAACCTCCTTAAACAACACTGACCACCCATCAAAACTCAAGTATTCTTCTGCTACATTAGATGAAAAGTTAACCACTGTGACAAAGCCACATTGAGCACCACCTGTAGGCTTAGATTTTTCACCAAACCTACTTTATTTAGGGTTCTTAAGTGCCTTTTCCTCCCTTCTACTTCCCTCCCCTGCTGCTGCAACCTTAAGTAGATTAGTTGGGAAAATGGTTGTAGACCTCTTTTATCTACTTCCTGTTAATTAGAGTTGATGGGTCTTTAGAGCATTACCAAACTCCGTTGTCAGGATGCCAGCAGTCCAGTCTTAAGGCCAACACCAAGCAGCAAAAGGATTCAGAAGATCAGGAAAGTCAGTTAAAGTATTAAGACTCAGTTGGATTGCTGGAAAGTTTCTCTCTATAAAGTCAAGTTCCAAAGCCCAAAGATCAATGAAGCGATGTCGATCCAAAAAGCAATGTCTCACTTTGTGTGGGCCTTATATATGTCTGCTTCTCAGAGTCCACCCATGGATGTTCTCTTCTAGCCGAAGTCATGCCCCTTGCATGTGAGGGCTCAGAGCAATATATCACATGACATCTCACCAGTCAACCTCCAGCAAAACATCATGTGCCCAGCTTGCAGCAAAATATCACATGACAAAACTGAGTCTTTCAGGAAAAAAGTAAATATCCTTTTAACTCCAAAGGAAATAGAAGCAGTCAGTAAAAGTCTCCTAACAACAACAACAACAAAAAAAAAACCCACAGGCCAAGATGGTTTCAGCTCAGGATTCTATCAGACTTTCAAAAAAAAATCTAATACCAATATTCCTCAAACTATTCCACAAATAGAAACAGAAGGAACACTGCCAAACTCATTATATGAAGCCACAACCACTCTGATACCTAAACCACACAAAGAATCAAAAAGAAAGAGGATTTCAAACCAATTTCCCATATGAACACTGATGCAAAAATACTGAATAAAATACTTGCAAATCTAATAGAAGAATGCATAAAAAATATTATCCACCATGATCAAATAGGTTTTGTCCCAGGAATGCAGGATTTGTTCAATATATGAATATCCCTCAACATAATACACCATACAAACTTAAATCAAACAAACAAACAAACATATGATCATCTCATTAGATGTGGAAAAAGCATTTGACAAAATCTAACAAGGCTTTAAGACAAAAGTCTTGTAATGATCAGAGTTACAAGGCACATACATAAACATAATAAAGGCAATATACAGCAAGCCTATTGCCAACATCAAAATAAATAGAAAGAAACTTAAAACAATTCCAATGAAATCATGGACAATACAAGGCTGCCCACTCTTTGCATATCTTTTAAATATAGTAAAATAAAAGAACTTCTGGAGGTTTCTTTTTTGGCATAGAAACAGACTGGTTCATCAGTGGAATCAAATCGAAGACCCAGAAACCAACTATATTTCTATAGACTCTTGATTTTTTATAAAAAACAAACAAACAAACAAAAAAACAGAACCATACAATGGAGAAAAGCAAGCATCTTCAAAAAATGGTGCTAGCCTGACTGGATATATACATGTAAAAAAATGCAAATAGACTCCTATCTATCACTCTGCACCAAACTTAGGCCCAACTCAGGACCCCAATCTAAAACCAGGTGTAATAAATGTAATAGAAGAGAATGTGGGGAAGAGCCTTGAACTCATTGGCACAGGACACAACTTCCCGAACAGAACACCAACACCTCTGGCACCGAGATCAACAATTAGTAAATAGGACCTCATGAAACTAAACAGCAAAGGACACTGTCAATAGAACAAAAGGACAGCCTACCAAATAGGAAAGATCTTTAACATCCCTCCATCTAACAGAGGGCTAATATCCAGAATATATAAAGAACTCAAGACATTAACACCCCCCCCAAAATAATCCAATTTAAAAATGTGATAGACTCTACCTAGCAGTGTATCAAAGCAGATGCTGAGACTCATAGCCAAACTTTGGGCAGAGTTCAGGGAATCTTATGAAAGAAGGGGGAGATAGTATGACCTGGAGAGGCCAGGAGGAACAGAACCAAAAGATCTGGCACAAGGGTCTTTTATGAGACTAATACTCCAACCAAGAACCATGCATGGAGATAATCTAGAACCCCTGCACAGATGCAGCTCATGGCAGCTCAGTGTTCAAGTGGGTACCGTACTAATGGGAACAGGGACTGGCTCTAATGGGAACCCAGAGGCTGGCTCTTTGTTCACCTCCCCTTGAGGGGAGAGCAGCCTTACAAGGCCACAGAGAAGGACAATGCAGCCAGTCATGATCAGACCTGATGGAAGGGGAGAATGACTTCCCCATCAGTGTACTTGGAGAGGGGCATGGTCGGAGATTAGGGAGGAAGGGTGGGATTGGGAGAGAAAATGGCAGGTGGCTACACCTGGGATACAAAACAAATAAACTGTAATTAATATAAAAATTTAATTAAAAAAAGAAAAATAAATAAAAAATAAAAGTCATATGATCCACTCAAAAAAAGATATACTTTTATAATATACAATTCTGTGTCAAATGTCACTATACTTCTAAGATTTACAAGTCTTAAGACTGGTCAGTAGAGAATAAGAAAAATGTAGCTATCATAATTAAAATTGTTTTGTTTTGGCTATATTAAGAACTATGGAGAAATGCTGAATATATCAAAAGTAATACAACATTTGTATCCAACTGTTGTTACCTAAATCTGCTATGACTTATTAAAACAATGTTTATCAAATGTTTGTTATTAAAAAAATGTAATACAGAGCTGTAGCAAGAATTCTCAACAGAGGAATCTCTAGTGGCAGAAAAGCATTTAAAGAAATGATCATCATCCTTAGTTAGCCGGAAAATGCAAATCAAAATGACTCTGAGATTCTATATTATACTCATCAGAATGGCTAAGATCAATAACTCAAGTGACAGCATATGCTGGTGGGAATGCAAACTTTGACAACCACTATGTAAATCAATCTGGAGGTTTCTCAGAAAATTGAGAACAGTTCTAGCTCAAGACCCAGCTATACCACTGGGCATATATGCAAAATAGTCTCCATTATACCACAAGGATATTTGCTCACCTATATTCATAACTGCTTTATCCATAATAACCAGAAACTATAAACAACCCAGATGTCTGTCAACCTAAGAACAGGTAAAGAAAATGTGGTACATTTACACAATGGAATACTACTCAGCTATTAAAAACAAGGGAATCATATAATTCTCTGGCAAATGGATGGAACTAGAAAAGATCATTCTGAGTGAGGTAAACCAGACCCAGAAAGACACATGTTTGTTTGTACTCACTAATAAGCGGCTATTAGTCATAAAGTACAGGATATCCAGGCTATAATTCACAGACCCAAAGATGCCAAGTAACAAGAAGAATCCAAGGGAGGATACTTGCATCTCACTCAGAACAGGAAATAGATTAGATATGAGAAGTGAATAAAAAGAGGGAACTTTGTGGAAAAGGATGTGGGGAAGAGAATGAAGGTGGGGATCATGTGAGGGAAGTGCTGCAATGGGAGGTGAGAGGGCTGGGACAGAGAGAGAAAACTGATGAGGGTAGGCATCTCTTGGACAAGCTTTAGACCTGTGACAGTGTAGCATCCTGGGCGATATGTGCATGACTTTAGCTGAGACTCCTAGTATCAGGGGACTTGGAGACTGAAGTGACCACTTTCTATATCCTGGCAGTTCTTCCAGTAGAGGGAAGGGAACAGCAACCCACCCACAAAACCTTCAACTCAAAATTTACCCTGCCTACAAGATTTATAGGGATAAAGATGAAGTAGAGATTGAGGGAAGAGCCAACCAATAACTAGCCCAACCTGAGACCCACCCAATGGGAGAGAGAGAAACCCTGACACTGTGAATGATACTCTGCTATACTTTCAGACTGGAGCCTAGGATAACTGTCCTCTGATAGGCTCCACCCAGCATCAGATTGAAGCAGATGCTTAGAATCATGGTGGCCAATCATTAGTCACAGCTTGAAGAATCTTGTGGAAGTAGTGGAAGTATAGAGAGGAAATGGGGGGAAGGGACTGGGAGGAGAGGAAGAGGAGACACCCTTGGGTTGTAAAGTAAATAAACTGAAGTTAAAAAACTAAGAATTAATAAATAAAATGAGAAGTAAAATATAGCAATGGGAGTAGAGGACACCTTGCATTCATATGTCAAGCCTAAAGAAAATGGATCATTAGCAGACAAAACATGAGACTCTGAAGAAAAGTATTCACTAGAAACACACACAAAATAATATGTGAAACACTGGGAGATCAACATCCATGTCTCACAAGCGTAAAAGGAAAAGAAGAACCCTAGGTGAATGGCATAGATCAGATCTTCACCAAGACCATAGAAGAAAACTGCCTCAAACTGCCCCATTTAAGAAATGATACACTTTTTCTCAGAGGCGGGACCTGGGGCATCAACCCGCATGCAATCAGACATGCTCTTCTCTGGGTCGAAAGCGGCTGACCCTGAGTGCAGTGCTTAGCCTCGCATCCTGAGCGTATCATTTTAGCTTTTTATGGTATCCAACCATGCTTGGGGAGAATGTCCTGCTTCAATGGCTGTAAAGGCCTGAATGATCATGGCTGCATCACACTGTTGTGAGACTCTAATCTTGCATATAATGTGGACCTATCTGCATTGCCCCCATGGCACGCCTGGGTTGGCTACCCAGAGGCTATTTAAGCTGTGGGCTGGCTTTCCCCGGGGTCCGAGGATTGTTCAATGTTCCTGAATAAACTGTATTGGAAAAAAAAAAAAAGAAATGATACACTGATTCATACAAGTACACACAAAACATTAAATAGCGCCAGAAAAAAAAATCTCCACATACCATATGGTGATTTAAACATTTAATATGGAGACTGAGAAAAGGTTTTAACAACCAGAAAAAAGTCACAAATCACAAACAAGGACAACCCTATCAGAATAGCAGGTAACTTTTCAATGAAAATTTTATCAACACAGACAAACCTTACTAAGCTACAATATTTGACAGAATTGAAGGACAATGAAAAACTATATAACCCATGCTATGAGAACTGTATCTGCTGACTAGTTGTGATGGCTAGTCTTTTTTGTCAACTGAACATAAATGAAAGGAGAAAACTCACTTAAGAAATGGCTTCCATAACATTGGACTGAGAACACGTCTTGAGCATTTAGTTGGCTCCTAAATGATGTAAAGGGACAAAACCCACTTAAAGTTTTACAATCTTTATACAAGTGAAACTGGGCTATTACAAGAGTTAATGCTGAACATGAGCCTGAGAGTAAATAAATGTTGACATTTGGATATAGTTTCTCTATGACACTCATGCCTTGAGTTTCATGTGTTTGCTTTCCTAAATAATGTGATATAAACTGTAAAATAATCCCTTTTATCACCAAATTTGCTCAAAATGTCTACTTCAGTGTTAAAGTAGAACAGAAATCAGTAGCAGAAAAACGAGGAATTGTTATGATAGACCTCCCTGTGTTGTTTCAAAGATTGTGGTGACATTTGAAAGCTTGCGCTGTAAAAGGCTTTGCGTGCTTAGAGATTCTCACGCTGTTCAGTACATTCTATAAATTATGAGGAAGTTCAGAGGCATAAAAGGACATTGGCCATTGTTGTAAGTTTCCTCAATTTCCTATTTGAAGCAACAAGAGAAATGATGAAAGAATGTGAATATCTCTTCTAGGAATAAAAATTTTTCAAAATGTCTGAACAGTCTAATTCCATAAGTATAAGGAATATAACTTAAAAGCCATTTTTGTTGACTGAAAAACCATTTTGTATGAGAGGAAATCATATATGAGATTGAAATTTGCATCAGGCAGCTCTTGTAAAACTCTAGGCATTAGAAACAAACTACAGGCAGACCACTGATACGAACCTAGCCCAGGATATATATATGCCATGCTAATGAAGTAAGTTCCAGGTGTATTGATATGCTAGTAAGCCAGACCGAGTCTGGGAGCTCTGATAGTACAAAGCTTCTGCATAGGTAAATGTTAAAATTATTGAAACTTTGAAAATGGTCTGTAAGTTCACACTGCTGTTCTTTGGAAACATGACTTCTCTTCTCTGTGTTTATGCCCATATGCAACAAGATGTGATTGCCTTGGTCTCAGTGCCCATTGAACGTTCAGGATGTTTCTGGGTACACCCAGGCCTCTCTGTTGGTCATAGTTTTGGCCTAAGCTTACAAGGACTGCCTGGACCTCTATCAGTGACATCACCCAGCCTGCCACAGACAGAGGACTTCTCTGTGAGTCAAGCCTGCAAGCTTCCAAAGCCTCTTCACTGGAGAAGATTCCCCAGTGGAACCCATCAGCAGCATTTCTGCACAAGTGCTGTTACCTGCTTGGTGAGGTATCTGTTTAACTTTTATATTAGCATATTATAAGGAATATAAGGAGAGTATACCCAGTATATTCAAAAGACAAATCTTGTGTGGATGTTTAAATGGGCTCTAGTGCCTTAGAGCCCATTAGCCGATGGACTGTGTAAAAGGATGGAGTTGCTTTGGTGTCTCAGCATCCTTGATGCCAAGGATCATCATGTTTTCCATTACAGGTGAAATGAGTCCTTGTGGTTGGGGTTTCAGGGCAGCGGTGCTTCATCTGAGGCAGTGAGAAGCTGCTGAAGCAGCATGATTTCAGAAAGTGGTCATTGTGTCTTATTTGATGAACAAATATTATATACAGGGTAAAACTCTGCTGAGTAATTTTTCTCTGCTTGATTCTTAACAGGTAAAGAACATTTTAAGGAGGAAGACACAGAAGTGAAAGAGCATAGGAAAGGTAGAAGAATGACAGAGAATGAGGATACAGGTCCTTATCATGTCTATCAGAGGCCACACAGGTAAGTGTGACTCAGGAAGCATCGACTGTTTTGGCCCAAAGCTTCTTTTCTTTTTGACCTATTCTTTTCCTGCTGATTGTATCTATCTCTCAGTGCTCAGAGAGTACCTGACCCAAGGTCCAGAATCATTGTTCAGGGGGAAACATAAGGACGGAAGTTCATCTGCATATCTTTTCAAGCTAGGGTTCACTGTAATTGCCTGGTGCAAGTTCACTTGGATGCCAGTATGTATTCTGAGCATTTTGTCCCTACAGCTCACTGATCCTACCAAAGGAGGGTCTTAGTGGTATATCTTAGAGTTTGAATAATGGATCTACACATTTGGAAGAGAGCAAAATAGAGAGGTGATGCCTTTAGAGATCAGCAAGCAAATTCATACTACATTGTGAATTCAGTCTTCCATGCTTAGCTAGACAGAGATTTCTGTGCTTTACTGTATGCACCTACTACTGTTGAAGAGGAGTAAATGACAGGAATTCCTGTCATTTCCTCCTGCTCGGTGACCTCAGTTCTTTATTCATATTTGTCTTTAAAAGGTTCATGTGTTAATAGAATTGCACTCCCTTGCCTGGCATTACAGAGTTTTTCAAGCTGATTTTAGTTTAGAAAAGTTAAACATACACAAGTGAGTTTCTCACCCATTCCTGAAGAACTCCTGTGTCTGGTTTCTCTATGGTATTGGAGGTAATAAAGTGTGTCTCAGACATAAAGATGACAGTGGAAGTCACAGTCTCCTAAGTATCTCCAGACTCTAAATGTCATATGAGAAAATTTTAGGATGAAGACTTCAACAACTTTATTGAAGAATTCACAGGAGCTGTACTGCAGATCCAAGTATTTAATCATGATGTGAGTGAAGACTCCTTAATAGAATACTAACTGAGTAGTATTTCATTCTGTAAATGTACCACAATTTCTGTATCCATTCCTCCACTGAAGGACATCTGGGTTGTTTCCAGGTTCTGGCTATTACAAAAAATAAAGCTGCTATGAACATGGTTGAACAAATGTCCTTGTTGTGTACTTGAGCGTATTTTGGATATATGCCTAGGAGTGGTATAGCTGGATCTTGAGGAAGCTCTATTCCTAATTGTCTGAGAAAGCACCAGATTAATTTCCAAAGTGGTTGTACAAGTTCACATTCCCACCAGCAATGGAGAAGGGTACCCCTTTCTCCACAATCTTTCCAGCATGTACTGTCACTTGAGTTTTTGATCTTAGCCATTCTGACGGATGTAAGGTGAAATTTCAAGGTAGTTTTGATTTGCATTTCCCTGAGGGCTAAGGACGTTGAGCATTTCTTTAAGTGTTTCTCTGCAATTCTATATTCCTCTACAGAGAATTCTCTGTTCAGCTCTGCACGCTATTTTTTAATTGGATTACTTTAATTAATTTAATTTGTTGCTTTTTAACCTCCTGTGTTCTTTATATCTTCTGGATATCAGCCCCTTTGGAAGAGATCCTTTCCCAGTCTGTAGGCTGTCATTTTGTTCTGATGATAGTGTCCTTTGCTTTACAGAAGCTTTTCAGTTTCATGAGGTCCCGTTTATTGATTTTTGCTCTTAGAGCCTGTGCTGTTGGTGTCCTGTTCAGGAAGTTGTCTCCTGTGCCAATGAGTTCTAGGCTCTTCACCACTTTTTCTTCTAACAGGTTTAGTGTGTCTGGCTTTATGTTAGAGTCTTGCAGGCAAATGGTGGGATCTAGAAAAGATCATCCTGAGTGAGGTATCCCAGAAGCAGAAAGACATATGGTACATACTCACTTATAAGTGGATATTAGACCCATAAAATAGGGTAAACATACTAAAATGTGTGTACCTAAAGAAGCTAAACAAGAAGGAGGATCCTGGGTAAGACAATCAATCTCCACTTAGACAAATGGGATGGACAATGGAAGAAGGAGAAAACAAGGAACAGGACAAGAGTCTACCGTAGCGGGCCTCTGAAAGACTCTACCTAGCATTCTATGAAAGCAGATGAGGAGACTCATAACCAAACCTTGGGCCGTGTGTAGTAGTGAATCATATGAAAGAAAGGGGAGATAGTAAGAACTGCAGAGGACAGGATTTTTTTTTATTCCCCCATCATCTCAGTCAGGTTTTTTTTAGGACTCAACTGTGCTAGAAACCACAATGCTCACCATTAGATCTGCAATGATTACTTATTACAAAAAAGAAACAAAAGCTTCTGGTCTTTCCATTAAAAGTGACAAGAATGGCTATCTGTCTCTTTTGGGAACATGAAAAAGAAAGGGAAGGCTTTATTTGACCATAGTACTCCACTTCCCAAAGTCATGTTACATTGTTCTTGTCATGTGAGTAAACAGCAGGATACCAAAATCTTGGGTATTGGCTAAATGTAGGCAAGATTCCATGGAAATGAGTCATGGAAAATTTAGAGTATATATGTGAAGTGTGTATTCATATAGTGAAACATATTAGCTATAAAATTAGGCATTGCTATATGCCACAGTGTGAATATCGTTAAATTATTAAGTCAAATGAATAATTAAGACAAATTACTTGATCATTTTATTTCCATGGAAGTAACATTACAATATTTTACTACAGTAGTCATAAGATAATAGTTTTCATCTGACGGTGAATATTTCAATGTTTTATGCTACAGTTGTAAGTTTATGAATACCTTTATTGGTGATCTTATAGAACAATGTTTCTATTAATCATATTTAGAACTTAAGTTTATTTCCACAGTTCTTTTTGTTCATTTTTACAATTTCATCTATTATGTTATGATTTTGTATGTT
The DNA here is from genome assembly GCF_030254825.1 of Meriones unguiculatus. Taxonomy (NCBI): domain Eukaryota; kingdom Metazoa; phylum Chordata; class Mammalia; order Rodentia; family Muridae; genus Meriones; species Meriones unguiculatus. The sequence goes on along the minus strand of NC_083351.1, from coordinate 130,002,759 downwards.
CTAGAAAACATGCTTAGAGAAAATGAATCTTGGACTTTTATTATGATAAGCTAAAAATAAGATGATGATATCTGCAATAAGATGCAGGTGCAATTGCACCATAGTTGAAAGAGGTTATCCCTTTTTGTGAAAACCTGGAAGTAAGGGAAATAAATACATTGATGAAAAATTATTTTTGCTGTTTTGCTTTTTAACAAAAGGGACCTAGGGGTGAATTACAATGAGATACCTGAACTTCTTATGGGCAATATATAATGCTCCTCCTGACATTTTACAACAGCTCCACAACAGTTGTTCCCAAACTTCAGAGGAGATGAGAACCATCCCACTGTCTAGAGAAAACTCCAATTTCTGTACATAATTCCCTAGGGTATGATTCAGTAGATATAGGATACATTTCAGAAATGTGTTTTTCTATCAGTTCTGACAGATGATGTTGCTACTGACCATGAACTCATAGGAAATAATCATTGAGTAGATGATAATCTGCCTTATATGACTAACCTTACACATGAAGGTGTTCACAGTAGTGGAGGTTGTAGATGAAGGGTGGTTCCAGATAACTATCTTATGTAGAACAATAGCTTCAATGAATGTCATGCCTGGGAGCATTACAAATGGAAGCTCAACCATAGATTCATCATCCTCATCCCTGACTCTGTCCTCATGATTTGCTTGACGAACTCAACTTCAAAGGAGAAGACTGTGATTTTCAGAGTCATATGAGATGAGAATCTAAGTCTCTGAAACAATGTCATGTCCATTTCATGAAGGTTCCTCCTTCCCTGGTGGAACATTGGAAAAATATCAAATAAATTTCTCTATAAGAAAAAAAAAAAAACTATTCTGAGACACTCAGTAAATCATAACCAGTAACACTGTGTTAAGTATCGTAGAAATCGTACAAGGATGACACATACCTGCACTGAGGCAGAGGTCGTAACATTGCGTTAGTCTATATAAGGAGATTTTTGTTTCCAAGAAGAATATTGAGGCTCTATAGATGCAAAATATTGTGGAGAACAGAAATATCTGTGGTGAAGGGATTCTGACTAATGAGATATACAGGGGCAAGCTTCAGACAGGTCAAGTTCTGCAGCTGAAAATTGGGCATAGTTGGAAATTATCCCAATCATATATGAAGGGTACACAGATAAAAATAATGAAGGTCTGTGCCCCCTTGACTTGTTAGTTTGCTCTTTGAAAGGGAGGACTACAGGAAGTAAGCAGCATTAGCAGACACTTAGAGCTCTGATTTGAGCAGGGACAGGTATTTTTTAGCAGATTCTAAAAGTAAATAGATATTCCAATCATTTATGGACATAGTGAGGTGTCATTCTTTTTTATTAAATATTTTTCTTTTTGTTGCAAATAGGAGGGAGTATGAGGAGGGACAACTAAAACTAAAAATTTTTTAAACCATATGAATATCCACTATACCAACTAGTAAAAAATTTTCCTAAAATATATGCAAACATCATTTATATGAAGTCATTTTATAAAGAGGGAAACAATGTTCCAACTAGACTTCATACATTACTAAATAAAAACAGAGTGCTAAGAATAAATTTTATCTATTCAGTCATGTGAGCTTTTATTTAGGGCATAAAGTGTGGAGAACTCTAGTTTACAACTGGAAGCTTCCTTTCTAATTGGTACTGTTCATGGCATTAGGAAGTGCTGTGCACGATACTTGACATGAAGTAATAAGCAATCCCACCCAGCCCCAAACTGGGTTGACCTGCCAGCAATATTACTACTAGTGGAGCAGTGCCAGTAATGTTAGGGGATAACAACCACATTTATTGGATTTAAGGCTTATTTTACAATATGAAGATTATACCTGACACTGTTAATGAGGCAAGAACCTGAAACAAGAATGGTCATAGGCCCAGGGAAAATAACCTATTACTATTACTCTGCTAAAGAGCATAGCAATAACAAACTTTTGATGGCATGTTGCTATGCTCATATTAGTGAATTTCTCAGCTGTTATTAGAGAGGCTTCTTCTTGCATTAGATTACAATCAACAGAGACCCACACCTGTATGACATGAAGAGCTAGGGATACTTGGAGTGCTTGCTATAAATGGGATGTTTTAGGATACCCCTTCCCTCAAGGCTCAGGGGTCTGTGAAAAAGAAAGGGTGGGGAAATTTAAAGGTCAGAGGTGTTAGATGATTTAAGAAAATATCATTTTGTAGCTACCATGGGACAGATGAATGTATATACTCATAGAGATGTGACAGCATGCACAAGACCTACAGATTTCAAGCCACACAAAATTCATTACCAAGAATAACTGTGCAAATATTCACACCACTAGTCAAGAAGTTATTCAAAAATAACAGCTACTTGGAGAGAAAAGGACAGATGTGACACTGGATATATCACACACAATCCAGGATAGGCTACATGCTCAGGAACGGCCAGCCAACACAAATTAGACTCCATGGTTTTGGTGGTATTTTTCTTTCTCTCCTATGAAGTGGAAAAAGAACTTGAAAGTGCATTTTATGTTTTTGTGGAGAAATAAATGAAATCTGGCAAGAGTTAGAGAAGGTGAAACAATAGGATAAAAATACACTTTAGGAAATGCCAAAAAATAATTTTTTTAAATTTCTTAAATTTAATTTTATTTTTATTAATTACAGTTTATTCACTTTGTATCCCAGCTGTAGCCCCATCCCCCATCCCCTACCAATCCCACCCTCCCTCCCTCTTCTTTGCCTATGCCCTTCTCCCAGTCCAATGATAGGGGAAGTCCTTCTCCCCTTCCATCTGACTCCCCTATCAGGTCTCATCAGGAATGGCTTCATTGTCTTCCTCTGTGGACTGGTAATGCTGCTCCCCCCCCCCCCACCTCAGGTGGAGGTGATTAAAGATCCAGTCCCTGAGTTCATGTCAGAGACAGTCCCTGTTCCCATTACTATGAATTTAAAAATAAGAAATCTTAAGCAGTGAAACAAGCAGAAGATAAACAGAGCATAGAGGACTGTAGGTAATACAATAGGAGTTGATGCCTCTTATTGTGTTATTCACTTTCCTAAAATAAAATTATGTGGTCCTAAAATATTATCCTTTACTAGTTCTGCTATATTAAGCAACTTTTCGATTAGGTTTAGATTTTATGCCCATTGAGGAATGCAGGATATAGGAAAGATAGGTATCAAATGTTTCTCCCTGATCTGAGAAAGCCACCAAATACAATAAACAATGGATTAATCAAATATGGTATCTCTATAATATATGACACAGTACAACCTGTGAAAATGAGGAAAATATTATAGTTGCTAATGTAGGGTAATATATCTCTTAGTAGTCCCACTTTTTTATTAATATTTACTACAATTTATTCAGTTTGTATACTGGCTGTGGGCCCCTCCCTTGTCTCCTCCCAGTCTGACCCTCCCTCTCTCCCTATCTCTTCTTGCCCTCTGACACTCCCCTAGTCCACTGATAGAGGAGGTCCTCCTCCCCTTCTATTTGAGTCTAGCCTATCAGGTCTCATCAGGACTGGATGCATTGTCTTCCTCTTGTGGCCTGGTAAGGCTGCTTCCCCCCTCAGTGGGAGGTGATCAAAGAGCCTGCCACTGAGTTCATGCCAGAGAAAGTCCCTGCTCCCCTTACTAGAAACCCCACTTAGAGAAGACAAGGAACAAGACAGGAGCCTACCACAGACAACCTCTGAAAGACTCTACTAATCGAGGTATTGAAGCAGAGGCTGTGGCCCATTGCCAAACTTTGGGCATAGTACAGGAATCTTATGAAAGAATGGGAGACAGAAAGACCTGGAGGGGATAGCAGTTCCAAAATGAGATCAACAGAACCATAAAAACTGAGCCCTGGGGGCACTAAAGAGATTTGTATTTGCCTGTTGACTAAGGATGTTGAGCACTTCTTTAGGTGTTTCTCCACCATTTGATATTCCTCTGATGAGAATTCTGTTTAGCTCTGTACCCCATTTTTTAATTAGATTTTTGGTTTGTTGGTGTTTAATTTCTTTAGTTCTTTATGTATTCTGGATATTAGGCCTCTGTCAGATTGAGAGTTGTTGAAGATTTTTTCCAGTCTGTAGGTTGTCATTTTGTTCTGTTGACAGTGTCCTTTGCTTTAAAGAAGCTTTTCAGATCAGGAGGTCCCATTTGTTGATTGTTGATCTTGGAGCCTTATCTTTTGGTGTTCTGTTCAGGAAGTTGTCTCTTATGCCAATGAGTTAAATATTCTTCCCCACTTTTTCTTCTAACAGATTTAGTGTCTGGTTTTATTTTGTGGTCTTTGATCCACTTGGACTTTTGTTTTGAGCAAGGTGATAGATATGGCTCTATTTGCACTTTTCTTCATGTGCACATCTAGTGAGAGCAGCACCATTTGTTGAAGATGCCATCTTTTTTTTTTCCATTGTATGGTTTGGGCATCTTTATCCAAAATCAGGTATCTGTAGGTGTGTGGGTTTATTTCTGGGTCTTCAATTTGATTCCATTGATCTACCAGTTTGTTTCTGTGCCAGTACCATGCAGTTTTTATTACTGTTGCTCTATAGTACAGCTTGAGATCAGGGAAGGAGTTAACTCCTGAAGATCTTTTATTATACAGGATTGTTTAGCTATTCTTGGTGTTTGTTTGTTTGTTTTTCAATACGAAGTTTAGGATTTTTCTTTCAATATCTGTAAAAAATTGTGTTGGTGATTTAATGGGAATTGTATTGAATCTGTAGATTGCTTTTGGTAACATAGCAATTTTTACTACATTAATCCTACTGAGCCATGAGCATGAGAAATCATTCCATCTTCTGATATATTCTTCAATTTCTTTCTTCTGAGACTTGAAAGTACAAGTCTTTGACTTGCTTGGTTAGAGCTACACCAAAAGACTTTATTTTATTTTATTTTATTTTATTTTGTTTTGTTTTGTTTTATTTTATTATTTTATTTTATTTTTATCTTATTTTATTTTATATTTATTTGTGTCTGTTGTGAAGGGTGTTGCTTCCCTAATTTCTTTTTCAGCTTGTTGGTCCTTCATATTCAGGATAGCTACAGCTAATGATGGTTTTATTTATTTATTTATTTTAGTTTATTTTGTATCCAGACACTTTGCTGAAGGTGTTTATAAGCTGTAGGCATTCTATGATAGAATTTTTGGGGTCACTCATGCATATCATATATCTGCAAATGATGATACTTTGACTTCTTTGTTTCTGATTTGCATGCCCTTGATTTCCTTTACTTGTCTTATTGTTCTTCGTAGGATTTCAAGTACTATGTTGAAGAGATGTGGAGAGAGTAGGTAGCCTTGACATGTCTCTGATTTCAGTGGGATTGATTTAATTTTCTCTCCATTTAGTTTGATGTTGGCTGTAGGCTTGTTGTATACTGCCTTTACTATGTTTAGGTGTGTGCCTTTTATCCGTGATATCTCCAAGGCTTTAAGCAGGAATGGGTGTTGGATTTCATCAAATGCCTTTTCAGTATCTAAGGAGATGATCATTTTTTTTTAAGTTTGTGTATATGATGGATTACAATGCTGGATTTCTGTATATTGAACCCCCCCACACTGCATACCTGGGATGAAGCTGACTTGATTATGTTGGAAGATATCTTTAATATGTTCCTGGATTTGATTTATGAATATTTTATTGAATATATTTGCATCAATGTTCATAAGGGAAATTGGTCTGAAATTCTTTTTTTGTTAGGTCTTTGTTAGGTTTAGGTATCAAGATGATTGTAGCTTTATAGAATGAGGTTGGTAATGTTACTTCTGTTTCTATTTTGTGGAGTACTTTGAAGAGTATTGGTGTTAGCTCTACTTTGAAGGACTAGTAGAATTCTGCGCTGAAAACATCTGGTCATAGGCTTCCCTCTCCTCCCCCCCATGGGACACATTTGATGATTGCTTCTATTTCATTACATTTCATTACAAGGTATAGGACTATTTAATTTATTTACTTGATCTAGATTCAGCTTTGATAAGTGTAATTGATCAAGGAAATTGTCCATTTCATTTAGATTTTCAAATTTGTGGTAAACTAATGATTGTTTGGATTTTTTTCAATGTCTATCATTATATCCCCTTTTCCATTTCTGATTATGTTGGTTTGGATAGTGTCTCTCTGCCTTTTAGTTCATTTGGATAAGGGTTTGTCTATCTTGTTGCTTTTCTCAAAGTAAAAGCTCTTGGTTTCATTGATTCCTTGAATTGTTCTCATTGTTCCTAGTTCATTGATTTCAGCCATGAGTTTGATTATTTCCAGCCATCTATTCCTACTGGGTATGTCTGCTTCACCCCCCGATCCCAGGGCTTTTAGGTGAGCCATTAAGCTGTTTGTATGAGATGTCTCAAACTTCTTTATGAAGGCATTTTGTGCTATGAACTTTCTTCTTAGCATTGCTTTCATTGTGTCCCATAAGTTTAGATATGTTGTGCCTTCATTTTCATTGAATTCTAGGAAGTCTTTAATTTCTTACTTTATTTCTTTCCTGACACATCTGTCATTAAATAGAGAGTTGTTTAGTTTCCATGTGTGGGCATTCTTTTTGCTTTTTCTGTTGTTCTTGAGATCCAGCTTTAGACCATGGCGGTCTGATATGATACAAAAGATTATTTCAATCTTCTTGTATATGTTGAGGCTTGCTTAGTGTTCAACTATATGGTCTATTTTGGAGAAGGTTCTGTGAGGTGCTGAGAAGAAGGTAAATTTTTTTGTATGGGTGAGAAGTTGTGTTAGGTCCATTTGATTCATGACTTCTGTTAGTGTCATTTTCCCTTTGTTTGGCTTTTTTTTATTTAGTTTTTATAAATTTTTTATTAATTACACTTTATACATTTTTTATCCCCCATAAGCCCCTCCCTCTTCCCCTCCCAATCCCACCCTCCCTCCTCCCTTTCTGCATGCATGCCACTCCCCAAGTCCACTGATAGGGGAGGTTCTCCTCTCCTTTCTGATCTTAGTCTATCAGTTCTCATCAAAAATGGCTGCATTGTCCTCTAATATTTTGTTTGGTTTCCTTTTCATTGATCTGTCCTTTGATGAGAGTGGGGTGTTGAAATCTCCCACTATTAAGATGTGGGGAATATATGTGTGGTTTAAGTTTTATTAATGTTTCTTTTACAAATGTGGGTGCCCTTGTATTTGGGGCATAGTTTTCAGATTTGAAATGTCTTCTTGGTGGAATTTTTCTTTGATGAAGTATGAAGTGACCATCTCTATCTTTTCTTATTAATTTTGGTTGAAAGTTTCTTTTATTAGATATTACAAGGGCTACTCCTCCTTGCTTTTTAGGTCCATTTGCTTGGAAAATTATCTTCTAGACCTTTACTCTCAGGTAATGTCTATCTTTTTGATTAAGGTATATTCCTTGTATGCAGTAAAATGTTGGGTCTTGTTTACACATACATTCTATTAGTCTGTATTTTGGTTTTATTGGAGAATTGAGTCCATTAATGTTGAGCGACATTAATGACCAGTGTCTGGACCACCTGACATGCATAACCAAAGCTCAAAGGACCTCTTGGACATTGATCTGTGCTATCCTCCCAGCCTACCTCAGCAGAAGGACTTCATAACAGTCATGGGTTGAGCCTTCAATTTTTCAAAGTGTCCTCACTGAGGAAAATTCTCCAGCAGAACCCTGAAACAGCATTTCTGTACAACTGTTCCCCACTTAGTAATATGTCTGTTTAAGTTTCATATTAACATAATATAAAGAAAATATTAAAATGAACCAAGTACTTATAAAAGACAAACCTTGTGTGGAACATCTTAACTGCCTAGTGCCTTATGACCCATATGTCTGAGCACTCTGCAACAAAAGTGGGGTCATCTAGGTGCCAGACCACCATCCTTGATACCAAAGAACAGCTTACTAGTGAAATGCCTACCTGTGGCCTGGAATTCAGAGTAGCAGTGATGTATCTAAGGCTGTGAGGTGCCCATGAAACCTCATTGGTGTTTTTTTCTTTTTTGTGTGGCTTATTCATGAACAATTATATTGAGGGCATATATCTGTTGTGTTATTTTTCTGTTTAGTTATTAAAAGGTAAAGACTATTCCAATGAGGAAAATATATAAATTAGTATGACTAGGAAAGCTAGAGGAATGAGAGAGAAAGGGGATATAAGTTGTCATGTCTATCAGAAAGCACTTGGGTAGATGTGACTCAGGAAGGGTGGACTGTTTTGGCCCAAGGCTTCCTTTCCTGTTGAACAGATTTTTCCTCCTGATTGTGTCTATCTCCTCAGACTCACAGAGTGCCTGACGCAATGTTCAGAGTCATTGGTCACTGGGACACAGAATAATGGAAGTTTACCTGTAGAGCTTTACAAGCAAGAGTTCATTGTATTTGCTGGATGCAAGATTACTCAAGCATCTGCATTCATTCTGAATATTTTCTTTCCATAGCTCACATATCTTGATAAAGATGGGTCTTAGTGGTATATGTTAGAGTTTGGAGAATGAGTCTATACAATTGAAATGAAACAGAATAAAGAGCAAATGCCTTTAGAGATCACTAAGGGAATTTGGAATACAAAGTGAATTCGGTGTTCTATATTTATCCATATATGTTGCGTGAGATTTACCGTGTGAAGTTCATTAGGTGAAGAGGGGGAAGGACTTCCTGTCATTCCCTCCTTAGTTATCTCAGTTCTTCATTCATAAGTGTTTTTAAATTTTAAATGTTAATAAAATTTAACTGGCTCCCCTGATATTACAGAATTTTATCAAGATGATTCAGCTTAAGAAAATATGGACTTATTAATTCAAGTCTGTCTGCCATTCCTTATGAACTCTTTGGTCTGCTTCCTTTGTGGTACTGGAGGTGGTAAGGAGTGGCATTGTATCAGACACAGAAAATACAGGATGAGCCATCTTCCTACCCATTATCTCCAGGTTATAGATGACATATTAGAAAATTAAGAAAGAAGAATTGCAAACATCTATTAAAGAATTTATAGGAAGCTGTGATGGAAGCCAAGTATACAATCAAGCCATGTGTGAAGCCTTAGAAGACAACCAATGACACAGTTTATCACAAATCTCCAGGAAAGAAGCAGTGGTACCATAAGTTATCTTTTGATTAGAGTTTGTTGACAATATTCATTTTACTGATGTGTCAAGAAGAACAAAAGGTCAGAAGACACTTTTTGTTTAAGTCCAACTCAGTGGGAAGACTTTGGGTCCCACTTCTAGAGAGTACATGGTGTTTAAGATGCAAGCTCACACATTCACCTTCCTTCTCCATTTGCTGTTTTGTGTTCTTCTTGTCTAGTTTTTCTTGCTTCTTGGTTAGATCCTACTATTACAAAACCAATATCACTGAGCTGTAAATTCTTCTCTTAATGAACTACTTGTTTCCCTACTTCCATTGAGGCTTCCATATTTTCCTTTTTTGTTTGATTGCTATATTCTGTCAAATTTGGGTGGTTTCAGGAACATACACCAAAGAAATGACTTTTGACTACCACGTGAAAGAACCGCCTACAAAGGTCAGTGTTTCCCTTATGTCTGTGTATAGAGAAGCCATTTGGACTCTAATGGGAAGTGATAATTAGCTTTAATGAAGAAGTCACCATTGATGTGGGGACCATTATCTTGTTGAGGAACACACACTAGGCTGCTGATATGCTTGGTCCTGTCAAGAAAATTATTCCTTTGTGCTGTGTGCTTATCTGTCTGCATCATTTTCACAATCACAACTAATAAATGTGGTTAGAGCACTGCTTATGAGGATGGCACTGTACTTGGTGCTTACGAGCATAGAAGGATGTCATAGACCTCCACAGATGACTAGCCTTTTCAGTTTCTTCATATGGATAAGAAACAGAACCAGTACTTTAGGGTCTAAAATTATTCAAATCTCACTTACTAAAATAAATTTACCAATACTCTGGGGAGTAAATGAAGTCCTGACTGAATGTATATTGCTGAAATGGGCATCAACATGTCAAAGACCCTGTGCCTCAGAAACATGGAAATGACAAAGCCTTCCTTCGGGGAGGAAAGAGTGATGGCAAAGCCTTTGTCTACTCTAAGTAGGAATGCTGATGAAGGATTGACATCAGTGCATGCAGAAACTCTCAACCACAGATCTGTGTTCCCTGATGTTTATAACCTGAGATTGCTCTACTACACAGACCTCCCACCAAAACAAGTCAACCTCTTCCACTCATGCTAGATTGCATAATAGGTACATTCCATTAGAGTGAGCATTCCATAGCAAATAAAAAAAAAAGTGTAGGTATGTATGTTGTTTCTACAGTATCTGTCATTTCCTTATTCTTGAGTCATCCCAGTCAGGTTCAGGGCTCAGCTGTAATGGAGCCACAATACTCATCATTAGATTTGCAGTGGTTGCCTGTTATTAAACAAAAGCAAAACTCTTGGCCTTCCTGCTCTCAACATCAATGGTCTCAATTCTCCAATATAAACACACAAACTAAGAGACTCAAAAAAACAAAAATAAAACAAAACAAAATGAAAAAAAAAACAAAAACCAAAACAGGCTTCATCTTTTGGCTGCCCCTAACAAACACCTTAACATCAAATGATGGATATCACTTATGTGCAAAATGATGGAAAATATTACAAGAAAATGGACTTATGCAGCAAGCTTGGGAGGCCAATTAGTATCTGAAAAAATTGACTTAAAAAAAAAACAATAAAAGAGATAGAGACAGAGGCACTACATACTTGATCAAAGGAAAATCCATCAGGAAGATATTGCAACTATCAATGTCTATGCACTAAATCTTAAAGGAAGAAAAAGGATAGTTCCTAATGAAATATTACTACAGCTCAAATCACATACTGACATTTACATAGTGATAATGAGGGAGTTCAATACTCTACTCTCTCACCAATAGACAAGTTATCAAAAAACAAAACAAACAAAACCAGAAAATTTGGAACTAACTGATATTATAAACTGAGCAAACCTAACAAAATTTACAGAAAATTTTACCCAAACACAAATAATATACCTTCTTAGAAGCTCATGGAACTTTTTCCAATATTGACTACATACTCTGACACAAACAAGTCTCAACAGACAAGAAAATAGGAATAACAACCTGGATCCTGTATGACCACCATGAATTAAAGCTAAATATAAACAAACAAACAAAAGCAACAGAAAGCTCACAAATTCATGGAACCTGAGCAAATCAGTACTGAATAAGTAGGTCAAGATGAAAATTAAGAACTTAAAGACTTTCTAGAATTGCATGAAAAAGGATACACAAGATACCCAAACTTATGAGACAAAACAAAGGCATTTCTAAAAAGAAAGTTCATAGCACCAACTACCTACATAAAAATATTGTAGAGATTCCACACTAGTAACCTAACAGCACAACTCCACAAATTATTCCATAAACTAGAACATTCCCCAGTTTATTTTATGAGGTTACAAATACTCTAACATGTAAACCATGTAAAAACACAATAGAGAATTACAGACCAATTTTTCTTTATGAACACAAACAAAACTTCTTAAAAAATAGTTGCAAACCTAAGCCAAAAACACACCAAAACATTCATCAACCTTGATTAAGCAGGCTTTATCTAAGAGATGCAGGATGGTTCAATATACATAAATAGATAATTACAATCTACCGAATAAACAAACTGAAAGACAAAATCCACATGATCATCTTAATAGTTGCAGAAAACGCCTTTAACAAAATTCAACACCCCTTCATGATAAAAGACCTGAAAGATTAGGGATACAAAGAGTGTATTTCAATAGAATAAAGACAGTTTATAGCAAACCCATAGCCAACGTCAACTTACATGGAGAGTAACTCAAAGCAATTCCACTAAAATCAGAAACAATAGTTGGAGGTCCACTATCTCCATACCTAAGTTCTTATATGGGGAAGCATCTCTTGGGTATATGCCTAGCAGTGGTATAGCTGGGTCTTGAAGTAGGACTATTCCCAGTTATCTGAGAAAGTGCCAGGTTGATTTCCAAAGAGGTTGTATAAGTTTGCATTCCCACCAGCAATGAAGGAGTGTTTCCCTTTTCCACATCCTTGCCAGCATGTGTTATCACTTGTGTTGTTGATCTTAGCCATTCTGTATGGTGTAATATGGAATCTTAGAGTCATTTTGATTTGCATTTCTCTGATGGCTAAAGACATTGGTCATGTCTTAAGTGCTACTCAGCCATTTTGTATTCTTCTGTTGTGAATTCTAGGTTTAGGTCTGTACCCGGTGTTTTAATTGGATTATTTGACTTGTTGAGTTTAATTTCTTAAGATTTTTTCTTTTTTTTATTTTAGATATCAGCCCTCTCTCTGATGAATGGTTGGTGGTGATCTTTTCCCAATGTGTCAGCTGCCATTTTGTTCTGTTGACAGTGTCCTTTGAGTTACAGAAGCTTCTCAGTTTCATGAGATCCCATTTATTAATTGTTGATCCAAGAGCCTGTGCTGTTGTGTTCTATTCAGACAGTTGTCTCCCATGCCAATGAGTTCCAGACTTCCCCCACTTTGTCTTCTAATACTTTTAGAGTCTCTGGTTTTATGTCAAGGTCTTTGATCTACTTGGTCTTTAGTTTTGCTCAGGGTGATAAGTATGAGTCTATTTATATTTTTCTACATGCAGACAATCAGTTAAACCACCACCATTTATTAAAGATCATTTTTTTTTCTAATAGATGGTTTTGGCTTCTTTGTCAAAGATCAAGTGCCAATAGAAGTATGGGTTTATTTCTGGGTCTTCAATTTGGTTTCATTGATCCACTGGTCTGTTTCTATGTCAATGCCATGTAGTTTTTATTACTATTGCTCTGTAGTATAGCTTTTGATGAGGGATGTTGATACCAACAGAAGTTCTTTTATTGTACAGAATTGTTTTGGCTATCCTGGGTATTTTATATTTCAATAAAGTTAATGGTTGCTCTTTCTAGATCTGTAAAGAATAGTGTTGGAATTTTGATGGGAATTGCATTGAATCTATGATGGCTTTTGGTAAGATGGTCATTTTACTATGTTAATCCTACCAATCCAAGAGCATTGAAGATGTTTACATCTTCTAAAATCTTCAATGTCTTTCTTCAAAGACATGAAGTTCTTGTCATATAGGTCTTTTACTTGCTTGGTTGGAGTCACGCCAAGAAATTGTATATTATTTGTTGTTATTGTAAAGGGAGTTGTTGCCCTAATTTCTTTTTCAGCCCTTTCGTTGCTTGTACAAAGGAGGGATAAGGACTTTTTGAGTTACTTTTGTATCCAGCCACTTGGCTGAGGGTGCTTATCAGCCATAGGAGTTCTCTGGTAGAATCTTGGTGGTTGCTTGTGTATACTATACCATCTGCAAATAGTGGTGCTTTGACTTCTCTTCAAATTTCTGTCCCCTTGATATCCTTTAGTTGTTTTATTGCTCTATGTAGAAGTTCACAAACTCTATTGAACATGTGTGGGCAGCCTTGTCTTGTCCCTGATTTTAAGTTTTTCTCCATTTAATTTGATGTTGGCTATTGGCTTGCTGTATATTCCTTTTATCATGTTTAGGTATGTACCTGATCTCTCCAAGACTTCAAACATCCACTGGTGTTGGATTTTGTCAATGGCCTTTTTAGTGTCTAATAAGATGACCATGTGCATGTGTGTGTATGTTTCTTTTCATTTGTTTATGCCGTGGATTTGTTGGATTTTCATATGATGAACCATCCCTGCATTGCTATGATGAAACCTATTGATCATGATAGATGATACTTTTTATATGTTTCCAGATCAGGTTTGCAAATATTTTATTGAGTATTTATTTTTGTGTCAAAGTTCATAAAGGAGATTGTTCTGAAATTCTCTTTTTTTGTGGGGTCTTTCTGTGGTTTAGATATCAGGGTAAATGTGACCTCATTAAATGAATTTGGCAATGTTCCTTTTGTTTTTATTTTGTGGAACAGTTTGAGGAGTATTGGTATTAGTTCTTCTTTGAAAGTCTGGTAGAATTCGGTGCTAAAACCATCAGGGCTCTTTTTGGTTGGGAGGCTTTTGATGACTGCTTCTATTTCCTTGCAGATTATAGGTTTGTTTAAATTGTTTACCTGATCTTGACTTAACTTGGTAAGTACTATCTATTAAGAAAATCATCCATTTCATTTAGATTTTCCAATTTTGTGGCAAAGAGGTTTTTAAAGTATAATCTAATGATTCTTTTGGATTTCTTTTTTATTTTATTTTATTTTTTTCTTATCAGTTACATTTTATTAACTCAGTATCCTAACCGTGTCCTGCTCCCTCATTCCCTCCCAATCCCACCTTCCCTCCCTCATCTCCACTGTGCCCCTTTCCAAGTCCACTGATAGAGGGGGACCTCCTCCCCATTCATCTGATCATGTTTTATCAGGTATCTTCAGGACTGGCTGCAAAGCCCTCCTCTGTGGCCTAACAGGACTGCTCCTCCCTTGGGGGGTGGGGAGGTCAAAGAGCCAGTCATTGATTTCCTGTTAGAAATAGTCCTGTTCTTCTCACTATGGGAAACCAGTTGGTTACTGAGCTACCACAGGCTACATCTGAGCAGAGGTTCTAGGTTATATCCATACATGGTCCTTGGTTGAATGTCAGTCTCAGAAAAGACCCTGTGCCCAGATATATTTGGTCCTTGTGGAGCTCCTATCCTTTCCACATCATACTTACTCCCCTTCTTTCCTATGATTCCCTGTACTCTGCCAAAAGTTTGGTCATTAGTCTTTGTATCTGCTTTGAAAACACTGCTAGTTAGAGTCTTTCAGATAAGCTCAGTAGACTCCTGTCATACGTTCAATGCACATCCCATCTGTCTTTCTAAACGAGGATTGATTATCTTACCCCATGTCCGCTCTCTTGATTATCTTTTTTAGGTGTATAGATATCATTATGTTTATCATATCTTATAGGCCTATATAAATGAGTATATACCGTGTTTGTCTTTCTCCTTCTGGGATATTTCACTCAGAATGATCTTTTCTAGATCCCACCATTCACCTGCAAATTTCATGATTTCCTCCTTTTTGATTGCTGAGTAGTATTCCATTGTGTAAAAATACCACAATTTCTGTACCCATTCCTCCTTTGATGGACATCTGGGTTGTTTCCAGGTTCTGGCTATTACAAATGAAGCTGCTATAAACATGGTTGAGCAAGTATCCCTTTTGTGTACTTGAGCAAAGTTAGGGTATATACCTAGCAGTGGTATAACTGGGTCTTGAGGAAGCACTATTCCTAATTGTCTTAGAAAGTGCCAGATAGATTTCCAGAGTGGTTGTACCAGTTTACATTCCCACCAGCAGTGGAAGAGGGTACCCCTTTCTCCACAACCTCTCCAGCATGTGTTGTCGCTTGAGTTTTTCATCTTGGCCATTCTCATGGGTGTAAGGTGAAATCTCAGGGTCGTTTTGATTTGCATTTCCCTGATGGCTAATGAGGTTGAGCAATTCGTTAAGTGTTTCTCTGACATTCGACATTCCTCTGTCAAGAATTCTCTGTTTAGCTATGTTCCCCAGTTTTTAAGTGGATTACGTGGTTTGCCGCTTTTCAGCTTCTTTAGTTCTTTGTATATACTGGATATTAGTCCTCTGTCAGATAAAGGGTTAGTGAAGATTCTTTCCCAATCTGTAGGCAGTCGTTTTCTTTTGATGACAGTATCCTTTGCTTTACAGAAGCTTTTCAGCTTCATGATGTCCCATTTATTGATTGTTGCTCTTAGAGACTGTGCTGTTGGTGTTTTGTTCAGGAAGTTGTCTCCTGTGCCAATGAGTTCTAGGCTGTTGGCCACTTTTTCTTCTAACAGATTTAGAGTATCTGTTTTTATGTTGAGGTCTTTGATCCACTTGGACTTTAGTTTTGTGCAGGGTGATAAATATAGATCTATTTTCATTTTTCTGCATGTAGACATCCAGTTGGACCAGCACCATTTGTTGAAGATGCTATCTTTTTTCCATTGAATGGTTTTGGCTTCTTTGTAAAAAATGGAGAATTCATAGGTGTGTGGGTTTATTTCTGGTTCTTCTATGCGGTTCCATTGATCCTCCTTTCTGTTTTTATGCAAATACCATGCATTTTTATTATGATTGCTCTGTAGTACAACTTGAGATCAGGAATAGAGATACCTCCAGATGATCTGTTGTTGTACAGGATTGTTTTGGAGATTCTGGGTTTTTTGTTTCTCCATATGAAGCTGAGAATCTTTTATTATTATTATTATTATTATTATTATTATTATTATTATTATTATTATTATTAATTACACTTTATTCATTTTGTATCCCCCCATAAGCCCCTTCCTCCTCCCCTCCCGATCCCACCCTTCTTCCCTTTCTGCTTGCATACCCATCCCCAAGTCCACTGATAGGGGTGGTCCTCCTCTCCTTCCTTCTGATCTTAGTCTATCAGATCACATCAGGAGTGGCTGCATTGTCTTCTTCTGTGGCCTGGTAAGGCTGCTCCCCCCTCAGTGGAGGGTGATCAAAGAGCAGGCCAATCAGATTGTATCAGAGGCAGTCCCTCTTCCCATTACTATGTAACCCACTTGGACACTGAACTGCCATGGGCTACATCTGTGCAGGGGTTCTAAGTTATCTCCATGAATAGTCCTTGGTTGGAGTATGAGTCTCTGGGATCTTCCCTGTGCTCAAATTTTCTTGTTCTGTTGCTCTCCTTGTGGAGTTCCTGTCCTCTCCAGCTCTTGCTATTTCCCACTTCTTACGTAAAATTCCATTTACTCTGCCTGACAGTTGGACATCAGGCTCAGCATCTGCTTTGATAGTCTGCAGGGGAGAGGCTTTCAGAGGCCCTCTGTGGCAGGTTCCGAAGTTGTTTCCTGTTTTCTTCTTCTTCGGATGTTCATCCTCTTTGGTTTCAGGATGGGGATTTAGCATTTTAGTTAGGGTCCTCTCTTTTCCTTAGTTTTTTAGATGTACCGATTTTAGTGGGTTTATCCTATGTTGTATGTTTATATGAGTGAGTATATACTGTGTGTGTCTTTTTGCTTCTGGGACAACTCACTCAGGATGATCTTTTCCGGGTACCACCATTTACCTGCAAATTTCATGATTTCCTTATTTTTCATTGCTGAGTAATATTCCATTGTATAGATGTACCATAGTTTCTACATCCATTCTTCAGTTGAGGGGCAACAGGGCTGTTTCCAGCTTCTGGCTATTATAAATAAAGCTGCAATAAACGTGGTTGAGCAAATGTCCTTATTGTGTACTTGAGCCTCTTTTGGGTATATGCCTAGGAGTGGTATAGTTGGATCTTGAGGAAGTGCTATTCCTAGTTGTCTGAGAAAGTGCCAGATTGATTTCCAGAGTGGTTGTACAAGTTTACATTCCCACCAGCAGTGGAAGAGGGTACCCCGTTCTCCACAACCTTTCCAACATGTGTTGTCACTTGAGTTTTTCATCTTGGCCATTCTCATGGGTGTAAGGTGAAATCTCAGGGTTGTTTTGATTTGCATTTCCCTGATGGCTAATGAGGTTGAGCATTTCTTTAAATGTTTCTCTGCCATTCAGTATTCCTCTACAGAGAGTTCTCTGTTTAGCTCTGTTCCCCATTTTTTAATTGGATTACTTGGTTTGCTGTTTTTCAGCTTCTTTAGTTCTTTATATATACTTGATATGAGTCCAGTCCTCTGTCAGATAAAGGGTTGGTGAAGATTCTTTCCAAATCTGTAGGCAGTTGCTTAGTTTTGATGACAGTATCCTTTGCTTTGCAGAAGCTTTTCAGTTTCACGAGGTCCCATTTATTGATTGTTGCTCTCAGAGCCTGTGCTGTTGGTGTTCTATTCAGGAAGTTCTCTCCTGTACCAATGAGTTCTAGGGTATTCCCCACTTTTTTTTCTAACCGATTTAATGTGTCTGGTTTTATGTTGAGGTCTTTGATCCACTTGGACTTCAGTTTTGTGCAGGGTGATAAGTATGGATCTATTTTCATTTTTCTACATGTAGACATCCAGTTAGACCAGCACCATTTGTTGAAGATGCCATCTTTTTTCCATTGTATGGTTTTGGCATCTTTGTCAAAAAATCATGTGTCCATAATTGTGTGGGTTTATTTCTGGGTCTTCTGTTCGGTTCTATTGATCCACCATTCTGTTTCTATGCCAGTACCATGCAGTTTTTATAACTGTTGCTCTATAGTACAAGTTAAGATCAGGGATGGAGATACCTCCAGAAGATCTTTTATTGTAGAGGAGTCTTTTAGTAATTCTGGGTTTCTTGTTATTCCATATGAAGTTGAGAACTTTTCTTTCCAGGCCTGTAAAGAATTGTATTGGCAATTTGATGGGAATTGCATTAAATCTGTAGATTACTTTTAGTAAG
Organism: Meriones unguiculatus; assembly: GCF_030254825.1. NCBI lineage: Eukaryota > Metazoa > Chordata > Mammalia > Rodentia > Muridae > Meriones > Meriones unguiculatus. The sequence continues at coordinate 129,984,448 of NC_083351.1, read as the reverse complement.
ATGGCCATTTTTACTATGTTAATCCTGCCAAGCCATGAGCATGGGAGATCTTTCCATCTTCTCATATCTTCTTCTAATTCTTTCTTCAGAGACTTGAAATTTTTTTCATACAAGTCTTTGACTTGCTTGGTTAGGGTTACACCAAGGTACTTTATGTCATTTGCGGCTATTGTGAAGGGTGTTGTTTCCCTAATTTCTTTCTCAGCCCTTTTGTCTTTTGTATACAGGAGGGCTACTGATTTTTTTGAGTTAATTTTGTATCTGGCCACTTTGTTGAAGGTTTTTATCAGCTGTAGGAGTTCCCTGGTAAGGTTTTTGGGGTCACTCATGTATACTATCATATCATCTGCAAATAGTGATAATTTGACTTCTTCTTTTCCAATCTGTATCCCCTTGATCTCCTTCAACTGTCTTATTGCTCTAGCAATGACTTCCAGAACTATGTTGAAGAGATATGGAGAGAGTGGGCAGCCTTGTCTTGTCCCTGATTTCAGTGGGATTGCTTGAAGTTTCTCTCCATTTAGTTTGATGTTGGCCATAGGCTTGCTGTATATCGCCTTTACTATGTTTAGATATGTGCCTTGTATCCCTGATCTCTTCAACACTTTAAACATGAATGGATGTTGGATTTTGTCAAATGCTTTTTCAGCATCTAGGGAGATTATCATGTGTTTTTTTTTCTTTCAGTTTGTTAATATGGTGGATCACATTGATGGATTTCTGTATACTGAACCAACCCTGCATACCTGGGATGAAGCCTACTTGGTCGTAGTAGATTATATCTTTGATGTGTTCTTGAATTCGGTTTGCAAGTATTTTGTTAAGTATTTTTGCATCAATGTTCATAAGGGAGATTGGCCTGAAATTCTCTTTCTTTGTTGAGTCTTTGTGAGGTTTAGGTACCAAGGTGACTGTGGCTTCATAGAATGAGTTTGGTAATGTTCCTTCTGTTTCTATTTTGTGGAATAGTTTGAAGAGAATTGGTGTTAGCTCTTCTTTGAAGGTCTGGTGGAATTCTGCGCTGAAGCCATCTAGTCCTGGCCTTTTTTAGGATGGGAGACTTTTGATTTCGTTGGGGATATAGGAATATTTAATTGATTTACCTGGTCCTGATTCAGCTTTGGTAAGTCAAATTGATCAAGAAAATTGTCCATTTCATTTAGATTTTCAAATTTCGTGGCATATAGGCTTTTGAAATATGTCCTAATGATTGTTTGGATTTCCTCAGTGTCTGTAGGTATCGCCCCCTTTTCATTTCTGATTTTGTTGATTTGGGTGGTGTCTCTCTGCCTTTTAATTAACTTGGCTAAGGGTTGTCGATCTTGTTGATTTTCTCAAAAAACAAGCTCTTGGTTTCATTGATTCTTTGAATTGTTTTATTTGTTTCCAATTGATTGATTTCAGCCTTGAATTGATTATTTCCAGCCGTCTACTCCTTCTTGGTGTGTCTGCTTCTTCTTTTTCTAGGGTTTTTAAGGAGCCATTAAGTTGCTTGAATGAGTTGTCTCTAATTTCTTCTTGAAGGCACTTAGTGCTATGAACTTTCCTCTTAACACTGCTTTCATTGTGTCCCACAAGTTTGGGTATGTTGTGTCTTCATTTTCATTGATTTTTAGAAACACTTTAATTTCTTTCTTTATTCCTTCCCTGACCCAGCTGTCATTTAGTAACACGTTGTTCAGTTTCCATGTGTAGGCTTTTTGCTATTTCTGTTATTGTTGAGGTCCAGCTTTATTCCATGGTGATCAGACAAGATACAAGGGATTATTTCAATCTTCTTGTATCTGTTGAGGCTTGCTTTGTGACTATGTGGTCTATTTTGGAGAAGGTTCCATGAGGTGCTGAGAAGAAGGTAAATTTTTTTGTGTGTGGGTGTAAAGTTCTGTAAATGTCTGTTAGGTCCATTTGATTCATGAACTCTGTCAGAGACATTGTTTCTTTGTTTAATTTCTGTTTTGTTGACCTGTCCTTTGTTGAGAGTGGGGTGTTGAAGTCTCCCACTATTAATATGTGGGGATCTATATGTGGGTTAATTTTTATCAATGTTTCTTTAGCAAATGTGGGTGCCCTTTTATTTGGGGCATAGATGTTCAGGATTGTGATGTCTTCCTGGTGGAATTTTCCTTTGATGAGTATGAAGTGTCCTTCCCCATCTCTTTTGATTAATTTTGGTTGAAAGTCTATTTTAGCAGATATTAGAATGGCTACTCCTGCTTGCTTCTTGGGTCCGTTTGCTTGGAAAGTCGTCTTCCAACCCTTTACCCTCAGGTAATGTCTATCTTTGTGTCTTAGGTGTGTTTCTTGTATGCAACAGATTGCTGGGTTTTGTTTACGTATCCATTCTGTTAATCTGTGTCTTTTTATTGGAGAGTTGAGTCCATTGATGTTGAGAGAGATTAATGACCAGTGGCTGTTAGATCCCTTGATTTGGATGTTGGCTGTGGTCATCAGGTTGTGTGCTTGGTTGCTTTTTGTTTTACTGTAGTAAGGTCAATTATTTCCTGTGTTTTCTTGAAAGAAGCTAATTTTGGGGGGTTGTATTTTCCCTTCCAGTGTCTTCTGTAATGCTGGATTTGTGTGTAGGTATTGTTGAAATTTGTTTTCTCCGTCTATGAGGACTGATAGCTTTGCATGGTATAGTAGCCTGGGCTGACATCTGTGTTCTCTTAAAGTCTGCATGATATCCGTCCAGGCCTTTCTGGCTTTCATATTCTCTGTTGAAAAGTCAGGTGTGATTCTAATGGGTTTGCCATTATATGTTACTTGGCCTTTTTCCCTTGCAGCTTTTAGTATTTTTTATTTGTCCTGTACACTTACTGTTTTGATCATTATGTGGCGAAAGGATTTTCTTTTCTCGTCAAATTTGTTAGGTGTTCTGTAGGCTTCATGTATTCTTATTGGCCTCTCCTTTAACTTGGGGAAATTTTCTTCAATGATTTTGTTGAAAATATTTTCTGGGCCTTGGAGAAGGGAGTCTTCTTTTTCCTCTATTGCTATTATTCCTAGGTTTTGTTTTGGTTTTTTTTTTTCAGTTTTTTTTTTAATTTTATTTTTCTCATTAGTTACATTTTGTTAATTCTGTATCCCAGCTTTATCCCTCATTCCCTCCCCAATCCCACCCTCCCTTCCTCATCTCCTCCCTGCCCCTTTCCAAGTCCAATGATAGGGGAGGACCTCCTCCACTTTCATATGACTCCCTTTTGTCAGATATTTTCAGGACTGGCTGCAAATTCCTCTTCTGTGGCCTAACAGTACTGCTCCTCCCTTGGAAGGTGGGGAGGTCAAAGAGCCAGTCATTGAGTTCCTGTTAGAAATAGTCCTTGTTCCCCTTACTATGGGAAACCAATTGATTACTGAGCTACAACGGGTCACATCCAAGCAGAGGTTCTAGATTTTATCCTCTCATGGTCTTTGGTTGAGTGTCCATCTCAGAAAAGACCCTGTGCCCAGATATGTTTGGTCTTTGTGGAGCTCCTATCCTTTCCACATCATACTTACTCCCCTTCTTTCATATGATTCCCTGCACTCTGCGGAAGGTTTGGTTATGAGTCTTAGAATCTACTTTGGAGCACTGCTAGGTTGAGTCTTTCAGATGCCTTCTGCGGTAGACTCCTGTCATATGTTCAATGCATATCCCATTTGTCTTTCTAAATGAGGATAGATCATCATACCCCATGTCTGCTTTCTTGATTATCTTCTTTAGGTGTATAGATTTCATTATGTTTAGCCTATCTTTTATATACTTAGGTTTTGTCTTTTCATATTGTCTTGGATTTCTTGAACGGTCTGTGTCAGGAATTTTTTGGATTTAACATTTTCTTTGACAGATACATCTATTTCTTCCATTGTATCTTCTACACCTGAGATTCTTTCTTCCATCTCTTGTAGTCTGTTGGTTATGCTTACCTCTGTAGTTCCTGTTTTCTTCCCTAGATTCTTCCTTTCCATTATTTCTTCCATTTGTGTTTTCTTTAATTTTTCCAATTCTATCTTCAGGTCTTGAGTTGTTTTGTTTACTTCCTTCACATGTCTGATTGTACTTTCCTGTGTTTCTTTTAGTTCCTTCAACTCTGTTTCTTTTATTTCATTCAGTGCTTTAAGCATTTCCTTTCTAAAGGCCATAAACTGTTTGGCTGCAGCTTCCTCTATTTCTTTACGGATGGCAATATTCTGTTTGAGTTTATCTTCCTCTAGGTCTTTACGTATCTTATTTGTTTCCTCTGTTATCATCTTCATGAGCATAATTGTTAGGTCATCTTCTTGGATTTCAGTTATGGTGGGGTGTCCAGGGCTACTTGCCCCTGGGTAACTGGGTTCTGGAGATGCCATATTGCTCTGTCTTTTGTTGCTTGAGCTTTTATGCTGGCCTCTACCCATTGTGCTATCTTAGGTGTTTGGGGTTATTTTCTGGTGGTTCCTGGGGATCCTGTGGTAGAGAGAATCCCCTTTGCAGAAAGCTGGTTTTTTCTGAAGGATGTCTTCTCAGCTTTTTGAGTATAGTCCCTGGATGGCTGGTGTTTTTTCAGGAGTTGTTGCTGCTCACCTCAGGGATAGAGACCTGAGTGGTAACTGTGGTCTTTGTTAGTTGAGAGGGTTCTCCTCTCACCCAGGGAAGTCCTGAAGGCAGCTGCCCTGTTTCTGGGTTTCTTGCTGTAAATTTAATGATCAGCTGCTGTGACCCAGTTGGATATCTGGCACTCAGCAACTGTTTGTGCCTGAGTCTGGAGCATGGCTGAGTGATGGCGGCATAGATATTCAAAACTGTGATGTCCTCTTGGTGGATTTTTCCTTTGATGAGAATATAGTGGCCCTCCTTATCTTTTTTGATTAACTTGGGTTGAAAGTTTATTTTATTAGATATTAGGATGGCTACTCCAGCTTGTTTTCTGGAACCATTTGCTTGAAAAACATTTTTCCAGCCCTTTACTCTGAGGTAGTGTTTATCTTTGTTGCATAGGTGTGTTTCTTGCATGCAACAGAATGTTGGATCCTGTTTCTGCAACCATTCTGTTAGTCTGTGTCTTTTTATTGGGGAGTTCAGTCCGTTGATGTTGATAGAAACTAGTGACCAACAATTGATACTTACTTTTGATGTGGGGTTGGTGGTATCACTGAGTTTCATTGCTTGTATTCTTTTGATTTTTTTGTTGTGTATTTATCTATTTCCTCTGTTTCCTTAGTTGTAGTTGTTTTCTTTGGTTTGGAGTTTCCCTTCTAGTAACTACTGTAGAGCTGGGTTACTATGTAGATATTGTTTAAATTTGGTTTTGTCATGGAATATTTTGTATTCTTGGTTTATGTTGATTGAAAGTTTTGCTGGGTATAGTAGTCTGGGTTGGAATCTGTAGTCCCTTAAGGACTGTATGATTTCTGTCCATGCCCTTCTGGCTTTCATAGTTTCTGTTGAGAAATCTGGTGTGATTCTGATAGGTCTACCTTCATATGTTACTTGGCCTTTTTCCCTTGCTGCATTTAGAATTTTTTCTTTGTTCTATAAGTTCAGTGTTTTGACTATGATGTGACGTGAAGAATTTCTTTTCTGGTCTAGTCTACTTGGTTTTCTGTAGGCCTCTTGTATGTTTCTTTTGGATTTCTTAGGTGTCTGTTGTTATATCTCCCTTTTATTTCTAATTTTATTAATTTGGATATTCTCCCTTTGTCTTTTAGTTAGTTTGGCTAACCATTTGTCTGTCTTGCTGAGTTTCTCAAAACACTAGCTCTTGGTTTTGTTGATTCTCTTATTGTTCTCTTTGTTTCTAGGTTATTGATTTTGTCCCTGAGTTTGACTCCTCTTAGGTGTGTTTGCTTCCTTTTTTTCTAGAACTTTCAGGTGAGCTGTTAAGTTGCTATGAGCTCTCTCCACTTTCTTTATGAAGGAACTTATCACTATGAACTTTATTCCTAGCAATGCTTTCATTGCGTCCCATAAGTTTGGGTATGTTGTGCCTTCATTTTCATTGAATTCTAGAAAGTCTTTAATTTCTTTCTTTATTTCCTCTGTAATCCAGTGGTCATTAAGTAGAGAGCTGTTCAGTTTCCTTGAGTGTATAGGCAATTTATTGTTTCTGTTGTTGTTGAAATCTAGCTTTAATCCATGGCGGTCTGACAGAATACAAGCTGTTATTTCAATTTTCTTATATTTTATGAGGATTACTTTGTATCTTAGGATGTAGTCAGTTTTGGAAAAGGTTCCTTGAGGTGCTGAGAAGAATGTATATTATTTTTGTTTGCATGGAATGTTCTGTAGGTATTTGTTAGGACCAATTCATTCATAACATCAGTTAATTTCATTATTTCTCTGTTTAGTTTCCATCCCAATGATCTGTCCATTGGTGAGAGAGGTGTGTTGAAGTCTCCTACTATTAACTTGGGTTTGATGTGTGATTTAAGCTTCAGGAATGTTTCTTTTACAAATGTGGACGCCCTTGCATTTGGGCATATATGTTCAGAATTAAGACATCATCTTCATCAATTTTTTTCCTTTGTTGAGTATGAAGTGCCCTTCACCATCTCTTTTGATTAATTTTGGTTGAAAGTCTATTTTATCAGATTTTAGAATAGCTACGGCAGCTTGTTTCTTGTGTCCGTTTTCTTAGAAATCCTTATTCCAGCCTTTTATTCTGAGGTAATGTCAATCATTATTGCTGAGGTGTATTTCTTGTATGCAACAGAATGATGGGTCAGGTTTACACATTCATTGTGTTAGTCTATGCCTTTTTATTGGGGAGTTGAGGCCATTGATGTTGAGAGGTATTACTAACCAGTTGTTACTTCCTGTTATTTTGATGTTGGTGCTGGTAGAATGTGTATGTATGCTTCTTTTCTTTAGGTATTGCTGTATTTTTTTTCCCATGCTTTCCTGGGTGTAGTGAGCCTCCTTGGGTTGGAATTTTTCATCTAGTATCTTCTGTAGGACTGGGTTTGTGGTTAGGTATTGTTTAAACTTGATTTTGTCACAGAATACCTTGTTTTCTCCATCTATGGTGATTGAAAGTTTTGCTGGGTGTAGTAGTCTGGGTTGACATCTGTGCTCTTTTAGTGTTTGCATGAAATCTGACAAGGCCTTTCTGGCTTTCATTGTCTCTCTTGAGAAAACATTGGGTGTAATTCTGATAGGTTTGTCTTTATATGTGTTTTTCCTTTTTGGCTTTTAATATTCTTTCTTTCTTTTGTACATTTAGTGTTTTGATTATTATTTGACAGGAGGACTTTTCTTTTCTGGTCCAATGTATTTGGTATTCTGTAGCCTTCTTGTATGTTTATAGGCATTACTTTCTTTAGGTTGGGGAAGTTTTCTTCTATTCTTTTGTTGAAAATACTTTCTGGGCCTTAAAGTTTGGAGTCTTCTTCTTCTATTCCTAATATTCTTAGGTTTGGTCTATTCATATTGTCCCAGAGTTCTTGGATGTTTTGTGTCAGGAAATTTTTTAATTTAATGTTTTCTTTGATTAATGTATTAATTTCTTCCATCATATATTCTACACCTGAGATTTTCTCTTTCATCTCTTGTATTCTGTTATTGATGCTTGTTTCTATAGTTCCCGTTCTCATACCTAGGTTTTCCATCTCTGGGATTGCTTTGGATTGTTTCTTTATTGCTTCAATTTCCATTTTTAAGTCCTGGAGAGATTTATTCATTTCCTTCTTGTTATTTGGTCATATTTTCTTGTATTTCTTTAAGGGATTTATTTAGTTCCTTTACCTGTTTAGTTGTGTTTTCCTGCAGTTCTTTAAGGTATTTATTTTCTATTTTAAGGATTCGATTATTTTCATAACCTCAGATTTAAGATCTTTTTCTTGTGCTTCTGGTGTATTAGGATCCTGAGGACTTACTATAATGTAGGGCAGCTGGGTTTTGGTGGTGTCATATGGCCCTGGGTTTTGTTGCTGCTGTTCTTGCGCTGACTTCTACCTATTTGGTTTACTCTGTTACTAGCTGTCCTGGTGATCTCTGATGGTAATAGGTCTCTGAGGTTGTAGGTAGAGCTTGTGGTCCCAGATGGCCTTAGTCCTCTGGTTTTCCTGCTGCTCCTTGCTGGTTTCTGGTGACTCAGATCGGGTAAGCCTTGAGGAATAGCAAAGGTCAGGGAACTGCTGCTTCCTAATCTGTGTTAGTCTCAGGGGCCGCAGATCATTGTGGCTCCCAGTAAATGTCAAAGATTTGGTAAATGGGTTGGGGGGCACAGAGGGTCCTGGGCATACCTTGCTACTGTTACTGGAAGGCTGTGGCAGGCCCATAGAGGAGGAAAGGGGTCTTTTACCTCTCTTACCCACTGCTCCTTGATCCATGCTGGTCTTAGATGCTGAAGATTGGGTCCCAGGAAAAGGAGCAGACAGGAAACTATTACTGCGTGATCTATGCTGGTCATGGGGGCCACAGAGCAGTGTGGGTCCCAGATGGAAACTTCCACTTGCAGAAATTGAGCCTGGAAGCTCATTGTTCTCCCCTCCTCAAAACAAAACAAAACAAAACAAAACAAAACAAAACAAAAAAAAAAAACAAAAAAAAAACCCACTCACTGAATGGATAAGACATCACAGCCTGATACCTGATAATCTGAAACTTCCAGAGAGAAGAAGGGTGTGCACTTCGACCTAGCAGCAAAAGAAAGGCCTTTCTAGATAGGACTGTGTAGCACAGGAACTAAGACAACAATTCACTAATAGGATTTCATTAAATGACAGTTTCCAGAAGCAAAGAAAGTGCAGTTGAGTGAAGAGGTAGCCTGCACAGTGGGAGAAAATACTTCCTAGCTTTACATCTAACAGAGGATTAGTGTTTTAAATATGAACAGAGCTGAAAAATATGCAATATGTTTAATGGTGATGGCTCTTATCCTTGCCTTCTCAAGGAGAAAATGATGGAAAAGCCAAGGAATAGAATACTAAGTTACAGACAAGAAAAAGGTCACTATTCTTAAAAAGTAGGTTAATAACATCTAAAATTCAAAGCTCTCTGGCTGCAAAATACTTGTCAGCTCTTTCTGGTAAGGATCCACCAATTCAAGGTAACAACAAGTAAATTCCAAAACATAACCAGCTGGGCTTTGCTTGCTATAATCTACATTGGCACAACTGACCCAAAACTTAAAATTTTCTTCTCTCTTTGCTTGATTTTCATTTAAAGGCTTTGAGTTACAAAAGTATTGATTTGAGAAATATTTGAACAAGTTGATGAAGGCATGTGTGTTTAATCCCAACACAAAGTTAAAAGAAACAGGCAAATCTCTAAATTCCGGATCAGCCTAATTTACATAATAAAAACCAGGATGGCAACACCTGCTGTTTAGCCACTTACAGAGATAGTCTAATTCAAAATGACAAAATTTTCCTTAAGGTTATCATGTAAATATTTTTTTCTTAATAATAGATGTTATGTCCTTACAGATCTAAAGGTTAGATTCACACCAATTTTAGATTTATGTGAAGAGATATAATGTCATACTGCTCTAAAAGGGCCAGCCAGGCTCAAAAATTGATATTTCCACAGACTTGGTAAAAAAGGTCATTTTGCCTTAAGAAATATGTTCTGTTGGTCAATATAAGGACTCAAAATCGGGCTGGGAGACAAACATGCAAACTGCATCCCTCCAATGTCAAAAAACTTTTAAATGCTGACTAAATTAAGATGTCACAATGCTATCTAAGCTAGCTTATCCTTTCTAACATGAGATTTTCATGGGGGACAAATGTTGATCAGACCTGGTGCAAAAAAGACAAAGGAGGCTCAACGGTGGAAAAGTACACACCAGCCTAGTTCAGTCCTAAAAAATCAAAAATTATAATTCATATGTTTAAGATCTTGGAAAAACTCTCCATCCTATATAAAAAAGGGGGCAAACCAAAGATAGCCAAAACAAATGTAAAAACTCAGGTACAAAGATACCTAGGATATGCTTAAGTATTAAAGGTAAAAGGGAGTTTATATAAAGTTTGGCTACAAAGACATAACTTCTCATTCTGTATAAAAAGGGGGCAAGCCAAAAAATAGCCACAGCCAATGTAAAAATCCAGGTGCAAGGTGCCTAGGGTATGCTTAAATGCTGAAGGTAAAGGGGAGTTTATATAAAGTTTGGCTCTAACTGCCCATTCTATATCAAAAGGGGATAAGACAGAAATAGCTACAACAAATATAAAAACCTAGGCCTAAACCTCTAAAGGGCTACAAGATGCTTAATGTATGCTTAAATTCTAAATTAAAAAGGAGTTTATATAAAGTTTACTAAAAACATGCCTTTGTTAGTGCTCAAGGCAACCAGCTTGTCTCTCTAATGGGAGGCCTTCTCTTGGGAGATAGATAGCAGCTTGGCCTAATACAACAGGCTGCCCAAGAGCCCCAAAAAAGATATTTTGATCTATACAACTTTGTTTTGATTTCAACATGATAATGATTGTATGCTCAATAATAATGGTAACTTATATTGCTGATCCCTTTACGTGGGAACAACTCTGAAACTGAATGAGACATAAAAAATGTCTCCAGCCAAAACTTCAACACATGGCCAATGAATCCTTGGCTAAAATATCCTCAAAATTTATTATGTGATTCTTTTAATTGGCATAGATAAAATTGTTTTACAATTTAGTTTCATCCTGCATATCTCATACATTTATAATTTTAGAACTGTCTAATGCTTGTGAGAAGTTATATGTTTGCAGAACAAAAGGACTAGAGACACCGGATCAAACCTGACAGAATCCTCCTTCCAGCATGCTGAGACACTGACACATCTGTTCCAGCACCTTGCATGTTCCAGCATTCTGCTTTTTTCTGCCTCAACTGCTTCAATTGCTGTTTCTCATCAAAGCCTCCTCCTCCTAAGAGAGCTTTGAAGAAAGCTACTAATCTTAATTGGTCCAGCATTTTAGACTGTTCCAAACAGGACTTCTATTAAGCCTAAAATTTCTCAACATTCAAAGACTGGACAACAAATGTTAATAATTGCTTTATTAACAATTTTCTCCAGTTTCCTTTGGGCCTCCAAACAGAATTTCTGCATGTCCAAAATGTCACATAGAAGAAATCCATAAGAACAACATCCAATTTTGCTTAAGGAGGGTTGGGTAGGTTTTTAGTTGTTGGGAGATAGTTATAAATTATTAATGGTCTTATTCAAAAGAGAAAACAGGGATAGACTCAGGGATTTCTCTCTTTTCCTTTTTCTTTTCTCTGTCTTTCTTAGATTAGGAGAAAAGGAGGTAAAAAGAATGAAAAGGGAATACAGGGATATCTTATAGAAACAATAAGACAAAAGGTAGATTATTGAATATACTCAACTTAAGGTTTTATTTGTTGTTCTCAAAAAAGGTTAATTTTAACTCTGGTATAGGATTTTGCATATTGATGCAAAAATAATTCTATTTTTGATACGTTGGTATAAATTTTAGTATAGTGATACAAATTCAAGGTTGCTTCCAATATTTTTAAACTGCTATTACAAACTGTTTAGGATATTAAATAATAGTTAATTGTTAGTTAATCAACTCATAGTCATGTCAGACACTAGACTAATTTATCATAGAAGTCTACACCCTAGATTTAACAGATAAATATGATTTTGTAGACAGATTGGTTACATAAAGATAGGTAAATCTTCCAAAACTTCAGAGACCTACAAAATATGGCATTTAAAAATGTCTTTGTTATTTTAAAGATTCTTTGATAATGAGACAGGTCATCTCCTGGCAGCACCCTGCCTACCTCAAAGAATATGATGAGCACTGAAGAACCTCCATGTGGAGATGGCTTCAAATGTGGCAAAAGAGTCACTCACATAAAGAAAATGCCCTCATTTCACAACAGAAAGAATTCTGCCAAAAATAGGCAAGCCTAAATGCAGGACAAGTTAACTGCCGAACTCTGCCAGGACAGGGTAAGCAAGTACTAAATAGTTCGTGCTTCACATTTATTTCTGTCAAATATTCTGAGCCAGAAGGCTGAAGATGATGCTCCAATGTTATAAAGAGTTATGAGTGACTGTTCAAGCAGCAAACTGTCTCTGTCAATTTTTTTTGAAAGCTGCTAACATGCACTTCCTATTTACTGTAGTAACTAACTTTATTTCTTCTCAATTCTCTGGTGGGGTTGAAGACCAAATAGTTACAGTTACACAATTAAGCTTAAGTTACTTACTATTTAAGAAAATGTTTTCATATAGGTAATATCAATAAGGATAAAAGTTAATTTAGGTACAGAACTCTAAACTTGTCAAGATGCTTTCTCCTAGGTTGTTAAATACACATGGACTGCACATTGCACATGTAAATTTTACCTAAATAGTTTTCATAATTTTATAATTATTATTGTATTAAAAGAAAAGGAACTTTTTATTGGACTTAAAGGGGGAAATGTGGTATAATGTTCTTTCAGGATGTACACAACTTATCCTTGTTGATTCAAATACTGATTTCTCTACTCCACTATCTGGTTTCAATCCAGATATTGCATTGTGATGCTTATTCTAAGCATCACCTGTCTCAAGTTTGTGTAAACATGCCACCATGTGTTCTCTATATTATTAGTTAAACAACCAGCTACAATGCTGAGCAGTGGAGAGGATAGGGTGGGACATCTGGTAGGGAGGGTAGAGAGAGGAAGCAAGAGGGAGGAGCAGAAAATCTGCAGAAGATGTCTTGGAACAACGAGGAGAGATGGAAGGGACCTAGGATATGACTAAAAGCAAGTATAATGGGTGAAATCTGAATGGCAGGAAACTCTGTGGACATGGACATTTAGGATAGAGTAACTATTGCCCAGCATTGTGTTCTAGGAGAATTAAATAAATCCTAGTCTCTGTGTGGTGATTTGGTTATACAGCTGTTTATAAATAAACACTGCTTAACTAGAAGATATATTAATAGTAAATATTAATACCCACAACAGACTGTCTTACATGTTTTTCAATCACTATTCCCTGGAGGGTCTACCTTGGCAAGTTACCATGGTAGAGGATGTGCTCAGTCCTGACACTGCATGATGGACTGGGATGGGTAGGTGGGAGGAGAGGGAGGATATGAGGAAGAAAGAAGGAGGGTGGTATCAAGAGGAGAGGAAGGAGGGGGCTACAATTGGGATGTGAAGTGAATAAATAAATGAACAAAAAAAGAAAGAAAGAAAGAATATATCCATTCAGAAGGAAGACAGAATACCAAATAGCAACAGAAAACTCCACACAGTAAATATGCAGAATAATAATTTAAAAAAAAAGATATTGAGAGCTACCAGAGTAAAGCCACAAATCACAAATAAGGGCAATTCATCAGAATAACAGGTTACTTTTTTTTTTTTTTAAATCACAGGTATCCCGAAAGCAGAGAGACATGCGTGGTATTTAATCACTTATAAGTGGATATTAGCTGCATTATATAGAATAAACACACTAAAATCTACAGAAGAAGGTAAATGGCAAGTAGGATCCTAGGGAAGATGCTCAATTCTCACTCAGAAGGGAAAATAGAATAGCCACCGGAAGTGGTAGAACAGAGAAAACAGGACTGGGGCCTACCACAGATGTCCTCTGACAGGTAAATTCTTAATGGAAGCTTTAAGAAACAGACAAGACAGAAGGACTTAAGCAATGTGCTCTCAATTCTAAGAGACCACAGAGGCCAACTCAAACTACCTTACCCTGCAAATTTGACACTGTTGAAGAATGGTGGTGGCATTTGGAAGTTTATCCCATAAAAGCCATTGAATGGTTAGAACTTAATATGCTGTTCAGTGTATTCTATAACTAAGGAAGAAATCCAGAGGCAATAACAGATGTTATTCATTGTAATTCTCCTAGGGTTTTTTTGTTTGTTTGTTTGTTTTTCTGTGTGAAACAATGAGGGAAAAGATGATAGAATAGTATGAATATTGTGTCTAGGAAAAAACAACACATTACCCTAATATTATGTCTGTTAATTCTGTTACCATAAATATAAGAATTTAAAAAGCATTTTGGTTCATTTAGGAACCATGCTGCTGATGCTGAGGAAGAGTTTATTGGCCCTGACAGGTGAAGCACCTACCCCTGGCCATGGATTCGGAGCAGCAGTGATATATTCAAGGCTGTGAGGTGCCCATGAAGCCTCCCTGGAAATTTTAGAGTATATGCTCCTTCTGTCTTATTCAAGACCAATTATATTGAAGGCATATATCTGCTAAGTTATTTTTCTCTTCTTGGTTTTGAATAGGCAAAAGCCATTTCAATAAGGAAGAAACAGAAGTGGAAGAGTGTAAGGAAGATAGAGACATGACAGAGAATGAGGATACAGGTCCTCATCATGTCTGTCAGGGGGCATTTAGGTAGACATGACGCAGGAAGGGTGGACTGTTTTAGCCTAAGGCTTCTTTTCCTGTTGACTAGCTCTTTTCTGCTGATTGTGTCTGTCTGTCAGTGCTCAGAGCATGCTTGACCCAAGGTCTAGAATCATTGGTCACTGGGACACAGAATGATGGATGTTCATCTGTACATCTTTCCAAGCTAGGGTTCACTGTAGTTGCCTGGTGCAAGGTCGCTTGGATGCATGCATGTATTCTGAGCATTTTGTCCCCACAGCTCACATGTCTTGCCAAAGCAGGTCATAGTGGTATATGTTAGAGTTTGAAAAATGGGACAATACATTTGGAAGGTAGTAAAATAATTTCTGTGGGTCTAAGCCTATTCAAATCACATTTACTAGAATAAACATATGAAAACTCTTTAGAGAATAAACAAAATCCCAAATCAATGTATGCCGTGGGAATGGGCATGGCCATGTCAAGAACCTCAATGCCTCAGATCCATGGAAATGACAAAGCTTATCCTCTGTGCAGAAGAGAGGGTTGGCTATTATCTAAAACCAGTGCATGTGGGAACTATCAATCATAGCTCTTGCCTCCCTCATGTTTATACCCTGAGAGTGCTTCATTGCTGAGATGTACCACCAAAACCAGATAATCTCTCCCTCTTGTGTTGTATCCAATGAATGTGTTCAGTTTCTAGCTTACATAGATGGTTCTCTCCATCTGAGTTACCTGATTACAGCTCTCTGGACAAGTGTTTGTCATTTCTTCAGTTTCTGTCATTCCTTTATTTCCAGGTCATGCAAATCAGGTTTTTAAGACTCAGCTATGCTGGATGCTACAAGACAGACCATTAGATTTGCAATGGTTACTTGTTAGGAAAGAAAGGAAAAAAAATTATTGGCCTACCAAACAAAAAAGACAAGAAAGGATCACTGTTTATTTTTGTAACACGGTAAAGATCTGAAAGACTTTTTTGACAAAATAGAAAAACTACCCAGAATTTCCAAAGGTAAAACTACCATTTTACATTGTTCCTTTCATATGAGTGAATATCAGGGTTCGAAAGTCTGGGGAACTGACTAGCTCAAGATGGATTCCATGGAGATAAGTCACAGAAAACTAGAGTTCCTTAAAAAGACAACACATTTAAAATGGTCTTACAAATATGCCAAAACAATTCTCAACTCCACATGGAAAAAAAAAACAATAATTAAAACAATTCTGTATAATAAAAGATCTTCTGGAGGTATCTCTATCCCTGATCTCAAGCTGTACTGTAGAGCAACAGTAATAAAAACTGCAAGGTACTGGCATATAAACAGACTGGTGGATCAATGGAATCTAGTCAAAGACCAAGAAACAAGCTCACACACCTACAGACACCTGATTTTTGACAAAAAAAAAAAAAAAGCATACAATGGAAGAAAGGTAGCACCTTCAAAAATGGAGCTGGACATATACCTGAAGGATGTTGCACTATACAGCAAGGACATTTGCTCAGCCAGCAAAATGTCAGATATAATCTGATCCAAGGCCTATAGGATAGCTGTCTAATTTCCTTTGACAAGGTCAACAGGCACCCCAGGCTCAACCTTCCAGCAGCAGGCTGAAACCCTTATCTCAGAAAGAGCCTCAAGTCCCAGTGCCTGGAGGCCTAATCCAGTCACCAGCACAGCCAATCAAAAGAAGGGCATGATAGAGGGGTGGGGCCAACTCTACAAAAACTTGGGATTTAAAGCCTGAGTGAGATGTTGCTGGAACAGACCCTGGGACCACAGCAGCCACTGAAGAGTTGAGTCTGTGGAGTGGACTGAAGCAGCATAAGTCACCACAGGTAAGGCCATGGAAAGGCAGAATGGGAAGTAACTCTGAAGGGGAGACTTGAGTAACTCCATGGAGAATCAGGCAGATCCCCAAGAAGGAGAAAATATTCTAATGATCAGCAGCAATTCTGTCTGAGGTGGAGGGGAGAGAGTGGAAAAGGCATTGAAGAATCCAAGCCTATGTACCCCAGGTATAGGTTTCTATAGGTACCCAGTAAGAGCAAGTATGGATCTGTCCACAGAGAATGACAAAAGGTATCATGCACACCAGTAACCATCATTGTCTCCTCCTGGGCAATAGAGAAGATTTCTTGCATATCATCCCTGGGTAAATCTAGTTAGTTTGACTGATCCAGATGTAGAAGGAAGCATTTCCTTTTCCAGGTCCTAGTTGGACTGTTGTTTTGGAGGCCCAGAAAGTCCTGAACCTCAAATTCCATTAGAGGCTTGCTATTGTACTCCATCCCCACGTGTGAGCCCTAGCTTCCTATGGCTTTACCATGTGACACCATTTCTCACTGAGGTAGTACATGGAGAGTTTAGTTGTATGGTCCCAATTGTAGTACAGAAAGAATAGTACCTGTAGTTTTCCCAACATCCTTTATAGGAGACATTTCATAAAGTTTTCATTCAAGAAGCCATGGCAGCTCAGGTTCCAAGTGAGTTCCCCGGTTATGGAAACAGAGACTGTCTCTGACATAAACTATTGGTCTGCTCTTTGATCACCTCTCCTTCAGAGGGGTGCAGCCTTATCAGGCCACAGAGGAAGACAATGCAGCCACTCCTGATGAGGTCTGATAGACTAGGATCAGATGGAAGGGGAGGAGGACCTCCCTTATTAGTGGACTAGGGGAGGGGCATGGGTGGAGAAGAGGGAGGGAAGGTGGAATTAGAAGGTGAAGAGGGAGGGAGCTACAGGTGGGATACAAAGTGAATAAACTGTAATTAATAAAAAAAAACTCAGAAAAAAAATTTAAAAAAGAAGGGAGGGTTCAAGACAAGCCTTCTTCTTGATATATATTAGAAAAAAAATATGATGCCATGTGCCCTCCACAATTGGTCTCACATTAAAAACTTGGATCTGATACCACATAATAGAAGTTTCACTTGGTAGAAATCATGAGTCATTGAATCCTATGCTTTTTCCTTCTGGTCTTCTGTATTTAGTGAGATCTTTCTCAAATAATAAGATACCATACACCTGAATTCATTGCTAGAATTATGGGCATGTGCTCCTCACTTTGCATTGGATATAATAACTACCAGTGGTTAATTTATTTCAAACATATCCTTAACCTTTTTCTACAAGCTCTCAAAAATTATTTGGAAGAAAGTTCAAAGAATTTTATTGACCATGGGTGGTTTAATTACTTGGAAAAGAGAAAGGAGACATTTTAGAAATACTGGTGTAGTCATTTCTTCATCTCTCTGTCTTCTGCAGGTTCTTGAGACATGACTCCTGCTGTCTTTGTGGTGATTCTGTGCTTTGGACTGGCCTTAGGTGCTTCAGTACATGATCCTAATTTGGATGCTCAATGGGAAGAATGGAAGGAGAAATATAAAAAAAATTACAGCCCGGTTGGTAAATGGGAAACTATCCAGATGAAACCCAGAATGAATTGCTATTGGGTATTGCAAGGGCCTTGGCACATTAGAGGTCATAGAATGCCACCCTTAATTGAGAGATTATCTAATCACAGTCATTATGAGCACATGTTGGCACAATTTCCCTTTTCCTCAGTATATACAGAATGTGTGGCTTAGCACCCTCTCATTGGCCTCCTCTCAGCTGTAGCAGCAAGTCCATATGCTCAGCTTCTTCCAGAGTTTAGTAAGAAAGAGATGTCAGATCTTGAGGAAGCACTATTCTTAGTTGTCTGAGAAAGCGCCAGATTGCTTTCCAGAGTGGTTGTACAAGTTTACATTCCCACCAGCAGTGGAGGAGGGTCCCCCTTTCTCCACAACCTCTCCAGCATGTGTTGTCTCTTGAGTTTTTGATCTTAGACATTCTGATGGGTGCAAGGTGAAATCTTAGGGTCGTTTTGATTTGCATTTCCCAGATGGCTAATGAGGTTGAGCATTTCTTTAAATGTTTCTCTGCCATTCGATATTCCTCTGCAGAGAATTCTCTGTTTAGCTCTGTACCCCATTTTTTAATTGGATTACTTGATTTTTTGTTGTTTAACTTCTTTAGTTCTTCATATATACTGGATATTAGCCCTCTGTCAGATATAGGGTTGGTGAAGATCCTTTCCCAATGCAGAGGGTGGAGGAAAGGAGGGATTGGGATGGGAGAAGGAAGAGAACCACAGGGGGGATACAAAGTGAATAAAGTGTAATTAATAAAGAAAGAAATAAAATAAAATAGTTATACAAATCAAAACCTTATTAGTAAATACTTAAAAACAAATTCATTTTAAACAAAAAGAAAGAAAGAAAGAAGAAAGAAAGAAAGAAAGAAAGAAAGAAAGAAAGAAAGAAAGAAAGAAAGAAAGAAAGAAATGTCACCAGTTATGCTCACTTCCAGGAGGTAGAAGCAGTGAGAAGAGCAATATGGGAAGAAAATATGAGAATTGTCAAACTGCACAATGGGGAGAATGGTCTGGGAAAAAATGGCTTCACCATGGAACTGAACTCCTTTGGTGACCTGGTGAGTGTGATATGAATTGTTTCACACTGTGTTCTCCTCATTTCTTTACATGGAGCCGTGTATGTGTGTGTGTGTGTTTTAATTTTGTTTTGATTAATGCTATTTTCCTTGAAGACTGGTGGAGAATTCAGAAACCCAATGGCTGATATTCCAGTTCCAGCTGCCCTGACAGTGGAAAGAAAAGACAAAAAAATAGTTGATGGTCTACCCAAATTTAAGAACTGGATAAATGAAGGCTATGTGACTCCTGTAAGAAACCAGGTAAGACAATGGCATGTGCCTCTTTTTTTTTTTTTTAAATAACCCTGAAGGTAAAATACTTGATGTGTCTGTATGTATGCTGAGTGTGCAAAGATGTGCAGTTCTATTTTTCTCCTATGAAAGCTTAATACATTTATACAATGGACATTTATCTTAGAAATCCAACATGCACACATCTTTTTAACCATTGTCCTGTACCATATCTGTCTCCAGAATTTCTTTCTTCTTTCTTTTTTTCATTAATAACACATAAAACCAGTAAGTCCAGCTCAAATAGTTGGGGTGGTTTTGTCACTAAGCGAGGCAAGAGCAAGCTGCCAGCAGTCATGTCCTCTAGGAGAGTACCCTTCTTTCCTAGGCATCTGTCAACTTTCAGAGCACCATTTTCTAAATTATTAGGCTATGTTGTTGCTGGGGTTGATATTTGCTTGTGTATGACAATGTTTTCTTCCCTGAGCAGGGTACATGCGGCTCTTGTTGGGCTTTTGCTGCAACTGGTGCCATAGAAGGACAGATGTTCTGGAAAACTGGCAAACTCACCCCTCTGAGTGTGCAGAACCTAGTGGACTGTTCTGAGAAGCAAGGAAATAAAGGTTGTGCTCAGGGCAGTGCATTCCGTGCCTTCATGTATGTTAATGAAACTAAAGGTCTCCAGGATGAGATTTCCTATCCATATGAAGGAAAAGTAAGTGGACCTCCTATATTGTCATGATATCTCACCCTTTAACAAAGATACACTTGCAAAAGTAATCCATTGTCTTCTGAACTCCCATTGGAAGGTAGATTCTCTACACATTATAATTGCTCTCATTACAATATCTGCCACATCTTAAACAGCTACTGGCGTGGTAGTTTCCATGTAGCTGTCCCTGATTTCATGCACACGGAAAATATCCATATCTTTCCACATTTAATAAACATTTCCCTCTGTGAAAATTTCTTATGGACAAGAAAACCTATGAGGTGTCTTTGAAGACCTGAGAGCTGATTCTCTGTTCCAAATCTTCCAGTTTATTTCACTTCCTGGGATGATTTATAACCATCCATACTTGGCATGTTCAGCAGCAAAGTGCAGAGTGGTTGGTTCTCATTCATCCTTCCTAGAAAGTAGATGTAAGTAACTGAGTCTCTTATCTCTTTACTGTTTACAGCAAGGAACCTGCAGGTACAATAGTTCGAATTCTAGAGCGTATGTCACAGACTTTAGGCTCCTCCCACAGAATGAAATTTACTTACTGGTTGCTGTAGCATCAATAGGGCCCGTCGCTGCAGCAGTTGATGCTTCCCAGGACTCTTTCAGGTTCTACCGTGGAGGTAAGCATATTCTCTTTTATATATGAGAAAAGGAGCTTGTGACATCCCATGCCATGCCATGCCATGCCATGCCATGCCATGCTATGCCATGTTCATGAAACGCTATTTATCTATAAGATTGTATATGAGATTGGGTTTCTGGATTTTCATCCCCACCCAACGATACTGAGTCCTTCTTTCAAGTGATATGACCCTCTTATGAAAGTACGTACATCATATTTTATAAAATGTATGTTTAGCTTATTTTTAAACTATCCTTAATTTTTGGATGTTTTAGATTTTTATGTGGACTGTATATCCAAAATCAAATTATGAAATGATCCTCTTGAATTAATAAATTCACTGAGTTTTACTTGGGATGAGAGTCTAGTGAAAAATCAAAAGTTCCAATTAGTCATCTTATATGCATCTAGGCAAGTGTTTATCAACAAATCTATGCACATTTTGGTTTCTTCAGTTTTCTGTGACTACCAACATACACACACATGTGTGTGTATGTGTGTGTATGTTGGTATTATCAGTCAACTCTTAATCTGGTTGTAGTTTACATCATTTCAGGAAGCTTTGAAAATGCCTCCCAAGGGGGCTGGAGAAATGGCTCAGCGGTTAAAGAGCACTGTCTGCTCTTCCAGAGGTCCTGAGTTCAACTCCCAGAAACAACATGGTGGCTCACAACCAATAATAATGTGATCTGATGACCTCTTCTGGCATGTGGGGGTACATGCAGATAGAACACTATATTCATAAAATAAAAAAAAAATAAAATCTTTAAAAAACAACAAGAAAGAAAATGCCTCCCATCATTGGGAGCAGTGCTCACTCTCAGGTATCACGGGCATCTCACATCAGATTCTCTTTTATTTCTCAGGTATTTATTATGAGCCAAAATGCAGTCAGTATTCTGTGAATCATGCAGTTTTGGTAGTTGGTTATGGATATGAAGGAAATGAGACAGATGGCAAGGATTACTGGCTGATCAAGAACAGGTATAAACTGCCAAAATTTTTATATTTGATATTCCAGGGACTGGAAAGATGATTCAGTATTTAAGAGAACTAGGTGGCCTTCCAGAGGATGAACAAAGAGATTGTTTCTTACAGTCAATATTTGAGTATACAGACTAGAAAACTTTGTCCCACTTACGTTGAACAAAGTCTGTTCTTGTTTTCCTCTGTACATGTATGAGGTGTACATGCATATATGTCTATGAACAACTATGTGTATGATTACATATGTATAGAGTTTGATGTTAACATCGGATGTCTCTCAATAATTATCCAACTTCTCTATTTGAGGCAGTGCTTCTCATTGATCTAGGAGTTCACAGTCTAGACTAGCTAGCTATCTTCCGCCAGGTATGTCTGTTTCCATGTCTAGAAAACTTGTGCTATAGGGACACTGCAGTGGTAGTCTGGCTTTCAAAAGGCTCTTTACATTGATTTCCAGTCCTTAACCTCTAAGCTCCCCTACAGCTTACAAAACATACTCACAATGTGTTATCATAACAACCTCCCCATTCCGTCACTGGTTTCTTGGTGTCAGTGTTACTTTGTGCCATTGCTTTTCTAAAATCTTACACACTTGTTAGGACTGAACTACTCTTTCTCCACTGTGGTCTTCACAGTCCTGTGTGATGTGCCTCTTGATACTCAGGAGTAGAACCTCATATTTTTCTGCTTCTTTTGTTAAGTTGTCCTCTTGCCAGTTATAGCAATAAAGCCACCATGCGTTGATCTTTCTACTAAGTGAAATATATGTTTCCTTTCAGCTGGGGTGAAAATTGGGGCATGAGAGGCTACATGAAGATTGCCAGAGATCGTAACAACCACTGTGGAATTGCTTCACAAGCTTCCTTTGTTGATATATTCTGAACTGCCTGGTAGCCACAAGGCAGGACATGGTGAAGACAGCATTTAGTGGAGTGCATTCCAATTCATAGTGACCAGCCATTGCTGAGTGTATTCAACAGTTCAGCTGATGAAGTTCCACATTGTGGTGTGGATTCTGAAACTTGCTTGCTCTATTTCAACATTGCAATTACTGTAATTAATGCTCTGTATGGATGTGTCTTCATGATTACTACAGCAACTTGAGTTTCACTTTTAATTTTTGTGCGAATTGTGTCTTTTAGAAAGGTTAAATTCAAATATAATTTCTAGCTTCTTTCTGCTTTATGAAGTGATTTTTTTTTGGTTAAACATGTAATTTATCTTCAAGACAGTACTGAGTATAGTGGGCTTCTAGGAGAAAGAGTGACTCTTCTTTGATGGCCTTTATTCCATTTTATATAATATACATGTTATTTATATTATACTGTGCTCTAACTTAAGGGGTTTTGTGTACCAGCAACATTGGTCTGAAACACTTTATAAACATTTCTGGATTTGACCTTTTTTAACCAACATTAATTTACCAATTTTCTTTCTGTAATATTTATTCACTCCTCCCTTCCCTCCTCACCTCCCCGCCCCACCCTTTTTCTCTTCATCTTCCATACTCTTCCCCCTTTTCCTTAGGAAAGGGGAACTCCATTTCCCATCCACCCCAACTCATCAAGTTGCATCAGAACTGAGCCTGTCTTCTTCCTCTCAGGCCTCTAGTGGAAAGTGATAAAAAAGCTGGCAAATGATTCTGTGTCCAGTGCAGTCCCCACTTTCCCTTACTAGAGGACCCACATGAAGCTTAAGCTACCTATCTGCTACATCTTTATAGGGGATTAGGTCCAGTTCATGTATGATCTTTGGTTGGTGCTTCAGTCTCAGCAAGCCCTTCTCAGCCTTGGTTAGTTGGCTCTATTGGTCTTCTTGTGAAGTTCTATCACCTCCAGGTCATTTTCACTTTCCTGTCACTTTTCCACAAGACTCCCTGCACATTGCCCAATATTTAGCTGTGAGTCTCAGCATCTGTTTTCAATTCTCTGCTAAGTGTGGCAGCACTGTGTGCTGTTCTACTGGACGGTACTGAGCTGTGACTCACCCCTGTCCAGCACCTCAACTATGTACTATCCTCCATGTTTCTGTGTGAAAGACACCAAGGTGATCATTTCTGCAGTTATAGGACTGTAATTCAGATTGCGCTTCCACAATCTTCAGTGCCTCAACATACATGAATGGCAGGAGAGGCATTTCATTACAGTCCTTTGTAGGCACTGTCCTAGCCTATTATTGGTTAATGTTGTTAAGCCTTGAGCTTATTATTTGATGCACTGAACTTTTAGGCATGTATGCATGAAAAAATAATGTGTATGAATGTATGTGTATATGTGTGCATGTATGTATGTATTATGTATGCGTTTGTTTATGAATATATGCATGTATATATTATGAATGTACATATTTGCATATATTCACATACAACTTTACATACATGAGCTCAAACATCAAGTGTTCTTAACCTGTATCTCCAGTGAATATTGAAACACTGGGCTATGTGGATTTGACTCTAGCTTCTCAAAGCCTGTGTCTTTCATGGTTCTTTATTGGAATTAAACTTGATTAAAGGTGAGCAAAAAAAATCAACAAACTCAGAAAAATGGGACTTAACAATACACACTGAAGAAATCCAAAGAATGATTAGACCCTAATTCATAAGCCTATATGCAACAAAATTTGAAAATGTAAATGAAATGGACAATTTTCCTGATAGATTCTATTTACCAAACTTGACTCAAGATCAGGCAGATAAATGAAATAGTCCTATATCTTCTAAGGAAATAGAAGCTGTCATCCCATCAAAGAAAAAAAAAGAGGGAGGGAGGGGATGATTGGGAGGGAAAGAGGGAGAGGGCTACAGCTTGGATACAAGTGAAAGTATAAAATTATTTTAAAAATAAAAAAAAATTAATAAAAAAAAGCCCAGGACCAGACAGTTACAGCAGAGAATTCTACCAGACCTTCTAAGAAGAGCTAATACCAATATACTTTCAAACTATTCAACAAAGTAGAAACAGAAGGAACATAACCAATCTCATCCTATGAGGCCACAGTCACCTTTACACTTAAACAGCACAAAGACCCAACAACAAAAAAGAGAACTTCAGAGTGAGGAAACTTAAAAGCACAAAGATACATATGGTATATACTCACTTATAAGTGGGTGTTAGCCATGTAATATAGGATAAACATTCTAAATCTATAGTCCTAAAGGGCTAAATAACAAAAAGGACCCTAGGGAAGAACCTTCTGAAACCTTATTCAGAAGGGCAAACAGGACAGACATCAAAAATAGAAGAAGAGAGGGAACAGGACAGGAGCCTTCCACCAGGGAATTCTGAGAGACTCTACCCATCAGGATATAGAAGATGCTGAGACTCGTAGCCAAACTTTGGGCAGAGTACAAAAAACCTTATGGAAGAAGGGGAAGATAGAAAGACCTGGAGGGGACAGGAGCTCCACGAGGAGACCAATAGAACCAAAATACCTGGGCCGGGGGGAGGAGGGCTGCAGAGACTGATACTCCAACCAAGGACCATGCATGGAGAACACCTAGACCCCTGCTTAGATGATGCCCATAGGTTGCTCAGTCTCCAAGTGTGTTCCCTAGTAAGGGGTACAGGGCCTGTCTCTGACATGAACTCAGTGCTGGCTCTTTGATCACCTCTCTCTAGATGAGACAGCCTTGCCAGAGCACAGAGGAAGATGATACATTAGGCCTTGATGAGACCTGATAAGCTAGGGTCAGATAGAAGAGGAAGAGGACCTCCCTTATCAATAGACTAAGGAAGGACCATAAGGGGA
Organism: Meriones unguiculatus; assembly: GCF_030254825.1. Taxonomy (NCBI): domain Eukaryota; kingdom Metazoa; phylum Chordata; class Mammalia; order Rodentia; family Muridae; genus Meriones; species Meriones unguiculatus. The sequence continues at coordinate 129,959,392 of NC_083351.1, read as the reverse complement.
AAAGAGGGATGGAGAGTGGGGCTGGGAGGAGATGAGGGTTGGGGCTACAGCCGTTATACAATTTGAATAAATTGTAATAAATAACAAATAAATAAATAAATAAATTGAAAGGTGGGCAAAGATGGTTTCTAAATTGCTTTGCTTTTGAATTTCATTTAAATCTTTTATTTAACTGAGACACAATATTTGTCCTTTATGGAACTCAACTTTAATTAAGTTTACAAGTGGAATATGCACCGAAACAATCAATGGAACTGCTGGAATATACTAAATATACTAAAATTGTTAAAATATACTAAAATACTAGAATTGAAATATACTAAATATACTAGAATTCCTATGAGACTTCCTGCAGATATCTGGAAGTTTCTAGCTATTTGTGGTAGACTGTAGCAACACAGAAGGCCAGAATATTCTCCCTCAATTGGATTTATCAAACATTATCCACCTCATCTTTATCTTCTCTTCTACTTCCAAATTTTCAGTGAATACTCTTCTGCTCCTGATTTATTCTATGCTTCTATATGTCTGCTCTTTTTGTCTTCACTCTTTGAGAAAAGTGAATCTTCATAGTAGCTGAGATGGCATGCATAAAATTTGCAGAAGATCAAGCTAGCAAATGTTCCAGCGTAAATGGTAGAGACTCAAATGAAGTTCCACCACCATGTGAGGAATGATTGAACACTGAAGGTTGATGGGGCATGGAGGATCACATTTGTTCAGCAAAGTGAGCCATGAGAAGCTGCCCATATTCCACATGCATTAAGGGAACTCAGTGGGTAGTAGAAAATTAAAAAAAAAAAATAAGGATAACAGATGCAGTTTGGAGAAAAAGGACCTAGGGAGGTTAAGGGAGAATTAGAGTAGAAGGGGGAGTGAGTAAGTTTGATCAAAGCACATTACATGCATGAATACTGTTAAAGAAAATAGTTTTTTGAAATATAAAAAGAAACAATGAGACCAAAGTCTATTTTCTTAAAAAAATTGTAAATTTTTAGCCAAATTAAAGAGAATGGGGGAAGACCTAAATTAATAAAATTGGAAACAAAAAGAAGACATTACAGCAGATATCAACTAAATTCAGAACAATCTTGAGGATATGTTTAAAACTTCTCTATCAACAATGAAATACATGAAATTAATAAATACATATATAAATATCAATATGTATACAAAACATTAAAAATGTATAAATGATTAAACAGAGTCAGCGATGAGTTTGAAGCAGTAATAAATGTCTAACAACAATAAATCTACCCCACCACACAAAAACACCCAGGACCAGATGGACTCACTGTAGACTTCCACAAAAACTTTAAAGAACATTAATATTACTCAAGTAATTATTAAAAAACAAACATTTTTACTGTGTCTTCTTTAAAATATAATCAAAATATAATTACTTCATTTACCCTCATCTCTTTACTATCATGTCATATACCCACTCCCTCCCTCTTAAATTCAAGACCCTCATTCCTTAATCAGAAATTCAATTATGAAGCCAATATTATCCTGGTACCAAACTAGATCCATACTCAATAAAAATGACAGCATCAGCACCAAAATTTAGAGATCAAGCTTCTTAGCCACAAAAAATTTTAAAAGTTATCAACTGTCAAATGTAATTCAAGGACATATCACAAAGATTGCCACACCCACTCCAGCATCTGGTGTAGCATATCAATAGATAGCGCTACTCAGACGAAGAGATATGTGTCCTTCGGGATTATGCTCTCTGGAGGTCCCTGGCAGACACCCCCCCCCACCTGGAAAAGAGACGCATTCTGAGATTTCTACGCTCTTTTGGTTGCAGTTGTGGGGCTGGATTAATGAGTTTTTTGATCTTTCTTTATGATTCCTGAAACAGCACAACTAACTCTACAAAGAAATTTATCATTAGTAAATTATTAAAGGCTTTTATAAGAATAAAATGTAAAAAGAGTAAGCTTAAGAAAAGTAATAAATCAGATTTAGTATCACTAGGCATTATAAGAATAGTAAAAAAATAATAGGCTCCTTCTTAGGAAAAAATAGCATGAGAAGTACAGCTGGCTTGAGCTTGCCCCCCTTACTGTCTTGTTCCTAGGGAAGATCATAAATCTTTAGCAGGACATATGGGAGGATGGTTGACAAAGGTGTGTTTAGACTTTGGCAGGCATCTGACTTAGCTCCTGACTTTCCTCTTCATTGGTTAGCAATAATGAAACTGCATTTGAGGTTTCTTTCCCTTTATCTGCTTTGATCAAAAGTTTTTAGGCCAAGATTTTTTGTGGGCACTCCCCTATGTTAAATGTAAACTTTGTATTCTTGGTAAAAGTCTAAATGTTCTGGGAAGTATGCCAAATTTAAGGTGCCTTTTTGTAAAATCACTATAAAATTATCAGCTTGACTTCAGTAAAATTGCAGCAGATTCCAAACCCTCACTGGTCTCTGTCTGTCAATTCATCGCCAAAACCATGTATGTCTTCCTGTCCAAAGCCTTGTTCTCCCGCAGAAGCCGGGAGCCCGACTTTGCCGGTCCATGATTCATATATATATATATAATTTTTTAATATTAGTTACAGTTTGTTAACTTTGGATTCCTGCTGTATACCACTCCCTCTTTCCCTCCCAACCCCACCCTCCCTTACTTATTGCCTTCCTGTCCCTTTCCAAGTCCACTGATAGGGGAGAACCTCCTCCCCTTTCATCTGATACTGGTTTATCAGGTATCTTCAGGACAGATTGCAAAGTCCTCCTCTGTGGTCTAGCAGAGCTGCTCCTCTCTCGGGGGAGGTGGGGGTGGAGAGGTCAAAGAGCGTGCCATTGAGTTCATGTCAGAAATAGTCCCTTTTCCCCTTATTAGGATACCCACTTGTATACTGAGCTACCAAGGGCTACATCTGAGCAGAGGTTCTAGGTTACATCCATACATGGTCCTTGTTTGGAGAAACAGTCTCATAAAAGACCCCTGTGCCTAGATATATTTGGTCCTTGTGGAGCCCCTGTCCTCTCCAAGTCATATAAACTCCCCTCCATTTTTTACGATTCCCTGCACTCTGCCGAAGGTTTAATTATGAGTCTTAATATCTGCTTTGAGACACTGCTAGGTAAAGTCTTTCAGAGGTGCTCTGTGGTAGGCTCCTGTCCTGTTACTTGTTTGCTCCTACATCTAATGTCCATCCCATTTGTCTTTCTAAGTGAGGATTGATCATCGTACCCTGGGTCCTCTTTCTTGTTTATCTTCTTTAGGTGTATAGATTTCAGTATGTTTATACTATCTTATAGATCTATATAAGTGAGTATATACCATGTGTGTCTTTCTGCTTTTGGGATACCTCACTCAGAATGATCATTTCTAGGTCATTTACCTGCAAATTTCATTATTTCCTCATTTTTAATTGCTGAGTAGTTTCCATTGTGTAAAGTACTGCAATTTCTGTATCCATTCCTCAACTGAGGGACATCTGGGTTGTTTCCAGGTTCTGGCTATTACAAATAAAGCTGCTACAAACATGGTTGAGCAAATGTCCTTGTTGTGTACTTGAGAGTATTTTGGATATATGCCCAGGAGTGGTATAGCTGGATCTTGAGGAAGCTCTATTCCTAATTGTCTGAGAAAGCACCAGATTAATTTCCAAAGTGGTTGTACAAGTTCACATTCCCACCAGCAATGGAGAAGGGTACCCCTTTCTCCACAATCTTTCCAGCATGTACTGTCACTTGAGTTTTTTATCTTAGCCATTCTGCCTAGGAGTGGTATAGCTGGATCTTGAGGAAGTACTATTCCTAATTGTCTGAGAAAGTGCCAGATTGATATCCAAAGTGGTTGTTCAAGTTTGCATTCTCCTTTCTCCACAATCTCTCCAGCATGTGTTGTCACTAGAGTTTTTGATCTTAGCCATTCTGGTGGGTGTCAGGTGAAATCTCAGGGTCGTTTTGATTTGCATCTCTCTGATGGCTAAGGATGTTGAGCATTTCTTTAAGTGTTTCTCTGCCATTCTGTATTCCTCTACTGAGAATTCTCTGTTTAGCTTTGTACCACATTTTTTTAAATTGGATTGCTTGATTTGCTGCTTTTTAACTTCTTTAGTTCTTTATTTCTAGGTCATTTACCTGCAAATTTCATTATTTCCTCATTTTTAATCATTATATATTCTGGATATCAGAATATATAAAGATATAGGGTTGGTGAAGATCCTTTCCCAGTCTGTAGGCTGTCATTTGTTCTGATGACTATGTCCTTTGCTTTACAGAAATTTTTCAGTTTCATGATATCCCATTTATCAATTTTTGCTCTTAGATCCTGTGCTGTTGGTGTTCAGGAAGTTGTCTCCTGTGCCAATGAGTTCCAATGTCTTACCCACTTTTTCTTCTAACTGATTTAGTGTATCTGGTTTTATGTTGATATATTTGATCCATTTGGACTTTAGTTTTGTCCAGGGTGATAAATATGAATCTATTTTCATTTTTCTGCATGTAGACATCCAGTTGGACCAGCACCATTTGTTGATGATGCTATCTTTTTTCCACTGAATGGCTTTGGCTTCTTTGTCAAAAATCAAATATCCATAGGTATGTGGGTTTAAATTTGGGTCTTTTATTCAGTTCCATTGATCCGCTCTTCTATTTCTATGCCAATACCATGCCGTTTTTATTACTATTGCTCTGTAGTACAGCTTGAGATCAGGGATGGAGATGCCTCCAGACGATCTGTTGTTGTACAGGATCGTTTTGGAAATTCTGGGTTTTTTGTTTCTCCATATGAAGTTGATAATTTTTCTCTCAAGATTATGAAGAATTGTGTTGGTATTTTGATGGGAATTGCATTGAATCTGTAGACTGCTTTTGGCAGAATAGCCATTTTCACTATGTTAATCCTACCAATCCATGAGCACCGGAGATCTTTCCATCTTCTGATATCTTCTTTTAATTCTTTCTTCAGAGACTTGAAGTTTTTCTCATACAGGTCTTTCACTTGCTTGGTTAGAGTCACTCCAAGGTACTTTATGTTATTGGTGGGTATTGTGAAGGGTGTTGTTTCCCTCATTTCTTTCTCAGCCCTTTTGTCTTTGGTATACAGAAGGGCTTCTGATTTTTTTTGTTTGTTTGTTTTTTGAGTTAATTTTGTAACCAGCCACTCACCTGATAAACACTTTCAGCAAAGTGTTTATCAGCTGGAGGAGTTCTCTGGTTGAATTTTTGGTTTCGCTCATGTATAGTATCATATCATCTGTGAATAGTGAAACTTTGACCTCTTCCATTCCAATTTGTATTCCCTTGATCTCCTTTAGTTGTCTTATTGCTCTAGCTAGGACTTCAAGTACTATGTTGAAGAGATATGGGGATAGTGGGTAGCCTTGTCTTGTCCCTGATTTCAATGGGATTGGTTTGAGTTTCTCTCCATTGAGTTTGATGTTGGCTTATAGGCTTGCTGTATATTGCCTTTACTATGTTTAGATACATGCCTTGTATCTCTGATCTCGCCAAGGCTTTAAACATGAATGGGTGTTGGATGTTGTCAAATGCTTATTCGGCATCTAAGGATATGATCATATTGGTTTTTCTCCTTCAGTTTGTTTATATGGTGGATTACATTGATGCATTTCTGTATATTGAACCACCCTTGCATGCATCCCAGAGATTCTTAAGTTAAATCATCATATGGAAATCAACAAATGTTACTGTTACTTAGGATTTATATCACTGTGATGAAACACAATGACCAAAAAGCAAGTTGGGGATGAAAAGGTTTATTTGGCTTACACTTCCAGATCACAGTCTATCACTAGAGGAAGTCAGGACAGGAACTGAGACAGGGCTGAAACCTGAAAGCAGAAGCTGAGTCCATGAAAGTGTGCTGCTTACTGGCTTGCTTCCTTTGGCTTATTCGGTTTGCTTTCTTATAGAACTCAGGACTACCAGCCCAGCAATGACACCACCCACATTGATCACAATTGAGAAAATGAGTTACAGCTGGACATCATGGAGGCATTTTCTCAACTGAGGATCCTGCCTCTTGATGATTCGAATTTGTGTCAAGTTGACACACAAAAACAACAAGTACAGTTAGCAGTCATGTAAATTAACTCAAAATAGAAATCACAAGACCTCTTTTTACAAAAAGTAATGTAATTTTATGATAAAGTAATGGAGGGTGCACACATAAACACAATAAAGACTGTCTATCATATATATCACGCATTTAGTCAACATTATAAATGAAGCAAAATGCATCTCACTAAGATCAGAAGCAAGACAAGGGTGGATACTGTCTCCAGTCCTACTCAATATAGTGGTTAAAATACAATGTAGATCAATAATATGAGAAGCAAAAAAGAATACAAGGTATGTGCCTTCATGTTGTATTATTGCAACATTCAGTGCTTGTTATTGATGAGGTTCATTGGTCTTATAGCTAAGTAGAATTGTTAGTCGCCGTCCATATTTTGAAATTTTCGTGGAAACTTCTGGTACCATGAACGCTACTCCTCAAGGAAGGGGCATTCAGGTCAGTTCTAGGAAATGGTTCATTGGGCCTAGGTATCTTCAGTAATAATGATTTTCCTTGGTGGTAATCAATGGTTCTCTAATTAGACAGAAGACCTGCTCAACTAGAGAGGTGCTGTGTCTGGTATTGGAAACAAAGGTAACTACTTAGTATTCGTGCAGAAGGAGAAGAAGAATCTACAAGCAATAATTTACTAAGTCAGCAAATCCCTGACAACAATATATAAACATATGTTCTTATACTCAAAGAAGCATAGGTGTCACCCCTCATCCAGAAAATTTCTCTTTACAACAGATAGAGACCACTCATAAAGCCACATCCATTGAAAATGGCATAGTGCCATAGAGCCTAGTGCCAGTGGATACATCTATAAAATACTAACACAGCTAAGATTGGGGAAACATTGTGGGGAAGAGCAGAAAGCTTATAAAAGCCAGTGGATCTAGGGCTTTGCTATGAGACAGTGTCTCCTAGTAATATCACAAACTATACCCAAGAAGGCTCACAAATACAACTAGCCAAACATAAGGTGAACAAGAATGACACTAACCAACATGCCAAACTACATGAAGAATAGCCCACAAGGCCTCAAACCTATACAAAGAACTATAGGCAACTGGGTAAAGCTGAGAGTGGGAGAGGTGGTCCTCCCTGATGAACAACACATTAACTGGTTGTCCAATGCCAAAATATCAACTCAGAAAACAGAAATATAAGTAACATTGTTTGGAATCAATTGGTTGCATTTAGAATATATATGTATAGACAAATACATACATGCATGTATTAACAGTTAATGGAAAATGAGGCCATGAATTTGAAAAGGAGTGGACCAGGATAAATGGGAGGGTTTGGAAGGAGGCAAGGGAACAGAAAAATGATGTAATTAGATGACAGTCTCAAAATTAACCAAAAAAGGATACAAATAGGAAAAGAAGATAAAGTAACACTGTTAATTCAAAATATTATTCTATACATAATAAATTCAAAAGATTCCACAAAATATTCTTGGATAAGGACATTTAGCAAAGTGACAAAATATGAAATTAGCACACAGATCTTAAGCCTTCTCAGGGAGCAGTAGCAAATATACTAAAAATGAAATCAAATAAATAGCCCTTTTCATAGTGGCCACAAAATAAACAGAACTTAGGAAGATGTCTAAGTAAATGAAGAACATCTACAGTGAAAGCTTTAAGATAGCAGAAAGCAATGAAGGAAGGCACTTGAAGATGGGAAGGCTTTCGGTGATTGTGGACTGGAAGAATTTATGTGAATATGGCTATCCTAACAGAAGCACTCTACAGTTTCAGTAGATAACAATACAGATACAATAACAGTAAAAATTCTACCTTTATTTTTCACAGACATGGAAAATCACAACCCAAATATGCCTACCACTGCACAAAGACCAAGATAAGCAAAGCCTATGGACCAAAAGAATACTGTGTCAGTATCACCTTACCTGATTTCAAATTACAGTACAGAGTCATAGCAAAAAAAAGAAAAAAAAAAGCATGGCATTAGATACATAACAGATACATAGAACAATACATTAGATACATAACAGATACAATACATTAGATACATAACAGATACATAGAACAATGGATTAGACTAGATGACCAGATGTAAATTCACACAGCAACAGCTAACTGACTATTTGCAATGTCAAAATATACATTGGAGAAAAGACAGCATCATCAACAAGTCATAATTTAAAAAAAAACTTTACTTGCAGAAAAATAAATCTTCACCCTCATATTTCACTCTGGGAAAAATCAGATATAAATGTATCAAAAATCTCAACTTAACACCTGATCATTTGAAACTTCCAGAAGAAGAAGTAGAGGTGTGACCTTCAACCTACTGGCACAGGGGAAACTTTTCTGGGTAGGACAGTATAGCACAGGAAATAAGATTAACAATTTATAAACTGAACTTCATTAAATTATAGTTTCCATGCAACAACAGAAAAGCGTCAGATGAGTGAAGAAGTACCTACACAGTGAGAGGAGATATTGCTGCATCTACATCCTATAGAGAGTTAGTATCTTGAATATGCACATAACTGAAAAATAATAAACAAGGAAACAGCCCTGTTAGAAATATTGACTTTAAAACTGGATAGAAAGTTCTTAAAAGAAGAATAAGAAATAGCTGGTAGCACTATTGCTAATTTTCTGAGGAAGCATCAGAATGATTTCCAAAGTGGTTGTACAAGGTCACATTCCCACCAGCAATGGAGGAGGGTTCCCCTTGTTTCACATCATTACCAACAAGCATCATCCCTTAAGGTTTTTTTTATTATTAATTACAGTTTATTCACTTTGTATCCCAGCTGTAGACCACTCCCTCATTCCCTCCCAAGTCTGCCCTTCCTAACTCATCTCCTCCAATGCCCCTCTCCAAGTACACTGATAGAGAAGGTTCTCTTCCCCTTCCCTCTGAGCATAGCCTATCAGGTCTCATCGAGACTGACTGCATTGTCTTCCTCTGTGGCCTGGTAAAGCTGCTCCCCCACCCCAAAGAGGAGGTGATCAAAAAGCCAGCCAATGTGTAAATGTCAGAGCCAGTCTCTGTTCCCCTTACTAGGGAACGTGGATACTGAGCTGCCATGGGCTACATCTGTGCAGGAGGTCTAGGTTATCTCCATGCATGCTCCTGGGTTGGAGTCCCCTGGGCCCAGATATATGGGTTCTATTGCTCTACTAGTGGAGCTCCAGCCCCCTCCACGTCTTTTTATCTCCCCCTTCTTTATCAAGTTTCCTTGCACTCTGCCCAAAGTTTGCTTATGAGTCTCAGCATCTTCTTTGATACCCTGCTGAGTCTTTCAGAGGCCCTCTGTGGTATGCTCTTGTCCTGTTCCCTGTTTTCTCCCTCGTCCCAATTTCTGTCCCATTTGCCTTTCTGAGTGAGGATTGGTCACCTTATCCAGGGTCCTCCTTCTTGCTTAGCTTCTTTAGGTGTACATATTTTAATATGTTTATCCTATATTATCTGTCTAATATCCACTTATAAGTAAGTACATACCATGTGTTTCTTTCTGCTTCTGGAATGCCTCACTCAGGATGATCTTTTCTAGTTCCCACCATTTGCCTGCAAATTTCATGATTTTCTTGTTTTTAATTGCTGAGTGATAGTCCATTGTCTAAATGTACCACAATTTCTGTATCCATTCCTCCGTTGAGGGCTATTATGAATAAAGCTGTTATGAACATGAACATGGTTGAGCAAATGCCCTTGTGTAATTGAGCATAGTTTATATATATGCCAGAAGAAGTGTAGCTGGATCTCGAGGAAGCACTATTCTTTTTTTTTCCCTTTTTTTTAAATTTTTCATCAATTACACTTTATTCATTCTGCATCCCCCCATAAGCCCCTCCCTCCTCCCCTCCCGATCCCACCCTCCCTCTCCTTTCTGCATGCATGCCACTCCCCAAGTCCACTGATAGGGGAGGTTCTCCTCTCCTTTCTGAACTTAGTCTATCAGTTCACATCAAAAGTGGCTGCATTGTCCTCTACTATGGCCTGGTAAGGCTGCTCCCCCCCAGGGGGAGGTGATCAAAGAGCAGGCCAATCAGATTATGTCAGAGGCAGTCCCTCTTCACATTACTATGTAACCCAAATAGACTCTGAACTGCCCTGGGCTACAACTGTGCAGGGGTTCTGGGTTATCTCTATGAATAGTCCTTGATTGGAGTATGAGTCTCTGGGAAGTTCCCTGTGTTCAAATTTTCTTGTTCTGTTGCTCTCCTTGTGGAGACCCTGTCCTCTCCAGCTGGCTGGCCGCAAAAACTTCCTGTGCCTGGAGCACAGCTGAGTGATGGCAGCTCAGTCTCTGCCAGCTGTCTGGTGCGCAGAAACTGCCTGGGTCTGCCTTTGCGGCCTTTGGGAGCCTGGGTGCCTCCCTAAGCTGGGTAATTTTCCGGGGACCTTTTCAGGCTGGGGGTGTCGGCTGAGTGCTCTGAGATCAGACCAGCCATTTCCCTCCCTGTGTGTTTGCACCGGACAGTGAAACTCATTCGCTGGTGCCCTGGTGCCCACAGTTCTATCTCAGGCAGCGAATCAGGCACACAGGCAGGCAGGGCTCTGTGCCGGAGCCTGGGTCCCCGACTCTGGCTCCAGGCTGGCTCGGATTGGGTGATTTAAGTCAGTACAGTTTCCTTCCTTCCCTGTGGATTCTCTGGAGAAAGGGACTCCCAGTCTCTTTTTTGCCCTGGTGCACACTGCTCAGTCTCAGCCAGCTGGCTGTCTGCAGAAACTGCCTGTGTCTGGAGCACAGCTGAGTGAAGGGGGCTCAGTCTCTGCCAGCTCTCTGGCATGTAGAAACTGCCTGTGTCTGCCTTTCCGGCCTTTGGGAGCCTGGACATCTGACTAAACTGGGTAATTTTCCAGAGACCTTTTTGGGTTGGGGGTGTTGGCTGAGTGCTCTGAGATCAGACCAGCCATTTCCCTCCCTGTGTGTTTGTACCGGACAGTGAAACTCATATGCTGGTGCCCTGGTGCCCACAATTCTATCTCAGGCAGCGAATCAGGCGCGCAGGCAGGCAGGGCTCTGTGCTGGAGCCTGGGTCCCCGGCTCTGGCTCCGGGCTGGCTCCTGGGGTGCCCGTGGAACCCGAGTCTTTTCCAGGGGATGTCTGGGTGACCTAAGGCCGGTCCCAATCGTTTCCTGTACCCTGGGGTTATCTCTTGACTGAAAATTCCAGTCTCTGATAGTGTGGTGCCCACGGTTCAGTCTGGGACAGTGACCAGAGACACTGGCTTGTGGCTCTGGGCTGGGGCTGAAGCTGGTGGCCGACATCCAAGCGTCTGGCGGAACCGGGATCTCTTTGGCGGTTTAGCCGGGTGAGTTAAAAGCTGATTGAATCCCCCACCGTGGGGTATCCTCTCACCTGGGAAACACAATCACTGTGTTTTATGGCCGCAAGTTCTGATTACTGGTCACTGTGCTGATCCTGCTGCTGCTGCTCAGAATGAAAGTCCTCCCGGCACCGCCATCTTGCCCCTTCCCCAGAAGCACTATTCTTAATTGTCTCAGAAAGCACCAAAATGGTTGTACAAATAATCCTGGTCTAACTGGATGTCTACATGTAGAAAAATGCAAATAGATCCATATTTATCACTTTGTATAAAACTAAAGCCCAATTGGATCAAACATCTCAATATAAAACCAGACACACTAAATCTGTTAGAAAAAAATAAAATGAGGAAGAACCTTGAATTCATTGGCACAGGAGATAACTTCTGTTCAGGAAGTTGTCTCCTATGCCAACGAGTTTAAGGCTCTTCCCCACTTTTTCTTCTAATAGATTTAGTGTGTCTGATTTTATGTTGATGTCTTTGATCCACTTGGACTTTAACTTTGTGAAGTGTGATAAATATGGATCTATTTGCATTTTTCTACATGTAGACATCCAGTTAGACCAGCACCATTTATTGAAGATGCTGTCATTTTTCCATATATCCAGTTATACCACTTCTAGGCATGTTCCCAAAAGAAGCCCCACCATTCAATAAGGCTATTTGCTCAACCTTCTTCATATTAGCTCTATTTGTAATAGCTAGAATCTGGAAACAACCTAGATATCCCTCAACAGAGGAATCGATACAGAAACGATGGTACATTTACACAGTGGAATATTACTCAGCAATTAAAAAGAAGGAAATCATGAAATATGCAAGCAAATGGTGTGAAAGAGAAAAGATGATCCTGAGTGAGGTAACCCGGATGCAGAAAGACACATACAGTACAAACTCACTTATAAGTGGATATTAGACATATAACATAGGATAAAATACTAAAATCTGTATGCCTAAAGAAGTTAAGCAAGAAGGAGGACCCTGGGTAAGATGATCAATCCTCATTCAGAAAGGCAAATGCTATGGACACCAGAAGAGGGAAAAAAACAGGGAACAGGATAAGAGCATACCACAGAAAGCCTCTGAAAGACTCTACCCACCAGGATACTGAAGGAGAAACTGACATAGACAAATCTGGGCAGAGTGCCTGAATCCTTATGGAAGAAGATGGAGATAGAAAGACCTGTGGGATGATCTTTTCCAGTTCCCACCATTTAACTGCAAATGTCATGATTTCCTTGTTTTTTATTGCTGAGTAATATGCCATTGTGTAGATGTACCACAATTTCTGTATCCATTCCTCAGTTGAGGGGCATCTGGGTTGTTTCCAGCTTCTGGCTATTACAAATAAAGCAGCTACAAACATTGTTGAGCAAATGTCCTTGTATATTTGAGCATCTTTTGGATATATGCCTAGGAGTGGTATTGCTGTATCTTGAGGAAGCACTATTTCTAATTGTCTGAGAAAGCACCAGATTGATTTCCAGAGTGGTTGTACAAATTTACATTCCCACCAGCAGTGGAGGAGGGTGCAGGGTATCAAAGCAGATGCTGAGACTTATGGCCAACCTTTGGGCAGAGTGCAGGGAATCTTATGAAAGAAGGGGGAGATAGTATGACATGGAGAGAACAGGAGCTCCACAAGGAGAGCAACAGAACCAAAAAATCTGGGCACAGGGGTCTTTTCTGAGACTGATACTCCAACCAGGGACCATTCATGGAGATGACCTAGAACCCCTACACAGGTGTAGTCCATGGCAGTTCAGTCTTCAAGCGGGTTCCATAGTGATGGGAACAGGGACTGTCTCTAAAATGAACTGATTGGCTTGTTCTTTGATTACCTCCCCCAGAAGACGGAGCAGCCTTGCCAGGACACAGAGGAAGACAATGCAGCCACTCCTGTTGAGACCTGATAGACTAGGATCAGAAGGAAGGAGAGGAGGACCTCCTCTATCAGTGGACTGGGGGAGTTACATAGGTGGAGGAGGAAAAGAAAGGGTGGGATTGGGAGGGAAGGAGGGAGGGAGCTTCAGGGGTGATATAAAGTGAGTTAATTATAATTGGTAAAAATTAAAATTAAAAGAAAAAAAAAAGAAAGATCTGTAGGGTACAGGAACTCCACAAGGAGAACAACAAAGCCATAATACCTGTTCCCAGGTGGGCCTGCAGATACCAATGCTCCAACCAAAGACCACGCATGGTGAGGACCTAGCATCTCTGTTCAAAGGAATCCCATTGACTGCTCAATTTCCAAATGGGTTCACTACTAAGTGTATCAGTGGTTGTCACTGACATGAACTCAGTTGCCAGACTCTTTGATCACCTCCCCTTGGGGGATGAAGTCTTGCCAGGCCACAAAGAAAAATGATACAGCCAGCCTTGATGAAACCTGATAAGCTAGGGTCAGCTAGAAGAGGAATATGTCCCCCCCCCCATTAGGAGACTGGGGAAAGGGCACAGAGGGAGAAGAGGGAGGGTGGGTGGAACCGGAGGAGATGAGGGGAGGGGACAACAGAAGATATACAAAGTGAATAAATTGTAATAAATATATGTATAAACAAAATTAAATTTTAAAAAATGGTTGGTAAAGACTTAGTTTTAAATGCTTAACTACCTGGGAAATGAAGATTAAAACTATGTAAGCATTCTGTGTCATAACAGTCAGGATGGCAATGATCAGGAACACACATGGTAACAAATTCTGATGTGGATGTGGGGAAGGCAACCTGTACACACTGTTGCTGGTAAAGTCACACCTCCAGTCAGTGTTCTTACCTGGCTCCTCCAGATTTGGACAGTCAGTCTGGGGAGGTTTAATCTTTATTCCTGAGGGAAAAAGCTAAATTTCCAAAGAAGAATAGAAACCCAGACATCCAGCAGGTATTCAAAGAGTAATGTTATCCTTGACAACACAGATTCTCAAAAGAATTTAGAAAATACCCCAGGATATGATGTAGATAAGTATCTGTCCAGAGAACAATGCAGATACAGTGAACTGCGGGGGACAGACACAGCCAGTTGAAAATACGAAAATGCCTACAGGTGTAGAAAGTAAAAAAGCTGACATATAATGGTCATAAAACAAATCTCCCAATCTTTTGTTTTTATAACAGAAATATACTTGGATTCAATCACACCAGTCCTTTCTCTCCAGTCTGTGGCTGCCTTGGATATAAAGCTTTGTTACAAAATGCATATGGTCCTTTGCAAAAAGCTTTGCTTGTTGTATGGTGGAGCATCTTTTGGGTATATGTCCAGGAGTGGTATAACCAGGTCTTGAGGTAGAGCTGTTCCCATTTTTCTGAGAAAGCATCAGATTGATTTCCAAAGTAGTTTTACAAGTTTGCACTCCCACCAGCAATGGAGGAGTATTTCCCTTTCTCTAAACCTCACCAGTGTATGTTGTCACTTGAGTTTTTTATATTAGCAATTTTTGTAGGTGTAGATGGAACCTCAGGGTTATTTTGATTTTTATTTCTCTGATGAAAAATGACATTAAGCATTTCCTTGAGTACTTCTTTGATACTCTTCTGTTGAAAACTTTCTGTTTATTTCTGTACCCATTTTTATTTGGACCATGCATGGGGAGGACCTAGACCTTCTTCTCAGATGTAGCCAATAGGCAGTTCAGTCTCTATGTGGAATCACTAGTAAGGGGAGCAAGGGCTGTCTCCTAACGTGGACTCTGTTGCCTACTTTTTGATCACTTCCCCCTTTTGGGGCAGCCTTTACAAGCCACAGAGGAAGAGGACGCATGCAGTCCTGATGAGAATAAATAGTCTGGGTTCAGTTGGTAAGGAGAAGGGATCCCATTTCTGAGGACTAGGAGAGGGAAATGAGAAAAGAGGGAGGTAGGGTGGGACCAATATGAGATGAGGTAGAGGGCTGCCATTGGAATGTAAATTGAATAAATTAGAAAAAAAAATAAGTAAAAATAAAATGCTTTCCTGCCCCCTGGTGTATGTTCTTTGCCTTGCATTAAAACATGAAATGAGATACAGTGATGGGAGTAGGTACATTATCTTTGCACTCTATATAGAGTTCTCTGAAACAGTATGTTCACAATAGAATCTGGGCAATAAGTACAATAAAGGCAGAGCCACACCACTCCTTCTGGTCCTTCAGATCCAGTCCCTAGTGCTGGAACAGAACAACAGCTGCAACCTCTCCACCAACACCAACACCTCATCTCGGGGGTCTGACAGACCATCCTTTCCTAACATCCCTCTCTCCACTTTCTGCCTTATCTCAGTCCCCAACTATACTAAGCATTGTCTGCTAACCCACAAAACACTCTTTGCAGGGACGAAGGTAGGCTGACTGTAGATCATCCCTCTTCTTTTCCTCCAGATGCAGGCTCCCAGTTTCATCTCCAGTGCTACAGCAGACCCTCTGGGCTAACTTCAGTGTTTCCTCTGTTACAATGAGACAAAATAAGCAGTCCCTAATTTAATATACTCTGTTCTACTCCCTCCTATGAAGCCATTCAGACCTCTGCTTATCCCCATTCCTAATCATCAGATCCCAATACCCAGAGACACATTTATCTGGAACCTCCAGCAATTGCCAAGTCTAAAGAAAATTCACTACCAGAAAATACACAGCCATTGCACTCTGAAAATTCAGAAAAGAAGCAAAATACAAGAAACAAAACATCCACTCAACAAGTACAAATCCAGAAATCAGCACCTAGACCTATAATAACTCCAATCCCAGCTGGCTAGATGCCAGCATAAAAACAAAATAACATCCAGGGCAAAATTTATCCATTAGAGCCCAGCTATCCTACCACGGATAGCTTTTAATATTCCAATATAACTAAAGCTGATGCAAAAGACCTTAAAACCACATGTATGAAGATGTTAAAGGTCATTAAGGAAAACAATTTAAAAATCTTTTAGGAAATGTACTAAAACACAAACAAAAGTTTGAGTAAATAAATGAATCCCTTAAGCACCAGATTGATTTCCAGAGTTTACATTCCCACCAGCAGTGGAAGAGGGTTCCCCTTTTTCTCCACAACCTCTCCAGCATGTGTTGTCACTTGAGTTTTTTATTTTAGCCATTCTGGTGGGTGTCAGGTAAAATTTCAGGGTCATTTTGATTTGCATCTCTCTGATGGCTAAGGACATTGAGCATTTCTTTAAATGTTTCTCTGCCATTCTGTATTCCTCTACTGAGAATTCTCTGTTTATCTCTGTACCACATTTTTTAAATTGATAACTTGATTTGTTGCTTTTTAACCTCCTGTGTTCTTTATATCTTCTGGATATCAGCCCCATTAGAAGAGATCTTTTCCCAGTCTATAAGCTGTCATTTTGTTCTGATGACAGTGTCTTTTGCTTTACAGAAGCTTTTAAGTTTCATGAGGTCCCATTTATTGATTGTTGCTCTTAGAGCCTGTGCTGTTGGTATTCTTATGAAAGAAATGGAAAACAGTAAGATCTAGAGAGGACAGGAACTCCACAAGGAGAGCAACAGAACCAAAAAATCTGAGTATAGGGGTCTTTCCTGAGACTGATACTCCAACCAAGGACCATGCATGGAGATAACCTAAGACCCCTGCACCGATGTAGCCCATGGCAGTTCAGTATCCAAGTGGGTTCCATTGCAATAGGAACAGGGACTGTCTCTGACATGAACTGATTGGCCTGCTCTTTAACTACCTCTCCCTGAGGGGGAAGCAGCATTACCAGGCCACAGAAGAAAACATTGCAGCCACTCCTAATGAGACCTAATTGACTAGGATCAGAAGGAAGGAAAAGAAGACCTCCCCTATCAGTGGACTTGGAGAGGGGCATGCATGCAGAGGGTGGAGGAAGGGAAGGATTGGGACGGGAGGAGGAAGGGAACCACAGGGGGGATACAAAGTGAATAAAGTGTAATAAATAAAGAATTAAAAAAAAAGAGTGTTCTTTCCCTCTGCCCCTCCTCCTGCCCCCCAACTCCACCCCTCTGAGAACACATCTCAGCTTTTATGGCTTACTCTGACATGGAGAGGCCTATGAATCTGGTCAGTTACATTAATTTTCTGAACCTATTTTGGTTTATCTATCTTCTATATAAGGGGCTTCCTGCAAGATAAATGTTTTAATATCAGTATTCAGTAAATTGTTTCTTTACCTTTTATTGAATTTTTCCTCATCTCATTGTCTTCACTACTTTTTCAAAGAGTAGTTACTTATTTATAAGTTGGCCTGATTCTGAGTATACTCTAATGTTAACATTTTGTGTCTTCTATTGGATTTACCTAAATTAAGAAAGATTTGGCTTTTTGCTAATATCAAAATAATTGCAACATATGCTTCATGTCTAAGAGTAAATGTATATCCTTTGTATTGTTGTGATTGTATTTGAATACATATTTTTTCCTTTTCACTCTTTTTATTTGCTGTTTTCTTTTTTTTCCCTTTTTTTTTAAATTTTTCATCAATTACACTTTATTCATTCTGCATCCCCCCATAAGCCCCTCCCTCCTCACCTCCCAATCCCATCCTCCCTCCTCCCTCTGCATGCATGCCACTCCCCAAGTCCACTGATAGGGGAGGTTTTCCTCTCCTTTCTGATCTTAGTCTATCAGTTCACATCAAAAGTGGCTGCATTGTCCTCTACTATGGCCTGGTAAGGCTGCTCCCCCCCAGCATACATATTTTCTATTTTAACATTCCCTTAACTGGATTATGTACATACTGTGCTATAGCTGTAATTAATTGTAGCTCTAATACTAGCTATGTTCACTTACTCCCTTAGAATAAAAAACTAACCGGTGAAAAATAAACTACTGACACAAAACGGAAAATCTGGGACACTGTGAAAAGTTCATATCTAAAAATAATAGGAATAAAGGGAACAGAAAAAAAAAACAACAAAACAAGAGAAAACAAAAAATCAAACCAAAACAAAACAAAAACAGCTCAAACACCCAGAAAATAAGTTGAGACAAGATTACAGAGCACCAAATATATTGGACAAGAAAAGAAAGTTCCCTCACTACATAATAATCAAATTACTAAACATACAGAACCAAGAAAGAGCATTAAAACTGTCAGTGGTTAAAAGAAAAGATGTAAAAGCATAACTATTAGAATTATGCTTGATTTCTCAATGGAGATCCTAAAAGCCAGAAGGGCCTGGACAAATGTGCTGCAGACACTAAGAGACTACCCATGCCAGCCCAGATTACAATACCCAGCAAAACTTTCAGTTACCAAGGGTGAGGAAAATAAGATGTTCCATGATAAAGACAAATTTCAATAATATCTATCTGGATCTTTGTTTTATAGGATTTTTGGGGTTATTTTACAGTGTTCAGGCTACTTCCAAATACCTTTTTCCTTTAGTAAGCAATATGTTGCTTTCTAATAGTTCTAATTTCCAAAGGACTATATTATTCTTTTTTCTTTTAATTTTTATTAATTACACTTTATTCACTTTGTATGCCCTCTTAGCCCCCTGCCTCCTCCCCTCCAAATCCCACCCTCACTCCCCCTTCTCCACGCATGGCCCTCCCAAAGTCCACTGGTAGCGATGGTCTTCCTCTCCTTTCTTCTGATCTTGAGGTAGTACTAGTCCCAGTTTTCTCAGAAAGCACCAGATTGATTTCCAAAGTGGTTGTACAAGTTTGCACTCCCACCAGCAATGGAGGAGGGTTCCCTTTTCTCCAGACCCTCCCCAGAATGTGTTGTTGTTATTCCAGGTTCAAAGACCACCAGGAGACAACTCGATGCAATTGCAAGAGAGTTTTAGTACCAGAGCAATTGAACTCGGGACCCAAGTCTCACTGGCACAGCAGTAGAGAAGTGGGGCCCCGAGCTCTGAGTGAACAGGATTTTTAAAGGGAAAGTCTGTGAGCCGGGGGTTTCCATGGCAGCAAGCAGGGGGGCACAAGCCTTGGTGTTACAGAATTGGGTGAAGTTTAGCAGGGTGGGGTGACTTTTTTTGAGGCACATAATCACAATGGCTAAGGCATATAATCACAATGGCTATTTATCTAAACCATATCTGAAACATTGGGGAGAATTTTCCCACCCGATTCTCAACCGATTCCCATAGATTATTGCCAGGGAGTTTGTCTCTATTTTCTATGAAGCATTTATTCTGTTATATTTCCTGGAGGCTGTTGCTAGGAGAGTTAACTTTGTTTTCTGCCAGGTGTACATTCTGTGATATTTCCTGGTACCTGAATTCAGTTCCCAGTCAAGATCTTTATTTCAAAATGGAGTTATATTCAGGCTATCTTAAGCTCTTCATTGTCACTGGAGTTTTTTCATCTTAACCATTCTGGTAGGTATAAGATGGAATCTCAGAGTTGTTTTGATTAGCATTCCCCAAATGACTAAGGACATTGAGCATTTCTTTGTTTCCCTGACATTCTATATTCCTCTGTTGAGAATTCTCTGTTTATTTCTGTACCCCATTTTTTTAATTGGATTACTTGATTTGTTGATGTTTAATTTTTTGAATGCTTTATAGATTCTGGATATTAGCCCTCTGTCAGATATAGGGTTGGTGAAAGTCCTTTTCAGGTCTGTAAGCTGTTGTTTTCATCCGATGACAGTGTCCTTAGCTTTACAAAAGCTTTTCAGTTTCACGAGGTCCCATTTATTAATTGTAGATATTAGACCCTGAGCTGTTGGTGTTCTGTTCAAAAATTGTCTCCTGTGCCAATGCTTAAATGTCATTTAGAATGACATTTAACACCACACCAGAAGTAGTGGAAGAGAAGAAACAGGATGGGAGTCTACTATAGAGGGTCCTTTGAAAGGATTCATCCAACAGAGGATGGAAGCAGATGCTGAGACTCAAGGCCAAACTTTGGGCAGAGAATAAGGAGTCTTATGGAGGAAGAGAGGGGTGGGATTAGAGAGATGGGGGGGGCACAGGAGCCCCATAAGGAGACCAACAAAACTAAAAGATCTGAGCCCAGGGGATCCTGCAGACACAGATTGCACATGCATGGAAAGGACCGAGAGCTGCTTGTTCAGATTTGTCCAATTGGCAGCTCAGTCTCCATGTGGATCTCTGAGTGAGGGTATCAGGGGCTGCTTCTATCATGAACTCAGTTGACTACTCTTTGATCACTCACCCCTGATGTTGTAGCCTTTCCAGAGCACAGATGAAGAGGATCCAAGCAGTCCTGATGAGACTTAACAAGCTATGGGAAGATGGCAATAGTAGAGAACTCTCCCCCTCAGTGGACTAGGGGAAGGGAAAGAGGAGAAGAGTGGAGGAGGGTAGGCCTGGAGAAGTTGAGGGAGGGTCTTCAATTGGTCTTCATTGGGATAAAAGGTAAAGAAAAAATTTAAAAAATATATCTATTTGTAAATTTAGCCCCACAGAAGGTGCCAGAAGGAAAATCCCAAACTAAGGAAGTTAATTACACCCATGAAAACACAAACTAAATAATGTCAGATTAGAAAAATCAAAGGAAGGAAAACACACATACACACACTAACACTCAGGCACAAACCACCAACAACAACAATAAAAATAAAATAATAGAAATCAACAATCATTGGTCATTGATATCTCTCGATATCAATAGTCTCAATTCCCCAAATTAAAAAAAAAAAAATGCAGGCTAGCAGGATAAATGTGAAAACAAGATCTATCCTTCTACTGAATCCAAGAAACACACCTCTACATCAAGGATAGACATTATCTCAGAATAAAGCATTGGAAAAAGATATCCCAAGCAAAGAAACATAGGAAGCAATCTGGTGTAGCCATTTTAATATCTACCAAAATTTTTCTCAAACAACAGGAGCTATGAAATGAAGTTACATACTGATCAAATAAAAATTCATCAAGAGGACATTGCAAGTCTTAGCATCTGTCTACCTAATACGACAGAACTTAAATTCATAAAAGAAATACACTTAAAGCTTCAATCACATATTGTCCTTCACACACTGATTGTGGAAGACTTCACTATATTACCTCAGTAACTAAGCAGAGAATTCTGGAGTTAGCTGATGTAGTAAAGCATGTGGACCTCATACACAGGTCCACAAAAGACCACACATACACACAAGAATGTATCTTTCTTTCAGTACTTCATGGAACTTTCTGCAAAACTAACAACTAATGCAGTCACAAGGCAAGTCACAACAGATACAAGAAAATATGATTCCCTGTATCCTATCATACCACCATTGATTAAAACTGGATATCAACAACCACAGAAACAACAGAAAGCTTACAAACTCATGGAAACTGAACAACTTCCTTTCTTTCTGAGGGAAACTCCCATTCTCTTTCTCAGTCACCAGGATCATGCCCTTTTGTTCTCCCTTTTCAGGTGCTTGCCTGGAAAGTGCTTCCACATACACCCTCAAGTTTTCCAGTTGCATAGCCAACTCAGCAAACTCTTTCAGAAAAGACAGAAAAGAGTGAACCCTATTGCTTTCCCAGTTCAGACATTTGTTTGTTTGTTTGTTTGTTTGTTTGTCTTTTGTTTGCTTGCTTCTCAGGTCCTTCCATTTCCACCTGCAATTTTTTCAGCTGCTCTGCCATTCTCCCAGTGTTTTGTTTTGTTTGTTTTTGTTTGCAACAAAATGAAGAAAGAAAAAATTTTTAAAAAAATAATGGAAAATCTACCCTGAGAGCTGAGGGGGTAATATCCCAGCAGTAATAGCTGAAATTTTTTGATGGAGTCTTGAAAAAAAAAAGCCATTCCTTCTTCCCCTGCTGTTTCCTTTATGGCATTTGAAATCAAATTTTCCATTCTGCCTAGCCTCACATTAGACAACACTTGTAACAGGTGTGTGCTACTTTGTGGGCTCTTTTCCCCTGCCACCCTTTATACAAGAGAGAAAAAAAAATAGAGAAGAAAGGAAAGGGGTTGGTATTAAGTTCCTGTTGATTAGTGGCATTGAGCTCCTGGGGACAAGTTTGATCTTCATTGTCAGGATATCTAATTTCTTCTTGTTTCTTCTTTATGCATGACTACTTAACAAACCACAACCAACAAAAACCAACAATTAACCAATGACCAACAACACACCATGCCTCTCTGGGCCCTAGCATTTATATTCCCTCTAAAGTCCTCAGAATTATACGTATCACACAAGAACAGAAACTAGCTGTAGCTGGCAAAATCATACCTCTGCTGAAGCATGAGGCAAATCATAGCCATCTGCTGTGGAAAATCTGAAGCAGGCACACATATTCTTATAGTGTTTCTGTGGGTTGTTTTTAACAAAGCAAAATTCCAAAATCATCACTAGAAGGGCATAAGTAGGATTTAACTATTCCCTAAAAAATAATACAGAGTGTGACTCAGGACCTTTTTTCTCCCATACTGATGTTGTCTCTTCACTACATCTCTCCAGGACAAGACCCAGATGGCTTCCACCTTTGTATTATCACTTACCTAGTCTGATACAGGATTGCCCTTTCACACTGCATCTTGGGCTCCTCCTCAAGGTTTATTTCCCTCTTCGCATGTAGACAACTGTCAGATACAGGCACATCCATAAGTCCTAGCCATGTTCTGTTGGCACAGCCATATCCACTGTAAACAGTGAAAGTCAGGAATCCAGCACAACTGTTTGACACAATTCCTGGAGAGCTGAGCCAATTACTACAATCATTGTCACTCTATCTCAAACTTTGGGGGATTGTTTTCTGTATGTTGTATTCTTGGGGATCTTCTGCACTGTGATGTCTCTTCCTGAAAAAAAATTATCTCTGACTCTTTAGGAAAATTCTAAAATTAACTTTATCTCATCAATGTTTGGAGGTCTTCCTTATGCCCTGGAGATCATTAAGAACATAGATAGATGAGACCATTACTCCAGGAATCTTCTTGGGATATCAGCCCCAGAGCAAACTGAAACAGTATAATTGGTGCAGGGTAAACAGAGACAATTGACAAACTGTTACTGTACAGGAGAAAAGGCTACAGATTCTAGGCCTTTTCTATTATATGCGTGGAGCTCTCTGAAAATGAGGTTCAACAATAAAGGTCATAAAGGGTGCACTCTAGAGGAATAGAACTCAGTAACTAAGATAGATTAAGAAAATAAAAACTTTTCCTACTTCATAGCATAGATGATGAAACATATAACAAAAGAAGCTAGATATTAGTGTTTGCTATTCATAAAAAGACCAGTTCAGATATTTTCTGTTTGTCTGGAGTGCTGTCAAACTACAAACACTACCAGGTTATAAGCAGGCTGTCATATAATAAATGTGCTTGCATTAGAAGAGACATTCTTTAAATTCTTTAATTTGGAGTTATAGGACTGATAATAAAAATAAAATCTGTTCTGTTTGTATTTTTCTAATTGTGATTGAACTTGTAACACTGGACATGTAATAAAAAAATCAAACTCATAATCTCTACTTCCTGGATAATTATAAATTTGTTTTTATTCTCTAAAATCTGTATAAAGAAGCACCTGATTGCTAGTCAGTCAGAGCTTCGAGATTTTTCTGACTACCATCACCTGACTCAATCCTTGCTCACCTCACCGACTCCTTATCTTCTCTGCAGCTGCCCTGTCAGCAATGATCCTCTCCTGCCTGGGAAGGCCCTGGAAATTCTGTCTTTCTGAATCTAAATCATGGCCATTTACCCCCTCATACTAACACTATTCCTCTGCTTTGCCACTCCAGCCTCAGACTCAAACTGGATTTGTATCTGTTCATTCTCTTGCCTAGTCTTACTCAGAACACTCACCTGTACCAGGCTCTTTGCAGTTCCTCTGGCCATCCATCTAGGCCCAGAATTACAGCACATTTTTATGTGCTCTCCTGTCAAGTCTGACCCAGGAACCTCACCTATCTCTGTCATTCCATGATTCCTTTCTAGGACAAGACCCTGGATTTCTGTGACAGCATCCCAACCTCCAAACCACAGTTCCACTGGTCACCCCATGGAGACCAGGTGGACAATAAACTCATACAAATCCAAGATGGCAGAGCCTAGACGAGTCTGAGTCCCTGGAGTGCAGTGTCTGATAAGCCTGTAATCTCCAGGTCAGATGCCTTCTGAGGCACTGGATACCCTGCTAGGTGAGCACCCCCAGCTTCCACCTGAAGTGCCTGTGCCACCTCAGCTGCCACCTAAGACACCCATGGCAGCCTTTCAAGGCACCATGCTGTGCCTTTTGTCCCTCAAAGGCCCTGTGTCACACCCCTTGCTTTTTAAGGGCCCATGCCCTGCCATTCAAGGCACCCTGTTTTGTACCCCTGTCATTCAAGTCACCTGCACTACCACCCCTTGCCTTTCAAGGCACCAGCAACTTCACCCTGCCTTTCAAAACACCCACCCCAGAATGGCTGAATCAAAATGTCAGGAGCCATTCATGTTCACCTGGACCCATCTTGTGAACCTGAAGACTATTCCAAACCAGAAACAGGCAGATCCAGTCTTAGGTGCAGGTTCAAAGAACAAATAGCCAAGTCTACAGAAAACCAGATGGAGTTACAGTCTTACCAGGCCACAGGGGAAGACAATGCAAGTCACTCCTGATGAGACCTGATAAACTAGGATCAGATGGAAGGAGAGGAAGACCTCCCCTATCAGTGGACTGGGTAGATAAGAGGGATGGAGAGTGGGACTGGGAAGGGATGAGAGAGGGGGCTACAGTTGGGATACAAAGTGAATAAACTGTAATTAATAAAAAATAAATAATTTTTTAAAAAGAACACAGAGGACAGAGCTCCACAAGGAAAGCAACAAAACAAAAAAATCTGAGCAAAGGGGTCTTTTCTGAGACTGATACTCCAACCCAGGACCATTCATGAATATAACCTAGAAACCCTGCTCAGATGTAGCCCATGGCAGCTCAGTATCCAAGTGGGTCACCAAGTAAGGGGAACAAGGACTGTATCTGACATGAACTTAGTGCTGGCTCTTTGATCACCTCCCTCTGAGGGGGGAGCAGCCTTTCCATGCCACAGAGGAGGATAACGCAGTCAGTCCTGATGAGACCTGATGAGCTAGGGTCAGATGAAAGGGGAGGAGGACCTCCCCTAACAGTGGAATTGGAGGGGGGAAGGGAGGAGATGAGGGAAGGAGGGTGGAATTTGGAGGGAATGAAGGAGGAGGCTACAGCTGGGATAAAAAGTGAATAAACTGTAATTCATATAAAAAAATAAGTTTAAAAAACCAAGTGAAAAAAAAGAAGACAATCAACAAACACCAGAACATCATGGCTTCCTCAGAAACCCTTAAATACAGTGGAGGTTCTTATGCAGCTGAAACACAGGAAAATGACCCTAAATCTATGATTATGAAGTTATTAGAAGCATATAAAGAGGAAACAAACAAATCTCTCAAAGAAATTTAGGAAAATATGACTAAACAAATAGAGACCATCAAGGGAAGGCAGAAAACCACAATCAAACAGGTGAAGGAAATGAATAAAACAGTTCAAGACCTGAAAATGGAATTAGAATCAATAAAGAAAATACAAGCTGCGAAAACCCTATTAATGGAAAACTTAGAGAAGAGATTAGAAACCAAACAGAGGTAAGCATCACCAGCAGAATAAAAGAGATGAAGGAGAGAATCTCAGGTGTTGAAGATACAATTGAAGAAACCGATACATTTCCCAGAAAAAAAACATTAAGATGGAAAAGTCCCTGACACAAAACACCCAAGAAATCAAGGACACCATGAAAATACAAAACCTAAGAATAATAGAAATAGACAAAAAAAGAAGCTTCCAGGCTCCAAGGTCCAGAAAATATTTTCAAGAAAATCATAGAAGAAAATTTCCCAATCCTAAAGAAAGAGATTTCCTTAAACATACAAGGAGTTTATAGAACACCAAACAGACTGGACCAGAAGAGAACTTTCTCCTGCCACGTAATAATCAAAACACTAAACATACAGAAAAAAAAATTAAAAGCAGCAAGGAAAAAAAGGCCAAATAACATATAAAGATATACCTTTAAGAATCACACCTGACTTTTCAACAGAAACTATGAAACCCAGAAGGGCCTGGGCAGATGTCCTGCGGACAAGAGACCACAGACACCAACCCAGACTACTATACCCAGCAAAACTTTGATTCACCATAGATGGATAAAACAACATATTCCATGACAAAACTATTTTTCCTTTTTATTATAATTATTATTAATTACACTTTATTCATTTTGTATCCCCCCATAAGCCCCTCCCTCCTCCCTTCCCAATCCCACCCTTTCTCCCCTTTCTGCATGCATGCCCCTCCCCAAGTCCACTGATAGGGGAGGTCTTCCTCTCCTTCTTTCTGATCTTAGACTATCAGTTCTCATCAGAAGTGGCTGCATTGTCATCTTCTGTGGCCTGGTAAGGCTGCTCCCCCCTCGGGGGGGGGTGATCAATGAGCAGGCCAATCAGATTATGTCAGAGGCAGTCCCTCTTCCCATTACTATGTAACCCACTTGGACACTGAACTGCCATGGGCTACATCTGTGCAGGGGTTCTAGGTTATCTCCAAGAATAGTCCTTGGTTGGAGTATGAGTCTCTGGGAAGTTCCCTGTGTTCAAATTTTCTTGTTCTGTTGCTCTCCTTGTGGAGTTCCTGTCCTCTCCAGCTCTTGCTATTTCCCACTTCTTACATAAAATTCCATTCACTCTGCCCGACAGTTGGTCATCAGGCTCAGCATCTGCTTTGATAGTCTGCAGGGCAGAGACTTTCAGAGGCCCTCTGTGGCAGGTTCCTAGGTTGTTTCCTGTTTTCTTCTTCTTCTGATGTCCATCCTCTTTGCCTTTCAGGATGGGGAGTGAGCATTTTAGTTAGGGTCCCCTCTTTTGCTTAGTTTGTTTAGATGTACTGATTTTAGTGGGTTTATCCTATGTTGTATGTTTATATGAGTGAGTATATACTGTGTGTGTCTTTTTGCTTCTGGGACAACTCACTCAGGATGATCCTTTCCAGGTCCCACCATTTACCTGCAAATTTCATGATTACCTTATTTTTCATTGCTGAGTAATACTCCATTGTATTTTTAACAATATCCATGTACCAACCCAGCCCTACAGAAGATACTAGAAGGAAAACAACCCAACAAAGTCAACTACACCCAAGAAAACACAGGATATAGATAACTTCACAACAGCAAAACAAAAGAAAACAAGCACACAAACATACTATCACCATCAATTCCACAATAAAGGGAAATAACAAACATCGGTCACTAATAGCTATCAACATTAACAGACTCAACTCTCCGATAAAAAGACACAGACAAACAGAATGGTTACAGAAATAGTATCCAACACTCTGCTGCATTCAAGAAACGCATTCATCAACAAAGATAGACACTGCCTCAGCATAAAGGGCTGGAAGATGGTTTTCCAAGCAAATGGACCCAAGAAGCAAGCTGGAGTAAAATAGACTTTCAACCAAAATTAGTCAAAAGAGATGGAGAAGGACACCTTATTCACATCGAAGAAAAAAATCCACCAAGAGGACATCATAATCCTGAACATCCATGCCCCAAATACAAGCATGTGCACCTGCATTCTTAAAATAACCATTATTAAAGCTTAAATCACACATTGATCCCAAAACATTAATAGTGAGAGACTTCAACACTTCATTCTCACCAATGGACAGATCGTCAAGACAGATTCTAAATAGAGAAATAATGAAGCTAGCCGAAGTCATGAATCAAATATACCTAATAGATTTCTACAGGACTTTTCTCTCAAACATAAAAGAATATACTTTTTTCTCTGCATCGCACAGAGCCTTCTCCAAAATTGACTATATAATTGGTCACAAAGCAAACCTCAACCAACACATGAAAATTCAATTAACCCATTGTTATTTATCAGATCACTGTGGATTAAAGCTAGAACTCAACAACAACAGATACAACAAAAAGCCTATATACCCAGGGAAACTGAACAACTCCCTGCTTGATGATCACTGGGTGAAGAAAGAGATAAAGAAACAAATTAAAGCATCCCTAGAATTCAATAAAAATGAGGGCACAATTTATCCAAAGTTATGGAACACCATAACAGCAGTGTTCAGAGAAAAGTTCATAGCACTAAATGCTTTCATAAAGATTTGGAGAGATACCATATTAGCAACTTAACAGATCACCTGAAAGCTTTTTTTTTTTTAAAGAAGCAAACACATCCAAAAGGACTAGATGGCAGGAAATAATCAAACTCAGGGCTGGAATCAATAAATTAGAAATAGAGAGAGCAATATAAAGAATAAATGAAACCAAGAGTTGGATCTTTGAAAAAATCAGCATAATAAACTAACTAAAATACAGAGAGACAGTACTCAAATTAAAAAAAAAAATCAGAAATAAAAAGTACATAACAACAAACACTGAGGAAATCCAAAGACTCATTAGGTCTTACTTCAAAAGCCTATATTTGACAAAATTGAAAAATATAAAGGAAATGGATGATTTTATTGATAGATTTTATTTGCCAAAGTTAAATCAAAGGCAGGTAAACAATTTAAAAAGTCCTATTACCCCTAAAAAAAATTTGAAGCATCTATAAAAAGTCTCCCACCCCAAAAAAGCCCGGGGACAAATAGTTTTAACACAGAATTCTACCAGACATTCAAAGAAGAGCTAAAACCAACACTCCTCAAACTATTCCACAAAATAGAAGCAGAAGGATTTGTGGGTAGGTATTGTTTGAATTTGTTTTTGTCATTGAATATTTTGTTTTCTCCATCTATGATGACTGAAAGTTTTGCTGGATTTATTAGCCTGAACGGACATCTGTGTTCTCTTAGGGTCTACATTATATCAGTCCAGGCCCCTCTTGCTTTCATACTCTCTGTTGAGAAGTCTGGTGTGATTCTGATAGATTTGCCATTATATGTTACTTGGCCTGTTTCCCTTGCAGCTTTCAGTATTTTGTTGTTGTTGTTGTTGTTGTTGTTCTGTATACTTACTGTTTTGATTATTATGTGGCAGGAGGATTTTTTTTCTGGTCTAATTTATTAGGTGTTCTGTAGGCCTCTTATAATATTATAGGCCTCTCCTTTAAATTGGTGAAATTTACTTCTATGATTTTGTTGAAGATATTTTCTGGGCCTTGGAGCAGAGAATCTTCTTCTTCCTCTATTCCTATTATTCTTAGATTTTGTCTTTTCATGTTGTCTTGGATTTCTTGGATGGTCTGTGGAAAAATAGAACCCAGGAAAACTAACTACATTCAGGAAAACACAGGAAACAAATAACCTCACTACAGCAAAACAAAAAGTAGCCAAGCACACAAACACAATACCATATCCAACAGCAAAATCAAAGCATCTAACAGCCACTGGTCATTAATCTCCCTTAACATCAATGGACTCAACTCTTCAATAAAAAGACACAGACTACAGAATGGATACGTAAACAAAACCCAGCAATCTGTTGCATACAAGAAACACACCTAAGTCACAAAGATAGACATTACCTGAGGATAAAAGGTTGGAAGACGACTTTCCAAGCAAATGGACCCAAGAAACAAGCAGGAGTAGCCATTCTAATGTGTAATAAAATAGACTTTCAATCAAAAGAGATGGGGAAGGTCATTTCATACTCATCAAAGGAAAACTCCACCAAGAAGAAACCACAGTTGTGAATATCTATGCCCAAATACAAGAGCACCCACATTTGTAAAAGAAACATTAATAAAACTGAAACCACACATAGAGCCTCACACATTAATAGTGGGAGACTTCAACACCCCACTCTCAACAAAGGAAAGGTCAACAAACCAGAAATTAAACAAAGAAACAATGACTCTCACAGAGGTCATGAGTCAAATGGACCTAACTGAAGTCTACAGAACCTTTCACCCAAACACAAAAGAATTTACTGTCTTCTCAGTACCTCATGGAACCTTCTCCAAAATAGAACATATAGTTTGTCACAAAATAAGTCTCAACAGATACAAAAAGATTGAAATAATCCCATGTATCCTATCTGACCACCATGGACTAAAGCTGGATATCAAACACAACATAAATGACAAAAAGCCTACACACACTTGGAAACTGAACAACTTGCTACTCAATGACAGTTGGGTCAGGGAAGAAATAAAGAAAGAAATCAAAGTCTTCCTAGAATTCAATGAAAATGAAGGCACAACATATCCAAAATTATGGGACACAATGAAAGCAGTGCTAAGAGGAAAGTTCATAGCACTAAGTGCCTTCAAGAAGAAATTTGAAACAGCGCATTCAAGCAACTTAATGGCTCACTTAAAAACCCTAGAAAAAGAAGAAGCAGACACACCAAGAAGGAGCAGACGGCTGGAAATAATCAAACTCAGGGCTGAAATCAATCAATTAGAAACAAATAAAACAATTCAAAGAATCAATGAAACCAAGAGCTGGTTCTTTCAGAAAATCAACAAGATAGACAAACTCTTAGACAAACTAACTAAATGGCAAAGAGACATTATCCAAATCAACAAAATCAGAAATCAAAAGGGGGACATAACGACAGATACTGAGGAAATCCAAATAATCATTAGGACTTACTTCAAAAGTCTATATGCCAAATTTGAAAATCTACATGAAATGGACAATTTTCTTAATCGATTCCACTTACCAAAGCTGAATCAAGACCAGGTAAATCAATTAACTAGTCTTAAGTCCCCTAAGGAAATAGAAGCAGTTATCAAAAGTCTCCCATCCAATAAAAGCCCAGGACCAGATGGTTTCAGCACAAAATTTTACCAGACCATCAAAGAAGAACTAACTTCAATTCTCTTCGAACTATTCCACAAAATAGACATCGAAGGAACACTACCAAACTCATTCTATGAAGCCACAGTCACCTTGGTACCTAAACCACACAAAGACCCAACAAAGAAAGAGAATTTCAGGCCAATCTCCCTTATGAATATTGATGCAAAATTACTCAACAAAATACTTGCAAACTGAATACAAGAACATATCAAAGATATCATCCACTATGACCAATTGGCTTCATCCCAGGTATACAGGAGTGTTCCAATATTCAGAA
Organism: Meriones unguiculatus; assembly: GCF_030254825.1. Taxonomy (NCBI): domain Eukaryota; kingdom Metazoa; phylum Chordata; class Mammalia; order Rodentia; family Muridae; genus Meriones; species Meriones unguiculatus. The sequence goes on along the minus strand of NC_083351.1, from coordinate 129,928,093 downwards.
ATCCATCAATGTTATCCACTATGTTAACAAACTGAAAGATAAAAACCACATGATTATCTCCTTAGATGCTGAAAGAGCATTTGACAAAATCCAACATCCATTCATGTTTAAAGTCTTGGAGAAATCAGGGATACAAGGCACATATCTAAACATAGTAAAGGAGATATACAGCAAGCCTATAGCCAAGATCAAACTGAACGGAGAGAAACTTAAAGCAATCCCACTGAAATCATTCAAGTAACTTAATGGCCCATTTAAAAACCCTAGAAAAAGAAGAAGCAGACACACCAAGAAGGAGTAGATGGCTGGAAATAATCATACTCAGGGCTGAAATCAATCAATTGGAAACAAATAAAACAATTCAAAGAATCAATGAAACCAAGAGCTGGATCTTTGAGAAAATCAACAAGATCGACAAACCCTTAGCCAAGCTAATTAAAAGGCAGAGAGACACCACCCAAATCAATAAAATCAGAAATGAAAAGGGGGACATAACTATAGACACTGAGGAAATCCAAACAATCATTAGGACTTACTTCAAAAGACTATATGCCACAAAATTTGAAAATCTAAATGAAATGGACAATTTTCTTGATCAATTTGACTTACCAAACCTGAATCAGGACCAGGTAAATCAACTAAATAGTCCTATATCCCCCAAAGAAATAGAAGCAGTCATCAAAAGTCTCCCATCCAAAAAAAGCCCAGGACCAGATGGCTTCAGCACAGAATTCTACCAGACCTTCAAAGAAGAGCTATCACCAATTCTCTTCAAACTATTCCACAAAATAGAAACAGAAGGAACATTACCAAACTCATTCTATGAAGCCACAGTCACCTTGGTACCTAAACCTCACAAAGACTCAACAAAGAAAGAGAATTTCAGTCCAATCTTCCTTATGAACATTAATGCAAAACTACTTAACAAAATACTTGCAAACCGAATCCAAGAACACATCAAAGATATTATCCACTATGACCAAGTAGGCTTCATCCCAGGTATGCAGGGGTGGTTCAATATACGGAAATCCATCAATGTGATCCACCATATTAACAAACTGAAAGAAAAAAAATCACATGATAATCTCCCTAGATGCTGAAAAAGCATTTGACAAAATTCAACATCCATTCATGTTTAAAGTATTGGAGAGATCACGGATAAAAGGCACATATCTAAACATAGTAAAGGCGATATACAGCAAGCCTATAGCCAACATCAAACTAAACGGAGAGAAGCTTAAAGCAATCCCATTAAAATCAGGGACAAGACAAGGCTGCTCACTCTCTCCATATCTCTTCAACATAGTGCTGGAAACCCTTGCTAGAGCAATAAGACAGTTGAAGGAGATCAAGGGGATACAAATTGGAAAAGAAGAAGTCAAATTATCACTATTTGCAGATGATGTGATAGTATACGTGAGTGACCCCAAAAACTCTACCAGGGAACTCCTACAGCTGATAAACACCTTCAGCAAAGTGGCCAGATTCAAAATTAACTCAAAAAAAATCAGTAGCACTCCGGTATACAAAAGACAAAAGGGCTGAGAAAGAAATTAGGGAAACAACACCCTTCACAATAGCCACAAATGACATAAAGTACCTTGGTGTAACCCGAGCCAAGCAAGTCAAAGACTTGTATAAAAAAAAATTTCAAGTCTCTGAAGAAAGAATTAGAAGAAGATATCAGAAGATGGAAAGATCTCCCATGCTCTTGCCTTGGCAGGATTAACATAGTAAAAATGGCCATCTTACCAAAAGCAATCTACAGATTTAATGCAATTCCCATCAAATTGCCAACACAATTCTTACAGACCTGGAAAGAAAAATTCTCAACTTCGTATGGAATAACAAGAAACCCAGAATTGCTAAAACAATCCTCTACAATAAAAGATCTTCTGGAGGTATCTCCATCCGTGATCTCAAGCTGTACTATAGAGCAATAGTTATAAAAACTGCATGGTACTGGCATAGAAACAGAATGGTGGATCAATGGAACCGAACAGAAGACCCAGAAATAAACCCACACACTTATGGACACCTGATTTTTTACAAAGATGCCAAAACCATACAATGGAAAAAAGATGGCATCTTCAACAAATGGTGCTGGTCTAACTGGATGTGTACATGTAGAAAAATGAAAATAGATCCATACTTATCACCCTGCACAAAACTGAGGTCCAAGTGGATCAAAGACCTCAACATAAAACCAGACACATTAAATCGGCTAGAAAAAAAAAAGTGGGGAATACCCTAGAACTCATTGGTACAGGAGAAAACTTCCTGAACAGAACACCAACAGCAGCACAGGCTCTGAGAGCAACAATCAATAAATGTGACCTCCTGAAACTGAAAAACTTCTGTAAAGCAAAGGATACTGTCATCAAAACAAAGCGACTGTCTACAGATTGGGAAAGAATCTTCACCAACCCTTTGTCTGACAGAGGACTCATATCCAGTATATATAAAGAAGTAAAGAAGCTGAAAAACAGCAAGCCAAGTAATCCACTTAAAAAATGGGGAACAGAGCTAAACAGAGAATTCTCGACAGAGGAATATTGAATGGCAGAGAAGCATTTAAAGAAATGCTCAACCTCATTAGCCATCAGGGAAATGCAAATCAAAACATCCCTGAGATTTCACCTTACACCCGTCAGAATGGCCGAGATGAAAAACTCAAGTGACAACACATGCTGGAGAGGTTGTGGAAAAAGAGGAACCCTCCTCCACTGCTGGTGGGAATGTAAACTTGCACAACCACTCTGGAAATCAATCTGGTGCTTTCTCAGACAACTAGGAATAGCGCTTCCTCAAGATCCAGCCATACCACTCCTAGGAATATATCCAAAAGAGGCTCAAGTACACAAAAAGGACATTTGCTCAACCATGTTTGTAGCAGCTTTATTTGTAATAGCCAGAAGCTGGAAACAGCCCAGATGCCCCTCAACTGAAGAATGGATGCAGAAATTATGGTACATCTATACAATGGAGTATTACTCTGCAATGAAAAATAAGGATATCATGAAATTTGCAGGTAAATGGTGGGATCTGGAAAGGATCATCAGCTGTGATGTAGATGTATCTTTTGGGGCTGGGCTTCCCACAATCCATTGATCTGTTACATTATGTCCAGATGTTACATTATATCCAGATGGTCTCCATTTGCTGTAAAGAGAGGTTTGTTTAGTGAGGGTAGCTGCACTTTTCTGTGGGTGTAAGGATAAGATCTGAAATATAGTAAGGAATTATGATGGCCTAGTAAACTGGCAGTAGTAGGTTATTTTCTTATTTTTTCGGTTGTGTCCTTAGCATTAAATGGCTGAACCTTCTCTCCAGCCCAGTGGGTTGTTTTCTAAGGACACAACCTCTCTGTCCCTAAGAAGCTGCCTAGAATTCCAGCACAGAGTATTGTTTTTCTCCTTTTGTGTGGGTCTTAAATCCAAGACCCTGTTTGGACAGCTGTTTTTTGTCTCTAACATGAGAATGTCAAACAATCCAAGGTGCCATGAAATTATACACTGTACTTCATGGGTATGATGTCTTAGTTGTATTCTTATGCTTGAAACAGAGGCACAGTGTTCAAGGTTTTTGCAAACCTATGTATCATTTATTTCCATATAACCTATATTTAATTTTATTCAGTCTTCATAGTAACCATATACTGTAAAAGTTACATTAAGGTACATTAATACTTATAAGTCTCATTGTTGGCAGACTTTTAAAAAACTCCTTTTTTTTTTTTACACTTTTTATATCTTTCTCCCTACTCAGCCCTAACCCCTTCCAGTATCCCAGCAGTAGGTAGGAGAGAGAAAGAAATAAAATATAATAAAATAAAACAAAAATGATCACATTGAGCCTGAGCAAGGTAACCCAACAGTAAGAAAAGACCTCAAGAGCAGGTACAAGAATCTGATATGCACTCATTCACAAACTGAGGAGTCCCATAGAAATAGTAAGCTGAAAGCTATAATATATACACATAAGACCTGATGTATAGCATAGAGGCCATGTACTTGCCACATCAGTCTCTGTGAGTTCATACTCACCTTGCTTGGTTGATTTAGAGGGATTTGTTCCCCTGGTTTCTTCCATGTCTCTTGACTCTTGATGTTAGTACCTGTACTATTGATGTTATGTTCAGGAAATCTTCTCCAGGATCAATTAATTCAAAGCTATTTCCTACTTTCTCTTCTTTCAAGTTCAGTGTATCTGGTTTTATGTTGAGGGTCTTTGATTCATTTACAGTTGAGCTTTGTGCAACATTTTAAGTATGGTTCTATTTGTATTCTTCTACTTTCAGCCATCCAGTTTTACCAGCACCATTTTTTTTTTTGAAGATGATGTCTTTTTTCTACTATATACATGTGGCTTCTTTATCAAAACTCAGGTGTTTAATTGACTAGGATCAGAAGGAAGGAAAAGAAGTCCTCCCTATCAGTGGACTTGGGGAGGGGCATGCATGCAGAGGGTGGAGGAAGGGAGGAATTGGGACGGGGGAGGGAGGGAACCATGGGGGATATACAAAGTGAATAAAGTGTAATTAATAAAGAAAAAAAAATAAACAAAAAAACTCAGGTGTTTATGGGTGTGTGGATTTATGAATGAATCTTCAATTCAACTCAATTTATCAATATGTCTGTTTGTATGACTATACCATACTGTTTTTATTGCTATAGCTTTGTAGTACAGCTTAGAATGTGGAATGATAGAACCTCCAGCAGTTCTTTTATACTTTAGAATTATTTTAGCTATCTGTGTGGTTTTTTGTTTGTTTGTTTGTTTTTCATATGAAGTTAATAATTTTCTTTTCAATATCTGTGAAGTATTCTGTTGGAATTTTGATAAGGGCTGCATTGAATCTCTAGATTGCTTTTAGTAGGATGGTCTTTTAAAAAATTACTTTTACTTTCTTTTTTATTTATTTTACATCCCAAGAATACCACTTGCCTCCTCTCCTTCCATTCCCCATCTTTGCCTTTCCTCTCTCCCTTTTCCTCCAGAAAAAGAGAGCCTTCCTCCCCTTGGATCAACTGTCCCCAGCATATCAAGTCACATCATGACTGAACATATCTTCATCCCCTGGGGCCAAGGAAGGGGAGTATCATTAATAGTGTCATGGGCTGGCTCTCTATCTTGGGGTGGGTCTCAGGTTAGAGCAATTATTGATTGGATTTTCCCTCTATTTTTGTTTCCTCATTGTTCCTGCATATCTTGTAGACAGATCTTCATCAACCCTGTATCAGACAAAGGGATAACATCTAAAATATACAAAGAACTTAAGAAATTAAACATCAACAAATCAAGTAATCCAACTTACAAATGGGGTACAGAGATAAACTGAGAATTCACAACAGAGGAATCTTGAATAGCTAAGAAGCACTTAAATAAATGGTCAATGTCCTTAGCCATCAAAGAAATGCAAATCAAAACAACTCTAAGATTCTATCTTATACCAGTCAAAATGGCTATGATGCTATGAAACATTTTTAGTGGTACGGCCACTTGGAGTCACTAATTCTGTAGAAAATAGCCCTTCACCCAGGCTTCTGTAAACAACCCGAATAAACTCAATGTTTCAATACTGTAAACTGACTTGCAACCATTTCTTTGATCATTTCTGTCACTGGTACTCTGTCTAATAGAATAGACGTTTCTTCTCCTTTACACAGAAAAAGCCCAGAGCATTGGCCACCTGGCCTCAGAAATGTAAGTTGAGTTTTCATGTATTTACTATTATTCCTCCAGCTAGCAACATCATTTTCTTTTCCAGCGGAATTATGAGGCATCAGAAGAAGCAGAACATAACTATTAAAGTCATAGGAATTGAGGATGCAGGGTCACCAAGAACTTGGTCTTTTTTTTTTTTCTTTTTCTTTTTTTTTTTTTTTTTTTGGTACCTGTTTCTCTAGTGAATCACAGGGAAAAGAAAGGGTGGTGAACCACTGAGTAAAAGAAACTATTAAAATATATTAGGATTAAATAAGTAATCACTTCTTTAAAGTACTAAGAATGCAGTATTAATGAGTAGGCTAGAGCTACAGAAGGCATTTGTATGGAGTCCCTGCAGTAAGAGGAGAGAGGGCGCATTTTGTCAAGTATAAATGGATATGCAACTTTAATAGCAAGGAGCAGACTGGATCTTAGTAGGTGGAAAACTGTTAGGAATCATCAGAGTGAAGGGCATTCTGATTAAACAGACCTACAGGAATCTTGCTGTTAGCCATGTGAGGAGACATAGCCTGGAGCATGGATGGAGAAAGAGGCTCCTGATTGGAGAGGGAGGACTGTCAGGTATGAAGGATGGAGGTTTATGCTAAAGTGACATAATAGCATTGTTACCTGAAACAGGATGATGCAAAGACTTGCACAGACAGGCTTGGAACAAGGTTTAGAGGTCTGAATTAAGATGATGCAAGTATACAACAGATTTTGTAGAAACGGGTACTCCAGTGACCTACAACAACAATGTCTTACTCTCCCTGGCTTAAGCATTTGTTATTGTATTTCTTGAATTACAAATACTTTGGAGAAAATTTAGATTGTGCACATTTGGTAGTTTAGGGGAGACATATATTGTATCTTTTTTCTCCACTCACATGAAAAGCAACCAAATGTTCATTAAATATCATACAGAAAAATTTGGTGTCTCTGTGTGTATCAATTATTATTCTGTTGTGGGTTACTAATATTTATTATTGATTTATCTTTTAGTTAAGCAGCGGTTATTCCTAAACCAGCTGTATACCCAAATCACCATAGAGACTAGGATTTATTTAATTAACCTAGAGCACAATGCTGGGAAATAGTTATTCCATCCTAAACCTCCAAGTCTGCATAGTTTCCTACCATTCATATTTCATGCATTATACATGCTTTTAGTCATATCTGAGATCTGGTTCACCTCTCCTCATTATTCCAATTCCTTTCCTGCCGATCCCTGCTCTCCTACTGCTCCCACCTGCTTCTTTCTCCTCCTCTCCAGACCAGGAAGTCCTACCCTATTCTCACCATTGACCAGCACTGACTGTTTAATTGACAATACAGAGAACAAATGATGGCATGTTTACACAAACTTGAGACATGTGATGCTTAGAATAAATATCACAATGCAATGTCAGGATTGAAACCAGATATCGGGGTAGAGAAGTCAGCATTTGAATGAACAAGGGTAAATTGTATACATTCCAAAAGAATATTATACCAACACTATTCTACTGATGTGATAAAACACCATGACCAAGGCAACTTGTAGAAGGAGAGGTTTGTCTTGGGCTTATGATCCCAGAGGCTTAGGGTTCACAATAATAGGAGCAGCATGGCAGCAGGTTGGCAGGCATGACATCTGGAGCATTGGCTGAGAGCTCACATCTTGAAATGAAAACAAACATAGAGAGCACACTAGAAAGTGTGTGGCTTTTAAATGACCACACTTAGTGACATAATTCCTCCAGTGATGCCAGATCTCCTAAATCTACCTAAACAGTGTCACTAACTTAGGACCAAATATTTAGGTCTCAAAACTATGGGGACGTCTCATTCCAACCACTACACTATACAATAGATATTATATATACTTTAAAAGTTAAAAAAGGAAGTTAGACACATGATATTTCAGCCTAATTTATTCCATTTAAGGAGATTATACTTTGTCTTCTGTATTTTACATATGGGAGAGGGCATGTATGTGGAGTTCAGAGGACAACATACAAGGGTTCCTTAAATTCAGGCCACCAGGCTTTCTAGAATATGGCTTTACCTTGCAGGATTTATCTTCAAGGCCCATTATTTACCTTTTTTTAAATGGCCTTCTAAACAGCTAGTGCCACTGACCCCCATACCTACAATACTTAAAATGTGAATTTTCGTACAATTCATGTATCATTTAGAGAAAAGAGTGACAGATCACAGAGTGCTTCTGGGTGGTGCTCAAATGAATATCAACTAGAGATATGCAAATTATAATGTATGTAAAATATGTAATTATGATTCTATTTTGACCAAGTAAGTAAAATATTCATTGAAAACATTATTATAGAAATGACATGGTGATTGTTTTTCCTGGAATGGATTTCTATAGTGAGTATATGTTTTATATTGTTGAGAAAATCACAATTTGGAACATTTCTGAGTCTTTTTTATTGAAAAGAGATTTTTCTCTCATACAATATATAACGACCATAATTACCCCTCCCTCTACTCCTCCCAGAATTCCCCTCACCTGCCCTTCCCCTCTTCCCCAAATTCACTCCCCCTCCATTTTTTGTTCGAAAAAAAGGCCTTCAAGAGATGACAGCCAAGCCAAAGAGGTAAAAAAAAAAAAAAAAAAAAAAAAACAGACAAAGGAAAACCCCTGATACCCCAGATAATGGAGGGATTTCCCCCCATATCAGCTCTATTCATAATTCCAGAAACTGGAAACAATCCAGGTGCCCCTCAGTCAAAGAATGGATAAAGACAACATGCTACATTTACACAATGGAATACTACTCAGCTATTAAAAACAAGAATATCATGAAATTTGCAGGCAAATGGATGGAACTAGAAAATACCATCCTGAGTGAGGTGACCCTGACCCAGAAAGACATGCATGGTATATACTCACTTGTAAGTAGATATTAACCATAAAGTACAGGATAAACATGCAACAATCCACAGACTCAACGAAGCAAAGTAACAAGGGGGGCCCACGGGAGGATGCTTTAATCTCACTCAGAAGGGGAAATAAAATGGAAATTTGAAGTAGATGGAGGGAGGAAACTAGGTGGAAGACGGGATGGGGAGGTGTGTTTTCTTCTATCTAAAACGTTCTTACATCTCTTTTTCTCACATTTTAACACTGAGGTTCATGAAATGCTCTAATTTAAATCTCAAGATGGACACTGAATTTGCATAAGGCAAAACCCAGAGACAGCAACTTATGGAATTTCCATATTTCTCATTAACCCTGTTCCACTTATTAGCAAAGCCTTTTGGTAAATGATTAATAGATCATGAATTTGTTGCTAAAGACATAATAGGTTAAAATATCTCTGAGTGAAGAGACTAATGCATAGCTAGCATCTTGGGAGACGTTCACCTAGTCCTTTCATCCCATCCTGCCCAAGCATTTGCCCTTGACTAACTGTTCTCTGTTTCCAGATATCCTTCGCCTAACTACTCTCTTTTCTTAACAACTTTTACTTAACATTTTAATGTGTGTGTATGCTTTACCTGTACTACTTTCGTGTCTAGTGCTCAAGTAGGCAAGAATAGGATAATAAATTTTCTGGAACTTTAAAAAATGGTTGGGTCCTGAGAACTGAAGTCAGGTCTTCTGCAAAATCAGGAAATGTTCTAAATTGCAGTCATTCTGCTAGTTCCTCCTTAACTATTTTTGTGATAGCCACCTGGATCCAACCCAGACACTGGGGAAGTATCCTAGGGTCTGTACTCCCACCAGGAGGCATTACACTTGAATAATCTGACTCATGACTCCAGGGAATTTCTTATTCAAAGTTAATACCGTGCTTAGGCTGAAAACCCACTCAAAACACCTGAAAATATTTTTTTTAAACAATCCATGAAGCATACCATCAGGTACTAATGAGCCAAGGACTCAAGGTTCATTCCCAACCTTCCTCAAAAAGAGGCCCTTACACTTCTCTCCCATTGTCCACCAGGGCAACCCACACTCAATCCTTCAAGACAGGGTGAAATCAGATTTCTGTAAATGCCTGGAGCCCTACAGCCTCGGGCCCAATGCTGTCATCAACACAGCCAATCATAAAGATATTAGAATGGGTGTATGGGGCATAGTAGCCACAGATTAGTGATTTAAAGACTGAATAGTGTGCAGCTGGGCTAGATTGTGGATTCCCAGAGACCTCTGAAGAGCTGAGTCAGCAGAGTGCACCAACACAGCATTGGACATCCCAGGTGGGGCCCTGGCTCTGACAAAGTAGATTGGGGATTGGCAGGGTACCTTGTAGAGACTCCCTGGAGAATGAGGAAGACCTACTACAAGGAGAAAAAAATTTACCTTCAGGAGCCTTGGTGTAGAGAAGTAGGGGAGGATGAGTGGAGGATCCAAAGAGCCTACTGGGCCCCTTAGGCATCCACGTTCATACTAGATCCTTGAGAGCACAGTCTGAACCCAGTCACATGGAGTGCTAGTTGGTTCCCTGCACAATGGCAGCCAGGCCCTGTATATCCCATTTAGTTAGGGTCACCTTTCCCCGTATCAGTAGAATCTAAATCTCTGGTCTCTTTTGGACTGTGCAGAAGAAATACCAATAAGCATGGCCCTGACTTGCATTTTCTGGTGGAATTAAACAGAAGACCTGTAAGGTCTTGAGCTGAGAATCCTGGGAGCGGTCTCCTTTTTACCTCATCACACTAATGGTTCTGGCTTCAAGAGGCAATATCTTATGAACCCCTTCCTTTTTGAGGCATTGAGTGGGGATTCAGGAGGCACAAGGACAACTATGGGTCAGAGGGATGAGTAGAAGTCTTTGCTAGGTTCTCTGGGAAGGACAGGTAAACTGTTATCATTCAAGAGAGGAGTGTCCAAGACATGGGGTAACATGGCAGAAAGATGTCCAATGTCCCTCAGCTCTTGAAGTTCCCTTAGTCTGCACAAACCCTAGGACATCTCTGCCTCAGTTCTTAGTTGCAGATTTAACTTTTGAAATCATGAGGTATATGAACATTTGTGTCACACTATTTACTGCTTCCTTCCCTGTAGCCATGAGCAGCTACTACTAAGTAACTCCATCTACTTTCTTCAAACAAACCACATCGTTGGCTTTTTCCACATTGTTTTGATAAATACTTGGAATAGTTCAAACAGTCTTGATACACCATGGGTTCCTTAATTTCTCAGTTTAAAAAAATAGATATGAAATACTTAAGCTGAGATATCTCCTTTTTTCCTCTAGGTAGACATGACTTCCTAGTCATCCTGTGCCTGGGAGTGGCATCAGCTGCTCTATCTCCTGATCCTACTATGGATGCTGAATTGCAAAAGCAGAAGATAAGTGATAAGAAAGCCGACAGGCTGGTTGGTAACATGGGAACTGTCCAAAGCAATTTCAGATGGAATGGTCTTTGCTGTTAGGATTACAGAGGCATAAAAGAGGCCATAAGGCCATCACCAAACAATTGATTAAAGTTGTGAAACTATGAACACAGGGTGGCCTGTATTTCTGAAATTCAGGGTGTGGAGAATGGGTGGCTGTATGTTCTGAGATCCCTCTCCATGGCTCCTCTTGACCTGTGACAAAAAATCCACTTGGTCACCTTGTGTGTGAGGTTCATATAAAGCAAATACTGGCATTTATGTTTATTTCTAGAATGAAGAACACAGAAGAGCCATGTGGGATGAAGAAGTCTGAACTGCACAATAGGGATAATGACCGGGAGAAGAATGGCTTCAATGTGTATATGAATGCCTTTGGTGACCTGGTGAGTGAGACTTGGATGGCTTAACTTGGTGCTTCTTCACTTCATATATTTCAGTTAGTCTCTTGGTTTTCAATGCTTTTTCCATGACGACTAATGAAGAACTGAAGAAACTAATGACTGACATTTTATACCCAATATTAGGAGAGAAAGAAAGAATGCAAACACGGCCAGTTGATGACCTCCTTGAAATAGAGGGTTTGGCAGAGGCCGGTGATATGTTTCCCGTGCAGAATAAGGTATGACAGTATCACATTCCTACTCTCAACTGCCCACGGGGAAGCCAGGAAGGAACTGAAGTCCTCACTTATGTCAGCTGTGGAAAAATATTCAGTTTACTATGTGACTAAGTGTGAAGAGTGACAAAAGTTGATATTTGGTGACAGCCTTTTCTTCTCGCTCAGGGTAGATATACTGCAGGTTGAGCTTTAAGCATGGCTAGTGCCCTTGAAGGACAGATGTTCCAGGGGAGGTACTGTGATAAAGCCACAATGCTGCATTCTTTCTAATTAATGCCACCTGCGCTTTGCGTGCAGACAGACTAACATGGATGGCCATATTAGTTTAGGCAAGGAGTGAAGCAACCACTGTGCCTTTATTTCAAGAGCCTTCTGTCTCAAGATGGAAGCTACCTGATGGAAAATCAAGATCTAAACTGGGAGAAGAGGAAGCAGAAAAAGCAGGGGGACTCCCCATCTCGGTTTCCAGCCCATGCTGTATAAGAGCCTACACTCAAGACACTTAAGATCCACACTCTGATGTGAACTCGAAGGCAAACTCACACTAATAAAACCTTACCAATGGTTTATCTCATGCTCTCAACTCTTTTATGTTAATGATTCTCAGAATAATTTTAAAATTTAACTTGAAAAAATAATATACAAAGTTATGTCTTTATAATAATGCTTTATTTAAAATGCAATATTCTGGTTTCTGTTTTACTGGTAGTAAATTTTTATGTAGTTAACACACAGTGTTGCTTGAAGGCATAACTGACATTTGATGGTGTTCTGGCAGGAAGTGTGAGTAACCTCTTCCTCAGAGTCAGCATTCCATCCTTGATTAAGCTTTGTTTCCAGGGCTTTAGGTGCATTCTATCGGCAATGATCTGAAAGTCAATTTGAACTTTTCTAAAATTTGATGATTTTAATTACATAAGTTGGCAAGTGAAAATTGTTTGCATTCTGTGCAAAAATGTGGTTCCTGATTCTCTCACACTGCACTGCTCCTGTGGTGTGAACCTCTTTCTACTTCAGTTTCTTATATTATAATTATATCACTTCCCCATCCCCTTTCCTTCCTACAAATGCTCCTTCCTCTTGCTCACTTTCATTTCATAGTCTCTTTTTTCATTAATAGTTGTTACTAGTCTTCCAAAGTCTGTATAATGCTAATTGTATATATGTTTTCAGGTCTTTTGATATTGAAAAACCAATCATTGCACTCTTCCCTGGGGAAAAACTATCTCTCTCTCAGAATCTCTGAACTGCTACTATCTGTATATCAATTTTCGGCTTATATTTTCATCCAATTTAACTTTTTGAGGAAAATATCCATCTATTCATCCAGTTCTGCCTATAACAAGCATCCCAAAGTCTTCAGGTCTCAATTATCAGACAGACAAGAATTCAGTAAAACTCTGGAGCACAACAAAGGAAAATGGCCAGGCATATGCTCTTTTACCTTTTCATGTGAGATATCAAAATAGAAAGAAACTTCTGAACACATGCAGAAATTTATATTCTCTGTATTTTCTAAAACAAAGCAACTGTAGTCCTTTCTAATTTTTGTTAAATTTTCTTTGTGATCATAGGCCCAGTTGTGCTTATCAGTGTAATCATGAGGTCCACACAGTAATTTCATGTCCAGTCAAACCCTGTAGGCCATCTAGTTTGGAATGCATGCAGCATCTGCTCTTCGGTTTGGGCAGCTCTAGTACTTTTTCTAAACACTGTGAAGCCCTGCACTGAAACACTGATGTTCATGCAAGTGCCTCTGTCACCTCTGTTTCTTGCTGGTTATTTCATGCTCTCTGAAGATGCTGCTGTCTGCCAAATGCTGAGTTTGGGGCAAGGCAGATACAAACAGATACACACTACTTGAAGCTTCTGATGTGCTGTCAGCAGCTTTTCACAGTTTGTAGGCCAGTGTTTGCTCTTCCTACAGATGCAAAATCTGAGGTGGGACTGTGAGATGCATTAGCTGTCCCCATTGGTGTCATCCTGCCAGGATTTTGTTCTCTAAAGACTGTTAATTAAAGAAAACAGAACATCTGTGAGTTCTAGGAGTCTCAGAAAAGCCACATCCTGTATGACACAGCTTGGGCCTTGGGTCTGGTTAGTTCCCCAACCATGGTTTCCTGCTTGTAATATTTGACTCACTAGTCAAGCTGGCTGGTGACTGCTCTGAGAGAGAGGCTGAGGCTCCAGGGAAGGATTAGCCAGTGCCCCAGGCAGGAAAGTGCAGGGCTATAGGCTGCTCTGTTCCTGCACCACTGACTGTCTTTGTTAATTGCTTTTAGGAGGGACTGGACAGCACAGACCTGGTTTTCACCTATGAACAGAAGCTGCAGCACTCCAGGTGGGAGCAAAGACAAGGAAGGTATGCAGGCCCTGGATCCTGTTGACTGATGCTCCAAAAACATTCTCATAGCTCTGCTCTTATTTCTTAGGTTGTATTATTTGTTTTGTTTTCTTGTCTATTTTGTTTTTTTTTTGGCGGAGGGCAAGGTAATAATAGAATTCCATCGTTGTTCCTTTCCCTTTTTTCCTTCATCCCCTCAGAAATACCTTTTCTGAGTCTTTTTAAATTCTATCCTCCTTTTTCATTAATTGTTATTACATTCACATATAATTCCTAAATATGTATAATTCCACATATATTCCTAAATATAACCTAGTCAGTGTGCATAATATTACTTGTTTGTGTGTATGTTTTTGAGGCTAGTCATGAGGTACTGAACAACTCCTTGGTCTCTAGGTTTTTGAGGCCTGATTAGTGCTGTCTTCCTGTTCATCCTTGCTTGGAAATGGCCTCAGCTGCTCCATCTGATCCAAGTTTGGATGCTGAATGGGAAGAATGGAAGATGAAATTTCGAAAAGCCTACAGCCCGGTTGGTAACATGGACACGGTCCAGAGGGATCTCAGAAAGAGGGGCTCTTATTGTTGGGAGTCTGTGGGCCTAAGTGTGGCCATAGTGACCAAGCATCACTAAGGCCTAAAGGCATGCACTATGAACTCCAGGTGGTGAGCTTTGCTGTTCCTGTGGGTGGGGAACACAGCTGGCTGCAGTGTCCTGAGATCCTCATCCTGGCTCCTCTTTCCCTGTCATGACACACCTGTCACCTTGCATGTAGAGTGAATATGAGAATACACTATCTGTTGTATTTTTCTAGGATGAGGAAGGACACAGAAGAGCCGTGTGGGAAGATAACAAGAAGAAGATAGAAGAGCACAATGCAGAATATGAGCAGGGCAAGACCAGCTTCTTGATGGGCCTGAATGAATTTAGTGACATGGTGACTATCACATGAATTGTTAACATTGTTTCTTTTCTAGAGATTCTTTCTAGTACCTGGTTTGCAATGATTTATTTGTTTTGTTTTGTTTTGTTTTTATGAAGACTCATGAAGAATTCAGGACAAAATGCTGTGGAAAATCAATGTGTACAGAAGAAATGGTTCATGCTGGTTTCCCCGAGTCTGGGGATTTGGGAAAGAGTGGCTATGTGTCACCTGTGGAGGATCAGAGATGACAGAGTCACATTCCCACCTTCAAATGCCCACATGAAGCCAAGAGGGAACTGAAGTCCACACTTGTGTCAGCTGTGGAACAACATGAAGCCACTGTTGACTAAGTGTTCTTCTTTACGAAATGTGGAGAGAGTTTAGATTGGGCTGTGGTTGACAACCTTTCCTTCATGATCGGAGTACTGCAGTTTGGCATTATGTATGGTGAATATAAAGGAAAGGTGCTCAAGGGACGGTACAGGGACTAGCCATTGTGTGGCAGTCTTTCTGATTAATGTGATATGTGCTTTTATTTCAGCCAGATTAACAGTTGTTGTGACTTCATTGGGATAGTGACTTCAATAAGATAGCATACGGATGAAGAATTTACTCTGCTTTGCCTCAGGAACCTTCTGCCCCTAAATATGAGCTCACAGTGATGAAGAGGCTGGGCTAGGAGAAAAACCAGCAGGGGCTCCCTATGCAGTGTCGAGCATGTGCTGTATGAACTATAATATTAAATTCATGTAAGATCAACATTATGATGTGAACTCTGGGGTATATTTATACTAAAAAAAAATCACCAATTCTTTAATCCATGCTATGAAGTCATTTATATAAATGATTACCACAAGGATTTTTAAATTTTGCTTTAATATAAACAATATAAACCATGCTGGGTTTTAAACTCTGTTTCTTTCTAGTTCTGTTTCAGTAAGTTTTTATGTGTTTAAACACATAATTCTGCATGAAGGTATGATTGAATGTAGCGTTGTGTTCTAAGCAAAAGACTGCATGATTCTCTTAATATACAGTCAGGGTTCCATCCCTGGTTGAGCATATTTCCAGGGTTTTTCGCAGTGATCTGAAAGTCTGTATGGAAATTTCTAGGATTCCAAGTTGTTCATTCCCATGAATTCACCAAATATAACTGGCAACTGGAAAGCTACTCAGTGCAGAAATGGTGCCTTCTGTTCCAATGCCCTGCTCCTGGGCCATGTGTGGTGAGGTCTGTGGTCACAGGAGTATAGTCTCCATTCAAGTGACTTTTTCATAACCCTACTGAGCCCAGGCATACAAAGGTACATGGCTGTTTCTTGCTGAAAATTGTATTCAGCCCAGCCTCAAAAGTCATCATATTTCCAGAAATTGTCAATCTCCAAAGTCCAGTGTTTTTCTTAGACTCAAGGAAGTCCATTACCTTAAAATTAAATGACAGCACATTACAGGCTTCCAAAAGACAAGTGTACAGAGTACGAATTTCCATTCCAAAATGGAATTATGGAAACATAACAAGGAACATCCAAAGCAAAACAAAAAAACATCAGGAAAAGCATCATACACTGAATTTCACAGTTCACACAGATCCCTAAGTGCCTCAGCAGTCCCTGTATGATCCTTATAGGACATGTAAACTCTTTTGTAGGCAGTCTCTTTCCATGGGTTTAGCATTCTTTTGTGGATAGCCATGGTTCTGCCTTCTACAGCCTTTGAACTCCAATCCTAGTTAGAGTTCACCTTCCCAGTTCCATGAGCTGCCCCTCAGAGCCTGCTTGCAGATGCTCTGACCTGAGAACAAGAGACTACCTCAGTGCCTCTCAGGATCCATGACTGAGGAAACTTTGAGGTTTCCATGTGTATAGAAATGGTTCTTCACTGCCTGTTTTTAGACACTTTTGGATATTAAGTGGATGATTGTCTATGTACTGATACTAGGGTCTCATTTTCCTAGGGAATAGTTTTCCAGAACACCCTAAACATGCCACAACCAACCCATCCCAACTCTCCCGTTGTTAGAGGCACATATTTGAATCTGTAGTGCAGCTACTCCCTTTTCCAGGATTTTAAGACCCAGCAATGACCCTTACAACAAAACAAAACAAAAGAAAGAAAGCAGAGAGTTATATAGCCAAGGTCTTGAAGGTGCATTACAAGGTAGACTGGAGGTGTTCAGTCATGACTCTCCTGCTAACTTTCCTACATTAATCTCTGGAGCTCTTTGTCTCCACTCTGTTCTATATTCTTCTTCCTCTTCACTAGCTAAAGACAAACGTTATAGGGTGTGAGATGTACTTTACATTCAAACCGCAGCAGGAAGTAACACCTGCACATTCATTACAGTTCCTCTCTGACTGAGTGTTATCAAGCAGGATCAGCCTCCTTTATATAGAGTATACATTCCTGGCAGAGAATATGTAACTAAGATGTTTATACACAGCTGTTTTTGCTAACTTCCCAAAGCTGTACACATGTCAGTCCACACTGCTTTCCTCATGGTGCCAGTTGCATGCCAGGGAACCATGAGTAATACATCTCCCAAAATGGAAGTCATCTCTTACAACTTGACACACAATACTTTTCTCTGAAGTCCTGACTGAGGCTACTCCCAGCCCTCTGTCATGCAGCAAGCTATTTAATAAACGATTCTTACTTTTCTGGCCTAAAGGGTGAATGTATTCAGCATCAACAAATCCTTTTATTGGTTTCCAAAACTTATGATTCCTTTCTTCTATTGCAGTGTCCCCCTTCTTATTAAATGCCCTAGCTATGCCACCATGCCAAACACATTTAAATCCAGGACCAATACATCATAATGTCCATATTTTTATCTTTAATACTCTGGTTTTATTTGCTGAATTTAATAATCTCCAGTATCATGGATTTCCTACGAATGTCATGGTGTCAATTTTTCTGTCTCTGAAGGAAAACCTACTGAGTAAACACATTGTGAGTTTTTTGTTTGTTTGTTTGTTTGTTTTGTTTTGTTTTTGTAATTCATTCATCATTTCATGGATGATGAATGTGTAGGTTGGTCCCATCATTTAGATGTTGTGAATGGCACAGCATTGAACACAGGCATATGAATGTGTCAGGTATGTTGACTTTGCTGCATTTCAGATATAGTTATGTTTCTTGAGAAACCTGCATGCTGAATTCCCATTGGTCACAATCTACATCTCCATTAGCAGTGGACTCTTTTCTCAGGCTTTTTACTTGTCATGTCCTTTGACTTCCTGATAGCATCAACTCCAACTCAGGTAGGAGACACTCAAGGCATTTAAATATTCATTTCTCTTATTGCTAAGGACACTGAACTTTTTAAAAACTATTTATAAACCTTCTTAGATAACTCATGGGTTCATTGGTCATTTCTAAGCTATATTTTTTTAACTTTTGAAGTTATAATTATACCATTTCTCTCTCCTCCTTCCTTCTTCCAAACTTCCCCATATATTCTCCTGCTTTTTGTAATTTACTTTTTCTTTTCACTATTTGTTATTGTATCTAACAATATGTGTATGTATTAATAAGTACATATATATATCTTTCTCAGTCTCTATAATGTTACTAGCATATTTGTTTTCAGGGCTCACTATTTCTAATTAAATAACAAATTGGTATGTTTTTCCTTGGGAAAGACTATTTCTGCTGCTGTCAGCACTCATTAGTTGCCTATAACACTTTGTGTAGGTTTGAATCCTCCTTGTCTTTTCTGTGTTTACGTTGGCATGTCTATTGGTATTATGCTCCGGCACTCATGTTGCTGAGACTTTGTAGGTATAACATTTGACATTTTGAGGAGACACAATCACACAGAAAGTTCCCTGTTCCTCTGGTTCTTACATTCTTTTAACTCCATGTTCTGCAATCATCCATAAACCTAAAGGCAGGTATTGTTTTGCAGGTATATCACCTGGGACTGGAATTCAAAACTCTGCACATTGAGTGGTTATAGTTTTTGGAAATAGTCTCTACTTGTTGCAAAGAGAAATTTCCTTAATGAGGGAAAAAGAAATGCACTTATTTGTTCATTTAAGGATAATTATTAAAATGAAGTTAGTAATTATGCTGGCTTAATAACTTGTGATTTTAGATTCTCCTGCAAGATCCCTGTCTTCACTAGCCTTGGGTCATTCGCTAACTTTTCAGTACCAATAATGTTGTCCTTCTTGTTGAGTGGATTCTAGGCTCAATTAGGAGCAGTTGGGTGCCCCCGATATTTGTGTGTTACTGCATCCTTAGAGTTATCATGCTACATTGGTCATTGTTGTGGTTCATAGCTGAACAAGAATGCTTTTTGCTTCATTCATTTGGAATCCTGCATGTTCCCTTCTGTTGCCATAGAAGCTAGTGCTCAGAGAAGTGGCACTCAGGTCAGTTCCAGGTCAGGGAGCTCTGGGCCTTTTGTCTGAACTACTGGTGACTTCATAATATTTGACTTGAAGAAAAATGAATAAAATATCTGACAATCTCTTCAGCCAATGGTTCTGGGAAAGGTGGATTAACCCAGATATAGAGATATCCTATATGCTCTCTTATCAAAAGGGTTGTAGCTCTAAATCTACAAATGTATGTATATAGCCTGGAGTAAGTAACTATAGAGACCAGGTGGCATTGCTGGTTAGGGTTTAGGAAGAACAATAAAGAGGAGAATACAAGGGGACAGATCATTATCTTCATATCAGTATTTGAAGAGGGAAATGGAAAAACAGAAGGGTCTAATTAGGAAGGAAGAAGAAGATTCATAGAAAAGAAAGGCGGGAGGTCAAATAACAGCAAGAATGTCTGAAAAAGTCAAAAGAAATCATAGTGTTAACTATCACCTAAAAACAACTATGATACAAATAAATTAGTATATAAATACACATAGATTATGTGAAATTTTTCCATCAAGTCTGACAATGTTCCTTCCAAAAACCAAGACACTAACAAAATCCTCAAAACCAGGTTGAGAATCTCTCTTTGAAGTTGCTGTGGGTCAGTTTTGTCTAAGAAACTCCCAAAACCTTACATGCTGTTGCGCTTGTTTTGGCTGCTCCCGAGAGGTAGCCAATGTTTTGAGCATCTGAGTCTTTGGAGTCTTTTCCCTTGAAGGTGTTTATGTTCTAGAATATTAATAGCCTGTCTTAGATTTGCTAGCAAAATATTTTCCAATTATGTATGCTGTGTCTTCAGTCTGCTGATTTTTTTTTCTTGGCTGTGCAGAAGCTCTTTAATTTTTTGTAATCAATTGTGGCCTTTCCTGAAGTGCTATCCAGCATTATTACCCCTTTCAGACAGTTCTGTGTGCTTGACCTTGAAGTATTTTTCCTGTATTGTTCTGCAGTAGTTTCAAAGTCTTGGCTATTACATTAAGACCTTTGATCCTGTTGAACTAACACTTGATTGTGTGTTTAGAGTGAGTTCTACAGAACTAGTCTGTCATTTTCATGTAGACATCCACTTTTCCCAGAACCATTTGCTAAAGAGGTTGTCAGTTTTATAATACATGCCTCTGACAACATTATCAAACATTAGAGGATTTTGGCTGTGGGTGTTCACATCTGGGTCTTGAATTCCGTTTCTTAAGTTTATATGACATTTGTTCTGATGCTATGCTGATTTTGTCACTGTGGCTCTGCAACGTAATGGGACATCAGTTATTGTGATACTTTATCATCATTCTGTCCAGGCTTTTTCTGGACTAAGGTTTTAGGTGTATGTGTGTGTGTATGTGTGTGCTCCTAAATAAAATTTGGAATTGAGATTTCAAGGTTTCAAATGGCTGTCACTAGAATTTTAGTCAGTGCTCTGATAAGCTTCTAGTAGTGTTTACGAATCGTTTGAACAAAATTCTGCCATTGATGAGGATGGGTTCCTTTGCATCAAGCTTCTCATGCATTCTTTTTCTTTGTTGTCTTGATGTTTTTATTGAGGAAGATCTTTACTAGGTTGTTTAAGGGTGTGTGGTTGCTGCTATAGCTGTTAGCTGCTTTATGTCTTCTTTCTATTTAAGTTTGTTAGGGACGTTTAGCATACTATTCATACTTTAAATGTTTATTCACTGACAGTTTTCTGTACATAATTTATTTAGTCATGTCATCATTTGTTAAACATTCCTGCCTCCCTTCAACACTATTTCCCCAACAAACCCTCTCCTTCTCTTGGGTGTATGGCCCATTGAGTTTAATTAGGGTTGCTTGTATGTGCCTGGGAGGAAGTTTTATGGACTAAGATGCACAGAGCTTGGTAGTCTATTTAGATTTTGAAAGCAGCACATTCTTTACTTATAGCAAGTGAAACTTAAAGCTGCTGGTTTTGAGTAGAGCCATAAGCAGGTCCAGGCTTCTGTGCAGAATGTTCTGTCGTTTGAACTGTTTAACCCAATATACTTGCTTAGATCTGAGTCCTCAGTGGCAGATAAGAATGCAGTCTTCATTTTGTGGCTGGACCCATAACTGATCCCCAGCAGAGGCCCTTAAGAATTTAGAGCAAGTTCCTATGATCACCTTTAGCCAGCTCCTCTACTACGAGAAAGAATCTTTGGCCTAATATAGGGCCTTCAGGAATAGTGAATCTTTGACAATGAACCTCCTAATTATCATGTGTTCTGAACCATGTTCATGATCTTTCTCTTATGTGACATTTTAATTTATGTTATCATTTACATTTAATTCATTTTATTTATCAACTATATAAACTAATCATCTGCAATGCATATAAATACATATAAGACATCAAATTGTAATAAATATTATTTCTTTTTTTTAATCAGTGGCATAAAACATTTATTGGAATAAAGCCATCATTTTCTATGGTAAAACATACAAGACAGCCAGACTTGGTGATATCCCTGCTGCGCTTCTCCAGGTTTCCTATAGCAAGGGGAACAAGGACTATTTCTAACAGGAACTCAATGGCTGGCTCTCTGACCTCCTCACCCACCAAGGGAGGAGCAGTTCTGTTCACAATGAGCCACACATTTTCAAAAAGACACAGAGAAAAGGTACATAGCCACTATCAGCTGCATGGTCCTTATCAGACTTTCTCTATACTTGGTTTTTGGATCAATGTTAATACTTCTGCACTTGCTCTGTATTAAAAAATATTTTTAAAAGGTGTTTATTCTGGTGTTCATCAGAGCCCAGACTTAGTATTAGATTTAGTGAAATGTCAATAATAGCCTTCCATTTGAGCTTTATTCATGAGAAAACATTGGTGTCAGATATCTGAAAGGTCATGGAGAGCAATGTATATCAAGTTCTTGTCCCCACTGTACCTCCCTTCAACAAACTAATGTCAAGTTCTAATGTCTCAAGTGACAAAGCTCTGAAGGTCTTTAGTGGGTCACAATGCTCCTTTTTTATTTTATTTTTTTCTTAATTTTTTTCTTATTAGTTACATTTTATTAACTCTGTATCCCAGCTGTATCCCACTCCCTCATTCCCTCCCAAACCCACCCTCCCTCCCTCATCTCCACCCTGCCCCTTTCCAAGTCCACTGATGGGGGGGACCTCTTCCCCATTCATCTGACCGTGTTTTATCAGGTATCTTCAGGACTGGCTGCAAAGTCCTCCTCTGAGTTCTAACAGGACTGCTCCTCCCTTGGGGGGTGGGGAGGTCAGAGAGCCAGCCATTGAGTTCCTGTTAGAAATAGTCCTTGTTCCCCTTGCTATAGGAAACCAATTGGTTACTGAGCTACCACGGGCTACATCCAAGCAGAGGTTCTAGGTTATATCCATACATGGTCCTGCAATGCATATAAACACATATAAGACATCAAATTATAATAAATATTATTTCTAACTAATTAGTTGGCAATTATTTATGAGCCATAACAAACTTCCTGCTATTTTCTGGGCAGTAAGAAAGTGTCTTATGTCTCACAGGACTTAAGGTTTCCTTAGACTGTGCTTCAGGTTTGATAAGAAATACTGGAAAGGTTTTCTTTAGGTGAACTCAGTTCAATGAACACAAATTCTAGGCCAATTGTGCCATAAGCCATTATTTAGAGCTGTAACATTCAGAGCTGCAAAACACAGAAAACCCTTGTGATAGTAAAAGCTCAGTTTCCATCCCTAAAGCCCTGAGCAGCTATTCGCATGTGGACTGACAAATACTTCATGTACTGGCTTCAGCTATCACAGCCTTAGTATCCTTCCACATTCTCTTTCTCTTTCTTTTTTATTTTGAGTTTAGTAATCAGTTTCTTGTGTCTCTGAGACTGATAAATTAAAAGGAAAAATTTGAAAAAGATGTACCGAAGCATAAATTAGTATTGATACTAGACTGACAGAATTGTACCTAGTGTATAAAAGTGCATGCACAAGGCCTGGTAGACTACATCACATGGTAAAATATACTTTCCTTTTTCCCTTTTATTGAAAAATAGATTTTTCTTCCACGTAATATATCCTGATTACAATTTTCCTCCCCTCCTTACCTGCCAGTTTTACCCCACTTCCCCTCCCATTCAAACTTACTCCCTTTCTGTCTCTCATTTTTCTAAGGGATATGATATGGTATGATATGACATGACATGATATGATATAAAAGATAAAACAAAAAGAACCATATTGCTGTTGGACAAGACAAACAAATGGAAAAAGGAAAGTCCAATAGAAGTAACAAGAATAAGAGAAGCTTTCCTCCCCACACTTAGAAATTCCATAGAAACACGTATATACAAAGACCTGGAGTGCTGCAGACCTGTGCAGGCCCTGTGAAGGCTGCCCAGTCTCTATGAGTTCATATGAGTTTGGGTCATGTTAGAGGGCTTTATTTTCTTGTTGTCCTCCACCTCTCTGGCTATATCTTTCTGCCTTTATTATTTATTTATTTCTCTATGTATTTATTTATTTATTTATTTATTTATTTATTTATTGCAGATTTCCCTGAGCCTGGGGGGAGGGATTTGATGGAGACATTCCACTTAGGGCTGAGTGCTCCAATGTCTTTCACTGTCTACATAATATCTGCTTATAGCCTCTTTCACATAAATATTTGGAATAATAGTTCAAACCTTCTTGCCCTACCACAACTGTCCTCATTTCTCAGGAAGAAGTAAAAAATTCTTTTTCTCCTGTTTACATAATAAAATATTACTCCAATACTGATTAGAATAATTAGGTGAAATTATAAATATTATAAATAAATATAAAATCAGTGCACATCTACAAGTCCAACTCAGAAATAAGGCACAGAAAACTGAATGCTTTAATAAAGACCTCATTCTTAACAGTGCAAAAAATCAGAAGTAGTTCCCTCTTGTACATGCTCAACTATTGACATGAAAACAGGCATTACCAAACACTAATCTAACTGTCCTTACCAATGTGTAAAATTCACACTTTCTTTGAGACCTTTGTTCGTTTCCTCTTTATGTGCTTTTAATAACTATATAAGCATTGGTTTAAGATCATATTCCTGTGTTTCCGCTGAATTAGCCTATCCATTGATTTTTGGGGTTGCTGGTGAAGCCATGATGTCCTATTTTTTGTTGTATGTGTTCTTATGCAGACCTCTAGCCATCTGCTTTATCCTTAACCTTCTCTGTTTGTTCCTGAAGTCTGTACTTCAGATTGGGTCCATCTGTCTCTGGTGTCTGGAGTAGTCTTCAGGAAGATGAGACAGGTCCACTGGTTTGAGAGTGGGTGTTGGTGTTTCAGCTGTAGCTAAGGGAAGACACTTGTGCACAAGCATGGGCGTGTGCATGGAAGTGTGCCTTGAAGGATAGGGTGCTAAAGCATGTACATGCCTGGAAGAGAGGATCTTAAGTACAGGACAGGGTGCTGGTGCTGTTAAGGGGTGCCCTGAATACCTCAGCGGCCTATAGGCCTGTTGTACTGTCCTCCTTCTATTCAGACTGTCTGGGCTTCAGGAATTGTTTGCCTGGATTCCACTGATAGACCCACAGAAAAGGGGCTTCAATGTTGAGAACGCTGTCCCAAGGATTCTTATGTTGCCCATAGTGGAGGTGTTGGTGGGAGGGATCCAATGTCTGGCTGCTAGCATAGAAGGACCCTGGACCTGGGGCCCTGCGTGCATTCACTTGAAGGAACACTCACTTGCTTGTAGACCTGATAGGAAAGCACAGGGGTTCGCCTGTTCTCTATTTTCAGATTAGGGCCTGCAGGGGCAAATGAGAGTGTAAGAGATCTGTCAGCTCCATGCTGTCCACTGTTGGGTCACCAGGCAGGGAGACCTGTACTTGGGGCAGCTGCCTCTGCTGTCTCAGTCACTGAGCACTGAGGCTTGTGCTTGGGGCAACCACTGCCAACTCTGCCAAGCTTGGAGGCCCGTGCTTGGGACAAGAGGAAGTGCAGGGGGGTTGAATAATTGCCACTCTCACTACCCAGAAACATGCATGGGTAACCTGGATCCAAACTGTCCCAGTTCACAAGTTGTCCCCTCTTGCCCAAAAACCTCAATGTCGATATTCTGGCTTCAGCAGTCCCTCCACTCAACAATTTCGGAGTTTCAGATCCTGCGCCCCATAGATATGGTGTAAGCTGCTCGCCACCATCTTGGACTCCCCCTCATAACCAAATTTTAACATTGTAGTCAAATAATTTTTAGAACCAACTACATAATAGAAAAATATAGAACAATTTTAAAAGTGTACTTGAAAATACCTGATAAACTTTAAAATGTTTCATAGCCTTAAACCTGTAAAAAATGTTTTTGCAATATCAAAATAACATACTGATTTTTTAGGGTGAAGTCACAAAGCATAGTCATAATTTTAGAAGTCAAAGTTAGTCTGATAAGAGATAGAATGATAAATAGAATTCATTATGACTAAGAGTGTTGTAAGTGACGATTAATATTTACTAATAATATATCTTCCGGTAAAGCTGCTGTTAGTCCTAAACAGCTATATAACCAAATCACCACACAGAGACTGGGATTTATTTAATTAACCTAGAACACAATGCTGGGCAATAGTTATTCCATCCTAAACCTCCAAGCCCTCATAGTTTCCTAATATTTAGATTTCCCACATTATACTTGCTTTTAGTGAAATCTTAGGTCCAATCCATCTCTCCGAGCTCTCCGCTTCCCTTCTCTCCTCCCCCTCTGCCTCCCACCTTCCTGTCCTCCCGCTCCTCCTCTCTTTCTTGTCCTCTGGCTCCTCCCCTCTCCCATCTACTTCCTTTTCCTGCTCAACATGTGGCTAATTATTATTTGGAAGTTTACACAAAGATGAGATAGGTGATGGTTAGAATAAGCACCACAATACAATATCTGGACTGAAACCAGAGAGTGGGGGAGAGAAATCAGCATTTGAATGAACAAGGGTAAGGTGTATACCCTTACCCTCTGAAAGGCTCTACCCTGCAGGGTATCAAAGCAGATGCTGAGACTTATTGCCAAACTTTGTGCAGAGTGCAGGGAATCTTATGAAAGAACAGGAAGATAGAAAGACCTGGACGGAACAGGAACTCCACAAAGAGAGCAACAGAACCAAAACATCTGGGCACAGGGGTCTTTTCTGAGACTGATACTCCAACCAAGGACCATTAATGGATATTACCTAGAACCCCTGCACAGATGTAGCCCATGGCAGTTCAGTGTCCAAGTGGGTTCCATAGTAATGGGAACAGGGACTGTCTCTGACATGAACTGATTGCTCCCTGAGGGGGGTGCAGGGGGAGCAGCCTTGCCAGGCCACAGAGGAAGACAATGCAGCCACTGTTAATGAGACTTGATAGACTAGGATCAGGAGGAAGGGGAGGAGGACCTCCCCTATCAGTAGACTAGGGAGGGGCATGGGTGGAGAAGGGTGAGGGAGGGTGGGATTGGGAGACAAGAAGGGAGGGAGCTACAGGGGGATACAAAGTGAACAAACTGTAAAAAAAATAAAAATAAAAACTCAAAAATAAGAAGTGCTGCTACAGTTACATCTTCATTTCTCTTTCCTCTCTATGTTGTTGAGACATGCCTCCTACTGTGATCCTGACTATCCTGTGCTTGAGAGTGGCCTCAGCTGCCACTGATTCCACCACCACCGCCCAATTCCAGTTTGGATCCTGAATGGCAGGAGTGGAAGACAAAACATGAAAAAATACACAGTCCGGTTGGTAATGTTGGAACTGTCTAGAGGGAACCCAGAGAGCTTACTATTGGAGATTACGGGTCTAGCAGAGGCCATAGAAACTGCCTCTCTCTGAAGAATTACCTAAACTGAAATGAGTATAGTGTGGTCAGGATCTCTATTCCTAAACTTCTGATAAATGGTTCGATTCAGTGACCTGAGATCCCTCTCTCTGGTTTTTCTTCACCTATTGCAACAAGTACTAGGTCAGCTTGTGCAGTGATTAAAAATAAATGTCAACTGCTATTTTCATTTCCAGGAAGAAGAAGCAGTGAAGAGAGCAATATGGGGGAGGGGGGAATGAAAGTGATCAAATTGCACAATAAGGAGACTAGGCCAGGGAAGCATGGCTTCACCATGGAAATGAATGCCTTTCATGAAATGGTGAGTGCAACATGGGTAAATTCACAATTTTTCTCTTCAATTCATTGGTATCTTTTCCTTTTCAATGATTTGTATTTTTTTTCTTTAAAGACTGGTGAAGAATTCAGGAAAATGATGAACGATATTCCGATCCCAACTCTCAAGAAAGGGAAAAGTGTCTAGAAATGGCTGGCTGGTGATGTGTCCAAATTTAAAAACTGGAAAGAGAAAGACTCTGTTACCTCTGTGAGGAAACAGGTATTGGTATGTCACATGCCCGTGTTCCTCAACCACTGAGGAAATTAGGCAGTGGCGTGTCTCTGTGGATTGAGTGAGCTCATTTTCTAAGAATATTTTATTCTTCCTGTGCTTTTATGCAATGTGTATCAATCATTTCCATCTGCCACTACCTTAGCCTTACACGTCCACCTAGTGTTGTTAGACTTCATGTCATCTTAAAGTGCTATTTATAACCTACAGAAATCAGTAGGTCCTGCCTTTATGTGCATGTGTGTGGCCAACCACTGTGGTATGAGAAAACTGCCAGCAGTGAAATCTCCAAAGACTGGCTTTCCCTTAACAGGCTTCCATCAGCTGCTAGCGGTTCATTTTCTGACACACTATTTTGCTGTCTAATTTGGAGTTGCTATTTGTTTGTGAATGGTTGTCTTTTCTTCTCTGTTAGGGAACATGTAATTCTTGTTGGGCTTTCTCTGTGGTTGGTGCCACGGGAAGGACAGATGTTCCAGAAAACAGGCAAACTGATCCCTCTGAGTATACAGAACCTAGTGGACTGCTCTAGACTTCAAGGCAATCTGGAATGTCATGTCGGCAATACATACTTTGCATTGGAGTATATGAAGGAAAATGGGGGTCTGGAGTCTGAGACAACCTATCCATATGAAGGAAAGGTAAATAGATCTTCTATGCTATTGTCATTGCAGAACTCTCATTGTAGGGTTGTCTAGTGATATGGCAACTGATCCTACTTACATAAACATGAGGAGCATGAAAACCTTTATATAGCATATAAATTTCTTCACTATAAAAATTTCTTATGGACAGCATGATCTAAATGGGTGTCACTGATTACATAAGAGCTGATTTTCAGTTTCAAATCTTCCAGTAGCATTTTCTTTCCTGGGATGATTTATAAGAGCCCAGACTTGGGGATGCTCAGCTGCAAAGTGCAGTGTGGTTCTGACTCTTGCTTCCCAGGGCCCAGAGGGAAGTAACCTGGTCTTTTAACTCTACATTTTCAAGGAAGGACCCTGCAGGTGTAATGCAGGTAATTCTGCTGCTGATATCAGAGGCCTCATGTTTGTCCCAAGCAGTGAGAATACTCTACTGAAGGCAACTATAGGACCCATTTCTGTTTCAATCGATGCAAGGTGTGATTCTTTCAAGGTCTATAAAGAAGGTAAGCATGTGCCCTTCTAGATATTAATTTAAAAATGTGTAATTTACCCATGGCATTTCTGTTCAACAGACCCCTTTTTAAAATACAAAACATGATGTGATTATGTGGGTTTACATATTTTACATTTATCCAGTTAATAATCCTGTGTGTGACCTCCCACTTGCACATTAACAGTTCAAAAATCCATAAAATTTACTGTTCAACTTAATTTCTCAATTTTTAAAAAATTATTTTGTTTTCAGAGGAAGGGGCGTCCCACCACCAACCACAGCCTTGGGAACGTCCCTGGATGGGGTAGAGGAGTCTGAGGGAGCCAGGGGAAGGAACCTGATCCTTCCTGACAGGCTCCCCTCTGGCCTACCGTCCCCCCTTAAACCCTGATGACCGAAGGGCGACCCCCCGCCGGTGGTCTTTAAACCTATTCGCTGGAACTGGAACACAACAAGCCAGGTACCAGGAAAGGGTCTGGGCGGACATGCGACATAGGGACAGAACGCCCCCATCCCACTGACCACATGACAACTGCTCCACAAAAGCCTGATCAGCTGTGGAGGTTCAGGGAAAGGGCCCACCCCAATGATATGTGTTCTGCCTTGCTGTAGGGAAAAGCCTGCGGGCTACTGGACTGCAGAGCCAGGGCACAGGTGGTGGCCCTGGGGGCGATAGAAGGGAGGGGAGGTAGCGGAAGGAAGGGGAAGTAGAGGAAGGCTGCCAGCTGCTGCCAGCCGTGTAGTCAAAGGATACAGGGGTCCAAGGCAAGGACCAGACCCGGGAGAAGCCTTGCTCCCTGCATCTCTTCCTCCTCAGCCAAGAGCCACCTACTAGGCACCACTGATGCATGCACACAAACACCCCCCCCCCCCCGGGACGCACCTCTGGGCAATTTCTCAATTTTTTACATGTTGTATGTCTTTAAGACTTTTGGTGAGATGGCAGCATTTCCAGGATAACGTAAAGAGAGGCTTGAATGAAGTAATTTATACTCACTGGTGCTTGCTTGCAATGGGGTTCTATTAGTAAAACCCAGATGCAGGCGAGTTCTTATGAATATGTTTGCAAGCATTTGGATTTCTCTGGATTCTATTAAGGACCTGTACCAGGATCAGTCAATGACTGATCCTATTGTTACCAGGTTTTTTTGTTTTTGTTTTTTTCTTTTGGCATTTCAGTGAAATCGGAAAATGCCTAACTTATTGTTGGTGACCACTGTCATTATCAGGTTCGCGGGGCCTCTCGCTGCTTTATTGATGGTGCTTTTTAGGTATATATCATAAGCCAAATTGCAGTGGTACTTTTGTCACCCATTCTATGTTAGTGGTTGGCTATGGCTTTGAGGGAAGAGAATCAGATGACAGAAAATACTGGCTGGTCAAGAACAGGTATGAAGTCCTCAAATACCTGATAAGCTAGGGCCAGTCAGAAGGAGAGGAGGACACCCTCTCTCAGTGGACTCAGAAGGGGGCAGGGAGGACATGAGGAGGAAGGTGAGGATTGGGAGGGAAAGAGGGAGAAAGCTACAACTGGGATATGAGTGAATGTATAAAATTATTTTTAAAAAATTAAAAAAAAGAATAGGTATGAACTATCAAAATGTACTGGAAGTTGGAAAAGAGATTTTTTTCTGTTTCTACTGACTGCCTAAGTCCTAGAAAATATTGTTCCCTTAAGTTAAACAGAAACCATCATCTTTTGATTTTCTCTCATACATATGTGTGGTATGTGTGCATATATGCCTGCTTGCCTGTGAACCCACATGAATGTGCGCTTTTGTGTAAGTGTGCATGCATACGTTTGCATACATGTTTGTGTGTCCTTATAGAGAGACTATAAATTGACATCAGATATCTTTCTTAATTGTGCTCCACTTATCAGAAGACAGGGAATCGCACTGACCCTAGAGTTCACTCCTTCAGTTAGTGTGCCTAGCCTGTTAATCCCAGTTATGTCCTGGCCTCTGGAATTGCAGACAATGTGTTAAGGCTACCTGGCATTTTGAAGAAATATGTATAAGTGCGTATGAGTGAGTGTTCCATGTGGGCAGATGCCTGTGAAGACCTGAAAAGGAGATCAGATAACCTGGAGCTCCAGTATGAGAGTGTGTGGTCTGACATATGAGCTGGGTGGGAGTTGTTGTCTCTGTGCTTGCAGGCATTGACCATCTTCAGCCCCCATCTTGGATTTCAGTGAGCTCCTAGATTTGAATTTTAGTCTTTTCCCTGTGTGGACAGAGCTCAACACTCTGAGCTCTCTCCAGAGCTGGAACAACCAACTCCTACTGTGTGGTCACAATGTTCAGATTCAGCCACCAGTTTCCTTGAGTGCTGATATCATATTTGTGCCATTGATTTTCTAAAGTCTGACAGAATTGCTTTTTCTGAACCACTCATGGGTAAAAAGTTGTCCTATCTTTTCCTTGCTTTGATTTTCATAGTCTTTTGTGAGGTAACTATGGATTTTCATGCTCTGCTTTTTCAGGTGTTTTCTATGAAGCTGGCCTCTGACTCAACACTCAAATGAGGAGTTATTGTAATGATCCACTGTGCTGTTATCGTCACTAAAGGGAAAGCATGCTTTCTTTCAGCATGGGCAAAAAAGTGGGGCACTAGAGGCCATATGAAGATTGCCAGAGACCAGAGAAACCACTGTGGAATTGCTACATATGCCCCACAATGTAAGCCACCTGGTGATGAGATAGAAGGAATAGAGTTAAGACAACATGGACAGAAGAGGTGTATTGTTCTCGAAACAACTGGCCTTTGCTGGGTGTATCAGGCAGTTCAGCCCTTTAAAATCCAGTTCTAGGACATATTTACTCTACTGAGACATGGCCACTACTGCAACTGATACCATACACTTATTTGTACAAATGTTTCCTATAACAACTTCATTTTTTTTCCACTGTAGCACATCAAGTCTTTAAAAATAAAAGCTTCCTTTAAATGGAGAGATGGCTCAGAGGTTAATAACACTGGCTGCTCTTCCAAAGGTCCTGAGTTCAATTCCCAGCATCCACATGGTGGCTCACAACCATCTATAATAATGAGATCTGGTGCCCTCTTCTGGCCTGCAAGTGTACATGTAGGCAGAACACTGCATACATAATAAATGAATCTTAAAAAAAAATAAATGTTTCTCAGTCATTTGCTTTTCCTTTATTGAGAAATCTCTGTTTATATCTTAACCTCATTTTAAAATTGGATGATTTGAGGATTTTTCTGGCATTTAGTTTCTTGAGTTCTTTTTATATTTTGGGTATTTGGTCCTCTATGAGATGTGGACTTGGTAAAAATATTTCCCCATTCTGTAGGCTACTGCCTTGTCCGAATGATGGTGTCCTTTGTCTTACAGAGCTTTTCAGTTTTATAAGGTCTCATTTATGAAGAATTGGTCTTAGTGCCTGAGCTACTGGTGTTCTGTTTAGAAACGTGTCCTGTGCTAATGAGTTCAAGGTTTTTCCCAACTTTCTTTTCATCAGGTTCAGTGTTTCTGGTTTTATGTTGAAGTCTTTGATCCACTTAGACTTGACTTTTGTGCAGGGTGATAAGGATGGATCTATTTGCATTCTTCTACATGGAGCCATCAGTTTGACCAACACCATTTGTTGAAGATATTGTCCTTTTTTTTTTTTTTAACACTATGTATTTCTGGTTTCTTTATCAAAAAACTGGGTATCTATATGTGTGTGTATTTATATCTTCAATTTGATCCCTTGACCATCATGTCTGTTTTTGCCAATACCATGTACTTTTATTACTATAGCTCTTACAGTATAACTTGAAATCTAGAATGGAAAGACAGAGCAATTCTTCTATTATTCAGGTCTGGTTTTGCTAACCTGGGTTTTTTTATTTTCCATATGAAGTTGAGATGTTCCCTTTCGAGGTCCATGAAAAATTGTGTTGGAATTTTAATGAAGACTGCATTAACTCTGTAGATTACTTTCGGTAGTTTGGCCATTTTTACTATGTTAATTCTACTGATCCATGAGCATAAGAGAATTTTTCATCTTCTGACATCTTCACTTTATTTTTACTTATTATTATTAATTTAGTTATTTACTTTGCATTCTGGTTACAGTTTTTCCCCTTCTCTTCTCCCAGTCTCCCTTTCTTCCCCCTCTCCCCTCCTCCTCTTCTCCTCAGAAAAGAGGAGGCCTGTCACAGATTTCAAACAGGCTTGGCATTTCATGTTGTAGAAGACTAGGCACATCTTTTGAGGCTAGACAAGGCATCCCAGTTAAGGGAAGGGATCCAAAGGCAGGCAATGTAGTCAGAGATAGTTCCTGCTCCTGCTTAAGGAGCCCCACTCGAAGACCCATCTGGACAAATATTACATATGTGCAAAGGGTATAGGTCTGTCCCATGCATGCGCTCTGGTTCAGAGTTCAGTCTCTGTGAGCCCTATGTGCCCAGGTTAGTTGATTCTGTATGCTTTCTTGTGATTTCTGTGACCCATCCGGTTCCTTCAATCCTTCTTCCATCTCTTTCACAGGATTCTCTAAGCTCCACTTAATGTTTGGCTGTAGGTCTCTTCATCAGTTTCCATCAGTAGCTGGTGAAGCCTCTCTGATGACAGTTATATTAGGCTTCTGTCTGCAAGTATAGCAGAATATTATTAATAATTTCAGGGGTGGGCTCCCTTTCAGGGAATGGTCATACTGGGCCAATCATTGGTTGGCCCTTACCTCAAAATCTGTTCCATCTTTTAGCCCTCTACATCTGTAGGCAGGACAAATTGTGGATCTAGGGTTTTGTGGCTGGATTAGTGTTCCAGTCCTTCCAATTGAAGTCTTATCTGGTTACAGGGGATGGACAGTTCAGGCTCCATATTCCCCATTGTTAGGAGGCTTAGCTTAGGGTCACCCTCATAGATTCCTGGGAGTTTTCATTATCCTAGGTTTCTGGCTCATCCATGACAACTCCCCTAACTCCAATCCAGTTGTCTCTCCCAGTATTCTCTCCCTTTGATCTCTCCGTGTATCATCTCTTCTGTTCCCATCTCCATCCCCTCCTTTACCCAGTCTCCTCCCTCAACCAATCCCTAATGTACCCCTCTCAGTGAGATTCAGGCAAATCCCCTTGGGCCCTCCTTGTTTCTCTTAGATTCTTTGGGTGCATGGTTTGTAGCACAGTTATTCTGTATTTTATGACTACTATCCACTTATAATTGAGTGAGTACATACTATGTTTGTCTTTCTAGGTCTGAGTTACCTCACTCAGGGTGATCGTTTTTAGTTACATCCGTTTTCTTGCAAATTTCATGATTTCCATATTTTTAATGGCTGAGTAATACTCTATGGGAAAATGTACCACATTTTCTTTATCTATTCGTTGATTGAGGGACATCTAGGTTGTTTCCACTTTTGGGGTATTATGAGTAAGTTGCTATGAACATAGTTGAGCAAATGTCCTTGTGATATGGTAGAGCATCTTTTGGGGATATGCCCAGCGGTGGTATCTGATAAGCTGCCAGACTGATTTCCAGAGATGATGTACAAGTTTGCACTCCTACCAGCAATGTAGGAGTGTTCCTCTTGCTTCACATCATCACTAACATGAGCTGTCACTTGAGTTTTTGGTTTTAACCATTCTGACATGTGTAAGATGGAATCTCAGAGTTGTTTTGATCTTCATTTCCTTGGTGATAAGGACCCTGAACATTTCAAGTGCTTCTTGGCCACTATAGATTCCTCTGTTTAGAATTATCTGTTTATCTTTATGCTCCATTTTTAAATTGAGTCATTTCCTTTTTTGGTGTTTAATTTCTTGAGTTATTATCTATTATGGATTTAGCACTCTGCCTGATTTAGGGTTGGTGAGATTTTTTATCATTCTACAGGCTGCTGTTTAGGCCTATTTATAGTGTTCTTTGCCTTACAGAAGCTTTTCTGCTTCATGAGGTCCCATTTATTAATTGTTGATCTTAGTGCCTGAGCTGTTGCTGTTCTGTTCAGGAAGTTGTCTCCTGTGTTTAAAGCTATTCTCCACTTTCTCTTCCACTAGATTTACTGTATCCAGTTTTCTGTTGATGTCTTTGATCCACTTGGACCTTATTGTGCAAGATGACAAATATGAATCTATTTTCACTCTTCTCCGTACAGATATCTAGTTAGACCAGAACCATTTGTTGAAGATGATTTCTTCTTCCACTGTATGGTTTGGCTTCTTTGTCAAAAATCAAGTGTGTATAGGTGTGTGGGTTTATTTCTGAGTCTTTGATTTGATACCATTGATCTACCTGTGTGCTTTTATGCCAATACCATGCAATTTTTTATTGCTATTGCTCTGTCGTACAGCTTGATATAAGGTATGGTAATAACCTCCAGAAGTTTTCTTTTTTCTTGTACAGGATTGATTTTGGTAAGATGACCATTTTTATTACGTTAATCCTACCAATCCATGAGCATTGGAGATCTTTCCATCTTCTTCAATTTCTTTCTTTAAAGTTTTAATGTTCTTGCCATATAGGTTTTTCGTTTGCTTCATCAGAGTTACACCAGATATTTTATTTTGTTTACAGCTATTGTGAGTAGTGCTGTTTCCTTAATTTTTCTCAGTCCATTTATAATTTGTATATAAAAGATGTACTGATTTCTTTTTTAGTTAATTTTCTATTTAGCCACTTTGCTGAAGGTGTTTATCAGCTGTCAGAGTTTCCTGGTTGAATTTTGAGGGTCATTTATTTGTATTATAATATCATTGGTAAATAGCAATACTTTTACTTCTTCCATTCCAATTTGTACCCTCTTCATCTCCTTTAGTTGTCTTCTTGCTCTAGCTAGAATTTCAAGCTCTATGTTGAATAGATATGGAGGGAGTGGACAGCCTTGTCCTGGATTTAAGTAGAATTGCTCTAAGTTTCTCTCCATTTAATTTGATGTTGGCTATCAGCTTGCTTTATTTTGCCTATATTGTGTTTAGATATGTGCCTTATATCCCTGATCTCTCAAAGACTTTTATCATGAAGAGGTAGGTGTTGGGTTTTGTCAAAGGCTTTTTCAGCATCTAAATTCATTTTCAGAAAAAAAATGAATTTTTTTTCATTTTTTTTCTACTGTAGATTACACTGATGAATTTTTCTATGTTGAACCATCTTTGCATCTCTGGTATGAAGCCTACTTAATTATGATGAATGATGTTTTGAATATGTTCTTTGATTCAGTTTGGGAGTATTTTATTGAGGATTTTTATGTCAACTTTCATAAGGAAAATTGGTTGGAAATTCTCTTTCTTGGTTGAGTCTTTGCGAGTTTTGGTTATTAGGTAACTGTGACTTCATAAAATGAATTTGTTAATGTTGCTTCTGGCTCTATTTTATGGAATAATTTGAGGAGTATTTGTATTAGCTATTATTCTTTGAAAGTCTGGTAGAATTCTGCACTGAAACCAACTGGCCCTGTGCTTCTTTTGGTTGTGGGACTTTTAATTACTGCTTCTATTTCCTTAGGAATTATAGGTCTATTTATATTGTTTACCCTATTCAGACTTTATTTTTATAACTGGTATCTATCAAGAAAATCATCCATTTTGTTTAGTTGTTTTTTAATTTTGTGGAGTGCAGCTTTTTGATGTAAGACCTAATATTCTTTCAGTTTCCTCAGTGTCTGTTGTTATGACCTCTTTCATTTATGACTATGTTAATTTGAATTTTCTCTCTGCCTTTTATTTAGTTTGGCTATGGGTTTGTTTATTTTACTGATTTTTCATAAAACAAAACTCTTTGTTTCATTGATTCTTTGCGTTGTTCTCTTTGTTTCTATTTAATTGATTCCAGCCCTCAGTTTTCACATTTCAAATTCAGAACATGTCTGCTCTGGCAAAGGATCTCACCCAAAGATATTCAAGGTCTGTGATCTGGCTGGAATATAAACTCACCTTTAATCCTAGCAGACAGGGACAAGCAGATCACTGAGTTCAAGGCTAGCCTAAAATAGAGCAATTTCAGGTAAAAAAAGAAAGAAAGAAAGAAAGAAAGAAAGAAAGAAAGAAAGAAAGAAAGAAAAGAAAAGAAAAGAAAAGAAAAAAGCAACTTAGGTACAGGCTTGGTGGAACATGCTTTTAATCCCAAAGAATAAGGTAAAATTAGTTTGTAGAAGGAAGCATCCATGTTTGAAAGTGATGTCTAATTGCGTGGCAGAAAAGGTGATGAATCAGAAAAATATTTGACAGAATAGGATATGGCCAACTCTCAGGAGAACAGAGAAGAAAGGGAAGCTACTTGAGGGACAACACAGAGAGGGAGGCGAGGGGAGGCAGTTTTACTGAGAAAGGTTTTTACAGTGAAAGGTTGATAAGAACAAGCTACACAAAGGTGAAGACAGAATGAGAAACAGAATGATAAGGAGCCAGAAGATATTTCCAAAGTTAGTATAAGGCCAAACAGAGTAAAAAGTGAGAATATTACAGAAGCCATATTGAATAAGTCAGCTTGGAGAGGACTTTGACTCAGAACAGCTGAGTTGAACCAGCCAATCAGAGTTCAGAAAGAGTTATAAAGGATGAGTTTATTTAGCAGTAAGTCTCAGATGCCGAAAACATTCTAGGCCTAGAAAGATTGTACTGAGGTGGGAAGCGTTAAGGACTAGGCCTAGGTTAGCAGATGAAAGCAGTAAACCTCTAAGATGACAATTAAATCAGATGAATAAAAGTTATTTTTATACCATAGTTACTCTTCTTGGGCAAGTTTCCTTATTTTTGTTCTAGAGGTTTCAGATATGCCTTTAAATTGCTATTATGAAATTTCTCCAATTTGTTTGTGAAGGCACTTAGTGCTATGAACTTTCTTTTTAGCACCATAAATTTGATTATGTTTGCTTTCATTTTCATTGAATTTTAGAAGGTATTTAATTTTCTTTCTTAAGTTCTTCCTTGAATAGAGAGTTGTTATGTTTCCATGAGTTTGTAGGCTTTTTCTTGTTTCTGGTATTGTTGAAGTCTAACTTTAAACCATGGCGGTATGATAAGATACAGGGGGTTATTTCAGTTTTCTTGTATTTGTTGAGTTGTGTTTTATGACCAAGAATTTGGTCAGTTTTGGAGAAGGTTCTGTGAGGTCCTGAGAAGAATGTATATTCTTTTGTTTTAGGGAAATGTCAGGAGCTGTCAGGAGCCAAATATATTCATGCACTGTCAGAAGCCATTAAAAAAAAGGGGGGGCAGTCAGAAAATATGTGAGCTTTAAGGAAGGTAATCCAGAATTTTGGAAATTCTGTATTGTGATGCACTCCAGAATTGCTTACAGCCTCTGATACCCCTTCATTTCTGTGTTGCCCTGTCTCTAAAAAATCTGGTATGGTGAACCCTCTCTTTCTGAGTATTCACTCACCATGATTGAACAACCCCCCTACAGGATCTTTAAGGAGATGCACTTGTGTACAGATGAATTGATGATTTTGTAATTCTTAGCAATGGTTTTATAGTATTCCTGATTTGATTCAAACAACTTTAGAAGTTGGATAATTGATAGAAAGATTATAGCTACAAAAAATACCTTTGTGGACAGATTTTCAGCTGCCAAGTATGTATGTTTCACTAGGAGATAGGTTTGACACAGATTTGTGACTTCAGATGAACTTTCACTTTAGAGGTGGTACCACGAATCAGTGTGTGTGCCATGAATATAGGTAAATTGGTTTGAACTTCTCATGAACCCATAAAATAATGGGACTACCAAGAAATGTCTAAACCAAGTGCAAACGTTAATGTCAAAAAATACAAACGGTTTCACTGTAATTCCTTATGCCTTGTCAATTTATGACATAAAATACTGTCATTTTTACATCTATTTTGTATTTTGGAATATAAGACTAGACATAGAAATGTTTAGCTTAGTACCAAAACATGGAATCAGTAAAATCCTTCCCATTGTAATGGTTTTATCCATCTCTGTGATAAATCTATTGACTATGAAGTAATCTTCCTCTGACTTACAGAGCTTTTGCTCAGAGGATAAGAAGTGCAACCAGGGCAAAATGTTTGTTGGGGCCATTTACCTCATCCATTCTCTTTCTTAAGTGTTTGTGAATGTGAGTGGTCTATTTTCCATCTCTTTTATTTTTAATACCCCTGTAGATTCACAAATAGGTTAACAGACTCAGGTCTCCAACATCAGCCTTCTCTGATAAGCAGGCATAGATCTCTGCAGGAGGCTTGCCTATTTGAGTGGGAGCTGATCCCTGTATCAAAGGGCTTCAAAGGTGGCTGGAAGCCAGAAACAGCTTTAGAGAGGCTAGACTGAAGGAAAAAAAAAAAGTGGTCAGTTCAAGTTTTTTCCTCCTCAGTAACAGAACAACCTGTCCTGAGCCTTGGGGACAAAACCTTGTCTCCCTCCTCTCTTCCCTTTCCTTTAATAAACAATCATTACTGGCTGCCTCTTGCAGTCTCCAAATTCTAAAGGTTTCTGAATCTAGGTATAGAACACAAGAAAGAGCTGGCTGGGAGGAGGGTACTTCATTCTTCATGCCCCCCCACTCCTGTTCTGGGTCTCAGCTAGAGTCATACCCATGTCCTCTCATGAGCCTACCCTGTTGC
Source organism: Meriones unguiculatus (assembly GCF_030254825.1). NCBI lineage: Eukaryota > Metazoa > Chordata > Mammalia > Rodentia > Muridae > Meriones > Meriones unguiculatus. The sequence continues at coordinate 129,888,757 of NC_083351.1, read as the reverse complement.
AGGCCTCCAGCTTGAAAAAGAGATATCCCTCCTCAGTTTCCTTTCTTGTTCTCAGCCATCACATCTCCCCGCCCTGTTCTCTCTACATCTAATCCCTACCCTTGTTTCCCTCCTCATTCCATCTCCTGCCCAGTTCCCTCTCTTCATCCACTTCAGCTGTCTATTCTATTTCCCCTTCTGAGTGACATTCTAGGACCCTCCCTTGTGTCCTTCTTGTTACTTACCATTTTGGGGTCTGTACTATATCCTGTACTATAGGTCTAATCTCTACTTGTAAGCAAGCACACACAATGTGCTGAGTCTGAGTTACTTCACTCAGAATGATCTTTTTGAGTTCTGTCTATTTGCCTGCAAATTTAATGATTTGTTTTAATAGCTGAGTAGTATTCTATTATATAAATGTACCACAATTTCTTTATCCATTCTTTGGTTGAGGGACATCTACATTGTTTCCAGTTTCTAGCTATTACAAATAAAGCTGCTAAGAACATAGTTGAGCAAATGACCGTGTTTGGTGGGAATTTGGGGGGTATATGCCCAGAAGTCATATAGCTGGGTCTTGAGGTAGAGCTATTGTCAGTTTTCTGTGAAAGCACCAGACTGATTTCCAGAGAGGTTATACAAGTTTGCACTCCTACAAGTAATGGAGGATGTTCCCCTTTCTCCACATTTTCCCCAGCATGTGTTGTCATTTGAGTTTTTGATCTTAGCTATTCTGATAGGTGTAAGATGGAATCTTAGAGTAGTTTTGATTAGTCTTTCTCTGGTGGCTAAGGACATTGAACACTTTTTAAATGCTTCTCAGCCATTCAAAATTCCTCTGTTTTGAATTCTCAGTTTAGCTCTGTATCCCAATTTTTTTAATTTTTATTTTATTCATTTGTTTATTTTAATTACTTACAATTTATTCACTTTGTATCCCAGCTGTACCCCCCTCTGCATCCCCTCCCAATCCCACCCTCCCTCTCTCTTCTTCTCCTATGCCCCTCCCCTAGTCCTCTGATAGGGGAGGCCCTCCTCCCCTTCCATCTGACCCTAGTCTATCGGGTCTCATCAGGACTGGCTTCTTCGTCTTCCTCTGTGGACTGGTAAGACTGCTCCCCACTCAGGTGGAGGTGATCAAACAGCCAGCCCATGAGTTCATGTCAAAAATGGTCCCTGTCCCTATTATTAGGGAACCCTCTTGGACATTGAGCTGCCATGGGCTACTTCTGTGCAGGGGTTCTAAGTTACCTCCTTTCATGGTCCTTGTTTGGAGGATCAGTCTCACAAAATCCACTGTGCCCAGATTTGTTGGTTCTGTTGCTCTCCTTGTGGAGCTCCAGTTCCTTCCAGGTCTTTCTATCTTCCCCTTCTTTCATAATATTCGCTGCACTCTGCCAGAAGTTTGGCTATGAATCTCAGGATATGTTTTTATACCCTACTGGGTAGAGCCTTTCAGAGACCCTCTGTGATAGGCTCCTAGTTTTCCCCCTCTTCTGTTCCCAGTTTTCTCCCTCTTCTGATGTCTGTCTCATTTGTCTTTCTGAGTGAGGATTGATCATCTTACCCAGCGTCCTCCTTCTTGATTAACTTCCTAAGGTGTACAAATTTTAGTATGATTATCCTATATTATAGGTCTAATCTCCACTTATAAGTGAGTCTATATTGTTTGTGTCTTTCTACTTCTGGGATACCTCACTTAGGATGATCTTTTCTAGATCCCACAATTTGCCCGCAAATTTCATGATTTCTTTGTTTTTAATTGCTGAGTAGTATTCCATTGGGTAAATGTACCACACTTTCTGTATTCATTCCATAACTGAGGGTCATCTTGGTTGTTTCTAGCTTCTGGCTATTACAAATAAAGCTGCGGGAATCCAAGAGGGTGGTGACCATTGCACATTGTTTCTTAGAGGCAGAGGATTTGAAACTCTGAAATTGGTGAGTGGAGGGGCAAATGAAGCTAGAAAATCGAACTTGTGGCTTCCTGAAAGAGAGGAGACATCACAGGAGCGGAGAGCATTTAGATTCAGGTCAGGCTCGGACTTCTCTGGGAACAGAGAGGGGCAATTCCCTTGTTCGGGCCACCCTCCTCCTTGGGGTAACTGACCCACAGCCAGTTATGTAGAGCACAGAACTCACTGCCTGGGGACCAAGACAGCAGAGGCAGGGCTTCTAGCTCCTCAGCCACGGTGGCCAGCTCTACCCACCCCCTGACTTTCCTGTTGCTGAATACCTGCCCACCAAGTACCCACTGGCCAAGTCCCAGCTGAGAGTGGCCATACCAACTTAGCAGGGCCTCCCAGCCAGTGACTATATGGACCTCCCAAAACCCTCAGTGGCAGATAGCCAGCTGTACAGCCACCAAAGTCCGGTAGACCTGCAAAACCACCCAGGTACACCAAGCGCTGGGCCACCTAGGTCTGTGGACCACTTTTGTAGCTCCCCAGGACTTCCCAGCAGGCACCTGGACACTCCAGTTCTGCAGCCACAGCTGGACTTCCCAGTTCAGTTCAGAAGCTGCTGCATCACTGAGCTGACTGAGCTCAACCTGCCACATATAACTCAGCAGGTCCAAACCGGCCAGTAGAGAACAGGAGGAACCCGTGTGTGTTACGATTTGACCTGCTAGAGAGTGAATGTGCCCTCTAGTGCCTACAGAATCCCAGATACAGGGAGATTTCAAGCTAGCAGCCAGACATCAGATCTCCTCCCACTCATACATCCACTGTGGGAAACAGAGGGTTGCTTGGGACATTGAAACCACTGCTCTGCAGATCTACCAGTGAAGTTTAGGCAAATAACTCCTGGAGCTCAGTTAGAGATGAGTACCAGTAGCCTGTAGGCCACTGATGTACTCAGGGAATTTGCTCCCACAATCATCACCAGTGCTTGAGATACCTTTAGCACCTGCGACCCCTTCAGTGCCTGCAAGGCACCCCTCCATAACACTGAAGGCCACATTCTCTAGCACCCTGTCCCTCAAGGCACACTTTCACCCACACACATGCACACATGCTTGCCTGCATTTGTCCATCTGCGCCCTCAGACTTTCCTCTCACAGGTACAGCTGAAAGACCAACACACACGCTGAAACCACTGGACCTCTCTCATCTTCCTGAAGAATCCTCCAGACACCAGAGAAAGAAGGTACCAGTCTGAACTGCAGAATCCAAAAACAAAGAGTGGAGCAGACAAGCAAATGGCCCGAGGACGGCCAAAGAACATATCCAACAAAAATCAGAAAATCATAGCTTCACCAGCAACACCCAAAATCAATGAATACTCCAATTCATCAGAAACACAGGAAAATGACTTTCAAGATATGCTTATCCAGTTATTAGAGACACATAAAGAGGAAACAAATCTCTCAAAGAAATTGCCACAGAGATGGAGGCAAAAAAAAAAAAAGAAAAAGGAAATGAACAAAGCTCTCAAAGAAACACAGACAAATATAGCAAAACAAATAGAGGCAAAAGTAGTGGCATATAGAGAAGAAATGAACAAAAAAATAGAGGCCGTCATACAGAGACAGGAAGCCACATTCAAATAGATGAAGGAAATAAAAATAGAATTAGAATCAATAAAGAAAACACAAACTGAGAAAACCCTGGAGCTGGAGAACTTAGAAAAAAGATTAGGAACCACAAAGGTAAACATCACCAACAGAATACAAGAGATGGAAGAGAGATTCTGTGGTGCTGAAGATATGCTTGCAGAAATTGATACTTCTCTCAAAGAAAAAGTAAAATCAGAAAAGTCCCAAACACAAAACATCCAAGAAATCAAAGACCCCATGAAAAGGTGAAATCTAAGAATCATAGGAACTGATGAAAAAGAAGATTCCAGTCTCCAAGGTCCAGAATATATCTTCAAGAAAATCATAAAAGAAAATTTCCCCAACTTAAAGAAAAAGATGTCCATAAACATACAAGAGGCCTACAGAACACCAAATAGACTAGACCAGAAAAGAAACACCTCACGTCACATAATAATCAAAACACTAAATCTACATAACAAAGGAAAAAAATATTAAAAGCAGCAAGGGATCACCTCCCCCTGAGGGGGGAGCAGCCTTACCAGGTCACAGATGACAATGCAGCCACTCCTGATGAGATCTGATAGACTAAGATCAGAAGGAAGGAGAGGAGGACTTCCTCTAGCAGTGGACTTGGGGAGGGGCATGCATGAAGAAGGGGGAGGGAGGGTGGGATTGGGAGGGGAGGAGGGAGGGGCTTATGGGGGGATACAAAGCGAATAAAGTGTAATTAATAAAAAGAAAAGAAAAGAAAAAAGCAGCAAGGGAAAAGAGGCAAGTAACATAACCTATCAGAATCACACCAGATTTCTCAACAGAAACTATGAAAACCAGAAGGGCCTGGGCAGATGTCATGCAGACTTTAAGGGACCACAGATGCCAAACCAGACTACTATACCCAGCAAAGCTTTCAATCACCATAGATAGAGAAAACAAAATACTCCATGACAAAACTAAACTTAACAATATCTATACAGCAAACCAGCCCTACAGAAGATACTAGAAGGAAAACTCCAATCCAACGAAAGCAACTACACCCAAAAAAACATAGGATATAGATGACTACACAATAAAAAAATTAAAAGAAAACAAGCAGTGAAACACAGTAACACCACCAACTCTACAACAAAAAGAAATTAAAGTTCATTGGTCACTATTATCTATCAACGTCAATGGACTCAACTCTCCAATAAAAAGATAGAGACTAACAGAATGGTTGCAGAAACAGGATCCAACATTCTGCTGCTTCTAAGAAACACATTTCTGCAACAAAGATAAATAGTACCTCAGAGTAAAGGGCTGGGAAAATTTTTTTCAAGCAAATAGACCCAGAAAACAAGCTGGGGTAGCTATCCTAATATCTAATGAAATAGATTTTAAATGAAAATTAATCAAAAAAGATAAGGAGAGGCACTATATGCTCATCAAAGGAAAAATCTACCAAGAGGACATCACAATTCTGAACATCTATGCCACAAACACAAGAGCACCTACATTTGTAAATGAAACATTGTGAAACTTAAATCACATATCGATCCCAACACCTTAATAATGGGAGACTTCAACACTGCACTCTCACAGAGGAACAGATCATCTAGACAACAGTTAAATAGAGAAATAAAGGCACTTACAAAGGTTCTAAATCAAATGGACCTAAATACATGTCTAGAGAACTTTTCACCTAAATTCAAAAGAGTATACCTTCTTTTCAGCACCTTATGGATGGAACCTTCTCCAAAATAGACCATATAGTTGGTAACAAAAGCAAGCCTCACAGATACAAGAAGAATGAAATAATCCTTTGTATTCTACCTGACCACCATGGACTAAAGCTGGACCTCAACAAAAAAAATAAATAACAAAAAGCCTACACACACATGGAAACTGAATAACTCTCTACTCAATGACAGGTGAGTCATGGGAGAAATAAAAAAATCAAAGACTTCCTAGAATTCAATGTATGAACATACTCAAACAACATACTCAAACTTATGGGACACAATGAAAGCAGTGCTAAGAGGAAAATTCAGAGCAGTAAGTGCCTTCAAGACGAAATTTGAAATATCTCATATAAGCAACTTAATGACCCAACTGAAAGCCTTAGGAAAAAAAAAAAAGCAGGTACACCCAAGATGAGCAGACATCTGGAAATAATAAAACTCAGATCTGAAATCAATCAATTAGAAACAAATAAAACCATTCAAAGAATCAATGAAACCAAGGACTGGTTCTTTGAGAAAATCAACAGGATAGACAAACCCTTAGCCAAAAGGCAGAGAGAAAGTATCCAAATCAGCAAATTCAGACACAAAAAGGAGGAAATAACTACAGACACTGAGGAAATCCAAAAAGTCATTAGGTCATACTACAAAAGCCTATATGCCATAAAATTTGAAAATCTAAATGTAATGGACAATTTTATTGATAGATTCCATTTACCAAAATTAAATCAAGATCACATAGAAAGATTGAATAATCCTATATCCCCCAAGGAAGTAGAAGCAGTCAACAATAGTCTCCCTTCCAAAAAAGCCCAGGGCCAGATGGTTTCAGTGCAGAATACTACCAGACCTTCAAAGAAGTGCTAACTCCAATTCTCTTCAAACTATTCCACAAAATAGAAACAGAAGAAACATTACCAAACTCATTCTATGAAGCCACAGTCTCCTTGATACCTAAACTACACAAAAACCTAACAACAAAAAAAAGAGACTCTAAGACCTATCTCTCTTATGAACATTGATGCAAAAATGCTCAATAAAAAACTTGCAAACTGAGTGCAAGAACACATAAAAGAAATCATCCAATGAAGTGACCAAGTAGACTTCATTCCAGGCATTCAGGGGTAGTTCAATACATGGAAATCAATTAATATAATCCACCATATGAACAAACTGAAGCAGAAAAACCACATGATCATCTTCTTAGATACCGAAAAAGCATTTGACAAAATCCAACACCCATTCATGTTTAAAGTCTTGGAGAGATCAGGGATACAAGGCACATACCAAAACAAAGTAAAGACAATATATAGCAAGCCTATAGACAACATCAAAGTAAACAAAAAGAAACTTACATCAATCTCACTGAAATCAGGGACAAGGCAAGGCTGCCCACTCTCCCCATATCTTTTCAACATAGTACTTGAAATCCTAGCTAGAGTAATAAGACAACTAAAGAACAAGGGGATACATATTGGAAAGGAAGAAGTGAAAGTATCACTATCTGCAGATGATATGATAGTATATATGAGTGATCCCAAAAATTCAACCAGAGAACTCCTTCAGCTGATAAACACCTTCAGCAAAGTGCCTGGATACAAAATTAACTCAAAAAAATCAGAAGCCCTCCTCTATACCAAAGACAAAATGGCCGAAAAAGAAATTAGGAAACAACACCCTTCACAATAGCCACTAATAACATAAAGTACCTTGGTGTGACTCCAACCAAGCAAGTGAAAGACATGTTTGAAAAAACAAAACAAAACAAAAAAAAAAACCAAACAAACAAAAAAAAAAACTTCAAGTCTCTGAAGAAAGAAATTGAAGAAGATATCAGAAGATGTCAAGGTCTCCCTGCCAAAAGAAAGCTACAGATTCAATGTAGTTCCCATCAAAGTATCAACACAATTCTTTACAGACCTTGAAAGAACAATTCTTAACATCATGTGTAAAAACAAAAAACCCAGAATTGCCAAAAAGATCCTGTACAACAACAGATCGTCTGGAGATATCTCCATCCCTAATCTCAAGTTGTACTACAGAGCAATTGTAATAAAAACAGCATGTACTGACATAGAAACAGAATGGTGGATCAATGGAATTGAACAAAAGACCCAGAAATGAACCCACAAACCTATGGATACTTGATTTTTGACAAAGAAGCCAAAACTGTAAAATGGAAAAAAAGACAGCATCTTCAACAACTGGTGCTGGTCTAACTGGATGTCTACATGTAGGAAAATGAAAATATATCTATATTTATCACCCTGCACAAAACTAAAGTCCAAGTGGATCAAAGACCTCAACATAAAACCAGACACTCTAAAGCAGTTAGAAGAAAAAGTGAAGAAAAGCCTAGAACTCATTGGCACAGGAGACAACTTCCTGAACATAACACCAACAGCACAGGCTCTAAGAGCAACAATCAATAAATAGGACCTCATGAAACTGAAAAGCTTCTGTAAAGCAAAGGACACTGCCATCAAAACAAAACGACAGCCTATTGACTGGGAAAAGATTATCATCAACCCTATATCTGACAGAGGGCTAATATGCAAAATATATAAAGAATTTAAGAAGTTAAAAAGTAATGCAATTATGAAGTAATCCAATTAAAAATGGGGAACAGAGCTAAACAGAAAATTCTCAATTGAGGAATACTGAATTGCAGAGAAACACTTAAAGAAATGCTCAACGTCCTTAGTCATCAGGGAAATGCAAATCAAAATGACCTTGAGATTTCACCTTAGGCACATCAGAATGGCTAAGATCAAAACCTCAAGTGACAACACATGCTGGAGAGGATGTGGAGAAAGTGAAACCCTCCTTCATTGCTGGTGGAAATGTCAACTTGTACAACCACTTTGGATACCAATCTAGCGCTTTCTCAGACAATTAGGAATAGTGCTTCCTCAAGATCCATCTATACCACTCCTAGGCATATAACCAAAAGATGATCAAGCACACAACAAGGACATTTGCTCAACCATGTTTGTAGCAGCTTTATTCATAATAGCCAGAACTTGGAAACAACCCAGATGTCCCTCAATGGAGGAATGGATAAAGAAATTGAGTACATTTATGTAATGGAATACTGCTCAGCCATTAAAAATAAGGAAATCATGAAATTTGAAGGCAAATTGTGGGATCTAGAAAAGATCATCCTGAGTGAGGTATCCCAGAAACAGAAAGACACATACGGTATATACTCACTTATAAGTGGATACTAGACCTATAATATAGGATAAACCTACAAAACTCTGTACACCTAAAGAAGCTAAGCAAGAAGGAGGATCCTGCCTGGGTAAGATGATCAATCCTCACTGAGAAAGACAAACTGGAAGGACATTGAAAGAAGGAGAAAACAGGAAACAAGACAGGAGCCTACCACAGAGGGCCTCTGAAAGACTACCCAGCAGTGTATCAAAGCAGATGCTGAGACAAATAACCAAACTTTGGGCAGAGTGAAGGAAATCTTATGAAAGTAGGGGGAGACAGTAAGACCTGGAGAGGACAGCAGCTCCACAAGGAGAGCAACAGAACCAAAATATCTGGGCACAGGGGTCTTTTCTGAGACTGATACTCCAACCAAGGACCATTAATGGATATTACCTAGAACCCCTGCTCGGATGTAGGCCTTGACAGCTCAGTATCCAAGTGGGTTCCCTAGTAATGAGAACAGGGACTGTCTCTGACATGAACTCAGTGGCTAGCTCTTTGATCACCTCCTACTGAGTGGGGAGCAGCCTTGCCAGGCCACAGAGGAGGACAATGCAGCCAGTCCTGATGAGACCTGATAAGCCAGTGTCAGATGGAAGGAGAGGAGGACCTCCCCTATCAGTGACCTTGGAGAGGGGCTTGGAAGGAGATGAGGTTGGGAGGGTGGGATTAGGAGGGAATGAGGGAGGGGGCTACAACTAGGATTCAAAGTCAATAAATGGTAATTAATATAAACATTTTAAAAAGACGATACAAAATGAGATTGAAAAGAATTTTTCAGCCAAAGAGAAAAATAAACTGACTCAATGATGTATATAGCTCAATTAGGAGAGAGATCACTTCACCTGTACAAGGTCAAGTTCAGGGCAGTGGAGCAATGAAGACTCAGTATGGGTGAAGACCGCAAAGCAAGGTGAAGCAGCGGCAGTAGGGAACATGGACGGATCAGTTCATGGTTTCTCACCTATAAATTAGCAGCTGCATGTGAATGGAGAATGTCCAGAGAAGGCTCTCACAATTGTCTGGTGAGGACATCACCCTCTTCTCACTGAGAGACCCAGGCTCACTTAGAATTTGCACTTCTCTTGGCTTCGTCTCCTTACTGCTGAGATTTCAAGTAAGTACCACCATTCCTGGCTCCTTCTCAGAGGATTAAAGATACAGGATTTGGAAATCAATATCCCTCCTTGCTATCGGTCATTCAGAAGGACTTATATGAGAGTTTAGTCTGCATACAGGAATTGGAGGCCAAAGCACATGGGTGAGGGAGCCAGATGGCCATCCTGGCTGAGCATCATATCTTTACTTTGTTCTGAAGTTTCACAGTGGGTCTCTGGATAGCATAACCATCCAGCCATCACAGACTCCAAGTCTTTTTTTCTAGGCAGTATGGAAACTGATTGTAGCCACTGAACTATAGTTTAAGGCCTACGGGTTAGTGTAAGCCAGTTGTGTTAGTTCCTGAGGGGAAGTGTAGGCTGAAGGGCAAGTCCATGTTCCATTTTTCAAGGTGGGGGATAATGAGAAAAGCATGTTGCTGTTTTCCTCTCTGTCTCTACCTTTCCTCTCATCATCTCTCCCTCAAAAGAAAAATAGGTTAGCGTGGGCAGACCTCTCCTGAGAAATAGTACTGTTATGGATTCAGGAATAGCCACACACACTGACCACTTGAACACCGGACACTAAACAAAGACTGACAGGTCAAGGACATAATCTGGGCTTGGGAGACAGACTATGATGCTGGTTTGTTTCTAAGGCAAGTTTTTTGTATGAAAAACTATAACCAGGTAACAACCAGGTAACCAGGTGTAGGAAGCAAGGAGATGGGGGCAGCATCACATTATTTGACCAGCTAAGCTTAGCATATTTTATTCCAAATGTATTGTATCTAGATAGCTAGACAAAGCATTTTTACATTGATTTGCTAGGATGTAGGCTCAGGGACTTTCCAGTTCCCCATCATTCCTGGAGACAGGAACATAGCAAGATGTTTCAGTCTTAATTTTAATAAAACATCCATTTGTTTTTAACTCAAGCAAAGCACACATTTATTATCTATTGTTTCATTTTAAGCAGCAACTATTGAACTATTGAATTGTATTCTGGTCTCAGGCATGTAGGCCTGAGAACCTGAACTCTATTTTACCTTATAATAAAAATGGAGACTTGGAGGCAAACTGTTAAAGGCAACAGCAGGTGTTCACAGAGGAGCTACAGTTATGCTAAGAACTAAAGTAGTTCTCACAAGAGGCTTTAGAGTTTAAGCAGGTTAAATAGGTTACATCAGTACCAGCCTCAAGAAAGGCACTGGATGACAAGATCCCTGTGCTAAGACTCCAGTTACCTTATGTCACAGTGGAAATTTCTGTGAGCAAAAATCAATACGTGACCCTGATTATGCTACTTCTGGACCTCAGATGATCTACTGTGTTAGCATTTTCCCTGCTGTGACAAATGCCTGAGAAATAACCTTGAGGAGGAAATACATATGTTGTATGGCAGAATGTGTGCCTGTTGGCTTTCTTCTTTTCCTCCTCTTATTCTGTATTAGTCTACAGACCGTGGGAAGGTGCCACCCATATGCCACATGTGGAGAAAAATCTCCTTATAATCACTTCAGGGAATGCCTTCACCAACACACCTACATGTTTCTCAATCCATTCTAGCTCACAAGACTTTGACCATTGTACCTACAAAGTAAAATATGGAAAAGGATAAAGCACCACAAGCCCCCTCCATTTAACAAGCGCTAGGTCTTATGATGTGGTGGAAGTGGAGCTGTGGCTTTCAACTCTGGCCACACATTGGAATCACCCAGCAGAGCTTTACCACAGCCACTGACCATTAGACATCCATGTGATTCTAGTGTGAAGTAAGTCTGAAAAGGCTGCTGGAAAGCTGTGAATCAGGCTTGCTGGTCTTGGATTTTTTTCTGAAGTGGTATAACCACTAGGTGGCACTGTAGAAAAAGATGAAAGTTCTAAAGAAACTAGTTTGTAGCCTTAGAACAATACCTGAGGGAATGATTGAGCACAATGCATTTCACAAAATAGTAAACTACATGGTTTGCCTGTGGTATATATGCAAGATTAGAGTCTCACAACAGTGTGATGCAGCCATGATCATTCAGGCCTTTACAGCCATTGAAGCAGGACATTCTCCCCAAGCATGGTTGGATACCATAAAAAGCTAAAATGATACGCTCAGGATGCAAGGCTGATCACTGCACTCAGGGTCAGCCGCTTTCGACCCAGAGAAGAGCATGTCTGATTGCATGCGGGTTGATGCCCCAGGTCCCGCCTCTGAGAAAAAGGTATCAGACGGGTCTGATGCTCTTTGGGTGGATGACACCTAAATGAACATCGGTACAAAGTCCCAATTTATTTCTAATATCAGAGATCAGACCTCTACTCTTGCCTGATGCGTCTAAAACAAAAAGGGGGAACTGTAGAGAGCTGCGGAATGCTATGCCTTAAAGATGGAGCTGGTTTCTGCCTTCCACCTTCCCGATGGTGAGTGCTCTCTGTCACGAACAATTCCACATTTGGCTAAGGCTGAGGATCTGGCTTGCTTCCGTGTATGTGGACCTATCTGCATTGCCCCCATGGCACGCCTGGGTTGGCTACCCAGAGGCTATTTAAGCTGTGGGCTGGCTTTCCCCAGGGTCCGAGGATTGTTCAAGGTTCCTGAATAAACTGCATTGAAAAAAAAAAGAAAAAAAAATAAATAGACATAGCATTAAAAAAAAAAATAGTAAACTACAAACACAATAATGTCTTTAATCCACTCCTGCCTAGAAAACAGTGAAAGTTGCTGTTGAAAGCGCTTGGTTTTTGCAAATGTATCCTTAGATTCATCTTTCTGCAGATATCCTTGCCTGGGTATTGAAATACACCAGAATTAAATATAATTCAAGTGCTCTCTGAGGGAGAAATAGTTATATTATATTCATTTAATTGATTTTCTTTTTTATTTTCTTTCTTTCTTTTTTTGACAGAGTTTCTCTGTGTAGACTTGGCTGTCCTGGACTTGGTTTGTAGACCAGGCTGGCTCTGCCTCTCTGAGTGCTGTGATTACAGGCATGTGCCACTGCCCCCACTCACTCAATTGATTTTCATGTACATACAAGAAGATCTGAAAAAGACTGATAGGAACATTTCATTTAAAAATATCAATACATGCAATCTGATAACTATGACAAACAAAAACCAACCCAAAACTATGCAAGGAAAAGAAAGTAAAGAGCTACGGCTTGAACGCTGGTGACAGTGTTCTATAGATTGTGAATGCTGTTTCATTTTTACATGATTCTTTGGTAATTGCAACCATCCTCCAAACAAGACACAATTCCCACTAAAAAAAAGAATCTTGTTTTTCTGTTCTTCTTGAGATGCCCTCAGTACACATTGAACTATTTCCACCTCCAGGTTTCTCATTTTAGAAACATGGGAAGGGACAGCCTCTTCACGCAGCATGACAGCTGGGTGATAGCTGTATATGTAGCTTGGTAAGCTTTGTTTTAATGCTTATATTTCCTTCAGATTCTACTCTGAAAGCTTATAAATGAGCAGGGTCTGTAATTTCTCCTTATGGGTTCATGTATAATTGATCCTAGGAAAATATAATTAAAAAAATGTCATGGGTTAATGAGATGGCTCAGCAGATACAGGAGTTTGTCTCAGAAAGCCTGATGACCTGGAGTCCTGATGACTTGATGGCAGGAGCCTGTGGAAAGGTGAAGGAACCTATCCTCTGATCTCCACATGAGCTCTGCGGCATCCATGCATCCCCTCCCCACATCACGTACCTGTCTACAAAAGAAAGGAGAGAGAAAATAGTTTCGATGCCGATTGAGCGCTGAGCAGAAGGTGATACCCATCTGTCAAGCAATCTCTTAAGGAACCATGATCTCACATTTGCTTGTAAATCTCTTCCTAGACTCAGCTGGTAGTAGGTGTCACCAGGTATCTGTGTTAGCTAATTGGGTTCATCCAGTGGGAAAACAAATGTCTCACACCTGTGTGGCAGATGGTGTTTGTTTGTTTATTTGTTTTGCCTTTGGACCTGAGGGTCCACCAAGGTACCAGTATTGTAGCCTGCCCTTCCCTTGAGGCATATTTTAGTTCTTAACATAACTATAGTTCCTCTGTTAACACCTCGTGTCACCTTTAGCATATCTGAAGCTTAGCATATCAGAAGCTATTTTACCTCCCAGTCTCCATCTTGAGTATGAGGTAAAATTAAGTACAACTTCTCAGGCCTATGTGCCTTGGACCAGGATACAATTCAGTAGTTCAATATGTGCTGCTTAGAATAAAACAATACATGATAAATGCATGTTCTGCTTGAGTTAAAGATCAAAATATCCTGCTATGTTCCTAACTCCCAGAAAGCTGGAAAGCTCCCAAAAGCTCCCCTCCCCTAAATCCCAGCCAATCAGCTTAAAGTGTTGTGTCTAGCTACCTAGATACAATGCACTTTGAAAAAAAAAATCGGTTATGTTTAGCTTGTCAAAATGATGTAATGTTGCCCCCCTCACTTCCTACACCTGTTTATCTGGTTTTTAAGCTGGTTATGGTTTTTCATATTAAACACTTGCCTTAAAAACAGACAGGCATCATCATCTGGCTCCCAAGTTCAGATTATGGCCCTGACCAGTCAGTTTTTTTCAGCGTTCTATAAACTTCAATCAATCTGAGTCTGGTGCTTGCGTAGTCAGTGTGCAGCTGTTCCTGAACCCGTAACACCAGAAAAACAGAAAGAATGGCACTGTCTCCCTTGATGTTTAGCATTTAGAGAGGACTGCTGGATATGGAAAGCGATTTTCCTGTGTCTTAAAGTTGGCAAAAAGCTTATTTAGCTTTTTAAACATTTTAACATTGGCAGTAAGATGGCCAATGTTAAAGGTGGTAAAGGTGCCTGCTACCAAGTCTGAATTTGATTCTGGGACACACATGGTGTAACTGAAAACCAATTCTTGCAGGCTGTCCTCTGATTCCCAAATCAATCAAAGTAAGCATCAAATATTTAACAAAGTGTGTCTGCATTGCAAAGACTCAGAAAGAATATCAAGGTTACACTTTCTAGTGCGTTGGAGGGAAAGGAAAGTTGGATCTCTCTTTTTCCATCAGCACAGGGGAGGTAGGCTCCTGAAACTTTCACTGCCAGCAGCCTTAACAGGCTTTTGTTATAATGTTCTGTCAAAAGGCTCTTAATTGATGGACAACCTATGATCTCCCAGTTTAACAATCCCCACACTGGATTAAATAACTGCAGCCCCCTTTGCAACTTCACTGATGTCTCTTCCCTCAGCTTGGCTTGTAGTGAGCTTGGTAAGTTTTACTTGCAGAGACAAATCAGGTCAGAGGAAAGGAGGGGAATATGGGTACCTCCAGAACAGGGGTTTATTGTTAGTGCTCAGCTCCTCACTTGTTCTTTTGTCTCCATCAGAGACTATACGTGCTCAGTACAGTTCTGCCAAGCTCCTTCTCCTAGAAGCTGGTTCCCATGTGTGACAGCAATCCCATCCTGCATCTGTGCCACCCTCCATGAAGCATGTCTGTGCCTGTCATTATTTTTAATTCCACAAAAATCTAATGATGGAAGTTCTATATTCTTCATTTTCTAAAACAGTTATGGGATCTGTTGACATTTTATATACCACATGTTATAATTTCTGTATTATAGTTTTTTTCCATATAATATTTTAATATCCCCCAATTGCCTTCTCTCTCTGGAGACAAGATTTCACTATTTATCCCAGGCTGGCCTGAAAGTTGAGATCCTCCTTCTTCAGTCTCTTTAGTGCTTAAAACTTTACTTTCAAATTAAAATATTGTTAAAGAAAATTTTAGAAAAAGAAAAACACTCTTCTATTATTTCTTGACATAAAGCACACTGTTTTTACATCAGAGGGCAGAAGAGATAGTTTATTCTGGTGCCAAATATGAGTGAGCATGGTCCAGAAACAGATTCAGGCTACCCCAAATTCCCAGTTTCATAAAATTGTTGTTGTTACAGATCAAAGAAAGTCATGAAAGTCAAGAAAGTCACTTCAAATACATTGGTAGGAATATCAGGTAGATGGGCTACCAGCAGTGGGGAATCCCCTGTTATAGACCTATAGACCTTGGATGCTCTCTGATGACATTCTTAGGTTTTGGGTTGGTGGAAGCTAGAAGCTAAAGGTCTGTTAATACAGTCTAAATGGTTTCATATGACTAGTCCCAAGGATGTTAGGTTAGAAACAGAGGTGGGTAAGGAACGGCTGTAAAGGCTGATAAAGTTCACCGAAGGGAAACTGTAATTGGTCTCAGGGCTGTGGTGTGCCACCCTCTCCTAACCTGTCAACATCCTTTGTAGATGTTCAGTATAAGAAGTGCAGGGTCTTTCTAAAAAAGTTCCAAAGTGCACGCATGGCGCTCATTCTCCTCATAGTACAGCTGGCTTTCTCTTACTTGTGAATAGGAAATAAAGATGTATGAAGTCAGAGGTTAACTCAGGTATGTGTAGTTTAAATATACCTAAAAATGAAGTAGACTCTAACACTTGTTACTTACTGTTGTAGCCAAGGTTAAATTCTAACATTAAAAGAAGTAGATGCAGCTCAAAGATTTGATCATCTCATTAGTAGAAACTACTCAGTACTTATTACTTTAGAGCTCCAAAATTATCTCCAAAGTGGCTGATGAGGTTTTTTTTTTTTATTTTTATTTTTTAAATAAAATCAACAGGCCTTTTGTGTTATCCAGGGTGATTTAACTAAATGGAATACTTTTCTTTCTCTCTTTAAAAATATTTGTTAGTGATGTGCTTCTAGCGACAACAGGATATAGGAGTATGAATGTGAGGGGCTCAAAGCTCCTCTTCAGGTCCACAGTGCCTCTCATTTTCTGGAGACTCAGGTCAAGGGAGGTTCATTCTCTATTTTTTGCTCTGTATTTTGCCCTAATAGCTAAGCTATATTCCTTATCAGAGATTAAAAAAAATGCTTCCTAGTATTATGAAGACATGTCTGTATTTTATTACCACTGACCTAACTAAACCAACAGGGCACTCAGTTACTCCGAATGGAAATCTCAGATCAAAGCTTGAACTTCAAGTTTGTGAATCTGAAAGTGATAGTGAGAACCTGATAGTGTGAACCCAAGAACACAAAGGGCTGAGGAAGGAAAGAATGCTGTCAGGGAAAGGCAATCAGTTCTGTTACTCTAATCTTTCCTGTGGAGATTCTGAATGTGTTGGTCATTGAAATAATAACACAGCCTTGGAGATGCAGCTTGAACACCTGAGTTCTAATACCCAGCACACACATTGAAAACTGGCTGTGGGGCTCTGCATAGCTCAGTGGAAGGGGGCTAGCATGGCATGCATGAGATCTTGTGTTCAACTACAATCCTGACCCTACCACAAAAGAAAACTGGCGGAGGCAGCACACATCTGTCTGCAATCTCAGTACCAGCAGAGTGGAGACTGGTGGGACCTAGAAACTCACTGGCCACAGTCTAGAATTGGAGAGCTCCAGGGTCAGTGAGAGACCTTGTCTAAAATAATCAGCTGGAGAGCAAAGACAGAGAGCAGATGGACACTTGCCCGCAAACCCCTTTATTCTTTGTTCCTTATCGCTCAGTCCGTGGTGTACCCACTGTCAAGGTGGCTCTTCCCTCCTCCCCTAAACAAATCTCTCTGAAAACACCTTTACAGGCATAGTCTGAGATGTGTGTCCTAGGTGATTCTAAGTCCAGGGAGGTTGGCAGTGAAGATGGAACATCATAGTTTTTCAGCCAGAAAGGGACATTTAATTTGCAGAACAGCAAGGGGAAGGAAAAAGATATTTGCTGATCTGAAGAAAAAAACAAAAATACAACAGTACTTCATAGTTTCAATTCTTGTTATTTTTCACTTGGTATTTTATACTCATCAGTTTTTCATGTCCTCGGGTAATCTTTGAGAATCTGATTTTTGGTGGGTTTTGTTGTTGTTGTTGTTTTTCTAGCAGACTGTTTCTCTCTATGTAGTGCAGGCTAATCTACAACCCTATTTGCCATGGATTAGCCTAGAACCTATGACATCACTGCTTTAGCCTGCTGAGTCCCAGGATTATAAATGTTTACCACCACATGTAGCTTGGAAACATTTTATTACCAAATAACACTGTATGCCTTATGGGAACTGTATTGGTTACTTATTAACTGATTATTCTCTCAAATCAGCAGCCTACATCAACAAAAAACATGTATCGTACAGTGAATGTTTTAGTGTGAGGAATCTCAGAGCGTTTTGCTGGATATTCCGGCCCAGGGCTTGAGGTTGTAGTCAGTTGGGGTAGTGATGTCCCATCTAAGTGCGACCAGTTACGAGTCTCCACATTAACCACTGCACACTGGGCTGGGGGTAGGGAAATGGAGAAGTGTCTTTGACCAAGGCTGAGGTATTATTTTTTAAACTTAAAATCAACTAATTATATGAAATAATGGAATTCATTTTGACATTTTCACATATGTGTAGACATATTTTGACAATATTCATCTCATTACCTTTTCTTGTTTCTCCTCTAAATAGTCCCTTTCTACTTTCAAGCATTAAAAAAAAAAAAAAAAACCCACAAAAAGCAAAAAATAAACAACCAAACAAACCAACCAAAAACCTAGATTGTGCATAAGGGAGGAAATGTGGGTATTATTCTTTTGGCCTCTGGTTTATTTCACTAAGCACAGTGATCTCCAGTTCCATTGATTTTCCTGTAAACAATGTAGTTTTGTTCTCCTTTATGACCAAATGACACTCCGGTATATGCACACTGCATCTTTATCCATTCATCTGTCTATGGGGACCTACACTAATTCTACACTTTTGTCTGTAATAGTGTTACTTCTGTCTTCCTTCCTTGGTCGTACACTGAAGCATGTGGGAAGGGACAGCACAGGGCGCAGGCATGATGAGAGAAGGGCCTTGGGTGCCATCCTAGATGCTACTTATCACAAACACTGTCAGCAATTAAACTGGTTATAACTTGTCAGGAATTTAAATGAGGGCTGAGAAGATGGCTCAGTGAGTAAAGTTCTTGCCAAGCAAGCATGAGGAACTGAGTTCAGATTCCAAGCACTTGAAAAGCTGGGTGTGTGGCACAGGCCTATGACCCCAGTACTGGAGGAGTGGAAATAGAATAATCTCCAAGGCTTGCTGGCCAGCCATTCTAGATAAAATGGTGAGTTCTAAGTTCAGCAAGAGACTTTTGACAAAAAAATAAAAAATAAGGTGAAAAGTGTTAAAGACACCAGGAATTGATTTCTGGTTTCTACATATAAGCACAGACTCGCCCCCCCCCACACACCTTATACCACACTCACATCTACACACAAGAGATTAAGCAGAACTATACCGAACTTAGTTTTGTCAACCTTTTTAATATGTTTCTGGTATTATTCACTAAAGAGTATATATTTGGTAAAGCCTTTAAAAAAAAAGAGTTACTTATTTTACGTGTATGTATAAACATGCTTGTTTGTATGTGCATAGGTGCAGACCTGGAGAGGGTGTGGAGCACCTGAAGATAGTTGTGAACCGCAACTAACCGCGTCCTCTGCAGGAGCAGAGAGAGCTCTGAAGAGCTGAGCCATTCCTCCTATCCCCATGGAAGCCTTTATATTTTGCAGTATTTGAAGAATTTTCTGCAACAAGCAAATGTGTTTGAAAAAAAAGTAATTCTTGAGAAACCAGATG